>NC_134522.1:21318348-21945348 GCF_027942865.1 Odontesthes bonariensis | reverse complement strand
TCTTTCCCCTTAGATAACTTGAAGTGGTTTTAATGGAATATTAACATCTTATCATATTAGAATGTCTTTTTCTTTCCATTTACTTTCTTACCAAGTTGAAACCTAATAAAAGACTATATAACTAGATGGACACCGTCCCTGTGCTCTGCGATGTGAAGTCAATAAGGAAATGTCTTACTGTGTAATACCACTAGGTGTTGGGCTCCATTTGACTCTCTTTAAAAAAAAAAAAATTAACATCTCTCGTGAAGTTACGACCAGACGCTTTCTTCCAGTTTGTTACTGTGTCATTAGCTTTATTTACTCATTTTGTATCAGTGTGCTGGTGGTCATTCTGATAATAATTCCATATTCAAATAAATGGTAAACCTAAACAACAACCTAAACATCAGCTGTTAAGGATCTCTCTCTAGCTATTTGTCTAATTATTTGTTGATTCTGGCTCCAAAAAGAGTAAGATGGTGCTGGCCAATTGTTAGACTCAAGGTTTTAGAGGGTGTTCCACAAGCCAATGACACAATGGTCACAATGCCACAGTTAAATCCATGTTTTATTTACAGTTTAAGGTAAAAACTTGCAGAGTAGCAAATGTGCCTCTCTCTTCTGGCTATTCAAACGCTGTCTGTTCATTCTCGTGGCATTTATTGCAATCAATGACTTTCCTTTTTAGACTGTAATCACTCCGCTTTTTTTTGTCTCTTCTACTCTGTTGCTTTGGTTGCTTCCTACTTCAGCTCTGGCACACCAGACTTTGTGGCTGATGTAATTACTACATTTAGTTAGTGTTAGTGCTGACACTGAAATGCTGCCTTACCAACCAGATTTATACTTCTGGTACTCTGGTAAACTGACACATACAGGCGAATCAACCTGATCTTACAACAGAGCGCCATAGCTACATTGTCAGCATGTCTACATTCTAATCCATGGACTTGGATCCATGCAAGATCAATGCAAAAAAATTGTTAATTTGAGGCCCATATTGCGCAATATTTTCTACAATAAAAGCTTTTGTTTTAAACCCCAATCAGATTCTGTCTGGCTTCATCAGCATTGTGTGTATTTGTTTGGCATGGGTTTGAATGCAATTGAAATTTATTTGAATTTAGAAGATGCTGCTCTCTAGATTCCAAGAAGCACAACTCAATCGATTTTTTTTTTTTTTTTTTTTGGCATTGGCACATATAGCAACTTCAAGTAAATTTGGCACATTATGTCAGCACATTTTGAGACTACGTGGTAAGAAATGACACCAGCCTTACTTAAAATCTTTATTTTAGCCATGCTGCAAATGAAATGAGAAAGTTTCCAGGTCACTCAACAGTCCTCAGAAAATGATCATCGGATGACCCCCAAGTAAGTATGGATAGAAAAGTTTAATATCTCTGGAAACGTGCATATCTTCACAAGAACTTGAAATACCTTTTTTGGAGGTTGAACAGACAATATCATTCTGCTGACAAACAGCAGAGTGATTTCTGCTGTGGGATAAAATAATTCCTCCCTAACTTCCCTGTCTCTGTATTCACACCACATACTGTACCATATTTCTTAAGTTAGCTGATCCAGCATACCAAAGCCTTGTTATTTGCAAAGCACTTGAGTCATTTTTATTTGGAGAAGTAAAACTGTATGATTAGCAAGTTTATAGCAAGGGTGGATTTAAACCTTCCTCCTAACACTCAACTATTGCACACTTAGAAGAAAATGAAGCTGACTGCAAAGACAAATAAGGTCGAAAAGTATTTGTTTTGAGTTGCAAAAAAAACAAAACAGATAGCATTAAAGGATCCATTTTGCAAGTCCTCCTAAAGCCCCTTAACTTAATGCTGTCGTCTACTGCTTTGTACCAATCTTGTCTGGCCTTTCACCCTCACACCTCCTCACGCTCTCGGTCACAGCTGGACCGCTCCTACATGAGTGTGGAGTGTTACTTGTCAGACGGAGAGAGCTCTGGGATCAGGGGCCGGGAGCCTTCCAGCCCCTCCAAACCCTCCAAAACTCACCACCAGCACAAACAACAGTGTAGTGGGAGGGGAAAATGATACGAAGCCCAGAGTCGCTGACCCCTGGTTCCACAGGCAGTTCATAGAGAGTTGAGTGAGAGGTGCAGGACAACTACATAATTCCTCCCTTCCTCAGTGGGCTCCAGTGTGAGCTTGCATACGATATTATCCTCTACAATTACAGCACATGAAGTACAGCTAGAGAAAGAGCGGAAATCCTTTTTAAATTAGAGTGAAGTCAGCTTTTGGATGCATAATGGACAGCTGTTCCAAAGCCTTCTAAGTCAACTCCTTTGTTATCCCTGAAAGGAAAATCTGGCAGTAAATGTTAGAATCTTTGATAATCTCTAATGTTACATTCAGTGGGTATTGTTTTAAAGAAAAGCATTTCTTCTAGGTTTTTTGGTATAAAAACTTCTTAAATCATGCATCTAGTACTGTTTGGTGTTTGTTTAAAGGCGCACCCTGTAAGATGTTGAGTTCAATTTGTTTTTATAAAAGAACAACAAAGAATATTGAAATGTAGAAAGGGTGCTGTGCTGCAGAAAGAGTTGAGTCCCAAAGAGCCTATTTTTCTTTCATTGGTATTACTGAACGTCTATTCAATCATGTTAAAGGAAAAAAAAAAAAGCATTACTGGCAAGTGACCCTTGCAGGGCAAGTTGCACGGCCATCTTGGATTTTACTTGAGTGCAGCACAAACCTCAGCTTGCTTGCTTGCCAAGCTTCCATTTTATACAGCCATTGGCATCGGACCACACTGGAGTCCTGGTTCCTGAGAACATGCAACTTCTTAAGTAAAACATCAGCCACACATATTATTGTATGACTTCTATGTTAGAGAAGTATGTGGCAAAGACAGACATGATTACTCATCAGAACACGAGTCACAAATCTTAATGAAGCTGACTTTGAAACAAAAATGCTATGGTGAGATCACAATTGTTCATTGTTTACAAATTGCACCTGTAAATATGGTTGCCAGTGTCAATATGTATTTGACTGCTTGTTCTTTTACCCCTTATTCTATGACCCCTATAAGCTGACTCCTGGCTTGTTCCTCCTGGCTTAAAAAGAGTGTTTTTGTATTCAAAGACAATGTGATTTATTTTCTCACAAAATGATCTGCTGTCAGGCCTAAATTTCACTTCCTCTAAAGTAGGTTTTGATGGTAATTTTGCATTTAGTGGTTTTCTGACTTTTCTGTCTAACATTTTGTGTCTCACACAAAAGAACAGCTATAAAAACCCATATTAGCCCATTGAAAATGACTCTTACTTCCTTGGCTTTACCCAGAATCCATCCCATTGTCTTGATTCAGGTCATTTAAAAGCCGGTTGGGAAAGAGAAAACTGGAACTGGGAACCGAATATCAAGATGGGCTCAGTTCAAGAGACATACTTCTCTAGCATAGGAGCTAATAAAACTCAGCATCACTGTTACAAAAACAAGTGTTTCAATCCTGTAAACCCTAAACTTTTTCTTGACACTCCCACATCAAATTCAGTTAGTGACGGCTCCACAAAAGTTAGATCAAAATGAAAAAGGTTGGGATATATTAATTAAACACATGGTGGAGAAGTCTGAAATAGACTAGGCCAGATAAGGAAGTTAGATCGTAAATGGAATTTTTTTTTTCTTCCACCTAATCAAAACTGTATATCAGAGAGTAAATTTGAGCCTCACAACACTGAAGCTGATGTAATTGAATCTAATGGAAAAATCCACATGGTGATCCAACAAATCTGTAGCAACCAAAATAAAGAACGACAAATAATACATCAGTTTAGTCATATCAGTACCGACACCAAACTAAAAGTAGATAGATAGAATAGTATTTTTAAGCCTATTATGTTTTTCCAATAAGTTATCTGACCCAGTACTGGGAGTTCCAATTTAAAAATATGGTATGGTCACATTATCACTGCTAAGCAATTATTTTTTTGGAAACAAGGAAAAAAATAATTTCAACACAGAAATTTGCAACAGACAGCATTGCTACTCCGAGTTCCCTTCATTTTTAATGTAAAACAATGCTGATACATCTGTATCTATTAACATGTCTGTTGGTGTCAATATTTGTATGTGCAGTGCATTATATCACTGTTTGGATAAAGCACATGGTGTCCAAATATTACACAATGTTTATGGTAAGAGAACGAAACACAAACATGTGGAGGGAGCGGGCTGAGAGAACAGGGATCCATCGGCTCACACCAGACCTGTCAAAAAGACTGACAGGGTTTTAAATGAAACACCCCAGTTAATGGCGGGACTGTTTCTAATTAGGACGGCAAGCTGGTAAGAAGGAATGCTCCACCCCGACACATGAAACTTAGGGGCAGATTGTTAAAATAGCAAATAATGAACCCACACCCTCCCCAGTCACCTCCATAACCTATGAAAAGTCTCTCTCCTGTCCCTTCGGCTCACTCATCCCATCCTCAGCTCCTCCAGCCGAGCTTCACAGCAGTCCAGGGACAGGCATGTAAATCTGGCCCCCTTTGAGCAAGCAACAGGCTCCGAAGAAAATAAATCTGCCGAGGTTCACGGTGAGTTCAGCCAAGCCACTGCTCGAGGCTTTTCTCTCTCCTCTCTCTGGAACCGCTGCATCTCTGTCAGTGCATCTTTCTGTCTATCAACATCTTTTGCACTCTCTTTCTGTCTCATTCCTGACTTCACTGCCCCACTGCTGTCAGTGCCCGAACCTCATCACAGACTAGCCAATGTCTCAGCAGTGATGTCACTGTTCTGGTCATAACCAGGGGAGGAAGAGGGACGGTCCCCTCACACTTGTTGTGTCTGCTCAGATTTGGCCACGAGTCTGATTTAATATAGTTGAGTCTACTTCTCACCAAGTTTATTGCATTTCTACAGGCCGGTTTCTTTAACACCAGATTAAAAAGGTTTTCCATAGTGGGAACACATGACAAGAATAATCACGTTTGATCGAATTACTGTGAAAGACCATAGGATAAAGTTTGGGTAAAGTGGGTTTCCAGGTCTGCTGTGATATTTTAGAAAATAGAATGTAAACATGGTCTTATTTTCTCAGTAGATGTGACATACCGTGTGTGTTTAACAGTCAATGTTAGCTATCCTTAGTAACAATTGAACAACTGATTAAAGTAAGTCTTTGTAATAACTTTGAAATAACCAGCTTTTATGATAACTTTGATAAAGCATTAAGTAGGCTAGCAAGTAGTAGCCTACTTGGTTAGGTTTAGGGAAATCAGGACAAAACCATGGTTACAACAGTATACATAAGTTAACTGAATTTTCAAAGTATAAAGAGTTTTTGTAGCCTTGTTGAACTCTCAAAGCACTTTTCACTAGAGGCCACATTCATATTTGACACTTCTTACTTCTCTCTGTCAAATGCACTCACACATCAGGGGCAAATTGGGATTCAGTATCTTGCCCAAAGACACTTCGACACAAGGGTTGTGTAAATCTTTTTTAACTGGTGCACAATTGCTCTCACAAACAGAGTAATTAAATGATTTCCTATAATTTCCTATCACCTTAGTGTTAGTGTTCTCTCAGTTTGCTTGGGCTCACTTTATGACTCATTATTCATCATATTGTGTTACATTTTTGCAATATTGTTGCAACACATTTTAGTAGGTTTTCAAAAATGTATTAATTTTTTTTTCTGTCGACACTGAGGACGGCACAAATGCGATTTCAGTCCAGTGTATGCTGAACTGCCAATGAAGTTGACTTTCACTTGAAGGCAACATCTTATGAAAAAAAGAAAAACTTTTCATGCTTTTGGGCATATATTTGTCCAAGGCTGTTCCTGGTCGAATTGGAGCCCAAACTGAACTTTTGTTTTGTTTGGGCCCTCTCCCCAGGTTCGCACACACACCGACAACATGACCATTCAGAAAAGTCAGGGCCTGACAAAAATGGCTTTTTTTGCGTTATGTTTGTACAGCTACAACAACAAACAATTAAGCTCAATATATTAATCTAAAAATAAATATGAGTTGCAGAAAAGGTTCCAAACAGATTAAAGACAAGATTCTGTCGCAATGGAACACTGCAGAATAAAAGAAAAAAAAACCCACTAAGCTCAAAAAGACAGTTCCTGTCTGTGATGTATTGTTTTAACTTATTGCATTTTAACACATGAGTTGAGATGAAACTATGCCCCAAAAGAGGAATGAATAACCAATAGTATTTGGCCAAAAAAAACATTTGGAGTTAATGTATTTGAAAGAAACCTTTGCAGAATGGTGCAAATATGAACTAAATTTACATTACACAGCTGTACGCTCGCACATGCAGAAACCACAAATTGTCTTTGATATAATGACCAAACAGGGAGCGGTTTAACTGTAAAGTTGTGTTTTTTTTTTTACCAAAGCATGTCACCGACATTTAAAAAGAAATCTCAGAACATTGTGTCAACCTTTCAAAAGAGGTCATATCTCTTTCAAAAAACATGCATAATAAAAAAGTCTGACAGCGAAACTATCAAATCCACAGCTAAAGGTGTGGTTTTCTTCCTTCACTTTTTAATGGCGATGCTTTGTTTCCAAGCAACATGTGATGTCATGACAGCTTGTTCCCTTCCACCTGTTTATACCATTTAAGCACAAATGAACTCACAAAATCAGCTCAACAGATGTGCTGTGTCTTTGGAGGCTTAGTGATGTTGCCTTAGGGCGTATTTTGGAACTGCTTTCGCTATCTTGCATTAGTGCTGACTGTTCTGCAGAAACATAAAATGCTAACCTTTTACCCTGGTAACTGGGTTGCTACAGCACTGATGCTTTTTGGTGTTGTAACAAAGTACATATATTTGATGGCAAAGAAAGACAGAGAGGAATAAGGGCAGCTGCATAATGTGTATGCCTTAGCGACTGACCATGTCCTCTCCATGTTTTCTGTTCAAATGAACGATTCTGATAAGGAAAAAAACTTCAAGACATTTTCGCTTCAATAACTTATCCTACTACTAGTACTAGTCGTTGAAGTAGTGCTACTACAACTACTATCACTAATGATAATGATAATAACGATAAATATAAGCTTAATTTAAATGGAACTTTTCAAGTTATTTTAATCATTATCAACTTATATGATCACCGGTGGGCATTGTATGCTGACTGTCTGCTGATGGATTGTGTTGGACTGGATTCATGGTAGTGCTTAAAGCCAGTTAAAGTATCATAAACTGTTATCCTCCAACTCCAATAAGCATATAAAGCATCCTCTAAATGTGCTCTAAGCCCCAAATCAGCAAACTGCAATTGAAAATGTGTTTGACTTATCTTGTGGATTCTTTTTGTCCCCACAAAGATAATATCTTAGAGAGTGGGTGTTGTTTACTGGAGAGAGCATCTCACTGGTGGATTGTGTCAGGCAGACCTCTGTTGACACTGCTAAAACCTCTCTTCTGATGTATCTGTTTATCAAAAACGGACAGATAGTTTGTAAAAGGAAGAGGAGGCGGTCTGGTCACTGAGTACTTCCAGACCTCTAATGAAGGAAGATGGATGCGAGGACACAGTGTTCGCCCTAACCCGGTGAACTTTGATCTGTGACAGAGCGTTGCAAGGGGTCAGCGTCCTGCTTAAAAACAGAAAAACTCTGTCGAGACGAGATTCCTTCATTTGTACTGTTTAATTACGTGACACACTTCTAACGTGTTTGCCAATTTTACTATACCGCCGGTTGAAATGTTTTCACACCATAAACCAGCTCAAATCGTGGAAAATATCAGCTTGCAGTAAACAAGCAAGAAAACAAAGGCCTCATTGTGACTTCTAAGCCCCTTCAGATCAGATATGTGCAGAGAGCCCCTAACTACGCATGTGCACAATGTCTCCACATTACACTGATACATAATACAGTTCATTATTTCAAATCACAGCTTCTCTGTTTATGCGTCCACGACAAATTGCGTAAATGATTGAAGGTAACCCCTCTTTGTCTGTCATTACCTGGGCTGTCTCCTTATCTCCAGGTCTTAGGCAAACCTCCATCCTCTAATATTATTGATTTCTCCCTTGACAAGTGTTGAGGATGTCTAAAAGTAATGTGGACCTCATTCAGCAGGGCCTTGTCCTTAATCTCTGACCTAGAAGAGGGAGGACCCTCAGTTTATACAGGGAGTGGTGGGAGTATTAGATTACACTAGGACAATAATTATGAGGCCCCTTGGCTGATAAACACAGGGAAATGCTAACACATGAATGTGCATGCTCATGCACACAAATGCATGCACTCAGACATGCATTCAGTGCTGTGAGATGCAGATTTTTTACTGTGGTCAAGAGATATTTTGTTGAACAACTGCCATCTTTTGACATTCTGCAGCTCTGTCCTCTGCTGCACCACATTTTCAAACCTCTGATGTTTGGTACGGTTGAATGAGACTCTGGTTTGCTTATCCCTTTGGTACAATTAATTTGCCACATATGGACAGGAATCATACTTGGATGTGGCTCAAAACAAGCACAGTGGGAGGAAGTGGTCTCAGCCTGGGTAAAGACAAATTCTGAAGCTAGTCTTTCGTGCTGGGAATGTCTCCTGTAATTACTTTGCATACTAGCATGCAGATGAGTGAAATAAACAGTTGAAAATAAGTACATTGCTCTTTTGTGATGTAGGCTGATCAGACCTTGGCCTGAACTATGCTGCTCCTACTTTACACCATAGACCAACAAGCAGACTTATCATCCACAAATGGCTTTTAATGACTGATTGTATTGATGTTAAATTTATCAAATTAAAACACTGTTCTAATTATTTTTCTGTAATTGTTATGTCTACTGCAGGGAAATGATCTACATATAAGAGTTAAAAGAAGCTTGCCAAAGCAAGAACGCTATGTGAAAATGATAAACGTGATGTATTAAATCAAAGGGAATGTTGTCAAAAACACTGATCTGACTACTGCAGGGGTTGGAATGGACAAACTCAACCAAATGGGTTTGATCCATTTTACTTCAAACAACTACTGATTTGATGTTGCATATTTGAGCGTGAATGCCCAACAGTGTTTGCTCTGTGTGCACTTTGACCTCTCTCTCTCATCCTTCTAACCCCCTCCTGATCCTGCCATGCTCAGCTCAGCCCAGCTTAGGCCAGCCCACTCAACAGGACAAACTGCAGGTCCCCTAATCAGCTCATTTAGAGCAGATCAATGGCACTGATGACAAGAGCCTAAATGCAGACTGTGGACCAAAAGAGGGCAGAACAAAAACAGCTCTCTTAAATGATGGCCTCGAAGCAAATAACCCCCCGGGTAAGGGGGTCAGGAGGTTGGTGACCTGAGTGGGGGTAGTGGTCGAGGTGTCTGACTGGACCTAGGCGGGGCAGGGTTTGAGTCCCGGGTGTCCCTGCTGGTGGGCCAGCTGAACAAACAGCTGGGAACAAGGCTGTCTTCAGTGTGTAGAGACACTGAGCTTCAGCAATGCAAGCCCCATTTCAGGCTAGACCAGGCAAGACTTTAGACCCACGACAGCACCAGGACAGTGAGCTGCTTTCTTCTCTGGAGAAAAGGCCTTGTCTGATCAGTCCACACAAAAAAAGGGACGCATACACACGCAAGTGAACCTTCGCGTGCACAGAAATGTGGACACACATTCTCATGCACACATGCAGTGTTTGCACATAGACATATAGAAACCATCTCAGCACAAGCACCCTCAATTCACACAGGCTCAGTCCCTCTCTCATCTTTTACACAAAAGCCCTGTGTCTGTCTGGATTTTGCCCCAAATAACACTCCTGTATGTCCAAGCAATTGATCTTCGTTCATCTGGACTTCCACAGGACATCCACTGTTTCTTCTGATTTTACTGTTCTCCAGGCAACTCCAAAAGATCTGATTCTGTTAATAAACCCCCCCCCCACCCCCCCGATGGGTGCCACATTCCAGGAATCACTCCATATCTGCACAGTGTTTTCCAAGATGCACATTCTTTTGCAATACTGATTATGTAAAAGCTTGGAGCTCAGACAGCTGGAATGGTTGAAATGATTCTGGTCATGGTTATTAAAGGCCTGGGAAAGCAAGAGTAAAACCACAGTAACTGATAGACATTGTCCAGATAAAATCTTTGGCCCTATTTTGATGCCAGACAAAACATAGAAGAGCCCCGATTAGCTCTGCTTAACCTGAGTCAGATTCCCAATTGTATGCGCTCCAATTCTGGCAAAATAGGGTCACTGCAAGATATAAAGAGGTTTTTTGGTAAAATACACACACACACAAGGGAACAGAGACAGCCTTGTTTGGGGCAGTGGGGGGCACAAGCCCTGATAATGAGTGGCACACATGAAAAGGTGGCTCCTCCCGAGAAAACAAACTTCACCAGAGAACTCGTTGTTAGCGAGCTGACCTCTGAGCCTCTCAGTGGGCACATTGTCTCCCAATGGATCCAACCTGTCAGTCACCTCAGCTGTCTCCATCAACCAATCAGGGCTCAGCATTAGCGGCCTTCTGGGAAAAACTCTACCCACTGTGGGGACTTGAAGAATTTGGTGAGAAGCCATGTTTGGATGACACAGAAGATACTGAAAAATAATTCTGAATAACACAAACACAATTTCCACTGGTTAAATCTTAAAAGTTTGCAAGCAGAGAATTCTAGAGCAGAAAGTGTCCATTCTTTAACTTCCTTTAGCATAGTGACAGTAATATCTGGAAACTTAAATAAACAAATCGTCTTGTCAGACATATTTTTTGCCTTTAATATTCTAAACGTGCAATAATTAACTGTTTGCCCAATTAGGACCAGCACAACAAAGTGTAAACCTAATTAAGATGACTAAGCCTGCACCTTGAAAAAAAGTCACAAATTTACACATCCAGAAGACACAAAGCAAATCCAATATTCTCTCTTTCTTTAACTCTATCTTTGTATCGCCCATTTTAAAGGAAATATATGTCTCTTCTGCTGCTAAACTAAGTTAAGTTTCATCATTTAGTGTTGTCTGCTGCAGATGGCAGGCAATGTTGAGAGCATAAACTGGTCCACAATTGTTTCATAGCAGCTTTAACTTGATGAGGCTTCTACGAAGCACTTTAGAATGTGTTTCTCATTCACCCGCTCCCAAAAACACTTACACGGCATTTCTTATTATATAATTGCACTCTAAATGTGCAACACTTTTCTGCATCAAACAGCTGTCAGCATATCATAGGCAATGTGTTTTTTTTTTGTCTTGCCAAAGGATACTTCTCCTGTGGAGTGTTGAACCACTGACAGAAAGAACTGAGTGACGGCTGCTCAGGAGTGAACCAAAAACAAAGGAACTTGTTTTGGCCAAAAGTCCGCTATGTAGGATGCGGTGACTTCTAAAAACAAATTCCAAACTGTAACCATTGTAACCATTGTTCGGTTTGTCCCTATTGGGCTACAGCAGTAACAGTGTGGTGCAACATGGTGGAGGGGTTAAGAAAGCGATCTGTGGTATATCTGGATATGACATAAGTTAGCTGTTCAAAGGTCATTTTCACACGATTCCACACTGATGAAAAGTTTTAGGAATATTAGGTTGCATTTCTGCCAACAGATCTCCCTAAGTTTAACACACTGGAACTTAAAAACCCTCCACAAAGTCGGGTGATTATTCTTTGTTGATTCGTTACAAATAAAGAGGCATGATCAACTGTTTAAATAAAAATATAATTTCTTCTGTAAAGTATTAGGGAAGGAATCAATTTGCTACAAAGTTTTGAAGTGTCAGTGGACTTAATTGGTTGTATTTTCTCATCCCATCCAATGAAAAATGAGTTTTTCTTTGTATTTTGCGTCAATTAAGCCTCGATAACTTAACTCAGTCTACATAACAGAAAAACAAGAAAGAGGTTAAATGGAGGCAAAAGCAAACACCACTAGGTCACCACTTAGCCAAAACAGCACACGCACGCACAAACACGCACAGAGCTCACTGTGCCACTCCGTATTGTGAGCAGACAAGGACAGGGAGTCGGGATGACGGTTCACTCCTGCTGTCTGCATCTCCAGTTTCAGGTCTCCTCAGGGCGACTGTGGGCGTTTTGCAGAGGAGAGGAAGGTGGTTAATTGTGTGTCATGAATGAGGAGGGGGGGGGTGCTCTGGACACCAGATTTAGGATCAGGTATGTTTTTTTCACAACGCAAACTTCTCATGCACAAAAACACTAAACTCACATAAACACTAAACTTTACTGTCATGGATCCACCAAGAAAAATGAGATCTGCTCAGAGCCTATTCTTCACAGATAACTGTGAGTTTTCTGCTAAAACTACTGTATGTTGATCAGCCATAGACAATTGCCTGCTCTTGCCAGTTCCGGACAAGTTTTATCTGACCTCTGACTTCCCTTTCCATGAGTGGGGACTTCCTTCATTTCGCAACAACAAGTCCTCTTGTGCCTGACTTCTCTGTTCTCAATCAGCACACCAAAACATGTCTTTCTGGTGAGCCATGGGCCTCTGATTCAATTGTGCAAGAGCACCTAATCTGTGTTGCATGGATGAGAAAACTGAGAGGATTAAAGGAGAATTTTTTTCACCATGGCTGCTGAAGCTAAAGAGGATTTTAGTGTTGTGGCACAGAAGCCTTCTGGGACCTGATGGTAGAAACGATTATTTTTCTCTGACTCCCATTGTCTTGTTACTTCACAAATCTTCCATGCCAACACCCGATAGCTGATATTGTCACCCATTTGTCATCCTTGTTTACGTCTGGGATGTAAAGTGCTGTCCGGATGGAACACTCTCTGCCCTCAAGGATGTGGGTGCCGCTTGGATAGGTGACACTGTGAGCCAGCTGAAGGGGGGGGCGGGTGTCAACATCAGGGTGAAGGAGTGCAGGGATCGGCCAGAGAAGTTAGGTCGATTCCTCTGAGGCATCCTCAGGACACACTGGTCTTATCATGTCCCATAGAGAGAAGATTTAGATTTAGCAAGTTAATGACTGAATGAAATAGTGAATGAGTCATAATAAGCAAGGGAGAACTTTTGAAAGGGCCAGTTAATTTAAATTATTAGGGTTTCTTTGCATGAAGACAGATTTTATTTTATAGGCCGTGATCTGTTATTACTGCGATATTACTGCGAGACAACAGATCTTACTTGTGGTGCAAAAATTTGCATTTTAAAGATTTGTTACAGCAGTTTCTTTCAAGAAATGCTACCTTTCATATCGCAAAAAAATGATCTTGCATGTCACTTCACATTTGCTGTAATGACACAGTCTACAAAAGCTTTTGTTTGACAAAGACCCTGGATGCTGTGTTATGAAACCATGGAGAGGTTACAGTTGCTAGCTTTTTACTTGAGGTGTGGCTCCACATAGGAATTAAAAACAATTTTGCTGTTACTTTCAAAAGTTGTATGAGCTATTTAGTTTAAAATACATCGACACTTTACCCTACCTAAGCTAAAGACCTCGTGGTCTCACTTCAACAACAGGATTCCTGTCTTAGGAACAGTGTCTGTGGAGCAAAACACCTTTTGCGAGGGGAAGAGCTCAATTGCTGATTTTCTGTGCCCCAGTAAAAGCTCCAGTTTTAAGTTTTAAAAAAAAAAATATAATTAAGAGTAAGATATCTAAGGTTGAGAAACCTGTAACAACCTGTGACACGCTCATCTATGCAGAGCAACATTCGTGCAGTTGCTGCATATCAAGCAATTACCTGATTTGGATTTCTATTAAAATCATATACACTAAAAACGCAGTTATTTAAGAGATGTAATATAATGAAAGAAATATTCAAGACAAATAGTTATAACAATGAGAAGATGTGTAGACAGTAGAAAACCAGTGGGTCTTTAGCTTTGCTTTAAAAACTTCAAAGGAGTCAGTCTAACATCAGGTGGAAGGCTATTCCACATGGTTGATGCACAGTGTGAAAACAATCTTTTCCCAAACATTTCTCTGACCGTTCGGATCTGCGGAAGACCAATCCCCTGAGAGCACAGTGACCACACAAGTGCACGTGGCCTCGAAATGTTAGTTGAATAGCAATTACATGTATTATTAAGTAAGTAAACATTATTTCATAAGTAAACAGCAGCACTTTAAAATCTGATCCAATCTGAACTGGAAGACAATTAAGCAAAACAAGCCCAGGGTAATGTGATGCTGCTGCATTTTGAACAATCTGCAAACCTCTAACCCCTTTCGTGGGCAGTCAGGTTTTACAATAATAGAACCCAGATGCAACAAAGTCATGGACAAGACCCTCAGCATCTTTGATTAACAAGATATGTCTATTCTTCACAATTCGTGGATGAAAAAAGGTTACTCTTGTCACCTCTTTAACGAAAGGCTCTCATAATAAAACAGAATAGAATAAAATAACACACCGAGATTCTCTACCTTGTTCTTGCAGTGAACAGCACAATCATCAACAGAAAGAAGACAATGGTCAAACTGATTAAATAGTCTTTTGGACCCAGTTACCAGCACCTCAGTCTTTGCTGAGTTTATTAATAGACAATTTGCTGACAATTAACTTTTCACTACAGCCAAGCAAGCTTTGATCTTAGCTAAGGCAGATCCATTTATAGCAACATATATGTTTGTATCTCATCACCATAACAATTCAGCATAACACATCCACAGTTCCCCTTCTTTCAAGAAAATGTAGGCATCTCTTCTGCGGAGGTCTTGTTAGTTTAACATCATACCAAAAACATCTGGATGCCTAAAAGCATAACACGCAATAGGAAAAATGTGTATCAAATCAAATCAAATCAAATTTATTTGTATAGCACATTTCATGTACAAACAATTCAAAGTGCTTTACATAAAATAAAAGCATTGCAGCAGGGAGTGGAAGAAGCATTAAAAATACATAAAAGAATATAAAAAAATAATTTAAATGAATTTAAAAACAAGCAACACTCTAGATAAGTTAAAAGATACCGTGCAGATTTCATGCATAGACACATGAGAAAAGAAATGTTTTTAACCTGGATTTAAAAATGTCTACATCTGGTGAAAGTTTAATCTCCACTGACAGTTTGTTCCACTTGTTTGCAGCATAACAGCTAAATGCTGCTTCTCCTTGTTTAGTCTGGACTCTGGACTGAACTAGCTGACCTGAGTCCTTGGATCTCGGAGCTCTGCTGGGTTTATATTCTCTGAACATATCACAGATGTATTTTGGGCCTAAACTGTTCTGGGATTTGTAAACAATCAGCAGGCTTTTAAAATCTATTCTGTGACTGACTGGAAGCCAGTGTAAAGATTTTAAAACTGGTGTGATGTGCTCAGATCTCTTTGTCCTGGTGAAAACTCTAGCAGCAGCGTTCTGGATGAGCTGCAGATGTTTAATGCTCTTTTTGGGAAGTCCAGTTAAAAGAGCATTACAGTAATCGAGTCTACTGGAGATGAATGCATGGATGAGTTTCTCCTGGTCTTTTTGGGAGAGGAGACCTTTGATTCTGTTGATGTTTCTGAGATGGTGGCTGCTGAAAGTTAGATCTGAGTCTATCAACACTCCGAGGTAACCAACTTGGTCAGTGATTGTAAGGTCCCGAGTCTCAAGATATTTACCAACGCTGCCCCTCTTCTCTTTGCTACCAAACAGAATGATCTCAGTTTTGTCTTCATTTAATTGTTGAAAATTCTCTCTTATCCAGGTGTTTATTTCCTCCAAACACTGACACAGTACATCTTCTGGGCTGCAGTAATCCGGTGACAGAGACACATAAAGTTGTGTATCGTCTGCATAATTGATGTTAAAGTTCTGCAATATCTGACCCAAAGGGAGCATATACAAGTTAAACAGAAGAGGTCCAAGAATTTACCCCTGGGGGACTCCACAAGTCATCACCACTTGCTCAGATTCATAGCTGCCAATTGTAACAAAATAACTCCGGCCTTCTAAATAGGACCTGAACCAGTTAAGGACCGCTCCAGAAAGTCCAACCCAGTTTTCCAGCCTGTGCAACAGGATTCTGTGATCTACAATATCAAACGCAGCGCTGAGGTCCAACAGAACTAGGACCGAAACATTACCAGAATCAGTATTCAACGTGATGTCGTTTAACACTTTGACCAGAGCTGTTTCAGTGCTGTGATGACTTCTGAAGCCTGATTGAAAGTTATCAAGACTTCCACTTTCATTCAGAAAGTTGTTGAGCTGGTTAAATACAACTTTCTCAATAATCTTAGATATAAAAGAGAGATTAAACACAGGTCTGTAGTTGTTCATCATATGGCGCTTTTCCACTAGCTCGGCACGGCTCGCCACGGCTCGGTTTGGTTGTGTTTCCATTACAAACGAGTATACTTCGTGCCTCTTCGAAGTGGGCGGGGTCGTCGTAACACGGCTGCGTGTGTTGCTGCTCACACTGTGGCTTTTTGTCGCACAGAAGGCAAGAGAAGAGAGCCAGAGAAGACTCCTGGCCGCCAGACAAAACAGTATTGAAAAGTACCGGAGAGTTTTGTTACGAGCTTCAAAGAGACGACGTTTGGAGGTAAGCTAACGGTTGCTAACGCTAGCTTTTATTATCCGCATTATGATGTTTCCAGTGACGACACATCGCCCAATCAGTGGAAGGCAGTCGGCTGACGTCACGTTTTAGTAACGCTGCGGCCCGCTTGGAACCAGGGCTGAGGTGATACGGAAAATCGTCCCGGTTGCAGGTACGGCGTGCTAGTGGAAACACGCAATAGCGCGCCGAGCCGAAGCGAGCTAGTGGAAAAGCGCCATTAGAGGCGTCTAGAGTTCTCTTCTGTGTAAACTATTTTTGGAGTGGAGGGTGAACTTTTTGTTAAAGGCAAAGGTAACAAACGAGCTATCGTTAGCATTCCAATGTAGACAACTGACACGATCTAATCCCTAACATCTAAAGGTGAGAAAGTACTTTGTATTAAACGAGCTGCAGAAATGAGCTTACTACTTACATTCATTTTTCAGTGTTTTCATTGATATACACCCCTAAAATGGACCATACCATTAAACTTTACAGTATGGTCCATTTTATGGGTGTCTGAAATCACTACATAGTTCCTATTCAAGATTCCTCCTGCTCAGCAATGGTAGTGATAGTAGCACAATAATGTGAATAACAGGCACATATTGTAGCACATTTTTGTACAGGCAGGAAAAAGAAGTGCAATTTAAGTAATGAGGGGTCCGTACCTCAGTGGCATTTTATGTCAAGTAATCCCTTATCAAGATAGTAGGAATACAAGTTTGCATTTGAAAAGTGGACAAGATGGGATTTTTTTAAGCACCTCATACTGTATGAGAAATGATATGTCAATATGTACATGGCTTTTTAATCGCTATCCAACATATCAAACATATACAATATGCACAGTTTAGTCAAGCCACACTCTTCTTTGCTCCAGTATATAGCTATGGTAAGGAAAATTAATTTATTGATTGAAGTATATTCAACTAAATTACAATAGATGACAACTTTGAACTATTCTGCTTTTTCCAGTCAACTATGATTGTAGACCGAAATAACTGACAAATCGATGCCACGCCAAGTGGTGAACTGCGGAGCTCTGATCTGATTCAATGTGCAATATGGATGCACATTATCACATGATCAGTTTCTGTTGTTACTGGATTCTTCATCTGCTTTGTACCGTTTTCTTCTCCTACCTCTGTGTTAAAGCCTGCGATGGAACTCAGAATAAACACGTAGGCCAGACAGTCCAACTGAAAATGGAGTAATCTGAAAAAAAGTCAATTTAGTGCAATATCAGTCAGACAAACCTGTTGGCACGGATTTCAAACGTCTAGTTTTAGTTGGATAAACATCAAGATTGGAGTTTTTATGTACTGACTGATGGTAACTCTTCAATCCCCCGACAGCATAACGATCCTCTATGCTAAAAAACAGATGTTGGAAAAGGCATGATTGTCTTTCAAAAATTGTCATCCTACACTGAGACCAAGTACCATTTCGGGACTTTGGGTAAATAAGACATTTCTCATGTCTATCCGTACTGTTTAACATGCATGTCCATCTTTAGTTAGCAGCCTTGTCACCCGTTCTTTATTCCGTCTTTTCTACTCCATCTTCAGAAGACAATAACTGTCAATGTCTGTGCATCTGTAAACAGGAGCAGGCAGGGAGAAGAAAGGAGAGAATAAGCGAGGCATGGGCGCAAGGAGTGGAGTGGAGAGAAGAAAGGATAAGACTCCGGTGAAGTACAACTTTTACAAAACTGGCGTAGTTCTTGGCAGAAGGCCAAGGAAAGACGACAATGCAAGGCTGTGCAGATCCAGCAATTTATACACATTCGCTGGAGCAAGGGGCTGTTGGGTAGAAGGATAAGGAGGGCAAGGTGGGGGGGGGGGGGGGGGCTCTGTTTTCCACGAGAAGATGATTAAGTAGCTGAAGTTAGTGAAAGAGCATGGTTAACTTACAGTGCATTCACAAAGTAAATAAATATTGATCTGACAGACTAACTTGATCAAAAGATATTAGGGTTTTTTGTTCTTTTCATCCCTTGTTTCCTACACACTGCTAAACACTCCAATCACTGGGGGGGAGGGGGTAACAATATACAACAAAAGACCTGTCAAAGAGCCAATCCAGTGTATCCCGCAGGCTTTGTAATAAGAAAGGAATAACAAGTGATTTTTGTTTCCTTTCCTTGCCTTGTATCCCATGCTCAAGCCCTCTCATCACTTCATTATATTTTCATTCATTTCAATCATGTTTCATTTCCTTTTTCTCCTCTCGGCCCTCTTGGCGGTATGTGGAGGGTTGAGACTGGGATATAACAGAAAGAACTGGAAGAGGAATGAAGAGGAGGGGGACGAGGAGAAGGAAGGGAGTGAGAGAGGAGGTGCACCCCTCTAAGATCAAAGACTTGCTTCTATTGTAAGGACTGTACAATGGCGTACAAAACACCCCCCCTCAAGGCCCTTTATCAACCCTCGTCCCCCGAAGACCAACTGACAGTATAGCTGTGAGGGGAGCGTACAGTTAATTTGGTTATTCTGATAGGCCACAAACAGATGGTTCAATGTACACAAACACAAATCAGGTCGTAGGCTCAATATGGTCAAAAACGTACATTCTGATGTCAGAAATTGCACTGCAACAAAGCTGGAAACTATTTTACAAATGTGGTGTGTGGTCAAGTTTTTATGTAAGAATGTGACTATTGTTCCTTGTGGGCTGTTGTAAATGATTCCCTCTGCTACGACCAGCAGCGACAAAAACAAGTGGCAAGAACCATATAACGGCAGCCTGATTAAAAAGTCTATTACCAAGTAAACGAAAGTTAAAAAAAAAAAAAAGTAAGATTCTACCTGATACTTCCGATACCTGAGCATGATGTTCACCCTGGACTCAGTTTGTTTTCAACTGACGCCTGCATTGTTTGACGAATTTGGTATTTTAGTGGCAGCAAAAAAACATTAAAATCATCACAAACTACTTTCTGGTTACTTCACAAGAGCAAGCTAAAACTCTGTCTGTTCTCCACAAATGTTATTTATTTGATATTCTATAAATGTCTATGATAATTACCCAATAGAAAATAATCATCTTATCATAATTTCAGTCACATATATTTGTTGCATGAACATGTTCAAATGTGAAACACACAATGATTGTATAATGTATTCCCTATATAACTAAGGTTTTCGTTTCCATGACTGCCATATTTCCTGGAATTAAGAGAAGTTGGAAAATAATTCTGATATGTAGGATACATATTGCAACTGAAATAATCAGAACCACCAAAAATCACACATTACATAAATATAATAACAGAATAAAAACAGGCATCATTACCACATAAAGAAATTAAGAGATTATCTTCCGAGATCATAACTGTTGATTTCTCTGTTGCATGAGTTGTGGTGAAAGTGGAACCACAATCTAGAGCAAAACAGTGGCATGACATACAATATCCTGCCTATACACAAGCTCGATAAGAAATGGGGCTGCCCCCTCATATCTGTGATGAGCGTCAAGACTTTATAATAGGAAAGTCCCTGCAGAACCCCCACAGAGGAGAGCTGGCAGTTGGGATTGTGCTCTTCCAGCTGTAACCAGTGAATGACCCCTACATCCATACAATGAGAAGAAGCTCAGATGTCTCTGTACCTTAAGAGGTCCCACACCTTTAAGACACTTTTTGTATTCACCCTACAGTGTTTCAAGTGCTCAAGTGCACTTATGGTTATTGCATTCTTGTTAGTTCCTCTTTTCTGAATAAACTCATCTTTTATACCTTTTTCTTCCCATTTCCTCGAGGCCTGCTCCAGCTCTTCTCCCCCGTTCTCCCCTCCCTCTCTAAGCCTGTGGGGCTTATCTATGAGGATGAGGGAGAGAGGAGAATGGGGAAGACAAGCACTTTCATGGCTGAGTTGGGAGCTATTAGCCCCCTGTGTGCTCAGCCCTGTTCTACCTCCTCTCAGTATTAATCTGCAGTGACAGCTTCACTGTTTACCAAATCCACCCAGGATCCTGGGGGATGACCGAACGGCGCCACTCTGCTCCATTAACCTCTGACCTCCTGCGTTACGGCACCAGATCCAGGCCCAGGGCTCGGGGTCGGCCAGCCTGAGCAACCGGTCGGACACCTGCCTGATGTTCGAGAAAAAGCTCCAGTCACATAAAGCCAATCTGTGTGCAAAGATAAATCTCTGCTGAACTTTCAAAGATGGTAGAGCTACAGCTTGTTTTTCTTGTGTCTACTCATAATTCACATTTGACTTAAGGAGATGTAGAGGTGACGAATTTGGAAGGCATATATTTACCACATGTTAAGACTTTTTCTTCTTGTCAGTATCAGGGGATTAACCCCAAGAAACGCGGCATAAAGCACACACTGGCGTAAAAGCACCCACCTTAGCTAAAACATAGTTCAACCAAAAATGAGCTATGGACCCTTAGAGGACCAGTTAAACACCGATCGTGACATTTTCCTTCCTAGGACTTGTTCCTTGTTCCTAACTCGCTAAGCTAACCAGCTCTCGAATATAGTTACCTGACAATACATATTTATGTGATATCAATGTTCTAATTAAACTCTCTGCCAGAAGACAAACAAGTCAAATTTCAAAATCACTGAACTAGTCTAGCCTTTAATCTTATGCGATCGAATAGGTCAAAGGTTTTCCACAATTATGGGATTTTGTGAGGATCAGGAATAAATGGCACCAACTGGCCTGATCCGAGGGGGGAGGAAAATGAGCAAAAAGAGACTTCTCAGTTGACAAACTATGTCCAGACACCAGCAGACACAGACTCTGTTAAAAAAAATGAAGAGACCCAAAAAGCTCAAAGTGGCAGAGTTGCAAAATTAGCTAAACTGAATTAATTTGGCAGTGTGGTGCTTGTGGCAGCTAAAGCTAGGTGACATCAATTTATTGGAGATTGTTATGTGCCCAGCATTACCAAATCAGCTACACAGCACTGTGGCACATTACAGACCGGTCTTTCAGAGATTATAAACAATTTATAAACAATGTAAAACAAGGTACTACAGTAGACAACCCATATGTTTGTGGCTAAAAAGCTTTTGCGTCTGATAATACCTCATAATGATTCCTTTAAAGAAAGCGTATTCTTTAACTTCCAGTCTTTAAAATGTTTTGATTCTAGGAATGTGTGCTCACGACATACTGTTGATATTCAGGTCGTTCCGCGGGAGTTCTGTGTTTGTATCGAATGTCATGTTTCTTTTATTTGGTTTGAAACAGTTGAGAGTTGAGGAGTTGGTCGCTCACGCTGCTGAACCCCCATCGATGCAAAGACCTCACAGGATACTCACGACGCAAACGTGTGTTTTTTAAGTCCACTTTCGGGTCGCCATTTTGGCGACCCAGATTTCATTTAATGTTAACAATGTGTGAACGTTGTAATGAGGTGCATTCTAAGGAAGACATATTATGCCCTTTTCAACAAGTCTGCAGAAGTTCCCGTGGTCTAATTAAAATGTCTGGGACATGCCTTGGTAAAAAAAAATTCACTTGGCATTAAGCACAACAGCTCTTGGACCGCACTGTTTTATTGGTGGTGAGTGGGGACATCAGCTTCTCACTCCACCTCTTACCCCCCCCTTTTGGCATTCTAGCGGTGTAAGTTATCGATGGGTCCCATTAAAGCGATACAATAATATAACTTCTCAAAAAGCCCACTATGGAGCTACCCCTACAGGCTTGGAGGTAATGTACGGTTACACTGTCGTAAATACAACACCTTTTCGCTTTCACATTTCACGTTTGTTGACGAACCGGCGAGGAGTCAGAAGGTGCAAGCTATGTCGACCGAGAAGGTAAGAGTAATCAAATGTACCTGGGAGCGTGAGAGGGGTCTATTTGTTTTTGCGGTAGGTGTGCCAGAAAGCAAGTCGAAGTACTTCCGCTCAGCTACTGGGCCGCTCCCGGGCCACTCCAGCAAAGTTACAAAGCGCAGTTTTTCCAACTCAGACCCCCGAAGGGCATAGGAGACAGGCCAATGGTAATATTAAAACTCATTCTAGCCGCACAATTTTTTTCAAGCTGTTATTTTAAGGTAGAAATGTTACATAGTATTGCTTTAAGTGATGCTGTCTTATCAACGGTAATAGGCCAAGCAGGAGATGTACACAGCATTTGTACCATTTTCTACTGTGTTTAAAGAAGTAGTGTATATCAACAGGATTAATTAGTTGTATTAGCTTGACAGCAAACTGTGTAACTTTTTTTGTTGTTGTCAGTGACTTTGTGCTCTCAAGAACAGAAAATGTTATTTTTTTCACAAGTCCCCTTTAAAGTGATAGTTTGGAGTAGATTCACCCTAGGGTCATTTGAACCGTGACATCCAGCCAAGTAGCCCACCCGAAGTTTTTTCGATCTTGGCTGAACATCAGCCGAGTTACTGAGTTATCCCGAATAGCTCAGTACAAGCGCTAACGGACCCTGGCAGTATCTCCAAAATTACCACACTAAAATCACATGCCATGACACCAAACTTCTACAGTAGTACAAATATGGTCTGTAATCACAAAACGATGCATTTGGAAGTTTGAAAATAGTCCAGGAGTTTATTATTATCAACACAAGCCTGATAGCTTTTCTGCTGCTAAAGCTGCGTCGACGTCACTTCTGGGAGCTGGGAGCTTCAAAGTAAGATGAGGGTTGATCTACTACTGTAGACAACAAAGCAAGGCTGCTCAATTTCTCCATGGATAAAATAAATTCACAACTCTACAACATAAAAAATTCATGTAGAATATAGCATATACTTTGTTGTCTACAGTAGTAGATCAACCCTCATCTTACATTGAAGCTCCCAGATCAAGGAAGTGACGTCGACGCAGCTTTAGCAGCAGAAAAGCTATCAGGCTTGTGTTGATAATAATAAACTCCTGGACTATGTACAAACTTCCAAATGCATCGTTTTGTGAGTACAGACCATATTTGTACTACTGTAGAAGTTTGGTGTCATGGCATGTGATTTTAGTGTGGTAATTTTGGAGATACTGCCAGGGTCCGTTAGCGCTTGTACTAAGCTATTCGGGATAACTCAGTAACTCAGCTGATGTTCAGCCAAGATCGAAAAAACTTCGGGTGGACTACTTGGCTGGATGTCACGGTTCAAATGACCCTAGGGTGAATCTACTCCGAACTATCACTTTAAGTCAAACTCCAGCCGGCTGCCAAAAGCTCCCTTAATCGATTCTAATTTAATGACATCTGTCCTTTATGGTGTCATTATTATAGTTAAACTCTGTAGTTAAATTCTGATCACTGATCTGGTGGTCTCTAAGTGCCAACTAATTCAATAATCATTCATAATCAATCACATGTATATTAGTATTTTGGTAACTTAGGCTTCAAGGATCACTGTGCAGCTTCATCCTCTTGTCCAAATATGATCACTTTTGGCCACAATATGACCAAGATAGTGATGACCAAAGGTCACAAGAAGGTTTTCAAACCAGCAGTTCACAAACCAATGCATGTATGTACTAACGAAAAAAAAAAAAAGACAAACCAATATCCCTCTCAGGTTTCATGATTCAAAGTCCTGCAAGTTTCCTTCATCACCCCTCCATCCTCCATGAGTGCACTAGCCTTTAGCTGGGCCCATGTAACATTAACCTAGTCGATATAAGGTGTGTACAGGGCTCTCTGTGGACGGCAGGTGCAGCGATCTCTTTAGACTGTTCTGGGTCTTCTGCTGACTCTATGTGCAGTGTGTGGAACATCTGCTTCTCTTGATGCTGATAGGTATAAATGGAAACCCCTTCTCTGAACAGAAACAATCATAAGAATAACCAGAGTATGTGGTGCCCACATATGTCACATCCGCCACTGAGTGAAAACAGATCCTTTGTGCAGACTTTGTCATGGTTCATAAGGAAACATTTGACATGTCCTTCTGTTGTTAGTAATCCTAAATCAACTAGACATTTTTCTTGGTTCTTTGAGGAGGTTTCACTTCTCAGCAAAAGAAAAAAAAAACGTCTTTTTTTTCCAGCTCCGAACTGAAGAAGTTGAGCAATCAAGTCATTTAAGCTGCCTTTGGGTAAACATCCAATAAAATCTGATGAAATTCAGCACTTCTCTTTGAAGAAGATTAGCTTCATGGAGCCTTTTTTTCAATGTTTGAGATTTTAAGAGAGAGATAGCTGTTCGTCACAAAACCAACCTTAGTCAAAATGCCCTGCAAAGCTGCATCATCTACCAAGGCAGATGACATTTGAACAAAGATAACACACTGTTCTTCCTCCCCACATGTTCTTGTCAAGCACAAGAGGTCTGACTAAGCCACCCGGGCTGATTTTATAATGTTTACCTCGTGGTTTTGCACAGACCTGCTATGCACCAAACCAGGCCTCCAGACTACTGACTAAGCAGTAGTTTAACAGCGTCACTCTGCTATGTTGATGTTGATCAAGCAATATGTTTGTGCTGGTATGAATTCAGGGCACTTGTGCTCAAGAAGTTAAAGACAAATCACTCGGAAAGAGGTCACTGCAATCACTTAAGACCTTGCTGACAATAAATTCTGATACCAAGAGGAGAACGGAGAGAAGGCATTCTCAAACTTTAAAAAAAGTGTGATTAATTAAGAAAAATAAAATATTCTGCTTCAGGCCAAACATGGAGACGCACATGCTGATGCTGCAGATCTGAGTGTGCACGTTGTCACGCTGTACAGTCATCATGCACACACACTTTTCCCAGCAAAGTGTTGGCTTGGTGCAAAGAAACACCAGCATGTACACTACACTCATATGTACTCACACTCATACACACACACACACACGCGCACACACACACACACACACACACACACACACACACACACACACACACACACACACACATACTCTTAAAACCAAGCCAAACACAGTCAGTCTTCTGACCAGACGACTGACAAAGCATCAGATCCTTCCATCAGCAGCCTGTGGACTTACCCCCCTCTCCTATTTGACCTTTGACACTGATGACAACAGACTGTCATCACCGTCACTCTGGGTAGGTAAACACTACATCCTACAAAAACTAGCAGAGCCACAGAATAGCAGGCTGTAGCTGTGTGTGTCTTTGCGTTAATGGATACTCATTTTTATGTTTACCTGTGTGTGTGCGATGTCCTCTTTAAACATTTGCTTTGTTTTTGGTTTGTCCTTTACCCTGTTTTTTTTATTTAATCGTGATGTGCTCTGGTTTTATCAGCTCAGCTCTAAATTCAGCCCACCTGCAGCCACGTCCAAAGCCAACGCTCTTCGATTTTTCTGCTGAATGTTCATGGAAAAGTGAGGATCGGCGCACACAGCTGTTGCCAAAAAGAGCAATATTTACGCAAGCGTGTGAC
This sequence comes from Odontesthes bonariensis, assembly GCF_027942865.1. Lineage (NCBI taxonomy): Eukaryota > Metazoa > Chordata > Actinopteri > Atheriniformes > Atherinopsidae > Odontesthes > Odontesthes bonariensis. The sequence goes on along the minus strand of NC_134522.1, from coordinate 21,919,583 downwards.
GCAAGCAGTTTGCTGGTATTGAACCACCACTTGGCTATATTTAGAAGTTCCTTACCACCAGACTCAAGTGCTGCCCTCATCAAGATAACATGAAAGACAAAATGATTCTTCTCAAGTGGACACCACCCACTCAAAGTTAACCCTTTCAGCAGATTTCCAGTTATAGCCACTGATGTGTCACCTAATACATGCTGAAGACCAGACAGCTGAAATTGTTTTAACCTTTTACCTAATTTACTCACATCACTCATCATGAAATTTGCACTCCAAGTACAGGCGCACCAACAACTCTTTTTGTGTGCTCCCTGTCAGCTTTCCATTTGCTTTCCAGAAATCGTACACAAATGTTTATAGTGTTTTTCCACAATTTAAACAAATAAAGAGGTGGTGAGCTTGGAACTGGGGAAAAAGAGATTTGGAAGGGGTGGGGGGGCAAGGCTCTTGGATGTTGGATGTTGTGCGAGCCAGAGTCGGGAGCTAAGGGCTCCTCCTCTCCCAGGAGAACCACCACACCACAACCAGCTGGAAAGCATTGACGGGAGTTTGGGGTTTGTGAGCGAGAGGGGAAAGGGGCTTAACAAGGAAGATCACGGGGCCTGCATGCCTTAATGAATCCACTTTCTGCAGCCGGAGAACAACAAAAGACCCACGAGGAGATGAAGAAGCATGTGTCACGTATCTGTCTCATAATATCACGACGTTAGAGTATGTGAAAGGTAGAGAATGAGAGTGGTATTTGAAAATCATGAGTCATCAGCTGCATTTCCTGAAAGGGGCCTAAAGGAAGGGAAAAAAATATATTTCTCAAATGGGATCCATCTCTCATTCATGAAAATCCAATGTTTACATAAATTCATGAAAACGAAAAAAAGAAAAAATAGGAAACAAAAGAGTCTCAAGTGTGCTAAACATTTTTCATTCTGCTTGGGTAACCTCTGCAGATGTAGGATACAGACAATGAGCTGAATTGAATCATCCAATACTTGGCCTTATGTCTGAGAAATCAAGTCAGTGTAGAATAATTGCCATTTTTTTGCAACAAAATGAGAGGGTAAGTGGGTTTTGAAACTTTCTCAATACTCATATCTTGATGGGTGCAAGACGTGTGTGGGCGTACTCTGGCAATTTGAGTTCATAATTGACATTTTTCGAGTTAGAATCAAGAACCTTGATCTTGTTTTGTTTAGCTTTTTGCCTTAGCTCTTAAGCAACATAGAAAAATAGTAAAAGAAATAGAAAAAAAATCTATAGAATAAAGAATGCAAGAAAAAGCAGAGAGCGAAAAGACAGAAAGACAGAAATAGACCACCGGCCTTTTGAAATACAGAGTATGAAGACAGAGATTTTACACAAAACATAACACAAACATCCTCCATCTGTAGCACTTCAAACACACAACACCACAGAAGTACATAACACACTGAACAGCATGTAGTCATCTTTGTGATTAGCACATAAACAAAGGAAAACTGAACATCTGAATCATGCTGTTGTATTCAGACAACAAGGGATACTGGAACATGCTAATCCGATTAGTTATTATGAATTCCTCAATAAGTTAAGGACTACAAAACTAAGAAAACAAAAAAAAAGACAAATGAAGGAGGTAAAACTATATTTAAACAGTCTAAGTTGCTTTTTCAGCCCTTCCTCGAGCACCTTTTTACAAATTTGGTGCAAAAGTAAAAATATGTCAGCCATGATGAAACTTGGAGTATGGAGCGTTGTTTATTTTCCTCCTTGATCTAACCCTTCTCTGAACACAAGGTGCACATGTGGAAAGTCTATTTTTATCAGTTTACCTGCACTGGAGCCATATGGACAACTGGTTGCCATTTTTACTAGTCAAAAGCAGGAGACAAACATGGCTTCCTTACTTCAGCATAACAGTTTGTCCAAGCACCCAAAGGCAGCCAGGAAAGTTTCTGTCAAGTTTAACCACTGAGGTTTTGAAACAAAATTGTGGATGTCTCTCAAAACATCAACACCAATTAGGAGTAAAGTTTATCATTTTTGTGTGCTGTTTGTTCATATGTTAACATGTGATCCTTTGAGGATTGACTTTATCAGTCCATAAAGATTTAAATATACCACAGTCTTAACAGCATATAGAAATAGATCATTCCATGTCAACTAGCCAAACAGTTCCAGTTCATGTCCTGAAAAGTATGTTGGAGAACTTGGACTCGACTTATTGCAGATAGGCGTTGATGTTGACTCTTGCCTCTTATCAAATCGGACCAGACATCAGTGAGTGCTGGTATTTAGTATGAGTCAAACCTTGCACATTAACCTCGCAAGATTTTACAGCTCATTTCCTGTCCATTTATGTTTAGTTATTTTCTAAGTTTGGTCCTTTCTATATCAAGGTTCAAATTTGTACTTAACACTTTTTTTTAAATGTATGAAAAGTATTTGGAAGAGGGCTTTAACTTTTTTTCAACAACATCCCAGCTGTAAGGATTTGATTTAAATATCATGGCATGTTTCAGGCAGATGGACTTTTGTCTTTTTTCTATTCTATCACACCTTATGTAGCAGAAGCATTGGCGGTAATGCTTCGCATACACCAATAAACTTCTCAGGTTTGCTCTGATTCTTCTCTCTTAAGTTTGGTCAAAGACTCCCTTGGCTTCGCAAAATCTGTGAGTGAAGCCAACAAGCAATAGAATCAAAAGTTTCCACCAATCCTCTTTCTTGCCCAAGAGGATATTCAATTCCTGAATTTGTCAAATATGCTAACCCCACAGCAGCGCACACACAGCTAACAAACGATGACAAGAATATGATCACAGTCTTTGGGATTCTTTTAATCGTGCCCCTGGGATAGTGGTCACAGCTCGCTGAGTCTTGTTGAGAGCAAAATGGAATCATTGTCATGCTATGATTCCATTTGGCTCCCTCCAATAGATCTGATTAGAAAGTATGTTGTCCATTTAGAGACACTACAGAAAGAATAAATCATCCCTTTATGTTATGCTACACTGTAGGCACACGTGTGCAGCCGCAGTGTTGTTGAGAGTTACAGTTCTAGAACATCAAACTGCTTTATCACCAATGCCTGTTCAGAGAACTACTGCTGTTTAGTAACCACAACACCATCACGACATCAACAGTTTTCCCAAACAGAAATTACTCAGAGGGATATATGCAGATTTTTTGCTGTGATCTGTTCTATTAAAAAAAAAACTTGAGGGCACAAAGAGTGAATGGATGTAAGAGGGGCAGGAGAGAGGAGTTACTGCCACATCACAAGTTTTAAATACATCCTAGCATCAGTGTTGCACTAAGAGCTTTACTCCTTAAAGCAAATGATGACACCGGCGAGTTTCCTCTCGGACTCTGGTTTGCCTAACTTGGTCATGGAGACCTGCTCCACAACACAGCCATGAGGGACTTGAAGTTTCCTTGGGGATAGAGACTACTGTCATAGATCAACAGTGAGGAAAACATCTAGGCCAGGGTGTCACCTCCGTCAGGGTTCCTGCACTCCTTCACGTAACAACTTCAATCCTTAATGTAATCATTAAAGCACCCATGTATGCGAGAAAATAACAGTGGGGGTCTGAGAAAGTAAAGAGAGCAAGATGAACAGCAGGAGGTTGCGAGGTGTTTTTCCAGCATCACAAGCGCAATAAGTCAGTCTGCAAAACCTGTAGATAATGATGTGAGCTCTTCTAAAAGACAGCTGAAGCTTTAAAATCAGGACTAGGCTTTGCTATGAGCGTATGTTTCCAAATGTTTGTGTTTCATAACTAAAACATTTACAAACCGTAAGAGCCAGGCTTCTATATCGGCGTCATCCTCTCCAAAAGTTACGTGTCGAGGGCTTGAGAAAAGTATTACAACACTCAAATGTTTGCAGTACTATAGGTGATGTATCTAAAAGAGAAAATAGGAATTACACGTTTCAAAATGAGACAAGTATTCTGACTGTAAGAGTAAAGAAGGAAACTACACATTTGGATTTCATTCCCACAATCGCGTCACTAAATCCACTCACGCAGGACTAGATGTTGTTTCAGTTTGATGGAGGCTGAGAAATGGCTCTTTGGCAGAGTTGGTTACCCACCATTTGAAAAACTGACAGCTATTTTGGCAATATGATATGATTAATTTTGAAGGGTTGTGAGTTATGTATGTCAGGACTGCAGGCTTAATGTTATGATAAATGTCTAGGAGAAACAATGCACGCGTCATGAAGCTAATATTCAGCTTCCTGTGTAGTCCCTAAACTCAGTCTGTTGTGTTGAGTCTATCTCTCAGTATTGTGACATGGCTTCCTTTGCCAAGCCAATGTAGCCCTTTTAAACTTGAGTGTCCACAGGCGTGCAGCCCACCGCTTGAACCTGAAGTGTAGCACGTATGGAGGAAACTGCTCCAGTTGGAGAAATCGGATCCATCTATGGGGAATATCCCAAAATAAACCCCTCTGTTCTCCCATATCAGGCCTTGTATAAATAAGATAGCACTGCAGGCACACTGCACCATGGGAATTAGCCAATCCAGTCCTGTAAACATCAACCAATGACTTCTGGCAGGCGGGCCAGCTCTCAGGAGGGGAGGTTCTGCACTGGAATTCATAAATAAATCACTTTTCTGGGAGGATTATGTGTCCACAGTCCCCATCCTCCAGGCCTCCTCCCCCCAAAAATAAACAGGGCAAAGTAGAAATAGCAGAGTTTAAGCACCACTACAGGAAATGATCTGGGCATCTTGCTATGATTTGGGGACATTATTTTTGTAGCACTGGCATTTTAGTAAGATTCAAAGTTTTTTTCAGCCCATGTTACACAACCCCTTTCCGAGCCCCTCTACAATGTGTGACTGAATTGGTGACGTGAATATAAATAAACAACCATTCACCAAAACCGGAAATAAGAATCCTCTGACTTATGATTTGATTAAAAAAAAGAGAAGCACATTAACTTTCTCCAAATAGTTTCCAGCTCAAAACTGAGGTCAAGTGACCTTTAGCAGACTGACTTGTTTTCCAATCCAGAGGTTGTTTTGGAGGTTTGCTTATGCCATTAATATGTTTCCAGAGAAAATATTGCATCACTATTTAACCTGCTTACCATGGACCTGCATGGACTGCCTTCTGTAATCACTCCTGAGACAGACACAGGGGCCAAGAAACTGATGTAGTGTAAATTATATAAGAGTTGGACTTTAGCTACGATCATGGCCTTTTCTGATAACATGTACAGTGTCAATAAAAATTGTAGTAATAACCAACCTTGCCTCCTTCACCTACAAAACTGGATATAGATGTAAAAGTGTTGCGAGAACCTGGAATCTGCTTCACGTTTGTGATTGTGACATGTGAGACGTTTTTTGGCTGGAGCCAATGGTGGTTTCACGCTGCACAAAAGACTGTCGCTCACAAACAGAACTCCACTTTTTGGGATCTCATATGGGTTTAAACTGTTTGCCATTTGTTTAAATAAGTGAAGTGTGTCACAGAAAGCGTAGGAGAAACCATCGCAGATTAAGAGAGCCAGGCATTTGATGTTGAAATAATACACAAAGAAATTAGTTAAACCTGCAGTCACTGATGACAAGGGAGATTTTCGACTGCTTTCTTGCTTTCATTCGAAATGGTTTCTTCCTAATTAACAAATGTAAACCAAGCACTTCTTCTCTTTTTGCTCTATCTTGACCAAATAATTTGCTCAAACAACTCATTCAGGAGCTTTGAGAAATCATATACGAATTGTACATTAGATAGTCGAAAATTAGGAAAACAATGGGAATTTGCTGAAATGATTCAGAAAGTCTAGCCCCCTTTTTGAAGCAGTATAGTTGTGGCTTTATATTTACAGCTTATATTTACAGCAAAAACATCACTCAAAGGTTAAACGGGTGATAAGACGATGGACTTTTGCTGACTGAATTGGCATTTTTACCTCTTTCACGATTTCTACATAGTTGCAATTTAAGTCTTATTATTTTTGCCATGTAGTCTGGTGACGTCTCGCCCTGTAAATGTTGTCCCTGGTGAAGTTTTTGAATGGCTTTCCTGCCCAGGATTTCTCCTCTACCTGGATGATTTATACGGAGCCCCTTGAGTCTTAAGGTGAAATATATTGGGGTGTCGAGAAAGCGTGCACCCGTTTTAAAAAGCGCGCTCTCATTTAACCAAACCGTGCTCTCCTTAAAATATAGCAAGCGCACGTTTACCTAAATCGTGCGCTTGAATTACTAATGTCGTGTACTCGCTGTAATACAGTCGTACTCACGTTATATCCCTCGTGAGCACAATTTACTGAAACGTGTCTTCACTTTGCAAAGTGCGCGCTCATTTAACCAAAACGTGCTCTCGTTGAAATACAACGTGCGCACGTTTACCTAAATCGTGCGCTCGATTTAGTAGTTTCTGGCTCTCGTTGTAGTAACAAAGTTATATACCTCGTGACCACAATTTACTAAAGCGTGGTCATGATTCACAAAACGTGTTAACGTTATTTAAGAAATGTATAGCCTAATTAAAATTGGCACAAGTAAGCAAAGCGTGGCCACGATTCCACACTCTCATAACATCATGAGCCAAATTTACCAGCAGGATATGATTCTTCACCATTTTGAAATGGACTTAATCAGGGTTTACCATGGGCTAGGTATGGAATACAAGACTATTCTTTCAACCTTGGCGTCCAGTCATGGCATCATCATGAGCCTAGTTGACTCAAAGTACTTCACACACCCTCACCTGTTCTCAAGGCTGCCTTGTAAGGCGCCCAAGTCAGGGCTGTAGCCAAATGAAAATCCTAAAATATTTATTTGCATTCGTTAATTTTTTCCCCAGGATGAATTGAACAGCATCCAAGACACATGGAATGCACATCGCATCCGTCCGTCCAGAAACCCAGGTGTTCCGGCTGGAATACCGGATATAATGCACCTGGCTCCGCATCTGTGGGGGGCTGAAGATCATCTCTTTCCTCTCGATGAAGCCAATCTGACCGTCTGCAAGTGGAAATGCACCTTCCTCGACTCCATACCATGCGACATCGATGTATTTGATTTTTGCACAGGCATAATGCAAGAACGAGGGTTACAGTTGACAAACAGTCCAGACCAAGCACTTGAATTATACATTACATTAAGGGACACTGTTCGTCCCATAATACTTGCTTAGGCATACATTCGCCATAGCACAATGCACTTACTGTTCCATTCCAAGCAACTTCCAAATAGATTAAAAAGGTGAGATGCTCACACTGTAATGGTAACAGATTTCGTGGCCACAATTAATACAACGTGCGAACGTTTCAAGCAATTTGGATTTATTGTTGCCATACAGAATGTCGTGGGCACGTCTTACAGATCGTGGGCACACTTTTGTTTATTGTGCTCACAAGGTATATAATGTGGGCACGACTGAGGGGCAGTGAGCGCACGGTTTTAGTAAGACGAGCGCACGGTTTATGTATACGCGCGCACGCTTTATTTAGACGAGCGCACGATTTAATAAAGCGAGGGCACACTTTGAAAAGTGAGAGAACGCTTTCTTGAAACCCCCTGAAAAAGATATTGTTTGATCTCCACCGGGCTCCGTAGATTTATCAATTAATATGGAAGCATTTTTCTCTTCTTTTGCCCAATGTGAATGTCAATTAGATAGACCTTATGGCACTTTCTCAAATCACCCCAGAGCATTTAGTGTACCTCCATTTCACTCCCTTGTGTTTGATCAAAGAATTTACTTTTCGAAATTCGAAGCAAAGGATTTTTCACACCTACTATATAAACTATATAATACACAGCAGATTAATAACAGAGTACATGTGGATGTCAAGCAGAAAATTCTGCTTCTAATGGTTTCAGAGTTGTTGTTTTTTACCGGTATTTATAGTTTCTACATGGCGAGTTTTTGTTGGAGCCTCTAATTCTAGTTTGCCTACCTATCTGCTTCTGTCTGCCTAACTGAGTGGTTCTGTGTGCTCCCCTCTCCCTGCGTGCCAAATGAATAAATAAAAAAGGAAAAAAAATCGCTCGAGCGACAACTGACTCATTAGGATGTGCTTTGAAAATAAATTAATTTATAGGACTGTCAAAACAGGCATCTCAGAGGTCAGCTGCTGCCATGGCACTTCTAAATATCTTCAGAAATCTTATTGTGTCTGCTGTTTTGTGTATTTTCAGACAAATTTAGTTCTGATGTGTTGTTTGCTAGAAAGATTCAACATATAGTTAAAGATCATGCATAAATAAGATTGTGGCAGCTTGAACATCTGCTGTTAGATACGACAACGTTTGATTACTGGCACAATGTCTTCCAGGACTTATAATAAACACATAAGACACTCATAGCTGCCACTGCTGTGGCATTTCAAAGAACAAGAAATTCTCCGACCTAAAGACAAGCTCTTTGCTCCAAATGAAGAAGCAGAGGCCTCATGGAAATAGTAATGCAGTACATAAAGGCGCTGAAGTAAATAAGAGAGAATGGGGGGGGGTGTTGCTGTTTCCAAATCGATTTGTTGTTGTTCTTTAATGCCACTTACTTCTTCTTGTGTGGGCATGAATGGGTTAAACGACTCAGCGGCGAGACGTTTCATATCTTCAGATGTACACAGAGACGTCAAAGAGCAGAGCGCTGCTTGCCTCCTCTGCATGTTCCATACAGTTTCTAGCTTTACTTTAACTTCTACTGTTCGAGGCTCAGAAAAGCCTTGTGGGTGGGACTATCAACCCCCAGCATCCTGTTCAATACAGTCTGCAAACAGGTGCTGCAACCTTCGGGACACCAAATTGAAGCCCGACATATATGTGCTATATGTGACAGTTACGAGTCGGGAAATTAAGTGAATTTTAACATCTGCTCAGTTCTTGCTAAGTGAAAAAAATGAGGTTATTTCAGCTCCGAAACAGCTTTACCACACCTTTTGCAGACATGCGACAAGTGTGTCTGGGGAAAGTAAGGGGGCTTCCTCTTTCCACATCAGTAAGATAAAGGAAGTGACATAAGTTCCTGCAGCAAACTGTGCAGCAGTGGTACGAGGCTGAAAGTGAGCACTGAATGTGTTGTGTTCACAGAAAAAAAAACAGGCTGACGTGAACTGGTTCAAGTCGAAAGGATATCTGATACTCCTTTTTATCACTTCTTTCTTATTATCAACCCCTATATGATATTTTTTTCAAATGCTTGGCTACTGGAATGTTTATTTTTGGCCTTTGTGCTGAGATGAATGACCTAAAGTGTGGGAGAATACAGTTTGGGTTGTGCGGAGGTAGTCATTTCTAACCTAAAGCCTTTTAGTCATAACTTGAGTCTAATGGAAATGTCCTGTAGTAACCTATGTTAAATTTGACTGTGATACCAGGCAATTTTGGAAAAATATCATCCTTCAGACTTGTGTGATGAATTTATCTGTGATGGACTGGCAACCTGGGTGTACTCTGCCTCTAGCCTGGCCCGATGGACGCTGGGATGGGCTCCAGACCCCCGAGGCCCTGAATAGTATAAAGTGGGTCTGGAAAATTAATGATTGAATGACTGATGCATTTATCACAGGAGTTTGCACTGAGTGATTCATAACATCAATATTAACCTGATGTGCTTCACCATTCTGATAGTAACAGTGGGCTTATCACCTTGGTATGAAACTCTGGAGCATGACTTTTATTAAATGACCATGCCAGAAGACAAATTCAAATTGATTTAGCCAGGAAAGATTTATTAGTGTGATTCAGCGTGAAGAAAAGAAATGCATAAAACGTGATCCGGAGAATAAGATCTGAAAAAGCTCTTCACAGCAACAAAAGTGACCGTGACCAGAGAGGACATATTGAGCAATATCATTTGTAAACTGAACCCTGAACTCGCGACTGCAGGGTTCACGGCGTGAGTCAAAGCCTGTGGTGTTACTAGGGTTTAGCAGCTCAGAAAACATGGCAACAAACAGCCGCAAAAAGGAGAAAGTGCCCTGGAAAGTACCAAAGTGATTTGCTGCGCAGATAGAGGAAATCATGTATGGCTTCAGTCAATTGATAAGGTGGTCCACTTTCTGCTGGGACTTTATCTCTACATCATGATTTCCCTCATGATGTAGAGATGTAAAGTGGAGATTAAAAGTTATGCAAAGAGAGTGTGTGCAAGCTCTGTGTGTTTTTGTTTTCATGTGTTACAAAACAACAAATAAGACCAAAGGAAAAAAGCAAAAAGAAATACGAAGTAATAGTCATATCGATCTGAAACTGAAAATTCTAATTCACACAAGACATCTATTTCGTCAGCAAAATGACATTTACGTCCACATTCAAGGGAGATTCTTGAAACTGTCCTACCCAGACTTGGTCTCACCTTTGCTCTGTGCGTGACAGACTAATGACTCATAGCAGACATTGCAAATTCTCAAAATTTAGGTCCTGAGGGTCAGTATGCCACTCGGGTTCTAGATAATGGAAGAGCAGGGCTACATGAAGGCAGATCTGATGCACTATCAAAGTCAAAAGACTAGACTTTGAACCCACTCCTCTTTGGACTTGGCTGGAACTCAAAGAGGCTAGAGGCCACTTGTTCGGTCTGATAAACAACTACTGGGCACGGAAACAGGCTGACTGAGTGTGAGCTGAGGTGAATGTGTGCACAGTATGAAAACTGAGTGCTTTTTAGGGCTTTCACTTTAAGGATTTACCTGAACACTTATAATAACAGTGAACTCCTCACCCACTTGAGACTTTTACAGCTCATAATCTCGCAATCATCTTTAGGTTTGTGGGTATTTGAGCAAGAGCCCCGTGGATTTTTGAGTCTATTGTATTTTTTCTGTTGTCTGTTGTACAACCCCGCATTACATTAAGACATGAGCACAGGAAGTGGGCAGAAAGGGGAGTTCTGTTCTACCTAAAATAGCTTGTCAAATACAAGATCTATGTCTCTGAAGTTCAATGCTTGCATGTGTCTTGTATTGTTCTGCAGTATGAGCTCACTGCAGTCATACAAAAGGGATGTATTTTTGAAAACAAAAACGGTTGAGGAAGAACGGCCTTGAAGAGAATCAGCTCTCCAAGAAAACTGTGGCTCACAGTCCAAGTCCTTATGCAACTGACAAGGTAATTTACTTTGCCCACTTGGGAAAGAAAGAGATCAGTGTGGAGGCTGCAAAGTTCATTAGCCAGTGACACTATTTCTTGGAAGTCCCGAGGGTACTCTCTGAGTTGGAGACATGTGGGGCTGACGTGAAAAGTCCAACTTCGAAGGAGGTCACCTCTTTTACAGCCATGAATCACCCACAAATCAACAAGCCAAGTCGTTCCCACTAGAACCTTTTTCCACCAAACTCTACCCAGGGTCATATAAAGTCTGTGACATGTCACTGTACACTGCAGAAGGGAATGCAGGCGAAGAGATATGCCATAAAAATACCTCGCCACAATATTTGACCTATTACCATAACCTACTTCAGGAAATGTCTGTTTAATGATTCACTTCAGATTTATTGTTTACTTTCCAGCTGAAGGCAGTCTATGACTGAAACGGTCGGTGTTTTCATGTTGTCATCAGGATTTAGCTTTCTTCTATCATCTCTTTTCATGACTCGATTGGGGTGTAACAAGTTCATGGGTTTGACCTAAAGCTTGCGGTGACATATTATGGGACAAAGGATGATGAACACACATGTCACAGGACAATGCCTAACAGAGACTCGCAGAGTGGGGTGAAGATGTACCCTACAATAGTAGACTAAACATAAACACAGCATGAGTTTACATTGAAAACCGAGAAAGAGTTGCAAGAGCAGTGGCATGGCTGGTAGAAGCAGCATTAACACAGTTACATATGCTCACATTACTGCACTGTCGGAGGATCTGTTCCCAATCTGTGATCATGATGTGGATAAATACTTTTTATGTGTGTCTTAGTCTTTAGTCTTTATATGCCTGCTCTCGATATGTACTCAAGGGATCGTAGACACTCCATTCAAACAGTCTGGAGTGTCTATGGGCTCCTGCTTTGTCATTCTTTATTGCAGATGTCCCAGGAGCAGCAAGAAGACAGGAAGCTCCACCCTGCCCCCCCCTTCATCCTCCTTTAACCTGGCCCAGACAACAGCTGGGCCAAGTCAAGGCCAGTACTCAACTCCCCCTCTTAAACTGTTATCATGTGAGCAAGAGGGCATCTTTACACAGACACACCTACTTTTTTTCATCACACGGCCCTTTACAGAGGCTCTTTTACACACGTACACAGAAGAAATAAATGAAGCTCATGAAAACTCACCAACTTCCTCATTCTCCCCTCTCTCCTTCTTAGTGAAAAACCCTCGACTCACACTTCTCCCCTCCCCTCCATATTCCTTGCTGTCCCCTTCCCACCCTCTATCCTCGCTGCGCCCCCACCCCTCCTCCACCTCCCTCTCTTCCTTCATCTTCTGGGCCCTCTCACTGACAGCTGGCTCTGATTATGGCTGTGAAAAATGGGGCAGTCACGCCAGCAATCCCCCCCCTCCAGCATTCCTACAGCATGACTCCGCACTTTCTCCCTACTGGTGTGAGGCCTGTCTTTGCCTCCCTCCCACTGCATCCCTCTGCTTCTCTCTGCCTTTCTTCAGCTGTCTAAATTTCGTTCTTGTTGTTTCGCTGTTTCAATACTGCATTCTGTTGCAAAAAGGGAGGTAACGTTTATGCAACCAGCTGTTTTTTTAAGGGGATTTGTGTCCTGTGTTTCAGGGGACAAGCTCAACAGAGAGCGTGGACAGTTTAGGAACAGAAAAAGACTGAATGGTGGATCATACAGTTACAGATGGAAAAAGTATTGAGGAAACAATCCACAGCTTCTTCACAGATGGGGCACAATTTAAAAACACAACCAGCCCGCACAAGAACAAACACACTCCGTCTCATGCTATGACGTTTATGGTACGTTACAAGACTGTATAATGATTACAGCATGTCAGAGTGCATATTGTTTCAGCAGATTTTCCATAGATTTTTTTGGTCTAAACTGAGAGAGAGCTAAACCTTTCTCTTGTTGGAATTCACTGTGAATGCTTGTCGGATTTTGCTAAAAAAAAAAAAAAAGGAAAGAAAGAAAAGCTGGAGTTTTAGCACATTTATCTATGCCTCTGCTTGTTTCCCAAATGTTCCACTCTCTTTTCCTTGATTTGGTTGCAAACTAAAGACTTGCCAGGAATTCTTAAAGGAATCTTGATGCCGTGAAACCTAAAACAATTGGATGGAATGCCTTTTTCTTCATGATGAAAAACAATGGATACATGGATAGGGTGTCAGTATCTGACAACAAACCAGTTTGCTACAGCTGAATAATAGAGTTTGAAACATGTCACTACATCAGACATGTGCACAATCTTTTGTTCATCATGAGGGTTATTAATACATTCCAAGCAGGAGAAGGTGACGTGATTACGAGACACACTGGAGAGTGATTGAGCACACATCATCACTGCAAATGTCTCTGACTTTAGCAGAGTGCTTATTTGCCAAAACAGGTAATAAATTGAGGTCGCCCCCTTGTTGAAAGCTTAATTCTAAAGTAAGATAGGATAGTAAGTCCGACATGAGCTTAAACTCTCCCTATCTTCTGTTTAACGAAATGATTTGGTCAAATAAGCTCTGTAAGCATGAAGAAGTTGCTAGAAGGGTCAAAAACCTATTAAGTTTGGACAGTCCATCCATCCGTTTTCCATACCTGCTCACGATCGCGGGGGGCTGGAGCCTAACAACCCTTCACGCTCACACTCACTCCTAGGATCAATTTAGAATCAGCATTTAACCCAACATGCATGTTTTTTGCGTGGTGGGAGGACGCTGGAGTACACAGAGAAAACACACGCAAACAAACATACAAACTCCACACAGAAGGGTCCCAGCTGGGATTTGAACCAGGAACCATCTTTCTGTGAGGTGACGGTGCTAACCACAACACCACCTTGCAGAGTTCAGAGCCTCCAAAGCTATTTACATATATGAACTTCAGACAATGTCTGGAGAGGCAGGTCCAGAAGTGGAGTACCACCCACTGTCAACAAGGAACTTTCTGTGAGGACTAAGAAAATTGACCTGCTGTTTTCTAAAAATGGGATAATTTGGAGTTTTTCCAGACTTGATATCAGAGAACCGGCTAGTCAACACAATCTTACTGTAGCTCATAACAATGTTAGTAAAGACTATCTGTGTCTCCCATCCTTTCCTGTCCAATCCACTGCTTTTTGCACTTTTTTCAACCTCTAACTTTTGTTTTTACTTGAAGCGTTATATCATCTTTAATTACTGTTTGGTCTACTTGCTGACGACCTGTCCAGGGTGTACCCTGCCTCTCGCTCAATGACAACTGAGATAGCATATTAGATTTATGTGAGATATTGTTCAAGGCTAGCTCAAAATGCACATAAGGCTTTTAAAAGAAAACAATTGATTTGGTCTAGCAGTAATTCTCCTACACCATGCGCCATATCGCCTGCATATGAAATACCTTGATAATCTGTGTTCCACAGTCTAACAGGGACTAGAGAGAGTTGTTACAGCATGATCTAAGCACTCCAGAGGCTAGCAGATGCCTTGTGTCAGCTTGCATAAACAAGTTGAACACTTTCATCCATCATTCTGTTGAACTGGGAGCTTTAGGCCCTTTTATCCAGCTCAAGGCATCTTGTTGAACCAAAGACATTTTCAGGGCGCCGACCTTGATATTACATCAGTGGAAATAAATCATGCCTGGAACTCTACAAATGCCCACTCTATGCTGCTCTGTCTTATAACATTTATTGTTTCATAGCTCTTGATCCACTGTTCGTGTCAAAGTAATTCAACCCTCATTTATTCCAAATATTCTTATGATAACAGAGAGCAGTGTTGAACTAACATGACGGCAATTTGATTGAAGCTGTTGATTCAAAGACTTCAGATAGGGCAAATTCGTATCCTGTGCTTGAGAGATGGTCAGAAAACAACAACAGTCTCTGACTTAAAACAATTCAGGCCACTTAGAAATAAAACCAGACAGATCAAATTGAAAAAAGAAAAATCCTCATCCTGGAGTTTGACGTTCGTTAAATGTCACATCTCTTTAACGCAAGCATTAAAGATGTAAATCATACGTCATTGTTAATGCCACTGTGTATTATGAGAGTTTGTAGGTGCAAGCATGTAAATATGTTAATTGTGACAGTTTTCAGTGGTATTTTAGCTGCGCCGATCTCCTGAGTGAGTCATGCAGAGTGAAAGTTGCCCACAGTGGAAGCTCCAGTACAGTACGCTACCATGATCCCACCCACATGTGTCTCCACAGCTGCAAACTTATCTTCGCAGCCTACTCTGTTCCATATTGTCTCTTCGTTCATGCACTAGACTTTACAGATTCGGGCTTGACTGATCATAATCTTAGCCAGTGTGTATGGTCAAAGCAAATCAAAATGAACTCCTAAGTCACACTGAATCAGCTCTGCAGGCCAAGACTTAGGTTATATGAAAATGAGAAAAGTTAAAAGAAGTCAGCATATTAAACATATTAGCAAGTTTCCCCTTGTGGGGAGGGTGCTCACATGGAACTGATTTCAGCCTCCTCTTCTTAGTATCTTTGATTTTATTGAATCATGCTGAGTGCATGCTGTTGTTTTTAGGAGATCTGAATGAACGTTGCAAATAGAAAATGTCCACGTTCTTGGGCTGGGTAAGTGTGGACATGAACCGATTGTATCGGCAGAGCATAAATAAAAAAATGTTTTTAGACCAGTTTGAAAAATTCCACTTTAAACATACTGAAAAACAACAAAACGCTGCTGGTGGAACACAAATCTTTAGTCAAACAGTAGAAATGCAGGCCTCAAATGTCTGGTAAAGTATTTGCAGCTTTTTATAAAGATTATGAAATTTGCAAATTAGGTCTGTACATGCACACGTGCTACCAAATGCAATAGAAATGTTTTCACTCTGAGCACTGAGTTGGAGGGCTTCCCTTGAGTAAAAACTCCTAATAGACAGTTGGAAAGTTTCAATGAGGGGAAAGGGGGGATTGTTTGGGTGTACTTTGGCAGCAGTTTTGGCGCATAGTGCTGGTACTGGTAATGCTCTGAAGGTGGGGGTCGACTTAGGATTTTTGGTAAATGTGAGTCTGGTGGGCTGAGGGGGACAATAAACTTGCATTTCTGGGAAAGCCATTCAGTTTTACTAGACTTCGTAGAACCTCTAAGAGTACAAGGCAAAAAAAAAAAAAAAAAAAGCAAACCAGAAAGTATTTAACGAGCGCAAAAAGTGTTTCCATATTCAGCTGTCACACAACACAGCAATAAGGGGAGTACTCCCCTGGGTTGATGGAGTCACGTGGGCCGCCATTGAGCATGATGTGTCACTAATAGTGCTTACTAAAAAACATACAGCAGACCTGCTAATGACGCTAAAGCACTGACAAAAAACTAAGCTAATGCATTTCCTACCAGCTTGTTAAAGTTTCAAACTTGATCATGGGCAAACATATAAACTCTAAAGTTCATAAATCAAGAAAACACATATCCAGGCCAATGTGATTAAAAGAAAAAGACGACATTATTTTCCAACAACAATTCTTTTTAAGGGGATTTGTTCATACATTTGTGTCAGCTAGAATAGGATAAATGATTCAAGAAAATCCATCATTAGCATGAAGATATCTGGATGTGTGTTACATAATTCCTCTGATGTTTATTTCCTAATGTTAGCTGAGAAGTGGATCTGATGGCTTTTCGTCCCCTAAATCAGACAAAACGACCAGTTAAGAAGGTAGTGTTTAACATAAATAGCCCCTGTTGGAACCGACCCGAACCTGTTAATGCATCCACAGTTTGGCACACAGGCAACCAGACCCCTGTCTGTTATATGGGTGCAGGACAATCCCCATTGTCTTGTTGAATGCAAGTGGCTTGAACCAAGGAACTGCCCCGGACTGCATGTTAGGCCCTGGCAGCAGCAAATTATAGCTTTGGCCAGGAAAGTCAATCAAATGGGCTGATTCTTCTCATTCAGCTCAAAGGACTCCACACAGCTGCACTTTCTTTCATTGCCAGGGAAGAAGATAGCCTGAAAGAGCAAGAGGAAAAAGGGAGGCGGAGAGGGGAACAGTTGGGGGCAGTTGTACTGGACAAGCCTCGAAGATCCTTAAACAAAAAAAGAAACAAGGAAAAAGAAGCAACTTAGACTCATATCTGAAATCAAACTATTTTGGGCTGTGATGTGTGAGGACTGTGGGCAATCACAACAAAAATCCCTAAGAGTTGTTTTGTTTGAGCGACTGGGAGTGCATCTGCAAAATTACAATCAAAGAGGTATGGTGATGATGTATTCTGGCCCCACCAAGAACAGAAAACGGGCTAGAGCCTTTCTTAGTGTTCCTCTGTGGAAATCTTTCTGCCTTGATCTTTATCCACATTGCTGGAGTTTTACTCATTTCCTCACCGTTTTCCATTAAACTGGGAGCGGATATACTTCACAAGCTCGTGTCACCCTTTGGGAGTCCCAGCAGGTCACAGAAAAGCAAAGAGCAGATGTTACAAGAACCTTTTTTTTATCTCTGGAGGGAAGTCAGAGGTGCAGTTTTACACCTGAAAAATCTGCCGAAGTTCAAACGCATGTAGCTGTTAAGATAGCAAATTAGGATTAGAATCAATTACCCACCTAGGTTTTGTTGAATGCGCACTTGCGTGGTCTCATCATAAACCAAAAGCTATGGTGGTCCCGAGAGCTCAACATGCTTGAAAAGCACAAAGCACCAATTTTATAACACAGCGACTGTGTGATTAGAGCAAGAGGGAAAAAGATTTGCAGTAAAGAAACTCAACATAAAATCCACAATAAAAACTTTATTTTAAAATGAAAGGTAAAGCCTCAACAATACAGTTGTGTTATGCAATGGTGCAAATTGTCTCTGAGTGATTGATTTCATGATCTACCTCAACATTTCTATTCTGATGGGAGGGGTTTCTTCCAAAAAGAATAACCCTCCATTCATGGGGCATGAGGATGGGTATGTAAATGCTGTGAATCACGTGTATTGGCCTTTGCAGTCACCGAGTCTCAGCACAATTGAACATCTATGGGGGATTTTGGACCAACATGTCGGACTACCCTCCTCACCACTTGCATTAAAACAGCCAGTGAGGGAATACTGTCTGGATGAATGGTGTTGAAGCTGTTTAGCTCATGGTGCCCCGACATGTTAATAAAAGACTTTTTGTTGGTGTAGTAAGTACTCAAAGACACAACCCACGGCACACACCCCAATAACAGTAACAACTGAGTAAACAGAGTCTGAATAGGGAGGTAGGAGAAGCAGTGGAGGAAATAATCCATGGGCCTTTGTCTTGGAGATTTCCAACTGAGTCATATGGGACACAATGCTTGACTTTTAATTCTGTGGTTCTTTGCGAGTTTGTTATTCTCTTTAGTTAAGTCCTCAATAGCTATTTGAACGGGTTGCTGCACCAAAATCTACCTGGTCAGCATTTAGGGAAGATTATCATTTGGCTTAGAATACACCATTTTAGCAACATAAAAAGGTGTGCTGCTCATTTCGGTTTAAGGATAAGGGGTATTAACAAATGAACTGGTGACCCGTGCAGGGTGTACCCTGCCTCTGCCCAACGGCAGCTGGGATCTCCAGGACACTTGAGTTAGATTAGGTGGGGATGGAAAGTGGATGGATGATGTGACAAGTTGGATAAGGGTCATTTGTCTGAGATTTCCCATAGAAAATTGTATCTTCAAAAAAAGAAACATTCCAGATGTAAAGAAAACACAACCAATAAACATGCTGATATACACGGTCAGGCCTTCAAGCCTTGTTATTTGAACCATAAGGAGGTAGGTGTATATACTATTTCTTAGCTTTGTATACTACCACGCACTAAATGATGTCACATTAATGAATCAATATTGATCTTTCTCAGTTTATCCTACTTGTGAGGGTATTAAAGCCAACAAAAGGTTTTGCTAATAACTCCAGTCATTTGGGGGTCATACCATGAGAACATTAAAAGTGACACTAACTGAAATCATTGGCTTTTCTGATGGATAGCTACAATTCTAGATTCGGTTGGGTGTTGAATTCAGCTGTGCTTTCTGTATTTAGAACACATGCCATTATTATGCCGCTTCTGAGGCTCAGTTTTTCTAAATGTTGTGCAATATGGTCTTAATTTGCTTGTGTTTGTCTTCTTTTGGCATTTGTTCCCTGATGTTGCGTGTTGAGCTCTTAGGAATCCCTTAAGAGCTAAAAAGACATTTATGACTAACGTAGCAGCGTAACAGGAAAAAAAAAATCTGAAACACTGAAGCTCAAGAGACAAGTCCTGCAGATAATTAGTGTTTCCAGCATTCCATTGGCAATAAATTCAGGCACCGAAAAGGTTTGAATTAGAGTAGTTGTAAGAACAAAAGCAGTTTTTTGGAAGAACTGATCACACGCCTACAACAAGGAATTTGACATCACCATACACCCTGGGTTGACTGAGGACGGCTCGCAAACAGCCGACCCTATTCTCACAGCTTAACATGATTTAATGCTAGCTATGCTCCCATCAATTCACATATCATCAAAAGAGCTGTTATGAAAAACAAAATGCAGCCATTTGGAAGGGAGATTCAATTCCAATTCAATAAATCTGCCGTATAAAGTGTGAGAAAAGTGGGTAGAGTCACACAGGCAATTGGCTTTGTGTATTGTCCAGAGCCGGACACATGGACAGTGTAATTCTAGTCCAGGAGTGACCACACAGGCCCGGTTGTGGAGTCTGGGAGAGCGACAGAGTTAAGACAGATGGAACAGGGGCAGGATTTTTTTGGTGACAGAATGCTTACCACTGTTCAAATGCTATACAAAGCCCATTGATTTTTCTCTGTGTGGAGTGAGGAGCAGTGGAATATCCTGTTTCAGCGTCCACTGCACGCTCATGACACCTGGACCCAGGTCAGATCTGTCCAGTCCCCAGTGGAGGCAAGCTGAGCCCAAGAGGGGACTGGACATAACAAGCACCAGACTCCTCTCTGTGTCTCGCTCGTTCTCCACCGTCTACACATATCATCTGCCAATGTCTGCACTCTGGAGAGCATGCTGCTTCATTTTCCATAAAGCTCTGGTCATCTTCTCATTTTTATCGCTCAATGGTTTTGACCTCGCGCTATCCTTTGCAACCCCCAATGAGCAAATGGGAAACCAAACTCTCCCTTCCCATGAGCCCTCTGGATAGACAGAGAGATTGTTCCTCAGGAAACGTGGGTCAGGAAGTCAGATGAGGAAGCTGGCCTTGCGTTCTAAATACAACCCCCCCCCCCCTCTTGAGACTGGCATGTCAGCAGAGAACTAGACAGTAAATCTTCTTTAAACGCTGACCCTTACTCTCTTGTTTTGTTGCTATTTTTGCAACCTCCCATTTAACGAAAACACCAGAATTTTTCTTCTGTTTCACTGCTGATTGGCACCAAAAGAGCCACAAACCAAAATGGTGTTTGTTTTGAACTCTGGTTATGATTGCAATGCTGTGACGTGTCAATGGGCCAAGTCTCGCATTGATGCCGCATCCCACCCAGTGTGAGATGAAGGGCACTGGAAGTGACTGGATGGGCATGTAGGAGCGCTTCATGGGAACAACATCAGCAAGAGCAGTTGGCGGTTCACCACTAACAATACTGTGGCTACTCTTATGGACAATTAATCGCTGCAAGCTCTTATTTTCTTTCTTCCCTCAATCTTTCTCTCCCCCCAGACTATCCTCTGCTGAGGCTGGCTTCACCCTGCAAGATGACCACAGTGCTCCCACATGAACTTGGTATTCCATGAGACATGAAAGGAGGCAATCACGGTGCCCTGGCTGTCAAAGCTTACACAGACAAGAACCGGATCACACAAATTGGGATGATGGAAAGAGAATGCATAAAGAGAAGGAACCCGCACAACTGCTCGGTGAAAATGGACTGACACATGACTACATGAGAAGAGATCAAACTTTGTTCGAACTTGGCTAACCTTGACCACAAATTGCTCAACATGCAGCTGCTTGATGAGCTGTCCTGTCAGTGTTACGAAAGATGTCCTCACATGTTGGTAAAAAGTAGGAAGTTATAGGAGTGTTAACTAATCTATGGCTTTTAATAGCCGCTGAAACACCACTGACGGTATTCCAGCAATATATCATGCTTGCAGTGGTTAAAGAATATCGACCAAGTTACGGGGCTTTTTTAAGTACTTTTGCTTCACTAGATTTCAGATGAATATCGTGTTGCTTTTTAATCCACTAGTTTCACAGCATTAATAGAAAAGAAATCTGACTTTTTTTTTTTTATTCTTAATGCTGTTCAATAATCAGAGCATAAGAAAATAAAGCATAAATGTCTAAATCAAGATTAAATGATAAAATATAGGTGAACGACACAATTCTCTGCATATTGGGCATTTTGTATATCATTTCAGTAATTTTAGTTGGTAAAATCATTCTTTTGTCAGTTGTGATGATGCTTAATCAAAGATAGAAGTCACTTTTTTTTTTTATCCAAGTTACAAGAATTTCAAAAAAGGAAACTAGAGAAGAGGAGAAATTCCACTTGCTGTTACTCATACGGTAAATAGTTCAATAGTTTAATAGAATTGAAAACGCAAGTGTGCGGGGGCAACGTTTTCTTTTTCTCAGCAGATACTTCAACTGGAAAATTTACCATATGAAACCCTAAGAGACCTGCGTTCATCAACAGCCCCGGAATACACATTATGTCCCATCCAGCAGTAAAAATACAACTTGTTTCTCCTTTAAGACATCGTTTAATGAGCTTGCGGTCACATTAAGTGGGATGTGGTGCTGTGCAGTTTAAGATTACCACACTACCAGTGGGAGCAACTGTATGTTGTGCCGCTGATAAGTCTCTCTGCTCCATACAGGGCTAGTGATTTAGTTTGTTAGTGATTACACAATATGCAGGCCTCTGCTGAGCCCTCATCCATCTCAATGCAACACAAAAACTGAGCTGTATTTAACCGAGCTGAAGTTCTTCTTTAGATGTAATTGGTCTAATCCAAAGTCATGCCGACTGCAAATACATCAACACTTTTATAAGTTCAAGAGGAAGGGGGTAAATGTGAAATCTGCAACTAAAAGAAAGAGAAAAGGAAGAACTCTGCCCTCTGTTGGTTGTAACATGGGGCTACAGCACACTGTTGCTATTTGAGTCACCACAAACAATTTGTTGTAATTCTCTCGGACTTCTTTCATCTCCTGTTCAGTTAGAAAAAAATTTAACATCCTGTCATCCCACTTAAACATTATCAGTGACCTCAAGGTCCATCTTCATCCTCCCTTCTGAGGAGGGGTCATCAGAGACGACAGCACAAGAGGGAAAAATCAAACCGCATAGCAAAGGCTGAGGAGTGAGTGACTGCAGCTCCGGCAGAGCCTAAAAAAGGAGGACAGCCTTGACCTCAAGGTGCACACGTACCCTCAGAAATCAACCCTCCAGAGAGGGAGCTCCACTTTGAGGGAAAAGGCCAGAGGAGATGATATGTGCTTGGTTCCTTTTGTTCTTTTCTCTATAAAAGCCAATGGAAACCTCATGATCATTCTCATAAAAGCATTTTCATAACTGGCTCATCATTCCAGCCCCATTTCAAGGAAAAATATCAGACTCTCAATTTGGAGATTTCTGACATTTAATGAATTTTAAAGAGATTGTTGTGCTTTATATATATGCATGTATATATACTTGTGTATATGCATATATAGCTATATATATATATGTATACATGTATATACATATACATATATATATATTTTTTTTGGTAGGACAACTGAGTCGCACAATATCAAGCAGACATGATAGATCTGATAGTAAAGTAAACAACTGTAACATGTTAGGCTTCTTCAGGCCAAGGTTGACACAGTACAGAAGGCATCATTTGATGATTCTGGTCAGCCTTGCTGACCTGGTTCAAATCTGTACTGTATCTGCTGTGAGAGTTCCACATGAACATACCTTTATACCAACTTACACTCTGGCAGGGATTCTGTTCAATGCGTGACTTCTTACAAGGCCCTAAAGTCACTTCACACCCGCAACAGGTTTTTGTGTTTGCAGGGAAAAAAAGCTCAGACTCCCCTCCTACTTCCCTGCTGAATTTACTCCTAAGAGGGAGACAATCGATCTGATCCACTTAATCAATCAGTGACGAGGCCTTTGAACTGCAGACGTGATTTCCAGCAAGTCTGTCATCCCACCCGGTCGTCTGTGAAAACACTCCAGGGGGAGATTACCCTACACAGCCCCGGCTCGTAAAACTCTTTTTATGTTCAAACACACCCTCACTGCTCGGTGACAGAGTCCAGAAAAAAGTAAGTGTTTGCTTAAAGTTATATCTGCTTTTCTTGTGGCACGCAGAATGCTGTAGCGTCACAAAGGCCTGCTGTTGTACTGCACTCGGGCCTCGTATCTGTTCATCTCTGTTTCAACTTATTTCAACATTTCGGTGCAAAAAAAAACAACCTTCCCTGTCTCCTCCACTGCTGCAAGCAAAGATACAAAGATCTCCACCCTGCATAGGCAAAGAAGAGGAAGGGGAAAGGGAATGTTTTGCCTCTCTATCCCCACCCCTCTTCCCTCACCTCCCTGGGGCAACGCTGTGTAGTAATAAACGTCCCCCGTAAATCTCCTCCTCATGCCATCATCCCCTCCTCCAACTTTTTTTTTTTTCTTTAACAGCTCCTTTTCTTCTTTTTCCACAATCCTGCCTTTCTTCCCCCTCCTCTCCTTTCTATTGCAACCCAATGCTGACATAAACTCATGGCCGATGGCTGCTCTGTCATGGATTTAGAAGGCGGGAAGAAGGAAGACGGCCCACAATAGATTTGTATAGGTTTCACTCTCTGCAGCCGGGCTCTTTCTTGTGTGGCTTGCATTCGTCATTGTGACTGACTGTGGTTGAATCTGGTGAGATCACTTGTGTATCAGGTTATCACCTGCCTGACGACACACACATTCAGTTCAGGAGAGGAGCTTTTGTGGCTGTCGGTGAGTCATAACAAAAAAAAAAAAAAAATAGCCATGGTAGGACAGAGGGAAAGGATCAGTGGTGAAGTAACTGTGGTGGGGAAAGAGTTAAAACTTCTGACTGCCTGAATACACTGGAAAGTCCCACAAGTGACGTTTCAGTCCAGCAATTAAGAGTAAATTAATTACAGAGTAGTGGATGGTAGCTGAAACCCTGAGGATAATGCAGCACCCCCCCAGTAAACAACCCTAGAATGTGATGTACTATACTTCCATATGGGGGAAAAAGAGGAAATGAAGTTGGAGGCAGATTGCTCTGTCCCACAAAGCTGTGAAAGCGACCGGTTGTGTTTTATTAGATGTAAGCTGTTTACCCGTACATTGAACTTTTCCTCAAACAAAGGTAACTTTAATAAGTCACTTTTTACAGGAAATATTTAACCTACACTTACTTGACAAGCTAGTAAACTCGCCTGCAGCAGACTTTAAGTGAAAGAGATAACTATGAGACAGTTATTTTTTGCCGTGTGCGTCTTTGACATGAAAGCAAACAACTGTTAAGAACTCACAGCGAGTCCAGCAGTGTAGTAATCTCACACAAACTGACAAACCGGCGCACAAGAGGAAAGGGGGGGAAAGAAAGAAAGAAAAAAAAAAAGTTGCTAAAAGTTAACGCCCAGTGCCCCAAGCTCCTCCTGCAAATGATTATAAAGCTTCGGAGCTGAAGCGGGGCAGAGGGGGAGTCTGCAGGGTCCAAAATACACAGGAGCTGCGAATCAGAAACTCAGCAGACCTGTGCAACTTTCTAACAAGCACCGCTTGGGTTTTTAATTCCACCTTTGACTTGATTCTGGTCGCTGCAAAGATGACCACAGCCGTGGTGTCGCCTTTCTTCGACTTCGAAGTAATGAACAAGGTAGCTTGAAAACTTTATTTTTCTTTTGGTGTCGGTGTGAGCTCGTTAGCCTGCTAGCAGCAGGGAGGCAGCCGCTGTGGAGGAATGATGGGCTGCGTGACCGCGGCCCGGGGCCGCCTCTGTGGAGGCTGGTTTTGTTGTTGCTGTTGTTGACTTGTTTTTCCTCTCCTCTCGAATCTCAGTCGACAGTTTGTTTTGGTCTGTTGTTTTTTCCTCTCCCGGTGGCGTTGTGTTAGTCAGATGTCTTCGTACGCGTGCCGGAGCGTGGCTTTTTTTGCCCTTAATTTGAGAGTTTAAAATGGCAAACTTTGGCATTTCCATACGCCGCATGTGCCACATCAGCTAACCCTGCTGCTGTGCGAGCTAGAACGCAGTTTACAGGCCAGGCGATAGTTGAAGGGAGTGCAAGTTTGATCATGTCATCTTTATTTCTTTTGAGAGAACTTTTGCGCCACATTTAAAATTCCGAGCCGCCGCGTGCTCGCTAATCATTGACTTTATTTATCTGGTTTTAATCCACTTTTGCTCCCGGGTCACTGTTAACTGGGATCCGCATCGTCTAACCGCAGTGTGTGTTCAATAATGACTTGTTGTAGTTTGGCTTTGCATAGATTTTTCGAGTAATCCGCTTCAGATTTCTCCTCAAGCAACCCCTTTTCCCGCTTTTGTTAGATATTTTTTTTACTCTGTTAACCTCCATACTCATGTAAATCAGTAACTAACAGGCCATCTCCTCTCGTTCGGGAGTGTATTGAGAGGCAGATCAGGTTTCTCTTGTAATCCAGCGCGATGCTTCGCCACTTTAATTATCTTTCAAATGATGCAGCCTCTTTGTAGCCACTAGCAGCCCACAGGCCTCTCATGTGCTGCTGCTGCAGCTCCATTTACTAAACAGGCACACATTCCTGACCAGGGCAACTTGCCAAACCAGCTGCTTTTCTATAGGCCTGTATCCGCTTATGTCGTTCAGAGCCAAAAAGAAAAGTCATGCAATACGAGGGATGGGTTGTTTCTTTAGCCTCCATTTCCTACCAACTTTTATTTATTTATTTTTTACATCATGATCCAATGTTTGTCAGTTCTGGATGGAAACTGTCGACTCTTTCTTCCGCTAACGGTGTGTTTTTTGTGTCTTTTCTTGCAGAACAACAAACTGCTCAGTTACAATAACAACCTGGGTGCCCCTCACCCCATGTCTGTCCCTTGCACTGGCACCAATGTGCCCATCTCCAGTCCCGCCGGAACCCTGCTGGACAGGAAGGCGGTTGGATCTCCCTCAGTGGGAGGTGTGTACCAGCGGCGGCACTCTGTCAGCAGCACAAAGTTCAGCCAGAACCAGTTTCTGAACAGCCTGAAGGCAGCGGACCACTCACTCATCTCAGGGGTTGGAAATGCCAGCAACAACAAGGAGAACCGCATGCGAGACCGCTCCTTCTCTGAGACAGGCGAGAGGCTCATCAACAAGTGCCTGGGACCCGCCAGTCCCACCTGTGGCAGCAGCCAAGTGAACTCCAGCCGCTACAAGACGGAGCTTTGCAGACCCTTTGAGGAGAACGGTTCCTGCAAATATGGTGACAAATGTCAGTTTGCCCATGGTATCCATGAACTGCGCAGCCTGAGCCGCCATCCCAAATACAAAACTGAGCTGTGCCGCACCTTCCACACCATTGGTTTCTGCCCATATGGGCCTCGCTGCCATTTCATCCACAACGCTGAGGAGCGCCGTGGACCTCCCCAGCAGTCCTCTCCTCTAAACTCTTCGAACAAGATGGAGAAGCCTCGTCTGCAGCACAGCTACAGCTTTGCCGGCTTCTCCAGCTCAGCTGGGCTGAGAGACAGCCCCACCTCTGTCACCCCTCCACCCATGTTCTTCCCTGATGAGGTTCCAGATTGGCCCAGCAGCAACCCATTCACCTATTCCAGCCAGGAGCTGGTCAACTTGTTTGGGTCTAGCCTCTGTGTCGGCCCTATCGGCACAGAGCCCAACACCCCTGCACCTCCCTCGCCAACAAGCACGCCTTACTTTTTCAGACCCATGTTGGAGTCCCCTCAGATGTTTGAGGCTCCATCCAGCCCTCCAGACTCTCTGTCAGACCAAGAAGGCTACCAGAGCAGCTCTGGTGGCAGCCTGAGTGGTTCTGAGTCCCCGACGCTGGACACCACCCGCCGCCTTCCCATCTTCAGCCGCCTCTCCATCTCTGACGACTAGATTGCACGCATCCACCAGTGACTTTAGTTTGATGACAAAGAGAACATGGCACTCCCCTCTACCTCTCCCCCCTTCTGTAAGCATCCCTGTCCTCCCCTACGCAAGACACTGTTAGTTCCTTGTCATGGTAAGGATGAAATCAATTAAGGGAACCTTCTTAACTCAAATTATTGCTTCAGCCCAGTAATTATGCACATCAAGTCTTAAAAATGATGCCATGTGTCATAGTGCCAAAAAAAGGAGAGGAAATTGAACAATGAAAATAAGAACAAGAATTGACTGTTTAGCCAGGTGCCACTTGTTTATTTTTTCCTTTTTTCTTTTTTATTTGTTCTTGAATGTGTAGCAGCACAAGTGGCCTTGGAAAGGGGAGTGCATTGCACTAGCCCCCCCCTCCCCCCCCTCCCGCTCTCCCTCTTCTCCTTCCCTCCCCTCCCTCTCTGATGATACCACTTCCCCTGAGCTATCTAGACGGTGCTCTCTAATGTAACTAGCTCTACTGCAGATGTTTTTACAGACTGAGTTGAGACTTAAATGGGGGAGAAAAAAAAAAGAAAAAGTAACAGACCCTGAAAATGTATGAATAGTTTTTTAAAAAGAAAAAAGTTCAAAAAGTGCCTGGGGCGGTTTCTGCATGTGTTTAGGGTGAATGGACTACTGTTTGTTTTTGTTTTTTTTGGGTTCTTTCTCCTTTGCCCCCACCCCTCGTCACGGTTCTTCTCCAGCCCCATCTTTATGTAATTGAACTGGGTGAGTCTGCAGGAAGGACTTTGAACTGGAAGTTGGTTATGACCCCACCCCCCTCTCCCCACCCCTCCCTCCTTGAGTTTTCTCCTCCTGTTGCTGGTCACTGGCTCTTTTTTTTTTTTTTTTTTTTTTCCGGGGGGGAGGGAGGAAGTCTTGATATCAAACTGATCATTAAACCTGTATGACTTTGTTCAGCTCCCACCTCTCTTCATCCTCACCGATCTGGGGGAATTCCAGCATTCCCATGGTGCAGTTGTACATCCTTTGACTTAATGAGATCGGATCTCCAAGCTATTATACTTTACTTTCCCCCCACTTTACAACTTGCTCCAAGGAGCACTCTGTACTCATTACATCCCTTTTTGCTTTCATTATTTGATAATTACTTTTTATTAATGTTATTATTACGGTTATTATTATTTGAGAAACTTTCCAGACAGAAGGTTTGCGTGTCACTGCTTATTTAACTTATCAAAACATATTTATTGGTGATCATATGCATTTTTTTTGTTAATTTTGTTTTTGTATTTATCTGGATAATGAACAATAGAATATATTTTCTTTTATGTTAAATTATGATCTTCCATATTAATCTAAAGATTGTGAAGACGTTTTTGTCGGTTTTCTTTTTTTTTTTTTTTTTTTTTTTTTTTTTTTTTTTTTTTTTTCCTTTTTTTCACAGTTTAATATATTGTACTTCAATGACTTTTGTTCTGCAACTACACTTTTTGTCAAATGAAACTAATTTAAAGCAAAAAAAAAAGCAAAAAGAAATGCAAAAAAAGATGTTTTGCGTTTTGATTATTTATTGTACTTTTTTTTTTTTTTTTTTTTTTTTCTGACTCCCTCTCATTGGACTGCAATTCCATCTAAACTAGACTCGCTTGTTTTCATTCCTCATGTGTCCCTTTCATGCCTTACAATGATAAACGATAACAGTGGCTAACTGTTATTACGTGAATTTGACTCATCTGGTCTTCTGAGATTGGCCCCACTTTAAGGAGAGGTATTCTCACAGTACCTGGAGTGGATAGTAGTTGCTGTATTGGGATTTAAAAAGGAAAGGAAAAAAAAAAGTTGCATCACTTGTTCAAGAGTCTCAAAGTTCGACTTATGAAATGTTTTGTCAGTAATGTTTCTGCACCCAGTCTGTTATTACAAGCAACAGCTGTGACCAAATGGGTTGAATAAAGTATATTTTATTTGAATTTAGATTGGATGCTTGATGCACTTGCTCGGCCCCCTCGTGACCAGTTGGAAGTGCCTCGTTTAATACATTCCAGGTAGCTCAGGCTTCTGTCTTTTTTTATATTGATAATGGAGGACAATTTTTAAGTCACTTGTACTATGTTGCCTTCATGTGTTTGGAAAAGGTGAACAGATTCTGACACAAAGAAAGTAAAACTGTTGAATGTATTTTTTCTTTTTCCAACAATGTGTTTTCACTACAGTAATTTCTGAGCTTGTATGAAAACTTTTTTTTTTTTTTTTTTTTCCTTTTTCTTTTTTTGTAAGTATTGATTGCAGTTAAGTCAATAAACCCCGTATTTTTGGAAAAGATGCAATGTGTCGAGCGTCGTGCTTTGGAAATCTTGGCTTCAAGACTTGAGCCTAAAACTGTAGTTGAGCCATCCGTCATGTTCGTGATGATGCGAAACTGATTGAATAATGACAATAAAACAATGAATTATACTATGCGATAGGGATTACATTTAAAATTTCCTCCATGTAACTTTGAGGTATGCTATTTATATATATATATTCCAATATGGAACAGAGCTTATTATTTTTATCATATTTTTGTGAGGCAAGAAAACTAAAATACGGCTTTTCAGGAATTGTGTTGTCAAGCAAATGATGTAGTCAGATTTTTAGCATGTCAAAGAGTTATAACTCCAGACCTAACTTAACCATCAGCAATAGTTCTTGAGCACAATTCAAATGCAAGCCTTTATCTATTGTAACACACTTTAGTGATGCAAATTTTTTTCCAAGTCGAATATATAATTACTGGAAACTGGGCCTGAACTCTTATTACACATTAAGTGAGTTGTGTTGGAAAGTAAAATCCAAAAGTTTTGCCTTTCTGTTCGAATGCATGCCCAAAGGGAGTTTCACTGTGGTGGAAGTTGATTGGTGGGCTGCTCAGACTGCAGCCAGGGGTATTGACCTGGGAACAATCAAAGTCTGATTGAGCAGGTTTGGTTACACAAAGACTCAACTCCTGATTTCAGCTGAAATATTGATCTGATGGTGCTGTAACTAAAGTTTTCTAAGAAATTAAAAAAAAAAAAAAAAAAGTGATTTTTCTGAGGCAATGACCTGATCAGTGATACTGAGTTTAAATAGAAGCCGATCAATGGGAGTTTCAATGTTCCTGGTAAGAAGGGGACAAACGGTTGAGTCATAGTCTGTTTGACTGATAATCAACAAATATAATAGTATCTAGTCCATTTTTGGAATTTTCACATCGAGAATAAATGTAGATAATCTGCTTGGTCATTACTATAAGCAAAGAAGTATTTGATTTCAGTAACAACGTGCTGTAGCGTCCCCCTTCATACACTCCATTCAACATCCACACTGCTTCTGCTTTTCCTTGCTTTCTGGACACTTCCGTCTGTCCATGTTTACACTCTCTCAGATTGCAAAAAGGAGCTGGGACAGGAACTCCCTTCCCTACATACAATGGTGAGTGCTGACCTGTCACAGCTGACCCATGGAGGCCTTGTTGTTGCTTTATTCCACAGAACCTGGGCCCTGCAGATTATTTTCTTGTTCCTTTGCTCCCTCCCAAACCACCCATCCGTTTGTCCCCCAACCAGCCCCCAGTCCCATATCTGAACAAGTTGCCGGCTGGCCAAGTTCCTAAGCTTCAAGTAAATCTCTACTTAGATTATGTAGATATACTTCACACTGACTCAATTCATGTCAGACATTTTTCAAAGCAGGGAAAAAAAAACAAAAAAACATTCAGTGGACAAGAAAAATCGGAGTATTTGTGATTTATGAAAGCAGCGAAAGCTGTAATGAAGCACTTTTTTAGAAGTCAAATAAATCAAAGAACCCCTTTTGAGTCCGTTACAACAGTAGCGGTCACACAATATGGAGTGTTAGGAGGATATTTATGTATTCTCTATGTACCTTCACAGTTCATGTTCTACCAGAAAAGAGAGTGACTACTGTTTTTTTTTATCACCCTCATAGTTTGACTTTTGTGAAAATGACTTAACGAGCTCTCCAGCTCTGTTCTATGAGTTTTTTTGTTCACCAATACACTTCCTAAAACTGGCATAAGTCAGTTAGGATGTGTTACTGGGAACAGTCTGCTCATAAGTGTCACAGCAAGTTACCGGAAAACGCTGGATATATATATCTGTCTGTGTGTTTCCACAGGGTACACATGAAATATAAATAGTTTAAATATTTTCTTATTAGCCCCATACTGAGTTTAAAGACAAAGGAAAGGGTTGCTACTTCAAAAGTTTTCTGTATGTTGGGTTTTAATAAGATCAGAGGTGAAGTAACAACTGTTTCAAAGGAAAGGTTTCTGAGGCTCAACCAGGTGAGCTGAGCTCGTGCAAACCTTTTCAGAAAAAGTTAGATTGTGCAGTTTGAAGCACATGAAAGAGGACTGTTTCCTGTTTGTGTGGTGTGTGCACCTTCATACAAAGTACCAGGAAGTGGGTTTCTGAACCTACGAAGATGGCGGATGGAGGGGGTCGTTTGTTCTTTGAGATGTGATGAAAAAAAAAAACTTACGTTACTTCACACATTTAACAGTGGGTTACTTTCCAACATGTAGAAAGGACAGTGACACAGATTAAGCATGTGGTTTATTCATTGCTTCCTGTATAGCGGGATAAAGCGAGTGTGTTGCTTTACTTTCAGTGCCAGATATTCGTCCACCTTTAACCTGTGGCGTTAAGCAAGAGAATGTCGCAGCATGTACACTTTGTAATTGTGTTATCAGAGGAAGGTTTACCTCCTTGTTTGAGAAAGAGGTGAGCAAATAGTGCTGATGTGCTAACTGTCCCTTATCTGCAGTCACGGCAGAGACCAGCATAGCTGCAGCCAATGCGCGCATGCAAGTGTGTACGGCTGAGTTTCTGCAGCATGCTGCAGGTGTTGTCAAAGAGATCATTAATCACTAAACAAGGGCTGAGGTCAACATTGACTGAGCAGGTTAGGTTGCAGGCTATTCAGAAGTTGCTTTGTCTGTTGAAAACAGAGGCACAATTAACCTCCTTCATACACACACATACCAGAGCTTAGGGACCTGCTTTAGAGACATCCACCCAAGCAAAAATGGCTCATTTCATGTAAGCGCAGTTATCTTCTGTTCAGCAGCAAATGTTGTGGTGAGATTGTGGAATGGTCCTTTTCAAGATTGCTTAGTTTGCAGTGACGATGGGTAACCACTGATCAGGTGACGTTTCATTTGAAGCAGCGCTGGTTGGCTGACGAGGACAAAAAAAAAAGCTCTGCTGGCTCTATTTCATATTAAATTGATATCAATATCTGAATTTCTAAATCAGTCAGAACAATGTCAAACTGACAATAACAATGGCATGATCCTCACTTTGACATGATTTAAGGCTTTCTAAATTGCAGCAGCAGCCTATGATAACTTTTCCGGCTTGTTTTTAGTCTATTTTCAAACCTGTTGACCTTGTTTTTTCAGGACAGGCTCATAACCCTGACTCTACTGATAAAAGTTTTTTTTTTACTTCTATTCGGCCATAATACACCGTCAGCCTTTCAGTTTGTAGCTACTCACGTTTAACTCTGCTCTGAGTTAGATTTGACTGTGGCCTCAAAGGGGTGGGGGGGTGAAGAGTTAGCATCTTGTTTTCCTAAATATTGAAATTCTTAGCTTAATTATGGGGACGTGTTATATAATTTGTGTTAACAAAGGGGGCCTTCTCATCCCAGCTCTAATCCCTTCCTGACAATTATCAGTCTTAAGTATGTGTGTTTGGATGTTTGGGAAGTTTACTTTCAGAACACAAAACAACACAGACACTGGAAAAGAAATGGAACACCCAATAGTTAAATCTATGGAAAAAACTTGTTCATAACTGCTTACAGGAAAGTATATTTCCTGCCATATTTATGCCATCTAAAACAACCCTTAAGTTCTCGATGAACTGCTATGTACAGTAGCTTTATCTCTATCGACAACATCAGCATCTTCAATAAATCTTACAATTCCCCCCACATGAATTTCTTTGGGTAATCACATATCTGATGAAAATCACACTGTAGAAGTAAAAAGCTTCACATTTCAATTAGTCATGTTGCTCTAATCTCAGGATGTTTCACTTCATGCAATGCTGACATCATCAAATGTCAGGCTTTATCTTTGCAGTCTATGCCCATATGTGTCACTGTGAGACTTGATTGCAGATCAACAAAGACAACAGTCACAAACACAACCTGATACATGTGCTTAATCCATGCGCGCCACATCTCTATTATCCAGGTGACTTAGGCTATGACACTGCTTACCGAGAAATGGCCATTAGCCTGGATCCCATGTCACATGTGCTTTTCTTCCTCCAGGCTAAGTGGCCACCCCTGACCTGTAAAAGAAAGAAAAAAGACAACGCATATGTGTTGAACAGAGGAGTTGGAGGTGAGGAGGCTGTAGGGGAGAGTACTGTTGATGGCTGT
The DNA here is from genome assembly GCF_027942865.1 of Odontesthes bonariensis. Lineage (NCBI taxonomy): Eukaryota > Metazoa > Chordata > Actinopteri > Atheriniformes > Atherinopsidae > Odontesthes > Odontesthes bonariensis. Next base: position 21,886,071 of record NC_134522.1, on the reverse strand, counting down.
CTGACAGGTTATGGAAACACACCCTTCCACTCCTCTGTGTGACACAAAAACAAACACAAAGCCACCAAACTATCTCCGTGAGCCCTGTGCTAATGGACAAGTGATGACTTTTTCCTAATGAGACACTCCATGGTCCATGTGAAAACCCACCAATGGGGGAGTCCATCCTGAATCTGACACCGTTGTGCTTTGGGTTTCTGGTCCAATGGGCCGAGTGAGTCACTGCCTCAGTTCTCATGAGTGCTTAACCACTTAATTCTTCCTGTCTCATGACTTCGAACATCATTGCTGGATGGGAGGAGAGCAGCATGCACTGGCAGAGTAACACCTGCTCTGTAAGTTGACTTAATGCTTCATATTCCACGAAGAATTCCAGATTATCACAAAATGGGTTTTGCTTTTGTAGTTTAGGCCATTCTTTATACAAGCTATGGCAACATTTTTTGTGAAATCATTGCAGAGATCTTGGATATGGCACGGCAATGTAAGTTATCAGACAAGTTATAAACAAGCCCAGAGTTGAGCCAGATTATCTAAATCAGTGGCTCCTAACCTTTCCTTCACATGACCCCCAAATACAAAGCCGCTTCTAAATGCTGCTCCTCAACTAAGCCTAGTGCACTCAAAGATCTGAATATTTAGATGCCTGAATAGGTAAAATAGGCCAAACTGAAAAAAAGAAAAAGCAAAAGAAAGTTTTGTATTCATCTCATCAGTCCTCGATAGGGTCCAGACTCTTTTTTTTTTTTTGTATGTAAAAACCTGAAGCCATGCCTTTATTGCTAATATCAAATATGTATTGTAAAAGTAGAGCAACTATAATGTGGTCACAAATGCTACTCCATCTGTTTGTATGGATCCCTGAATATGGCGCCATAATTGTGCTTTTAGGCATTTTGCCAATTGAAAGGCAAGGTACTTTACAGTGGATATCTCGTGAATAGACCACACAGCTTGCAAATGATGTGTGTGTGCTGCATGATAGCAAACCTGGTTAGCTTTAAATCGCTGAACCATGCTAAAGCTAAAAACAGTATGTTTCCTTACACATAACTCTCAGTTTTGTTTTGCAGCATCTGTTTCCTCTCGTGGCAGCAGTGATGGAAAAGAATCTCATTCTCACTTCTTAAACGCAGTTTTTTCAGTTTCCCACCAGTTCAGAACCAATTTCTATGACCTCAGCGTGGGTGCGCACACTCACACTCACATTTACAAATAAACACACTCCTACTCCTTTGCAGCCTACGGATATACAGTGGACCGCGACAGATCTCCTAAGCTGACTAACCAGCCGCTCTGAGTCACTCAGGTCGAATAGAAGTAAAAGCAGACAAAAGATGACATCAGTCATACTTTTACAGGAAGTCCTTGCTCTGTCTTGTACCGAGGCCAAGTCTGAGGCACAGATGGCCATCTCATATCTATAATCTCACTCAACACAGTCACATGATGTTACTTAGCAAAATGAAAATTACGAAATAGTGACAAGATAAGGTGCAAGCTACTTGAAGGCCACAAATAAAGAAAAAGCAACAGCAAAGTGAAGACAGACCAAAAGAGAGGAGAGACACAGTCACTCCTCCTGCTAATACAACCACTGCTGTATCATTTTACTGTTTGAGTTGTAAACAAGGCCTAGATATCTGGCCTTGGGAGGTTAGGGAATAGTTAAAAACGAACTCTGTATCTTTGTGTCTCTTTTTCAGTGTGTGCGTGTATTTCACAATGATCTGCTGGCTGAGGCTCAGAGAGACGAAGATAAGACCTGACTGTGAGAAACCACAGATCTCACACCCACTCATCAGGAAAGAGCACACACAGGAACATGCACGTACACACCCACACACACACACGTGCATGTGTGCTCCAGCTCATACGTAAGCCTGACACGCACACATTTAAAAGTTGACATTGGGTTCCCTCTGGAGTGTACGTGTGGCTTTTCATGACTGAGGAATTTGGCTGTAGAAACACAACACAGATTGTTTGCAAGTGTCTGACTGTTGCTCAGATTTCTCAAGGCAAGTCTTCCATCGAGATAAGGCCGACCTCAAACCTGTTAAGCTCGCTCCCGCCCTGCGCTCAACCCCTCGAGCCTCACCTGCTAACCTGCCGTGACACGCACTCACACAGGTAGAGAGGAAAAAAGGATTAAGGCGTAACTTTACACAAAGGCCTTGAGTAATGGTGGTGTCAGGATATGCAGCAACATCAGATGCAGAGTGTTCACGGTGTGCTCTTTTGGTCTGGGACTTTTTGTAAAGCTTATTTGGAGGCTGATAAGTTGTAAAAACCAAATTAGACTCATTGCTTATATGAGTGAGAATAAAGCTGGTTATCTGATTCGTGAAAGTAAGATTAAAATTGGACAAAAAGAGACTTTAAAAAGTTGACTTGAGTGTTTTGAGTCTTGATTTCAACATTGCCCAACCCACATGACTTTAAGACAAATGTTAATTAGCCTTTAAAAGATCAAATGTGAAAGTTTTCTGTTTTAAAAGTGCATATTATAAGCCATAAAAAAAGCTTTACTTGGATGGTACGACTACTGCATGACTGTTATCTAGTGTTACCTAACTTTAAATGGATAATGCTGTCCAACTGACATTACTGTGTGAGTTGATTAACTTTAAAACACCTCCCTGCTCCATCCTACTCTTACACAATATTAAGAATGTTACAAACAAACATTTCAGATTTTTATCATATTAAAATTTCTCCTTTTCAACTTGTCCTGAACTCATGTGCAGACATTTATCAAATCAAGTCTGACTTGGGCTGACAAGCTAAACCATTCAACACATTATAATCATATAAAACCATCCCATACTGTTGAGCTGCCATGGCAACAAGCAAAGTGATCCACTTTTTTGGTAAGCAAAAGTTTGGGCAGGCCTGATCAAAATGTCTGTTAATGTGAAGCGCTAAATAAATGTAAGGGGGAGACTAATTTAAAAAACAAAAAAAGATTTAAAGTTAAAGATGACACATGTCTTTGATTTTTAAGAAAGTATACTTAAGAAATAAAACAACTGACAGACAATTTGGCAGGTTGCTAAGTGATGACCTTTTCAGCTCCGTACATTCTGTACATGATGTTTGCTTTACATGTGAGGTGTACACTCATAATCTCTTGTGGTTGTGGTTTTTCCTTGTTGTTCTTGTTCTTCTGTGCACCAGCTTCCTTTGTTACTTCCAAGTCAGAGCCCTGGCGAGGGAACTGGGGCATGCGCCCAGCACTTTTGTCAGTTTGGTTCCAGCCGAACATGTATATGTTTGGCCAACTTTGAGAAATTCAATTTAGCAAATTTGATTTACTCTGATTTCAGTCGATATTTCAAAAGTCTGGTTTTAGTCACACCAACACAAGTAATTCATTTCTTTATCACGTCATGTGAACTTATTGACAAACACAGAGCAGTGCAATGAGGAAGTGCTCCTCAGCTGCATCCACTTAAAATGGTATTTCTATTGTGTTGTGGAAAAAATTAGAGATTGAGCTTTTGTTCACTGCTTCTTTGTAATGAACGCTGATCCCTCTCCTCAGTCATTCTCAACCACACTGGATGCCGTGTCTCCTAATCTGACTCAGAGCATGCATTTGGATGTTGTGTTTACAGTAAATGAAACGAAATTTAAAAAAGCTGTGAAGCAATAAGCAAAAAAGTTAAAAAAAAGACTCATTATTGAGCTTCTAAAAAGCTGTACAGCTTAGAGTTAACATATTTTACCAGTCATAGAGGAGATTAAATGCGAGATGTCAGGCAAATCAGAAGTTCAGGCCCCTTCTCACGAAAGTAATTTCTAAAGTGCTATGAGCCATTTCAGAGAGAAATATATCTCCCCGGGAACTTTGTGCAGCCCACTGGTTCCTGTGGTGGAAATGGAAGGGGTTGATGAAAGAAACCTGTAAAATAACCCAGTTTCTTTCAATGTCTATTGAGGTTAGAATGCAGCGTTTTACATTTTCAAAGGTAACAAAACAACTGAGGAAAATGTTTGGGCACATTTTCAGTACCACAGGTTGCTTCTTTTCTTTTTATATACGCTTAAAGTCACGCAGTTTCTTTTTAGTCATTTTTAAAATTTTCTTTTTGATTGTTTTTGCATGCACTGCTCTTTTAAGGTCTGTCCATGGGTACTCAAAAGTGCTCAGAAGTTGTGGGTTTTAGGACCATTGCAAAGTATTCAGCTTACATCTATTCAGGTAGTCAGTTCATTTTGAGGTCTTTTCAAGGTCTTTTTCGAAATGTTCCATGTTGACTTCATCAGTCCATAACTCTTGTCCACAAAGTGCATTTGGGCTTGTTAAGATGTTCATTTGAAAACCTCTGACACTTCATTTTGACACAAGACCACATGACACATAAAGACACAAGAAAGATTTCCTTCGAATGACTCTTCCATAAGGGTCATGTTTGTGCAGGTGTCACTGCACAGTACAACAGTGCGCCGCCACCCCAGAGTCTGATAAATCTTCCTGATGGTCTTTAAGTCAAAACGGGGTCTTTATTTGCCTAAACAACAATCCTTTCAAACAGTTCTTTGGAAAAGCTATTTTGGTCTTGGAAGAACTCAACTTGACCTCTGCTTTTTCTGCCGATTGCCTTTCTTAATTACCCGAAAACATTTAGCTTATTCTTATGACCTCGCTGTACTTTGAGGGCATTATTTCCATCTCTGTGGAAAAACAGCTGCTTAGGCACTCATGGCTGCTGATTATTGAGACATGGTTTGAGGGGAGTGTCTTCAGTGATAGGTCATTGCCCTGGCAAGCCCATCAAGGTCTAAGACCTTGGTAAAACATGAGTCTAAAAGCCTTTAAAATAATACAAAACAAAAATAACAGACCACACTTGCTTGAAATCTTAAAAAGAAATTGAAAAGTTGACCAGCGCTCAAACTTTTGTCTGAAACCTTCAAATAGACTGTGGGTTTTTGTGTGTTTTGGCACTTGAAACTTTTTAACATTTCCAAACAACTGCAGTTTACTCTTTGTAGATTTGAATCTAGATATCTTTCTTCAAGGCACATCTACTTAAAGGTGATCAAATAAACAAAACTCTCATATCTAATTAATCCCTCTCATATCTACACCATCACATATCATGTTTCTGAAAAGATCATAAAACAGTATATGAATGTATATTAAGGATCAGGGATGAGTCATTTAAAAGTTGAGTCGAGACACTGCTTGTTTGGGTCTACATTTACCCAAGAACTGCATGCACAATAGCTCTGTATAAATGTGTTCTCTGATTGGAACTCATCTGGGTTTTCCACTCCGAGAATCAGGCATCATTGTTATCAGAGAAACAGAATAACACACCAGAGGGGAACACGATGTGTAAGAGGAGGCTGAAGCCCAGAGGAAGGCCATAGCACAATAAGAGGCAGAGGCGCTCTCGATAAATTACAGCCCTAAATGATTCCCCACCTGTGTCTGCTGCCTTTCCAGAAATACTGCGTCACAGGAGCAGCTGCCTTTTTCTGGAAAACCATCAGGACCGTAATATTCAGACGCAAAGTCACACATTTAAAAGGTTCGGATACCAAACAGCAGCAATGAGAGGAACAGACCACAGCTTTAAAGAAGGAACTGCTATTGCTGCATATGATGTTGGCATGACATTGCACAGTGGTGCGCACACAGCTGTACAAATTCATCCTTTGCACACAAGCAATAAAAAAAACTTAGCCTTTGATTCAAAACTTAGATTTTGATTCAGATTTTGAGGATCTGAGCAATTTTTACTTCTTAGAAGGGCACTGTGGTCTCAGCAAAACCAAAAGTCTGAAATAAATTAAGGTCATTCATAAATCCTCAGGATATCAACAGTAAGACAGACCATTCGGATTGACGATATTTCCAAGTGAAAAGTAGTCAGAGATGAAGGTGACACGCTGTCCGAGTGTGTGTGTGTTTGTGAGGCTGCCAAATGTAAACACATGTGTATGAGTATAAACACATACAAATGAGTATGAGCATGTGTGCTGAAGGGAGAGGGTTGTTTACTTGGGCAGCCTCTCAGAGTGTCTCCTGGCCGGCTCCCACTTCCTGCCCTTGCGCCTGGAGCAGCAGTCTGTCTAGTCAGCCACCTCGGACTGACAAGGAGACCACATGCTAAAAGACTTATTGGCCTACTTTAGACGACCTATGGGGAAGAAGGGAGAACCGTAGGCCTGCTATGGGTGGGGCTGGAACTGTTTTGAAGGGAGATCAGGGGGTCTATGGGCTGTCTGATTTTTTTTAATAAAACTCTCAGCCTGCCTCCCCTCTCTCCCTTCTTTCCTCTGAGTGCTTACAGCTGCGAGGATGGAGCAGGGGGGCATAGCGGAACAGGGTGAACAGGCTCCTCATAGAGAAGGCCCTTCATGAAGTCACATCTGGACTTTTCCCAGAGAGCTCAACAGAGCAGAGAGGCTAATGAAAGTCTTAAGTTATGTAACTGAGCTCTTCCATGTGCACCAGACGGTGATGTTGGCTTAATTTGCAGCACAGGATGTTAGCAAAATCCTATGTGCATTTATGCCCATTGCAAAGGCCTGACAAATGCAGTTAGCCTTTTGTTGCTACTGTCATGCCTGTAGCAGCTCACTAACACAGATTCTGGATGTACTGGAGTTCAAGGCCCATACATGGACTCGGTGTAATGAGAGACTTGGCCTGTGAGGCATAACAAACAGGGTTTGGCATTTACTGCTACTAAAAGGCCTACTTAGGTTGATTGGTCCATGTTGTTTTGCTTTAGTTAGGCTTACACTGTCCAACAGCAGTGGAAAATCACTAGAAAATTATGAGCATTTAGTACAACGCATAATTAAACGCGGTGTTCAACAATTCTTATTTTAACCTTGTTCAAAGTGTAAACAATTGTAAAGTAATTTTTGTGCTTTCCATTTTGTTATAAACATTTGCATGCTGGTGAATTGTTAGACTTTAAAAAAAAAAGACTGCCTGGCTGGCTATGAGTGGGATATGGAAAAAGAAAGGTCTGTACTGTGGGATTACATGGTGAGAGGGGAGGACTGATAATGTTAGAGGCACTGTGTGTGTGTGTGTGTGTGTGTGTGTGTGTGTGTGTGTGTGTGTGTGTGTGTGTGTGTGTGTGTGCGCATGTGGATGCAAACAAGCATTGATGGGTACATATGGATGTATATGTTTCCATCTGTAAGAAACAACTGTCTGATGAGTGCAGGTTGAAACACTGAGATTGAATAAGGTCTCCTGTATCAGCGGCAGCTTTGATTTACCTTCCACAGCCGAAGGGAGAAGAAAAAAGAAGCAGCTGAGGCAGAGGAGAAGCTCCTGAAATGAACACCTTGGTAAAACCTGCCAGTGTATAAAGTGTCAGTGCTAGGGCCTCTTCATGGCAAGATGCCAAACCCAGAGTCCCTATCACCTCCACCACCATAACTACCACACGACTGGGCCTTCCATTAATAAAGAAGAAAAATAACAGCGATGGAGGGGAAGCTACGCCAAAGGAACGATACATTACCTGGCAATTAGACGAAGGGCGACAGCAATGAAGGGAAATGCTGACCATATGGGAGGCTATGTGAGAGGCCACCTGACCCAAGGGGCCCACAACTCTCACATCAACACTCCTTGCCAGACTGGGCCTGTTTGAAGTCTTACATAATGCTCTGAATACCACCCTCTTCTCCTTCTCTCTCCACAGTCTTTCCAACATCTCCTCCTCCCCTCTTGCCCTCAGCTTACCACTCTCAGACCACAACCACATCAGCAGGCCCTCGCCAAGACAAACACGGGCCAGAATCAAATCAATTTTAACAAGTTATGGTGCAACTATTCCAGCTTAAAATGCTGCCGACAAGCCGCATTAGACGGTCCCATCATGAGTGTGCAAAGAATGTGGACCATCACATCTGCAACTTTAGTGATCAGATACACAAAAGACATAACAGTGGTTACCACTGACTACGTCTTTTGCATAACATGCATTGGAAATTGTGACAAGATTTTCTTGGAAGTACCCCAGCAAAATCAAGCATACTGTGACACAGATCTTGTAGAATGAGTTATTACAGGGTCTTTCCTTGTATATTTACAGGATTAAAATCGAACAAATTCAAACATTTCCTTTGAGAAGAAACAAAGGAAATGTTTGAAAAAAACGGCAGGCCATTTCTAATACAATCTCACAGTGTACACAGTTGCTGTGCATAAGTGGTTGCACATACGACATACCGCTGGAAAGCTAAGATTCTTGTGATCCAAATGATGAAAAGCAATTTATCATACCATGACCACAGTGGGTACAAGAGGCAACTCACCTATAAAGCCTCCTGGATAATCCACTGATCAATAATTTCCATACAACTTTTTCACTGAGCTGGCAGCTCTCTTGTGAGTGCAGTTGGTATGTAAACAATCTTTATACAATGATTGATAAATATAGCCAGCCTTTTTTGCTTTTAATCAATATCTCACTTGACAATATGGGTCTTCCATGCCATGGCCACAGGCTGCAATAGTTATTGGGAGTCCTTACTCTTAGAAAGTGCATGCAGCATGGCCCTTTTCTGCCAAGTACACACTGAGCCAGCTGTAAACTAGCTTATTGACCACTGACACGACAAACTGCTGATGAAATTCTGAAAACGAGGATGTGATTTTTGATGGGTGACTTTAAATGCCCAGTGAGAAAAGCCCAGAGTAAAGCATATTTGCTGTGGTTGTTGCAGCCATGTTTTGTGTGCTCGTATTTAAGAAGCATGAACTGTGTTCTGGGCAGTTTGTCAAAGTGTCACAAGTCTAAATCTTGATCTACACTTCAGGACATGGTGGAGACATGCAGTCATCATGATAATAATGACTCTTTGTAGGGGAAATATGAGACAATAGCAAAATCTCTGTGGACAACTTGGAGCCTTTTTTGCAGAGCATCTGGACATACCTTTAGAGAAAGCTCCTTAAAACATTACATTTTTATGGTATTGTTATCAAATTTGGACAAGGACTTGGTAAGGCACCAGGCTATTGTCTAATCCTGTTTTCCAGCTACTCGCCCACAAATATGGCTAGATAGAACAGAGATTTTTTACTCTGTCCCAATAACAGAGGGATTCTGATTGCTTGGAGGAAAAATGTTAAAGTGCTTTGATTTTAAAAGCCCAAAGTCAAGGATTTATTCCATACGGTTTTGAAGCAGCTCTCAATATACTTCTGGGTATTCCACGAATAAGTGTTTCATGAAAATTTTACCAAAAAGGGAAAGGATTACAAACTGAGCTGGGACGAGGAGATGGATAGCTCTTTCCAAAAGTAAAAAAAAGAAGTTAAGTTAAAAGTTAAGAAATACTCTGGGACATAACCTTAAATGGGCCCTGTGATGGACTGGCGACCTGTCCAGGGTGTACCCTGCCTCTCGCCCGATGACTACTGGGATAGGCTCCAACCCCCCCCCCCTCTCGTGACCCCGACCAACGGATTAAGCGGGTATAGAAAATGGATGGATGGATGGATAACCTTAAATGAAAACACACCGTGTCAATGGTACATTTTGTTTTCAATACGGATTAAAGAAACACGATATCACATGTTCATTAGTGAGCTTTAGAGGTGCTGCAGAGTTTTGAACTTTGGACTGAGCCAGAATAGCTGTTTCTCGTCTTTATGTTTGATGACTAAAGGCCTCGGTATGCTACTCCGTCGCTATCCGTCAATCCGACTCCGTGGTCACGCAGAGGCTATTACGACTTTCCCGATAGACGTCACGAGATTGGGTCGTTTAACATAGCGACCCCTACTGTTCGGGAGGTGAATTGCCTTGCGTATTCGATATCTCAACGGAGAACTTCGAGAGGTTTAAAGCCTCTCCGTGACTACGGAGACGGATTGACGGATAACGACGGAGAAGCATACTGAGGCCTTTACACTGAACCTAGACATTAAATTTCATTACATTATATTTCATTAAAGTGTGTGTATGAACATATGTTCATATATGTAGGAGGTGTTCACATATATTTTTCACATACGGTATATGTGGGGCTGAAAAACACACACATACAAACACACACACACGTGTCTGGTCTTTATGCCAATAAGAATCCTCCACAGATATATCACATTCCCAACCCTCTTGCCCGAACCCTAACCATCACAACTGAAGGCCTAACCCTAACCCTGAGCCTATCCATAACCTAACCTGACCCTAAAGTCAAGTCTTATCCTCAAAAATCTCTTTGTACCCATACGGACAAAACTGCTGTCCCCACATTTATAGCAAGTCCCCATAAGTTAATGTGGAGTCAGAGTTTCGTCTCCAACATGTAGGAAAAATAAGTACACACACAGACACACACAGTTTGACCTGGCAAGTGTATAAGAACGGCTCGTGTCCAGGTCCACTCAGACCCCAAAGGTCCACCAGCAGCTCTGTGGAAACACTGACTCACCAACCAGGACCTTACTTGTTCACAGCTGACGGACTGGGTGAAAAAGAACACATTATTTCTACAATACATTTTTTATTACAAAACATATAAGAGCTAAGACACACCAGTGGAATAAATTTCTCACCTTGAAAAAACAACAACGACACCCAAGTTTCCATAAAAGAGAGACACGGAGAGCGTAAGCTGTATCATTAACGTAGTCAGACCCCTGACAGACTGCTGGCCTATTATAAGCCTCTTATTAGACGACTCTCCTCAGAGAACTTGTGGTCTAATCTTATAAAACTTTGAACACCCACTCCCTGTATGTTCTGCCACTGGCTTATTAGTCACTGTTCTGCTTATACTGTTCCAGCGTGTTAAATGGAGTCATGTTCCAGACTCACTTAAAAAAGTGTTGCTTTCACAGGACCCCTGTCGAATTCTAGTGGAAAAGCATAGAGTGAGGAGGTGTTGAGGTGTCATTAGAGTGACACAGTTTTGTTTTCACTGTTCTCTGCTGTTGTTGAAAGCTAAATCTTTCATCAGTCAAAGCTTGCTCAAACTTAGCACCAAGTCTAACCTTGCACGAAGCACGAACAGGCCCAAATGCCACAGCACTGATGTGAAGTCATACAGAATCCCCATATATGTAAGTTTACCATTTATCCACGAATGTGTAAATGTATTGTTGCAATTTTGCAGTCTGCACGTTTTTTGATTTGAGCAGGTAATTTACCCTCAGCCAGAAAAAGAGGAAATACTCTCTCAAGCATCATCATGCTTGTTGAACAGCTTTTACCTAACCCAGGGAGACAGGAAACAGCAGTCACAAAGGAAGTCGGTGAACAACAACAACAGCTATGGCTGTGGTGAAAAAGACAGCCAAAAAATATGACAACTTAACTGTTTGATGACCTGCAGGTTTCAGATCCTCAAGCAAAATCAAACAAACAGTTTGAAAGTGTTGACATTTGCATCATAGAAGGAAACAAAAGCAAAGGAACAAAGGAGGAACTGACTGTTTCCCTCTATTACAGGCCACTTGCAGACAGCTTGTAGTGGGGGCTATAGTGTCGCGCGCACGCACAAAGGATGATATGTTCTCAAAATGGTGCTTTTGTTTATGTATTCACACATTTTAGTTACTGATTAAGAGCGGTAGGGGTGATGGAGAAATGTTTCGCACAACAAAAAGCTTTACAAGAGGCAAAATGGATATCATTTCAGTGTTACAATACGTTGTGCAACTTGTTGGGAAACAGAGGTGAATAGCCTAGCGTAGCGAAAAGTAAGAAGTAACCAGCTAAAAAGTGTCCTCTTCTCTCCAAACTTCAAAACATCTTCCCTACAACAACCGCACAACTTCCATGTCGGTGTTACAGTGAGGATTTCAGCCAACTGACAGAGATGCTTCTTAGTTTTTCAAAACCTACGGCACAGAATTTATTCTGTTATTCCAATGGATAATAAGCATCTATCCAAATGTTAAACTATTCCAACTTGACCTCAAAAACGCAAACTAGCTAAAGAAGATCAGCAACAGTTCAAGCATGCTCTGGGTAGCTCTGCAGCACAAACTGAGGTCGGCTAAAGAGGTCTTCATACAGAATATTTAACGGAACTGAACTTATATTGCACTTTTGAGTCTTATTAAAACCCTCAAAGTATAACAAATATAATAATCATTCATCATCATTAAAACCAAGCCAGTATCCCTGCACTACCTACACCCCCTGTGTTCACTCTCCAGTCAAGGATTTTGTGTGAATCTGAGTTCCAGCAGCTGTGTCCACGGCCGGCCGCAGAGACCTCTTGGTCTCTGGGCCAAGTTCCATGTCCGCTCTGATTATAGCACCAGAACAATGCGAGCCATTGTGACGCAGCGAGTGTGGAGTCTTTACAGTTTTCTCCATCATCTCTCTCAAACACTTACATTCTACACACACACGGCATTTACACAGAAAAGGGCTGTAATGGACTACAGCAGTAAGAGAACCACATAAAGGTAAAAATGTGTCAGGGTTTTTTTTTTAATGTTTTTTTTTCAGTGAGCATGATTTATGCTTGACTAGACTCCTGGTGCTCAGGCAGCCAGCCAAGACTTGAAGAAGGCAGTTGAAATCCGTCAGAGTTAGACACACACGTGTCTCACACATACACTTAAATTCTCCCTGCAGAAGACCTCAGGCCACAGGGGAAGAGCAATCTGACATGCCACACAGTGAGGCTCTCTGCAATTAGACAGTCACTTTATCAAACCGCAAACTTTTCTCTTTCCATTTCTCTCTCTACACCCACACACATACACTCACTGGCACAAACAAGCACACAAAGGTGTAATCACTTACAAACACACTGGCAAACTAAAAACTGCTATTATCTGTCATTAGGGACACACACACACACACACTCAGAAACACATTTCATAGCCCGACGTTCTCCATAAGCAAACACAGTCAGCCTTGTGCAACGATCCAGCAAGCTCCATAGAAGTGCAGTTATACACAAGATTCTTGCAAAGAGAGTTATAAATAGTCATAAATAGAGATGTGTTATGTTGTGTCTGTCCCTCCAGGGAGAGACTGAGAGGATCAGGCGTGACCTCTGTGACCCCTGACCTTTGGCCCTTCACCCTGGGGGTTCATCGAACATGCTGAGAGTCAATGATGTCCAGAGGGATGTGCAGAAGTATTACCTTTTAATATGGTCTGTGCTCATGTCTTCTTTCTTACTTCCTGGAACACATCTTGAGTTCCACCACACTGCGTGTGTTTCCATCTGAATATGCAAACCTGTTGGTGTATTTTAACACAAAGGTTATACGCATGCATATGTTAGTGTGCCTGCAGATGTAGGTGTCCCTCATGTTCACATTTAAAGTGTGAGCAACACCATTCAATGTGACTTTTGATGCTTCTTCCTCTCCGTTTTTTTAACACTTTTAAAAGAATAACTCACTTCACCTCCAATAATGTGGGTTACACTTCACACGAGCTGAAGTTACGTAGAAAAGTAATAAACCCAACCAATTTTTTATGACTCAAACCTTTCAGTCCCATGTTAGAAATACTGAAGCCTCAACTCTACCATTCACTTGTGTTCACAACCGAGCTTCAAAGGTCACAGTGTGAACGCGAGGTCAGAGGTCATACGGTGACTTCCCAACACAGAACGGATTATACCCGAAGTAGAGCGTTGCTTAAGATTTGTCACCCCACATTTCCCTGCATCCCCTACAGAACAGATCCCATTTCTGTCGTATGGCTTAAAAAGACAGAGAGGGTGTTTACGGTTGTGTTGGTGTAACGATGAGATGCAGACGGGATGAGAGAAGAACTGTTATGGAATAAAAAAATGAGTAAAGATGATTAACACTATGAAACATATCAGTAACAGCATTTTGAGAGATTATTTGAGATAAGCCACAATATGTCACATTTTTACCCGAAATGTGGCATGTATACTGCAGAACCAATTCCTCAGTTTCGGTTACACGTGTCCCAACTCTATGTGGAACATGAACTGTTTTTACCAAGTGACAGACCGTGCAACGCTCAGACTGAAGATTCTTCAACCCCCAATTCTTGAAATGAAAGTAATTCACTTTTAACATCAAACATTGTGTTGTGGGAGGTGTGAACATGCAGATGCAAAAGCAACCAAAGAGAGGCTGGACCGACTCACAGATAGTAGTAGAACAATGTATTAATACCCACTATGTAAGACGTGCCTGTAGGAGTTGATTTGTGTGAGCAATAAAACGAGATAAAATTAGTTTCAGGTGTTTCTGTTGGGCAGTGAGTCAAGGCTGCAAAAATATTAGTGTCTATATTTTTTTCGACTCTTGTCACAACTTATGTTGCTGCCCCCCCCCCCATTTTGTCAATACAGGTTTGTAAATGTTCTTTGGTATGAAGCAGTACAAAAGGAAGTGACTGTGGGCTGAACCTGCCTGTGGGGTGTTCTTCACGACACCTCATATCTCCTTTCACTCTTCTGATCTGAGTAGCAGCCATCAAAGACACTGGAGCTGCCTGGCTTTGGCTGGGATGGGCCCAGCCCTGCCTGCAGTGTATACACCTTGAGCTATTTCTCTTGCCCTGTAAAGGTGGTTTGGTTACAGACAGGCTGCTACAGGCCAGCATTTGGAATCAGGATGGGGAGACATGGTGCAAGCCCTGCTTGTGTGTGCTACCCTGTATGTGTGTGTGTAATTGTGTATTTGCAGAGAGTGAAACAGATTTGCTAGAAAGGGCAGACACGTTTCTGCATGCTGCTGGGATCTGCCGTGTTCTTTTCAGCGCATAATAGTGTAAAATAATCTTTATGTAACACCCTCTGAAACAGTACCAGTACTTTACACAGAGAAGCAAAGTATCATTGTACGGTGAATAAACTAAAATACAAATATAATAGCTTGCTGATGCACAAACATTCAAATGAAAGCAATGAAATACATGTAATATTGTAGCTCAGAATAAAATGTATGAACGCAACTACAAAGCATCTCCAATAATGACATTAGAATTAGGGCCTTGGACATAAGCTCTCCACTCCCTCAAGGGTCAGCCCTCTGTTGGCAAACAGCACAAATCCATGGGTCAAAGTTTCCCAAAGTCGAATTCTATACAAAAACTTTGCTTCACCCGCAGGTGTAAACCCACCTCATTCCATCAGCATTAACTGCATGTGACCTGGCCTGAAGGGCCCTGGGATTAGATGGAAGTCTTCTGCTCAATCAGTTCATCTATATTCAAGCAAACTCTGTAAAGGCGATACATAAAATCTTAAATTTTGGTCTGAAATAGAAACCCGCTAAGATTCCCTACTTGGCACGACAGTGTGCGCTGATTGTGTTCTACATGAAGTTTTCGAATTTTCTTGACTCATACAGGAATGCAATAAGTCGTGAAGAAGATAATTTACTTTTTGTGGAGCTCCTGGAGAATCTGGGTCAGAAGAGCCAAAGAATCTAGAGGAGTGTTTTCACGTTAAACTCCTCTTATCGCAACAGCAATTTGAAGCATTGCTTACAACTATCACAGGATGACTCACTTCTGTAACACAGTGCAATGTGCAATTCTTTTTTTTTTTTTAAACCTGGAGCTATTCTGCAGCTTATTATTGTCACAAATCTTCCTCATTGACTGAGGGTTTTCCCAGCTGTCATGGAATCGTAAATGCGAAAATTTAAATTTTTTGGACCACTTTATAGTTTTCTTATTCATGCTGATTCGAGAGCAGAGAATGAAAGTTTATCCTCGATCAGTTTATCCCTGACACGCCATCATAGTCCAGGCGATATCTGCGCCGTGGCTTTCAGCATATCATGCAAGATAAAACAGAAAAATAGAAATTTGAACATCTAAACATGCATAAGGGCATTGACTGACAGTAGTTTATCTTTTGTATCATAAACTACTTTGTAACATCTTAAAATATTAAGTACACTAATCCAAATTCAATCTCTTGCTGTAACTTCTTCGAGTAAGTTCACAATAATCGTGATGAAGTCTTCTACTCCTCCAACAAAAAGTAAAAAAAAACAACATCTGTGTTCAGAAGGCAAATATTATACAGTGCATAGCTCTTTGATTAGTGAAAAGAAGATTTTAATGGTATGCTTATGAATATGTGAAGGGAGTTCACAAGACTGACAATAAGGACAAAATGTAGAAGCTATTGAGATGAATGTCCGAACGCAACCTAATAAACAGAGTTACACCTTCTCCTCTCAACGGGACTCTTCTGCACCGAGGTGATTGTGCAAGACAGATTAACATCAGACAACCTGTGACAGGTTTGATAAGAGTTGATGGACGTGATTGCACTTCATTCCTCAGGGCTTCTCAGTGAGGCAGGGCTACACTCAGGCGGGATCAGACATGCTAATGCTCATGAAATAGAGCGCAGGGATTTATTAGGTTTAATGGCCATTAAACACAATACAGGATTTGTAAAAAAAAAACATACAATGCAGCCATCTTTTCTTAAAAGGGGCAGAAAAGAGAATCATGTAAATGTGCAGCTGATAAAAGTAGTTCAGCACTCAGTTCAAGTGCATACAGGCTGTGTTCAACCTGTTTACCACAAATTCTTTACTTGAAATAAAATAGATGTAACCACAGAATCTGTTCACCGAGTTTAGTATTGTCATGCACATTGTGTACAGTTGGGCGTGTTACAGAGTCATCCCTAACAGCATTCAGAGATGCAATCAAGATACAACAATCACCTACTGCCAAGTTTGTGTCAGTTTAGTGTGGAGCTCTGGAATGAGAACCTAATGTTAAAACCGCCACCCTTACAAGAGGCACGAAGGATTCCAAACAATAAGATAATGAAACTCTAGTTTTATGACAGCAGGTAACTCAAGGGGATGTGCAGTAGAAATGAACTGTCACTAATGCAGTGCACTGAAAACTTATTACGCATTATCTGGTTCCAGGGGTGGAAAGTAACGAATTACATTTACTCACGTTACTGTAATTGAGTACTTTTTATGAGTAATTTGTAATTTTCTGAGTAGTTTTTGAAATGTGTAATTTTTACTTTTACTCGAGTACATTTTGACCCAAGTACTTTTACTTCGCTACATTTGAAACCCCTCACGTTACTGAGTAAAACAAATATTTATGGTGAAAAATTAAATGCGGGCGGAAATTTAAACAGCTGTCCCGGAACTGAAAGTCAATAGCTGGGTTTCACTTGACGTCACTTCTGTATTTTCTAAGCGCGCAAACCTAACTGGGGGGCAACCTGAGCTGGAGCCCATTGAAAACAATGTGTTTTGTCTGCCACTTTTTTGCCCAAAATGCCTCAGTTTTGTGCCGTTTTTGGATGTTGCAATCGGTCTAACCGAGAGAAGGGAAAGGGTTACTATCGAGTAACTAAGGTAATCGCCCATAGAGGTGAGAAATGGAAAAAACTCACAGAACAACGCCGCAAAAAGTGGATAGCTAACCTACGTTTACAGACTGGAGGAGCTGAATATGGAAATGCTCGTGTCTGCGGTGACCACTTCGTCAAAGGTATGCGCGAAATCTAACTGTTTTGTAGTAGTGCAGTAAAGTATTATGTTGTTAAATGCCAATCAACAGTAATGTAACACGGGCTACGTTTGGGCTTTGTTTTGAAGGCTGCCCCAGCGCGTTGCTGGCTACTGAGTCAGTGGACTGGGCTCCGACGTCAGTATTTGGATATTTGGATCTCGGCATTTTATCAAAACATAAACATTTTTTATTGTTATTCCACAATGAAGTCCCGCAGGTCAGAGGGTTCTGGGGAATTGGAGGGGTACCTTGCCTGTGTCTCGGAGAGCATGGACCTGCTGAACTCCTTCCCAAACATAGGAAGCTGTCTCTGAAACTCAACACAGGCCTTCCAGCCTCAGCTGCCTGTGAGAGGCTTTTTAGTTCAGCCGGGTTGCTCTTCACAGCAAAGAGAGCAAGACTTACAGCAAAAAACTTCGAAAATCAGCTGCTGCTGAAATTGAACAAGAGCTTTTCCGGTCTGAAGTTATAGATTATTGGCAGATTTGTGGGATCCTGTGGGCACTGTATTTTGTATAGTGGGATCCTGTGGCATTTTAGTTTGATTTGTGGTATCCTGTGGGCACTTAATTTTGTGTGCATTTTGTTTTTTTAACACTTTGATTGTAGTTTAAATTTCTTTATTCTTATCATAGTGTTGTCCGTTGGACAATAGGACTGAAAATTGTTTGCACTTTATGGTACAAGTTGTGACTGTCCTGGAAGTATGTTCCTGAGCCCAGTTGATCTTTTGCAAGTGTGGATGTGCACTTTAATATACCTCAAAATCGATTAAAACAACTTGTACTGAATTTGATTCATGACTCATCCTTTTTTGCATTAAGAAACTGAAAGTAATTAAGTAACTTTTACTCAAATTACATTTTAAATTAAGTCATTTTGTACTTTTACTCAAGTAAATTTTGAGATGGGTAATTTTACTTTTACTCTGAGTAGAATTTAGGCAAAGTAAAGATACTTTTACTTAATTACAATTTTTCAGTACTCTTTCCACCTCTGTCTGGTTCATAGTCACCATTCATTCAATCATGTCTTTTGTCTCACATTGTGCCGGACAAAAGCAAATTTTGTTAAAAGTGCCGCCACCAGATTTATCATTCGTAATGTGTTAGCTAGATTCAAAACCACCGCGCGTGGTGATGGAGGCGCAGAAAATACCTGTTCGGGTGGGCACATGTCCATTGCTTCAAGCGAAATGCACAGTATATGAACTACTTGCGTTGTGATCTTAAAGTACAAAGTCAGCTAAAAAAACTGCTCCAATTATTTTCTTATCTACACAATGTAAAAATAGGCAGTACAGCGAATAAGCCATTTGTTGATAGAAACACGACAGTCCAGTACATCTTAGCTATCGTTTTTTCAAATAAACGATAACTCATTCTTCACTAAGTTGCATAAACTTGTCTGTGTGCGCACTTTCTTTTTCTTTTGACATAATAGAAAAATCAATCAACAGGCAAAGACCACATGATTTTAGGGGAGAAGGAGATTGTGAGGGTTTCTCCTAGGAAAGCGTGTTTCAACAGGGAGATTTTATCAGCTTGTCACGTATGACCTTATTGCTAAACAAAATAACAGTTTCCACGCCCAGTGGCTCCCATTCTGCCAGGTGTGTGAGCCGTTTCTTGCTGGCAGTCTGTGTTGTGTATCAAACTGTTGCCTAAATGTTTTCAGTCAGGGTCTAGGGGAACCGAACAGAGAAAGAGACCAGGACCCCCTCCCTTCTTCCACACCCCATTCCAGTTTTTTACCGTAAACGTGCGGTTAACCAGAAAAAGCTGCTGGTGGGGGCTGAGAAAATCTTGAGGGAAATGCACTTTGAGAAATCCCGTTATTGGTAAGATTGAGGGCATTGTGGATTTGTTTAGGTCAAGCCTATTACTTGCCTACAGATGTGACGATTATGATGATGAGTGTATGCATTTGTGTTGGGATAACACACACATGTTGCCTTTCTGTCCCCTTTGGCTACCAACGAGCTCAGATATCCCGGCCAAAAGTCAACTGCTGTGTATGAAACTTAAGACAGAGGGATAGAGATAGGGTGGGAGAAAAGGTAGATGGCCAAAAACAAGTCTGTGAATGAAGAAACAGACAGTGAGTGGAGAGGAGTGAGAGGAGCGGATGACAGAACCAGCACGAGAGAGCAGAGAAGGGGGAGAAAGGAGAGGAGGAGGGAGTGACTGAGCATTGCTTTTCAAGAGCAGAGAGAACAAAGGCTCTTTTGTGTGCAGTGCTGAGAGAGTGAAGTAGAGCCAGGGCTTAGGGAGTGTTTAACAGTGTACACCGACTGCATTCCTGCAATGTGATTACAAGACGCTTTCAATTTATACTCAGGAAATGGACTTAACTCTTCCCTTTCCTTGTTTTCCCTTACATTTTACCTGTCTCTGTTTCATTTCTCGTTATGCTTATTTGAGTGTTTTAATGAGCTCAGTTGTACTCAGTCAGTTTAAACTTTGTGTGCTTTTCATTTGCTTTTTAAGAGTCTGGGGTAGTGCAGTTCAGTTTATGGGCAATTTAGCTGACATAAAACACACCGATACAGAGTTTATTTCACATTGAAATGAAGAGAGTTTAGTAACATGAATTACATTTTCACTTGACCTATGGCATAACATGTGATGTCAACAATCAAGTGTATTTAGCACAATCAACATTTTATTTTTTTATCCATGTCCTTTCAACTAATACTGTAGATTTTCTTCCTAAACCTATGTTGTTGTTTTTTCATTAGCATAACTTGCAAGCAGGATTTGCAGGCAGGCCACTGTTTCTTGGCACATTGCCATCATGTAAATAAGTACTGTGAGATTACAGTTTGTCTCTATTGGTTTGGCTCATTTCTTGAAACAGAAATTACATTATCAAAATAACATGGACAAATCTCCAAACCACCACGCAATTGTTCACAACAGAATGGGATTTCTCATTGCTTTCATCAAATTGCAATTGTCTTAATACATGTGTCAATTGTTTCAATGCATCTCTGCAAAAGATTATGTACAAGTAGCCTACAGTTTGCACAGTTTGCCTACATTTAGCACATTTTCCAAGTGAATAGATTTTGGTGATCTGAACTGATTAGTTGATTCTTGGTCTAATGGTTCTTCTATCCAAAATATGTCAGCATGATTTCATTGTATAAGTCACCACATGCACAATAATCTGTTCAATTGTCAAAATGGGCCAAGAACATGATACCATCAATACCATATAGAATCTCATGTAACATTTGATAAATTCATGACAGTAATTGAGTAATTGATTTCATGCTTAGAAGCAGTTCAGTGTGCTTTACAGAGTAAAAGAAGTAAATAAAAACAGTGTGTGACAACAGCTAAAAAGCACATGATGGGTACATGTCATTTTTTTACTCTAACTTTTGCAGATAATAATGGGATTGGAAGCAAATGAGACCCCTCACATCCTCATGTTTGTAGATGAAGCCGGCTTCAACCTGGCCAAGGGGCAAAGACGTGGCCACAACATTATTGGCCACCGGGCCACGATGGATGTTCCAGGCCAGCGAGGGGGCAATATAACTATGTGTGCAGCCATTTCTGAGAATGGTGTGGCCACTCACATCCCCACTCTTGGCCCATACAACACACAGAAGCTCCTCTTCTTCTTGGACCACCTTTATACTAATTTGGTTCCTGAATATGAGCGAGGTCTTCTTGAGTCTCACCTACCACGCTACGTGATTGTGTGGGACAATGTCAACTTCCATCGTGGTCCACTCATCAGGGCTTGGTTCACCATGCATCCAAGAATGATGATGGAGTTGCTCCCACCTTATTCCCCTTTCCTTAATCCTATTGAGGAGTTTTTCTCTGCTTGGAGGTGGAGAGTGTATGAGCATCATGCTCAAGACCAAAGATCTTGTCATGTTTAGACATTACAGGAGATCAGTGTGGGGGATGGTTGCGGCATGAACAGCATTTCTTCCCGCGTTGCCTTGCAAGGTAAAATATACGTTGCGATGTTGATGACAATCTGTTGCCAGACAGACAGCAACGTCTGGACGGCCAGGAGGGTGAGGACAGTGGTCATGAGGGAGGGGTGAATAAAAATGGTTGGTATGAGTGTATTGTGTGTGCTTTGAGGCTACTCTTACTGTGAAACTTTTTTCCTTCAGTTTTATACACTATTGTATTCTGTTAGGTAGTCCTATACCATAGTGACAAAACATCTAAACATTTTGACTTGTAGTGCTCACACAATGCCAAAAGGACAATGCATTTTGGGGGCACTGACTATTTGAATGAGAAAGAAACTTCATTTTGACACATGGGTGAACTGTTTAGGGGGAGATATGAGCTTTTGCTGGTGAACCATGGTGTTTTGCTGAACCATTCAGTTTAGTTTTGCAAAAAGTACTAAAGAGTGTTGAAAACGTCCGGTCTGTTTCAAGAACTGAGCCTAGGCAATTGAGAAAGATCTTTGCAATTTGGGTGGCACTGACTCTTTACATGGGAAAGAAATCAGGTCTGAAGCATGGATGAACAGTTTTGGGAGAGATGTGTGCTTTTGCAGGTTAGCTATGGTGTTGTGCTGAACTATAAGAGTGTTATGCCAAATGATCTTAGAGTTTTGAGAATGTAATTTCTGTTTCAAGAAATGAGCCAAACCAATAGAGAAAAACTGTAATGAATAGCAGGAAAACAGAGACATAATCTGCAGCCAATGAATTTGAAAATTTCCCACAAAGACAGAACTATACAGGCACTATGATGACCTCCTAACTATTTTTCTGTTGTTCAGCTTTGCCAGGAACGAGCTGAGCCAAAGCTGCAGTATGAGGCATGTTGCAAAAATACTAAATTTTAAGTGTATATAGCACAGTGTTTCACTATAACAGCTCTCCCTAACACAGAATGGTTGATTTGTGGTTGATAGACAGATAGATAGATAGATAGATAGATAGATAGATAGATAGATAGATAGACAGACAGACAGACAGACAGACAGACAGACAGACAGACAGACAGACAGAGACAGACAGACAGACAGACAGATAGATAGATAGATAGATAGATAGATAGATAGATAGATAGATAGATAGATAGATAGATAGATAGATAGATAGATAGATAGATAGATAGATAGATCATTATTGTCAAAGGGCTAACAACAGTCTCAACTCCAGCCCTAAAAATACCACAGTATTGTTTACAACTCAGTACCATAACCCATAACATACTGCGGCTTCCATTATCCAATTTAGCAAATTACATTTGTGTCTCACAGTCTCCTGACTTGGCCTGGCGACTCAGATATTCCTGTTAGAAAGGTGAAACAACAGGGAGAGAAGAAGTCTGGAGGACCTAGAGACCGGGGTCAGAGCACGCGGACGTGAACCTTTGGCCTCCCTGTCGTAAAATCTCACTCTGTGTCTGGAAGTGATCATCATAGCTGCTTGTTATCTGGAGGAAACATCTGATCTCAGATCATCGGCTCCTCCGCTCCTCCTCCCCTCTCTACTTCTCTGTCGACTTGGGATGCAGACAAGAAAATGCAGTCTTAGTGTGTCCTCCTTTCATGAGACTGGCCACTAACCGCTTCTTCTACAGCACACTTCCTCTCCCTTCTTTGTAATTCCACCCCTCACTCCACCATCCCATTCTCTCACCCACTGTATTCATACATTCAAATCTCAGATAAAACTCCAGCTCTGAGGCTTTCATTTCTCCCTATTTGAAATCCTGTTCAATGCTTCGTGATTGAGTTTTTTTTCCCATTCCTTTTCTCTCTCATCTTTGCTCCAACCTCATTCCAGTAATGAGGTTTGGCATTGTCCAACTCACTCTCTCAGTGTTCCATAAACCACAGTGAAAACAAAAATCTTCACCGAGGGTAAAGAAAATCAGGGGTGGGCTGGGAAATAGGTCGCATGAAACAAGAAAAGTTTTTTTTAAACTCTTTTTTTTTTTATTTTTGGGCAGGACAGGCCAACTCCCACCCACCAGCAGATTAACTTCTCCTCTGAAACGCGGTATAAAGATTTAATTAGCCAAGCTTTTCTTCGTGGCTCACAACTGCCTTTTCTTTTATGTGTATTTCAATATGCCTTCTCTGCATTTCCAGACCACCTAAAAACCTAAACTCCATCGTTTTGTGTGGGTGTGAGTGTACTTGTCTTTGCCTTAATCGCAAATGCAGTTCTGTGGTGAAAAGAAGGGCTAAAGGGTGAGATGGATGAGAAGGGAAAGCACTTGAAATTGGGAAGGAGGGTGAGGTGTGTTAGAGCACAATGTCCAACAAGTACAATTCAAGGTTTTATATTAATTTAGGATTAAGTAGCCTACCTACAGTTCTTGAGTACATGAGGGACTTATGTCTGCTGGGAGGCACAAAAGTTCTGCATCGATCAGTTGCAACATGAAAACCACTTGCCTAATTGTAGGTCATGTAGGTCAAAATAGTTCTAGCCAATCAGGACTGAACACATCACCTCTGGAGTTGTTTTGTGGATATGGCACCAAGACACTGGCAGTGGGCTCTTTGGTTTTTGGGGTGGGTCCATTTGTGGATCAGGCTTGCTTCAGTACATCTCGCAAACGCTTGACTGTGTGGATATGTGTTGGAGGTGGAGGGTTGAGGTGTATGCAGAAGGTTGAGTTGAAAGCAGGTGGTGCGGGGGGATCTCTGCTTCTGCTACATCTGGCATTATATAGTTCCTAACTTAGTGTCTCCCTCCTGTAGTTTTTGCTTTCCTTTCCCAGAAGGTATCTGTGGGACTGTTATCGACCTCATCGACAATAAAACAAACGCTGTCAAGGATTTTTTTCATGGTGCTCTCTCTCTCCGTCCTTCCTCTCTTCCTGTTCACTTACCTCTAAGCAATTCAGGATGATTATGGTCATCCCTGAGCTTGGTTCTGCAGGAGGTTTCTTATTAAGATTAAGATATTAAGATTAAAATGTTTTCTTCCCACTGTAAGCCAAGTGCTTGTCCAGATGCAATTGTTGAGATTCTTTATGTACCCACTGAGTGCCCCCTGCCATGGCTTCTTGCTGTGAATTGGTTCTATATATAAATGAATTGTAGTTGATTTAACTGAAATTTGATAGTGTGCACCATACTTTTACAGAGAGGATTTGATCATGTGATGACCTCGTTGGCTGAAGTTTGGTTATGTTGAAGCAACTAAAACTTTCAGTTGAAACTGAGGAAAAACTCTGGTCCCTGTGAATAGAAACAACTCTCGTAGGCAGGTTGCTGTCAAACATCCACAGTTCCCCCTACACTCCAGAGTCCACTGAATGTGGTTGCACTGTGATTCCTTTCATCCCAGAGGCAGATAGGAGCTTAAAAAATGTGCACCTGGTTTATTATTTGGAAACCACAGAACAAATGAGCTGAACAGGAAGTCAGACACAGGGATAGCAAAGACAATCCATTTAATGTTCAAAATAAAACACTTTTGTACAGACTCCCTATAGTATATAACACCACTATAACTGTGTTTACCAGTGGCACCAGGACAGAAAACTGACAGAAGATTTATTTATTTTTTTACTTTAGACAATAATAGGTTCAGTGGTTGGAAAATACATGGTTTTATATGACACCACAGATACTTTTTATAAAGGAGAAACCAGAGAGAAGAGGAACCAAAAGAATCAGACAGTTTTATTTCGCTCTGGTGAAATGTATT
This sequence comes from Odontesthes bonariensis, assembly GCF_027942865.1. Classification (NCBI taxonomy): domain Eukaryota; kingdom Metazoa; phylum Chordata; class Actinopteri; order Atheriniformes; family Atherinopsidae; genus Odontesthes; species Odontesthes bonariensis. The sequence continues at coordinate 21,860,943 of NC_134522.1, read as the reverse complement.
TTTCCCTTCCATTCAGACAGGTTTCCACTGCCAGATCAATCATAATCATCTATCTCATGTTGGGAAGGGTTGATACTACAAAACTATAAACCAAGCTTGATTGGGGAAAATCTTTACACATTAAATAACTTGTTTTCCTTTTCTTCACTGGCAGGAGATCTATGCAAGTAAATTCACAGGCGTTTTGGAGTTTAAAATGTCTTTGGAAATCAAAAATGACACGAGAGGTTCCAGACAAAATTGTGTTTGCATGTTTATATATGTTGATAGTGGAACATTAATAAATCAAGGCCTCGAGTTCAAAAGACAGACTAATCTTGCTACAAAGTCTGAATGAGTTCATATTTTTGGCAGATCTTCTGTACCATTACTGCTGGTTATTACTCAGTATGTGTGGTAAATGATGACTGCTATTGCTTACAGTTGCTAAACTTAATACACGATAAAAGAGACCACGTTCTGTGTTTTATTATCTGAAAACTGAAAAAAAAACTTCCTGGAGTGTCAACATTCATGGCTTCACATCTACAAACAACATGCACAGACCAGTGCAGGGCGGTTTAATAGCAGAAAATAGGCTTTGTAGTGCTCAGACAGCTTTGTGTTTTCACCACATTTACATCCAACAGAGTGAAGTTGTGACTTGTAGGAACACAAGAGGAGACCTGTAGAGATTTTTTGATTGATTTTAAAGGTTCTTCTGGTGAGGACGAATCTCAGGAAAACCTTCAGTTACTTCCAACAAATTTTATTTGAATGATTTTTAGTTTTTGTGCAGCTGGGGAGGCCGCTGCTTCCCAGCAAAATCTGAAATGCTGCCAAGGTTAAAGGTGATGTGGAAGTAAATAGTGAAAATAAAACAGTGGAGAACAAAAAGATCTGGCTCAGTTTGGGAAAGACAGCTCAGTGTGCTCGAGGTGTTTTTCTGTCAGCTGAAGCGAGACAGAGTGAAGGAGAGAGAAGGCCGAAACAGTGGGGGGCGTGAGACGGGAGGAGGGCAGAGGGAAAGGAGGCATGGTGAAAGTTAGCCTGTATGACATCCTTTTTTTTTCACTTCACATCAAAGCTGAAGCTGGCAATAGAATTCAAAGCGGCAATCTGCATTTCCATGGGCTCTTTCTGACCCCGCCACCTCCCCTCATCAGCACTTCTCCACCATGCCACCTTCATTATCCACCCATACCTCTGCCAACCAACACCCAGCTCCCATTCCACCCACATTTTTCTGTTCCACTCACACAGCACAGCAATTTTCAACTGTTCACATTACTCAGACCAAATGCAACTCCATCCTGATCCACATCATCAGTAACCGTCACCTTCTCCGACAACCTTCACAAGTCTGATTAGTTCAACTTGAAGCCAGTTTCAGGTGCGTTTGAGCCCAAAATAATCTGGAAAACAAAAGTAATACTGAGAGTTAAAATAAAAAAAAACAAATAGTGTTCGATGGAATAAAGTTTAATTCTGTCCACAATGATGCTGATATCACTGTGTAACTGTTCAAAAGTCTTGCATCTGCGTTGTCAGAGTGAGCTTTGCTACATAGCTCACCTGGGGTTTAAGAATGAGAATGCACACAGGCATGCGGTCCATGTGCACTCGACCATGAATTGTAAACTGCATCCTCAAATCTACCTGCAACCTCTCTCATTACAAAAAAAGGAGTGATGTGTGCATAGCTGCTTAAGAGCTATAGCTAAGTTTTTTCTGTGCTTGAGAGCATATATGTGGGTGTCTGCAGTGACCACCAGCTTAAAAACTCTGACAACACAACACTTTGTTTGGAACTGTCTTGGTCTGAAAATGTCTCATTTAGTAAGACATTAAGATCTGCAGTGTAGTGTTATATCGGAATAGAATTCTCCATCTTTCTCTCATCCCACTTGTACCATTTCAAGTCATGCTGCATTCACTGTAACTCATAAGTGGAAAGTCAAACCTCCCTTGCCTCTGCTTTTTTGCCCTGTTGTTAACAGAGAATTACCCTCAGGAGGAATATTTTAATTAACTTCAGAGAGAAAAGGAGTTAATAAGTATTCAGCAGTATTCTGGTTACTGTTTTGGATCCAACTTTTTGTTGTTTTTTTCTTTTATTTCTCCCCCATCAGAAGTTGGAAATTCCTTTTTGTTTCTGAATTCATCAATAGCTTGTTAATATTGGTCAAATGTTGACTATATAAACAGCAGTTTTCAAAGTCAACCTCCAAAAACTTTAACCGAATGAACCGACAGTGAAGTTCATAGTTTATCAAACTAATATGTGATCCTAAGAGCTTGAATCAACTGGACTTCTTCTTGGTTCTTGAAGACATTTCACCTCTAATCCAAAACGCTTCTTCAGTTCGAAACTAGTTGCTGGGGAGTATCAGCTTATAAGTAGTAGAAGGACCGTTCACACTTGGCAGGTCATCACAGTCACGTGTTACCAAACCATCTGACTGATGCGGTAGTTGTTTGGATGGAAGCGAAAGCTGTACATCAATATCAAAAGAGGCCCACACCACAGGGAAGAGGGACGGAGTCAAGTTGTGTGGCTGACTCCACCTCCTAAAGCTGACTGCTATTGACAGAAATACAAAGATATAATTGAAAGATGAGCTGTAGTACCATAATCCTGTGGTATTTTGACCAAAGAATATCACAGACACTTCATTATGACATCAGGATATAGTGTTAACTCATTGAAAAAGGCCATAACATGTGTCTTTTGACTCATGTGGTACTAAAATAATACCTAACTAAAATGCAAAACCAAAAAAAAAAAGCAAGCCGAGTTCCACACTTTAGAAGAAATATATTACAGAGGGGTATCTTTCCACTTGGAGGAGACTTACACACAAGGGCATTCTAGAAATGTTGAAGCTTGGTGGTGTCCCATATGTGGCAATGTCACAGTCTGACTAACCACCTTGTTGGTGGGTAGCTGCTTTTCAACCATAGGAGCTTTCTCAGGGACCAGGAGCATAAGAAAGTATACATTTTAATCCCTATATCAGCACTGGTCAGGAGGTAGAATTTAACCAATTGTACCAATACTTTTGGAGAGAAACTTGCAGTTTTGAATATTCTTTATCGATCATGCACTTCCAGTTTTTTCATTACCAAATATATGCTGCTTTCTTTGCTTTGGACTCTTCAGAACAGGAGGGTTTTGTTGTTGTAGTTGATAGAGAGGTTTTTATGTGTCTGAGTTGACATTTCGTTCTATCTCACAGTTTTTCTGGGTCAAAATGTTCTGAGAAGAATTTCTTGGCAAATGATTCATCTGCAGTAGCCAATGAGACATCTACAACCTCAAAGAACAATTTACAATGTTGTAAAAAAGAGGGTTTTTTTTATCCAAGTTATCCATTAGATGTCAAAACTGTCAGCCAAAGACTCAAATACACTTTGAAACATGTATGCATTCACCCATGCCTGTGACATTACCCAGACATGATGTAGTGATACAAAAACACAGTTATAATCTTTGTACGTTGTTGTTTCAGGGCACCGGGCCTCCCACACAACCCTCTGGTTTCAGGTCTGGCCTTTTCTTTGTCTGTGGGTGAAGAAAATATGTTTGAAGATTCAAAAAGGTCAAACCACAAATTAAGAATATATCTGAGAGGCCGATTACCAAGGCCAACAGCAGGTTTCCATAGCCACATTTGGAGAGCCAGGGACAGAAAGGGGCCAGAGTAACCATGATGCACTGGGTACAGCGCACTGTGGTCTGTTAGTGTGATGTGATCGGAAAAAGACACAGGTGCCATGACAAATGGCAGATGAAAAAGTGTTAAAGATAAAACGGATGTGGACGGATTGATGCAGACACTAGCCAGAGAGACACTTTAATCCAAACCACAACATAACTCTTTACTATTGACTAAAGTTAATCATTTTAATCCAGGAGCAGCCTTCGTACTAATTTAGTACTCACTGGACTGCTGCTGCTTAATCCCTTTATGACACAAACATCAGCATCATGCTTTGCTACCTGTGTCATAAAAACAGGCCTTTTTCAAACACACAATAATGAACTGTATGAATAGAAATAACACCCATTTTTATAATGTAGAAAAAAAATGTTTGTACTGCTCAACAGGTTGGTTTTGAGCCAGAAATATGAGATTGGAAACAGGATGTACAATGTAAATTTGAACTAACATTTTTCTACAAGCATTTTCAAAAGCTTACTGATGTTAATATGGCTTTACAGTAAATAAGATCTCCTTTACGGTGCATTTAGTTAATATTGTGATCATCCTTACTATTTCCTTTTCTCTATTTTCAGGTATTTTCTGGGGCTGGGACAGCTTGTGCACTTGTGAACACCCCCAGACTACACTGATACTGAATGCTTACAATGAAACCATGATTTCATCATGACATGGCACATATTCTGACTTTCCGAATTGACTGCACCAACAGCTGAGCTGTAGCTTATTTATGAATCGTGCAGTAACAGAGCCTGTCGGCAGAAACATGGTCACCTTTTCAGTGGGTGTAAACCTTGAACAAGGACCCCACATGAGGCCCCACACAGGTTAACTGGTTCCAGTCTGTTTCCACTTCATGGTACTGCTCACCTGGTCTCAACTCTTCGTGCTTTTGGAAACAGGGTTTGGCATAAAAATTCTAACTGTGAATTGTATGCCCTCAGTGCAGGGGGTATGAGCTGATTGTTACAACTTTGTGAAACTGCAGTTCTGAGGACAGAACAAAAGAACTCCCATTTCTTTATGGAATGGACACGGTGTTGTTGTAGACCGCATGCGAGTCTAAGTACAGATGTGTTGGATATCTTTTTGTTGTAAGCATTACAACTGCATGCTGTAGACCTCAGAAAATAATCTGTAAGGGACTGTTAAAGAGCTTTTTAACTAACTAACAGGTGCCATGTTTCTCTGGGATTCTTTCACATTTCATAGAATATTAATGAGCAGCTCAAAATACGATTACCATGACAGAGTCCACACTGACAACAGCAATGCAGTAATATGCATAAGATGTTGAGCTGAGAGGCCTTTTCGCATTTGCCTTTTCAAGCTGGGACTAATGCGCCTCCATTGTGCACCATGTCATGTAGGAAAGTACAGAGGCGGAATGGGGGGTCGCAGTTGATCTACCGCCTATACGAGCTGAGAAGGGAGGCGGTAACAGGCGAAATGGGCCCACGTCGTGTGTGTTAGGGTTGTCAAAAAAATTGATGGGTCAGATTCTAATCTATACTAAAACTTAGTGTCTGAAAAGATATGCATTCGTAACAGCTTCAAAATGCAACCCGAGTGTGTGTCGTCATACTTAGTCTCTTGTCTTGGGCGAGTGAGAGACCAGAGAGTTGACGCCAGCCTGTCTCACGGTCATAACAACGCAAGTGAGAGCAATTAAAACTCAGCTCCTCCTCATCTGCCTTTGTCTGTTCGTTGTCCCTCTAGTATCACTCCTGTGACACGAAAGCACTAAGTTAAAAATGTTATGAAAATTCAGAAACACCAGGCAGACATGAATCTGTCATACAGTCTGTAAGATGAAGATACAGCAAAGAAGGACTGCGGTTTATTTCAAATACCCTGTCACTGGGGCCCAACATTTTGTGGGGATAACTAGTGTGCTTACTCGACCACAACCTTTAAGCACGCAACACTGAAATGATAAGATTTTTAATTACATCCAAACACAGTGTAAAGGAAGAGCTGCCATCAACCAGTTTTACTTATATCTATACAAATAATGCATTTAAAAGTCACCCGACTCTCAGAAAAGACACACTGGCTTCAATATTTGAAAAATAGGTTAACTAACTGATTTAAGCAGTGCTTCTTTTTAGTGCTGCTTCCGTTTACAGTTGGGGGAACTAGTTCTGCGAGTGGAGAAAGTTCATCTGGAACCGCTTATCAAAATGATTTCGTGCCTGTTCATTTTTCTGAGTTTGAAATTTGAGTATAGCTTGCACACATCAAACCACCATCGCGATTTGATGGCAGGTCGCCACAGACCAATGGTGATGTCATCACTCAGCTGATTCTGTGATGTTGGCTCAATGGCTGTAAGTACACAGTGATAAGGGACTGAGAAGTATCTGATTGGCATGTGAGAATTATGTGTAGGAAGAGCAGTGAGATAATGAGGATGCCTTATATTTTCTCTGTAAGGTACAACTGATATTTGAAAAAGGCAGATATCGACTTGTTGACATGACACAGCTTTTGAAATACAAGGCTGAAAGCCCAAAAGTAAATTGTATGAAACAATGTGACTCCTGTTGACCTGACTGTATACCTATATATATTTGTTTTCCTCTTGCTTCAAACAAGGTGAGAAGATAATAAGCATTATATTGCCGTATTGTAGTACTGTAGTATATACTGGGCTTTAGATGGCTTTAGATACAATATCACCAAAGAAAAACTAATTTAATTGCCATGCCACAGTGCATTTATCCATTATTATTGTTTGGCTTTTCATGCCTTTATCAGTAACAAAATTTTACCCCAACACATTCTTGATAGCCTACCTGTTTTTTTTTAACTTTCAATGACAATCCTGACCTTTATTTGAATACTGTGTGAAGTAACCAAAGGTAATTTTCCAAGTTCTTTGCCAACCAACTTGGCAGGGATGGCAGAATAACTTGGAAAACCCAGATGAAAGTCCCTATTCGGTTATTTTTGGTTTCACTAAAAACATCTTAAAATCTCTTGTGTCGTCCTTTAAAAATCTGACAAACACAGCTTAAACACATTACAACAGCTCCACAGCCACCTCTCTGTTTAGACAACAGCAGGATTTAAAAGATATGGGTGCACTTGTCCAGATTTCACGCTTTTCTGGTCACAGCGGAAAGGTGTTGACCCCAGCACTGCTGCGCTAGCACTCAAGGTACACGGCTCATTCAACAAGGCCCTGAAATATTAAACACCCTGCTGTGTGCTAGGCTTCTCTGTCCCTTTACCCTTTTTCTTCCTGCAGTTTTCTTTCTCCCCTTTCTCCCTGACTCATGCTGCTGACACTGGAATGTGATTGTTGGCAGAATTTTAACTTCATTTGGCCAAAATACTGTTTATATCAATCAAGCAACCGTCTTTTATTCTGGCACTGATAACATGTCTGTGATTTGTGATTATTAGCTGGAAAGTCTACTTGTTCAGTCTACTTTGCATGTCTTCACAAGCACAGTTTACCATTAAAACGGCACAAATTACTTGGAACTTTTGTGGAGTCTTGTTTTCAGCTGTTCCAGTCTCTGTTTAATTACTACAGAACTGATCACATGATTAATGATGAAAGAAGTATCAAAACAGCTCTGATGCTTTTGATAAATAGAATCTGAACAGTAAAGCAAGTAAACCAACACCAGTAGACGCCCAAAATAAAATAGTCAGGTTGTAAATTAGAATAATACGGACCCTTTAACAAATAGTTGTTGAAAATAGTGGAGGATTGAGCTGCTGCAGACCTGATATTTAACTAAAAAACAAAGTGATTAGAATCTGAGTGTTGAATTTATATTCATCAACTCAATAGGCATGTGTTTGCGACCATAAAACTGCAATAACTTTATGAGCTGATGACATGTCAGTATTCTGTTATGAGATTTTTTAGCTGCAGCCAAGAAACCATAAAATCAGTTAATGCATGACTGGAATAGTTTAGAATTTAGTTTTGTGCCTCGGTTTTTATCGAGAGTCGAGGAACAAATATTCAGTCCTACAGCATTTCTTTAGAGGGTAACGAAAGTACTCCCACTTGTTTTCACTTTACTGTAGTTTTGTCCTGGTCTTATTTCTCAGTTTCACATGACATTTTTTCACTGAAAGGCCACACCACAGCCGACGACCTGTGGCTGTGCTTGTGAAAACTACAGTATCAGAATGCCCTTGATACTGCCACCTTTTCAGTCGTTCAAAAAAGCGGACTTGGGATCAGACTGGCAACCGCTTGACACCCGAATGACAAACAAAACATATTGGTTTGTATCTGCTGTTTGTTTTAAGATTTCAGCTCATGTTAAAGTTCAAACCAACTCAACCTAAAGCAGAATCTTTCTCTGATCACTGAAAAAAACCAGAAAGGACAAAAGGACAAAAAAAATAAAAAATCATCTAACTGGAGAGACATGAGCTTCACCCTCTGGCAACACTGTATAAATCATTGTCCTCTGCACACCTGGGAGTAATTTGGGAGCAATGTGGGCTCTGATGAATCCGGAACACAGATTTAGATTTAATAATCCAAATTGGAGGGATTACACGAGTGGAAAGACAAGTGCGCCTCCTTGCCTGGCTTCTCCTCATCGTAGGAGAACCTCCCCTCCCGCCACCACCTTCATCATCATCTTCACCCCTCCAGCCCCCCCTTCTTCCCCACACTCTGCTTACCCTGTGACCCCTCCCCCACATCACTCATGGGTCATCAGTAAGAAGAAAGAAGGATTTAACGGCGAAGGGCTGGGGAGGTGGGGGCTGAGCATGTCTCGGAGAATTCCAATCTTCAGCTGAGCCCCCTCCCCTCTCCTTCCCCTCCCACTGCGCTTTTCTTTTCCCACTGAGTAGCATAGAAAAAACATCTCCCCTCGCTTTTTGGGTTGATTATTGGGGCTGCAGAGCATGTCTGTCAGGAGTCCACTGATGAGGAACAGAAACCGCAGCTCTATCAACGCACCATCTTGTAGAGGCATGGCGAATGATCTGTGGGGGGAAAATAGCTTCAAAGCGCACTATGGCATTTTATGCTTATTCATTCACTAGCTGAGAGTTAGATTAGAGGCCTGATCCCACACTCACGCTTGTACAGTAGACGTGTAACTGAGGGCAGCAGCTTTAGCTTAGCATAAAGACTGGAAACAGACTCATAATATAACTGACAGGTATCAAGAACCACCCAGCACACCTGAAGCTAAAAAATTAAGATGCATAAACAGTATTCTGTCAATCCAAACATGAGTGCCACATTTCATGTAAAACTGCAACCAAGAAGATAATGAGATTTTGTTTTTGGTGTTTGTGGATGGGGTAGCCATTTCCCCCTGTTATATTTACCATACAGACCTGAAAGCAATATCCCTGTACTTATCTAACTCTCAGCACGAAAGTGAATAAGCCTGTGTCATACTGTTCTTTTCTGTAATTCAGCAAGTGATTTAACAAGCCTTGCTGAGTAAAATAAGGATTTAAGGAGTGAAATTATGGTTTGTCGTCTAAGAAAGGGGACTGAAAGATTAAAGGATCAGGCAGGAAATCACAAATGAAATCCCATCTTTTCTCTAAAGATCCTCATATCACCCATTGTGAGGATAAGTCAGAGGAGGGCATTTGTTCCTTCCAGGACTCCTCAACTCACTGGTTCACTTCTGAAGCTGCGCTGGAGAAGCGGGCTGATTGTTGGTGGTGGGGGTTTAGCCTAAAGGCAGGGAGGAATTGAGAGAGGGGCTTGTAGAGTTATTCTAGCTTGATCAATAACACTATTAAAGACTAATGAATTCAGTGGAGGCAGACTCAATTTGATTGTGGAGCTTTATTTGAACATGGCAGGAAGCAGCAGCAGCAGAATCACATCAAAGAGAGGCTTTGTGAAGAGAGGACCAGATTAGGGCCTCTGACGCAAGGATGGACCCAGCCAAGACGAGGCCGTGAATACACACAGACACAGACACACACACACACGCGCACACACACACAAATCAAGGAAAAGTACTTCAGCACACAGGCCAACACACTGCAAAGGCATTCAATCTAATTCCACATTTTCCGTTTACTTTCACTGGATGTCTACACGCACAGCTATGCAGACGCATGTGTGCACACACTCAGCTGCACACACACACACACACACACACACACACACATACACACACACCATGAATGCTCAACAAGGTTGAAGTAGTTCACCGTGGGGAAGTATCAATAACTGTCTCCAACACTCAGCTGAAAAAAAAAGTTGAAAAATCTTTCAAAATGCAAAAAAAAATTAAATCTGTAGTTCTTGTTTCATGTGTTTGAACCTTTATTTAACAAACAGAAGTGCAAAGGAAATTATTTTCAGTGTCTCCACTGGCCATTTTCCTTGTATTAAGAACTAAACAGCATTTCCTCAGTTTTTTTTCCCTTGTCCTGTCCAGCATTATGGCAGCAGAATTGTAATCTCAATACCGTTTATGCTAAACACATTTGCTATGTCAAGGGAAGCTTTATGAATGTAAAGCTCCCCTTGACGCCCATCAACTCCTCATTTTTATTTATTTATTTTTGTTACAAAATTTAACATGATATGATAATAGTGCCGAACTGGACCGGGGGACAGAGAGAGAGGGAAAGCGAAGAAGAGAAAAAAAGAACAGAAACATGAAGAGACAAACATAAAAAACAATGAAAAATCCGACAACCAGCTGCTACACCTGTATAAACAAAACTGAAGATGATTCACGGCTTTTGTGGGGAATCCAACCTTAGAACCACCAGGAGCACCTGTAAGCAGACAAGCAGAGAACAAACACACAAACAAACAAACAAAAAAAACACAAGAAGCAGCAGCATTTCCTCACAGTTAAAATATGGCTTCTTCCTTGCATAGTGCAGATACAAAATACATAATACAGTTGTATTTCTGGATGAAATGATGGACTCGGTTGAAAATGGTTTTTCGAGGCAAAAAATGGCGTGCAACAACCCATCCAACTTGATGCGGATGCTCCTTTTCTAACCCAATCCTGACTCCCTCACCTGTTACAAATTCTGCTGATTGTAGAATCTTCCAGAACATTGTTACTTATATATTCTATCAACTTCTCTGTCTTTTTTTGCCTTTCTCCCATTTTTTTTTAATGTGTTGCTGGTATTTGTTTGTATTTTCCTAATAAATTATATTGAACCCCTCGTTTGACACTGGAAACAATGCCCTTTGTACTTGTTGCTGTTGAATAAATGGGGTCAAATGAATAAACAAAGGGACATATCTAATGTTTTACCTGCCTTTTTCTTTCACACAATCTGCTGTCTTATGACCTGGTATTATTTTCAGGAAAGGAGCATCGGTCAACAGCAGTATTCCAGGTAGTTGAATATGTTAAGTGCTGTAATCTTTCCAGAAACTGCGTCTTCTAATTGTTGCAGTGTGTCTTTACTTAAGGCTTCACTTTAGCCTGGCTGCTAACTTACTTTGATGGCTTGAACCAGCTGGAGGGTGAAAGTAGGACAGAGTCACTATATCATAACTTTGTATCAACCAAGTCTTAGACTGAGACGCTGGCAGGCCCGCCGCTCCGCATACGCAGAGTACGCAGATCGCGGAGGGCCCCAAGTACCTGGCGGGGGCCCCCAAAATTAAGGTTGTTAAAAAAATTTCATGATAGTTATTATATTACATTAATGAAATTATATAAATTAGTCATGAACAGGCCCCAGCGTTTTTCTTAATTGTGTGCCCTATTACTCGATTCGGGCAAATTAGATGTGTTTACCTTATCTATACCCCCCCCTTCCTGAAATGGTACAATGGTTCCTGAATGGTACAGTCTTCAAAGTTATCGCATCGGAGGTGGTGGAGCATCCTCCTACCTGACGTTTTCCGAGTTATGCCCGTTAACAGTGAAGAAGATTTAGAATGTCAAGTAAAAGGCCACATGATTCTGGCGCTGACAAAAGAAAGAAAAGAAAAGGGAGAGATGGCGCTCGTGCATCCCTTGCTGGTAAGTTCGTGTTTTTGGTGTAATTGTTTTGCTAACCTAACGTTCAGTGATATTGCTGCCAGCTAACGTCAGCAACCTAGGCTTGGTTAGCGATTAGATTTGAGGAAAAGTTTGGAGTTATAAACAAAATCTACTAAATGCTGGCGACCGTGTGTAGAGTTTGTGTAAAGTACAGCACTGTCACACGTTGAGTGGCGTAGCAGGCCGCCAACAGGTGTGACGGGAATGATTGACATCTACCCATTATTCCCCTAAAAAGCGAGAAAAGTTAACAAGACAAACGCCGTAATGGCATAAAAAAGAAGTTATATTAGTGGCGCGGAAAAACGGAGGAAGAAAAACGGCCCGAGAATAAAGGTAAGGCATGTGTTGGGTGATGTGGGCTGGATAGCTGGAGGTGGGACGTTTTTTGTGTTTATTTGTCCTGCTAGCTAGCCTCGGATAAATGTTGTGTAGCTGGCTGGGATTTGTTCGTTATAAACTCGGCTTCAGTGTTTGCCTCATGAAAGTTTGCTTATATAAGATGAGTATGTCACACGTGAATGAACAGTCAGTCCTGCCACAGGACTGACTGACTGACTCCAGTCCCGTTTATTCAGATTCTAGCAGGGAGGGAGGCATGTTGTTGCTGCTCTGTCATTGCTCAGTGGAAGTTGTCTCTCAGGTATTTGACACGATTTTGGCATTACTTCGGATTCATTTACTAAGTTTGGTGTGTTATTTATAGGCCTCTAATTGGAAGTGTTCTACTGTTAGTTTTTTAAGTGATATACAAATATTAGGCATCCTGTTGATTATTTTAGAATATTATGGCAGTGGATCATTATTCTTAGTTTTATTACTTTAACTAGTACAATGTGTAGATAAATGCAGAAACTTCTTAAAAGTGACAACTTCAAAAACTCTTTTGTTCCTCTGGCCATCAGGATGTACAACAGCTTTAAGTGATGGTGCTTCTGTATTTCACTGGTCACTTTAGATTTTTAAACTGTTTTTTTTAAATAGTTTTTTAAATTCTTAGATTGTTTTTAAAGTGTTTATAATTGTATAAACATTTTTTATTGCTTTATGTCTTGCTACTGGATGTTTGAATTTCCTTCGGGATCAATAAAGTATCTATCTATCTATCGATCTACTTTGTAAGTGGGTACAATCTTTAAAGGGACGCTGTACATTACAGTTTAATATTTTAAAAAAACTCAAAATCTTTTATTTATTGTTTTCTTTGTATTATATATTCTTATTAGTTTAACTTGCCTGAGTGGTTCAACTTAAGATGTTTAATTTAAACTCTAGCCTGTTTTTCTCATAAAGTGTAATAGATCTTAGTGTTCCATCTAAATGGTTAGGAATCTCTTCATTGTAGTTTGACAAACTAGGGGCCCCCAAACGGCATCTTGCTTAGGGCCCCCACAAAGCTAGAAACGGCCCTGGACGCTGGGATTAATCAACAACACTTTTCCATTCTTTTGTTGCCTCCCTCTGCTGATAATTCACAGCCCAAAGCATGTCTGTCTCAACAAGGATACCTACGTTGCGACCATTTAAGAGGGGAAGGCTTTTTGGGAGTGAAAAACTGTATGGGACCTATTTTACATTTGAAAACCTTTTATTTGGGTAAGATTTCAGGAGATTTCAAGATAAGTATGATAATACATGTGAAAATAACAGGGATGTGTCACACATAACAACTTTAGTTTTCTATCAATGACTGTATGTAGTTTTCAAAAGTATGACCAAAAAAAAAAGAGAAACATTCCTCTAATTTTCGCAATCAGCTGTTTCAGCTTAAACAGAACATCTGCTCTAATGTATCTGACATTAGAAAACAACTACAACATCCCCATAAAAAAGAAAAAAGAATCTTGTGGACTTTTTTTTTTTGTTTGTTTGTTTCATTTGTTTTCATATGGGCTACGTGACTGGTATTGCTTATTTTCCTTTGATGTTTCCACTTAGTAATCTCCATGTCTCTAACACTGTTTTTTTTAAGCCATGCGTAGCATAGCCTTTACCGCCACTATTTGATGTTTCTGTGTGCATTTTGTTCCATCCAAATCCGCAAATGGGAACAAAACAGATTATTTTCCTTTAACGGCATTTCAAAGGTTCCTGTCAAACTGGATTAACAAATACATAGAAACATGGATGTTACCAAGTGTTTTGTAAACAATATAAGTAAGAGCCCTCGTGCTGAACAAATTGTGTTGTGCAATTAGTAAAGAAACCGTCATTTGTTGGCCAAGATTGGCTGACTATATCAGCCGTATGATTTGCTGAGCTCACTTTATATGATGCTACGTGTTTTTTGACCATAAAGAAAATCATAACACCTAAAGTGCACTCTGGTGTATATGCTGCATACTGGCACACAGAGTTGAACCTTTGCTTTTATTCCAAGAGTCCAAGAATCCCAACAATGAAACCAAACGAGAGATACAGAGTAGATGATTTTTGCCACACAAGAATGAGGAAATTCCTCTTTTTGATCATGTCATGTTTAATCAAAGAAATTGCAACAGTTTTGTGGTCTATGAAACATTGTCTATGTCCAGTCTGTTAGTGACAAAGATAACGTTTGAAAATGATCAGGCAGATGTTACCACTCAATTTGCATTTGTCGCACCAAGGCTAAAAGGAGAAAATGTTCATCTGAGATAAGCTGTATTAAAGATATAAATGCGGCGGTTTGGACAAAGTGAATTAATATGACTGAAAATTAGCATTAAACAGAAACAGAAACTATCCACACTCCCACCCTTCTTACAACTATCCCTCCACCCCCACCACCTACTTTTACGATGCCCTGCTTCCAAATAAACTTTTGTGGTGTTTGGAATCCATTAGGAGCAATATCCCACTTCTCAAAACATCCTGACTCATTCTGGGGGAGTGGAGCGCGGAGACGAGGAGCTGCGGGAGGGGAGTGCCTCAAATTACCATTTCTATTGAGGGCAGACTGAGGGGATTTGAGTGGGCAGAGCAGGGTTGCAGCTTTGCGGAGCATACAGTGAAGAGAAAGAATGTCATAACAGACCATCTCTGGGGGTTGGGCAAGAAAGTAATGTTCTTTGAAAAGATTTCAATCTGGATATGATCTATTTTTTTTTTAATAAGCTGATTAAACACTGCATCGTTAACAAATAAAGCACACTAAAAATGAAACTGGAAACAAACTAAGCAGATCTGAACTATTACAGGATTGCGCTGTCCTTTTAACAAGTTGTTGGGACTGCACTGGTTTATTGGCCGCCTTTTTGAAAAGAGAGAGACACTTCAGTCACAACACCAACACACAACTGGGAGAAACCTGTTGGCGTTAAGAACCAGAGATCAAACTAACGGGAGCTACATGGAACAATGAAAGCTTCCTCAAATAAAACAAATGAACCGTGTAGGTGTTGAACCAGTCCTTCAGTTGGTAGTAAAAAAATCAAGTTAGCACCAGTAAGCTGAGTAACTTTGGTTTTGTAAGTGTAGTTGTTGTGTTTTTGGTAAGGACACTGAAAGGTGTCTGATGTCTTTACGAGGAAAAAACATCAAATATAAATAGAACTCAACTGCTAGGCTGTGGCACTAAAAGCTGCATTAAAGGATCTGAGAATGCATGCTTGAAAGAACTTTTACTTTCTATTCTTCCCTCATTATCTTCCGCTCCTGCCCTGTTTACCCTTTTGTATTTACAGGTATTGTGAGGTACGGTCACACGCTGCTCTTACTCTTATGTATTCCCACCATATCAGTTCTCGTGGGTGTTATCCAGCTCCAAACAAACCTTTAATCCAATGCAGATATCAGGCACTCAAGTGTCGCAACAATTGTTCCCACTGTGTGAAATAAGCCGCTATCTAAAACACAAGAGCTGCAAGACAAATGTGTGGCTGAGCGCCAGTGGTAGGAGGTACCAGAGCAATGGGCCTGAGATTACAGACAAAGCAGGAGTAAACAGTGCCTTCAGATGAAAACACGGTCGTGTACTTTTAACAATAGTTCTTTCCTGGCAGGGAGCAACAACAAAGCGCCTTCCTGTATGCGCGCCCTCTTGCATGCGCCCTCACTTCCCGTGGACGCTCAGACATGTGGCTCACCGCAGACACATCAGCGTTGACCGACCCTGCGTGTCATCAACCTTTGACCTCAGCGCAGCTTTCTCACACACAAGATTACTTAAAAGCAGCAATATATATATAGTTTTTCATACAACAATGCAGTCTAATTTAATAAAACAGATGTTTATGCTATTTTCTTAGCGTAGAAACGTCATTAATCTACAAGTAACTTCAGTAACCTAAAAGTAAATTCAGTGAAGTCAAAAGTGGAGCATACGTCTCAAATGTGGTGAATAAAGAGTATAAAGGGCTACGAAAGGGATAGATCATTTACAGCACTGGATAATGCACAGAAAGTCCCATTAGACATCTATGCATTAGAAATTATTCTTATTCTTTTAATCTTACTTTACAAGCTCCCTAACAGCTTTCTAGAGGAGAAGTTACCATTCAGACTGGTTAACTGATTCATCGTGTTTGTCTTATTTTCACAAGTTCTGGCTAGAAAAAGCATATTTCTGCATGGCATATCTCCACGGACCCTCGAAAGCCTTATTCCTTCTAAGTCATGAGTATAAATTACGTTTGCGCTCTGCCTGCTTTTATGTTTCAAGACGGGGGGGGGGGGGGGGGGGGGGGGTCGTCGTAAAAAGAAAAGAGAAAAGGAGAACACAGAACTTGTGGGTGATTGTGGTGCAGCGTGGTGGGAGAGGGAGCGTATGGGAAAGACTTGGGGGCCAGATGTGTGAGGAATGTTCTGGCTGCTACAGCGTGCAGAGAGGTGGGTGGATAGATGGATGGATAGATGGATAGATGGATGGATGGATGGATGGATGGATAGTCGGGGGGAGCGAGGACCAATCGAATTACACAGCCTGCAGATCGTTAAAAAGCTGTCAAGCCTCCAGCATTCTACTGTGTATTTCACATCCTCTCCTAAGCAGCTATGGACTTACTTCTCCGCCTGGCAGTGGAAAGTGAATACACTTACTGAAAAGTAAAATTCTAATTCGTACTTTATGTGTACAAACTTGTAAAATACACACTTGTACTTTACTTTTCCATATTTCTTCTTCAATACATTGTGGAAGAACGTACATTGGGCTTTTAAAGCATTCTTTGCTCTTAGTACAAGATGAATCCAAAGGAATTTTGAAAATCCCTGAGCTGCACTCACCATGGGTGTCACACATTGTCTCCAAAGCTAAAAGTAGTCATGGACACATCATCAGCTAAAACAACAATAACAATAAGCATAAAATCTCCTGCTTTGATATTTTGAGTATGCTAACATGCTGTTGTTAGCATTTAGTTGAAAGCACCACTCATTTTCCTTCCCATTAATCAACTTATGGTCTCTCAGATTTGTCTCATGACCTCTTGAAGGGTCCCTGACCTTTTTGTTGGGAACCACAAAACTGAACTCTCTGAATAAAAACTTAGCTACAAGTGTAAGTCTTTATGTTATCTTTGTTTATTAATTAATTTATTTCAATATTTAAAGTTTATTTTGTTCGTTAATGCGTCTGTACTTCTCTCTAAGTAAGGTTGAGGTACTTTAACTTAGGTGAAAGAGCTGAATACTTCTTTAACCGCTGCAGACAGCTGCATCACCGCAGGCAATCCACCGTGATCAATCTGCAGCCACAAGGAGCTGGGAATGCACTCACACAAGCTACCCACAATGCACCTGGAGAACTCAACCTGCGTCACAGGCAGATAGTCTCTTTAAAAAATAAAAAACACACCCTCCATCTGCTTCTCATCATCCTCATCCATCTCCTCTTCCTCCCCCCACCGCTGTCAACCAGATTTTTTCTTCCTCTCTGTTTTATTCTCTGCCGCCAACTCATCCAGCCCTCAAACACCACAACCTCTGGCGCTGTGGCATGGATAAATAGGCCACAACAGCTGGGTCCGACTCTTGACCGGGACCACCCCTCCAGACTTGACCAACAACACTGCCTTTGCTACCCCACCACAACCACACAACCACCACCTGTGTGAGTCTATGCCCACATGCTTTTCATGCTGAACTGAGAGAAGTCTCAGCTCTGTTTATGTAATGACTCATTGGAGTTTTTAAATTACTTTTCTGTTCATTTAAACTCATTAATTAAGCTTCGGATAAGTGACTGGGCAACTGCTTGGAAAATGTTTGTTTACAATTGCAGAATTCCAAATGAAGAAGGGAAAAAAAATGGTTCAGGGTCATAATTGTTTTACAAAAATCTATTTTCCATGTTTCTTCTCAAGTGTTTCAGGACCATACACAAATATACCCAAAACGTACATGGTTCCAATAAATTCCTGATTGCGCCTTTAACTTGAGAGCGTGTTGTTTGTTCAGCTGCTGAGGGCCTCAGAGAGAAACCCGGGGAGGCCGCGGAGAATTCATACCTTCCATTCATCACAGAGAAGGGAGAGGAGGAGGAAGGAGGAGGTGGAGGGTAAAGAAAGAGCGAGGAAATGAAGAGACAAGAGTGCATGTTTTTTTCTGCTCTGCTGAGTAAGGAGAGAGGTAAGCTCAGCTTTCTGACAGCTGGGCTGTGAAACCACTGCTCGAATGATCAACTGCTCAAGCCTTCTTCATGTGACCGTTAAGCCACAAGTCAGCGAAGATTTGTAGCAGCCAAAAATGTCTATTGCACACTGAAAAGAGGAACTGTTTTTATTTCAGAGCCTATTCAGATGGTACTCTCTTTTTAATAGATACAGGAATTTGCTTTCAAAGGATAAATTTTTTTTTTATATATATATATATATATATATATTTTTTTTCATTCAGATTTTTTTTTTTTTTTCAATATTATCAGAAAGGACCAAGTGTGGACATTAACTATAGGACTTTTAGGAGTGGCAAGTGGGGGAGCTATGATAAGGCACAGATAAAACTTACATTTTCCCAGCTAAATGCAACTTGCACGGCTAGTGTTGTATGAGAAGGCATTGAGGGTGGTACTCGTTGCTTATGTTACTCTCTAAACATCACAGAGTTTAATCTAGTGCCCTCCCAGGACCACTAAAGAAAGCTTATGAATGAACAGTAGCGTTTGAGAGTTTGGGAACTCTTCTATATTTCTGCTTAATTATTATGCAAAAGCATTAGGGTTTCAACATGTCCTAAAATAAATCTTCTAGAAAAGCGCACTTCGAAAAAATTAGATAAAAGTATTATAGCTGGTCATTCGTCATTTATCTGTTGAAGAAAATGATCCGGTCCCACATAAACTATCCGTGACTGGGAAAAGTATGTGAACCTCTCGAGTTCAGAGTTAATTTGAGGGGGAACTTACAGCTGGTGTTTTCAATCAGTAGGATGACAATCAGGTGTGACTGGGTGCCCTGTCTCAAGGAACAAGGATCTATCAAAGTCTGATCCGCACAGAACATGTTTTTGAAAAACAAGTAGACACCGAATCGCAGTCAGACAGATTGTGTACAAATGGAGGAAATTTAAGACCCTATTACCCTCCCCAAGAGTGTCCAACCAACAAAGATCACTCAAAGAAAAGGGCTGTAAAGGTCCATGAGGTAACCAAGGAACCACAGCTAACTGTGAAGCAACTAAAGCCCTCTGTCACGTTGGCTCCCGGGCTGTGGAGACAACAACCGTTCTTCATAAAGAACATTGCAGCTCATCTGCAGTTGCAAAAGGTCACACAGACAAACCAGAAGGCTGTTGGAAAAAAAGTGTTGAAGGCAACATTTCTGTTTTCATGTGAATTGTTTAATTTGGAAAAAGAAAACCAAAACAATTCCGCATAAGGACGTCGTCCTATCTGTGAAGCATAGTGGTGGTGGACTCATGGTTTGGGCTTGTATCTGGGCCAGGAAAACGTGTTACCACAAATAAAACGAAGAGCATTTCACATGAGGTCACCCAGCAGCATCCTAGAGTTGAAACTTTTCTGTTCAAACACATGGACTTAAATTCCTCCATGCAGGTATGCACATCCGACACATCAACAATTACCGCAAATCCAGGGATCACGCTTTATACTAAGCACGTTTATATGCCACTTGATAAAAAAAATATTAGTGCGTTAGTCGAAGACTTAGGCTGCGGCTACACGAAAACGTTTTTCACTGTAAACGATACTTTTTCTTATCGTTTCGCTGTCGCGGCCACACGGAGCCGGCGTTCCCACTACCCCAAAACGATAGTTTTTGAGAACGGGTTCCAGAGTGGGAAAGTTTGAAAACGAGGTCGTTTCGTTTCCATTATTACAGCGAAAACGTTTTTGCGTCAGTCAAACGTTGACGCTGTGAGACTTCTCTATTGTCTCACAGCGTGGCGTGACACAGTGGCGTGTGTACTGCATCGTTTCATCGTTTTCATCCGTTTTCGTCTGGACCTGAGTCTTTACAGCAGCGTTGCTGTGTGGTTGCAAGAATTTTCGTACCCGTTTTAAAAAAAAAACTTGTTTCGTTTCCGTGTAGCCGTAGCCTTAGACTGGACTCCTAAAATACATGTAAACGTGTGGGTCTGAGCAAAATCAAACTTGTCAAAGCTGAAGTAACACCTCCAGCACACCCTGTCTAGACGCAGAAGCCAGTGGCAATGGAGAATAACCACGAGCGTGTATCTATTTGTAAAAACTATTAAGTGTAAGTATATTCAAATATAGCTGCATTCCCAACGCAGCACCTCAAATTCACATATTTGCTTTGTTAAAAGGCTAAAACAGCATCAGAAATTGTAACTGAAACCTATCAACCTATTAAAGGAGATGTATCATGCCCTTTTTTTCACAAGCTGACAAATTTTCCTGAGGCTTTGATGAAATGTCTTACATGAATTGGTCAAAATAAAACAGAGACACTACAGCAACTCCTTTTTCTAACATATAACACCTGTATCCAAGCAGATCATTTGTTCCTACTCCTCCCCTCTTGTTTTTTTTTTTTTTTTGTCTACATTTAGGAATGATGTCCTATTCATAAAATGTAGAAAATTCTGAAAGGATTCACAAAATTTCCATCACCCCTGTAAATGCCCATAAAGACAGAACTGTAGCCAGGAGTTGAATAAATCCCACGAAGACAAAGAGGTTTGAAATTACTCCTTCCCAGCAGCGAACAATGTCACCATAAAGATTAACAATGTTGGTTAAAATTCTTTCAAATATGTAATTGATTTGAAACATTTGCTAAAGCTTTTGTAAAAAACAAGATAAAGTTATCAGCTTATCCTGTCAGATTACACCAGAACTGACAAGGAAGAGAAATCCTTGAGGACAGAGAAAAGATCACATATTAACATTGGCCGTCTGTGTTTTGGGTTTTTTTGGGGGGAGAAAATGAAGTCACTTTTACATGTTATCATCTCTTAGTGTGCTGCTGAATGTGAAACCTATCAAAAAGGTAAGGTTGGGCTGGGATGACTAAAAGATGTTTGTGGTCATGTTGACCTCAAGTAGCTGTGTATTTACTGTCACAATGATTCAATCTGAGATGCATCTCCATGCTGCTCCCACTTCCCCAGTCATGTTCGAGCTTTGCTTCATCCTGTTGTTACTCACTCCGGTTGCACCAGTGCTGCTACATAACTGTCTCATCAGCACTTCTCACTTCCTCAAAATCTTAGTGACTGAAAAACACTGCGGCATGACTGACTTTAGATCAGGAAGAGCACCGCCACTGTGGTCAAGGAATGATTCCAACCACGTGAACCATGCTGTGTATAGAACAGCTGTGAACCCTGCTGATTCAACATAATACTAATACATTTAGTTGATTTTCCTTTTTTTTTTTTTACTATTTGACCATGTTTGGAGAAGAATATTTTGACATTATAACATTCAGCAAGAGCTGAGTCGAGGCCAGGGTGAAATAACGGGGACAGGAAAAATATGGAAAGGGTGGGGGCAGAAAAAAGAAATACAGAGAGAGGTTGTTTTGAGAGCCCCAATCGTTTATTACCCTCGATTTTCAGGGGTTGAAATTTCAGCCTCGCTGTGAGGAGAAACTCGAACCAGTGGTCCAGCTGTCCCCAGTTTGCCAAAGTCGAGAAAACTTCCACTGCACACATTTTCCAAGATTCATTCTCCCACCCTTTCCCTCCTTCCTCATCTCTCCCAGCCAGGTAATCAATGCGGAACCCACACTCAAACACAACATGGCTGCAAGGGGGATCGGGACGAGCTGTTGTGACATGAGGGCAGTGCAAACAAATCTGTCACTTGGCAGGGTACGCATGTTCCAGGTTGTGAGTTTTATGTTCCCTCTCCTGTTTTCACTCTACAGCAAGAAAACACAAACAGGGGGCCCAACAATCAATTTCTTTTCATTTAATTTCTTTATTTGTTTTGCTCTTTTCCATAAGAAAAACCTCTGACCTCTTAAGAAGTTTCCATTATTTACACACATGAAGATAAAATACCTATATAATCACATTAGGTGATTTATTTATTTTATTTTTTTCAGAGAAACTGGGTTGAGCATTCTTTTATGGGTTGTAAAATCTCATCTAAATGAAAACTGCGTCTATCTAGAGCTGAGAGTCAACCAAAAGAAAAAAATAGTGCCCTCTCAGCTTCCATACAGTGCATCACTTTTTCAGTGCTCAATCTAAAACTTTATGGGTTATAAAATATAAAAGCACAGGATTACAGATTTGCTTTCTTAAATGCAAGAAGTCCACACCTGGAAATGTGTCTTTGTTTATTAGTTGCTCTTGATCTGTAAGTCCAGAAACTTTTTTCCCCCATCTGTATCCACCATAGGGCAAAGGACGGCCGACCGCACAGTGACTCATTGTCGAAGCCTCTGTCACACACAGGGAATTAGTGACCTTGGGCACCGGACAATGAGGAGTTGTCTAAACTGCTTGTCTTATCAGTCTCTGGGAAAAGTATCAACAGATCTTTTCGGGCTTAACTCTCCCACAGTCTCCTACAACCTCTCCTCAGCCTTAGAAACAAGACAAGATACGTTACCATGATGATGTCCAGTACAATTATTTAAACCAAAGAACTTTGAATGTTTAACTTTTTTACTTAGTGCCAAAAATTATATTAAAACTTCCCCTTTTACAAATGAATTTTGTCATACAGGTGGTGTTTTTGTCTTGCTAAGAACAACCTGAACCTTCCTCTAAGCTTAAACATCACAGAAGTGAAGGACGTACGTGAACCAGTGTTATGTTTCAACATGCCAGCTTTTAAACTTGCATTGTCAACTTCTTATGCCACATTCGGGCAAAATAGCATCTTAAACTCAACTATAAACTCAGCTATAGAAACATTTTAAGAGACATTTCGCAAACATTTCTATCTACACATCAAGCAGACCCAAAGTATTCATTCGGAGTCATGATTGCGTCAAATATACAAGCTCATTTCAGCCCTGTCTGTGGTCTTCACATTGCCTCTGATGTATATAAGTGGCTCACTGTTGTAACTCCTAAAAGCTCCGCTATGCAGCAGCGAGTTGATGAGTGTTTTTTGGTCTGGGCCACAAGTTGAAAGATGGTTTCTGGATGGAGCGTCTTATTTTTTTGGTGAAAACAGCAGCGTGTTGCAGCTTGAAAATATGTGCTGATTAGAGTGCTGTGAGTCAACCAAAACACCGACGCTCTGTTAAAGGCCTCATACATCAGGAGAGAACTGAGCCTGTTGATAAGGGAAGTTTGTGAGCCACCATTTTCATATTACACCGCCATTTGATTAATTGCTGACCTGAAAATGATGAGTTGCTCATGTAGAACTAAATCCAAGTGAAGGGGGCAGCTGCCAGTACGGAGGGTGTTATGCAACAGTGTAGCACAGAGGACGCAGAGGAAACATTTATTGCAAAACGGCAAAATCAACTGGCTATTGCATGAGATGATGCGTGGATGTGTACATAGAGGATGTATGGTGGCTACGTATGACTATAAAACAACATCCCCATCTACCTGAGATATCACAGCTGTATCAGCTCACCAGCAAAGGGTTTGAAATTTTAAAAAACCCACTGGTTGATGTAAAATATACTATGCAAGTTTCACAATATTAACGATGAACAACTTAAAATGAGTTAGAATGGGTTTTTTTTAAAGAAAAGAGTGGGATAAATACTTTTAATGAAAAACTCAGAAGCATACTTATAAAATTTCCAAAGTGTACTGTTAATACATACGATAACATTGTCCTCACAAAAATATGTTCGAGTAAGAGAATCTTATTTAATCTAAAAAAAACACACATACAATAGAACTGTAATAAAATCAACTTTGGCTCAAACGTGGTCCAGGCCCTATCATTGTTTCCCCTCCTTGTTTTTAACAAAGCGGCTGTTTGTACCAAAATTACACAGTGACAAAATATGTAACGTTATGTGTGGTGCTCTTCTCTTTTGGTTGCGTTCCCAAGATTTAGTCATTGTGGAAGTTATGGTAAGACGTGATCAACAAATGCCAGAGCAGAATGATGGTAGAAGGGGGTAGAATGGTGAAGAAAAAGGAACATGGGTCAGCAGATGTTTCAGCTTTTGGGTTTTGGCTCGAAAAGGGCAATTAAGAGCTACCCTTAATGAGACTGGCAGCCACCCCATAAAACGTCTGGTTCAGTGAAAGAGTTGCTCATTAAGCGGAACTGCCCCTCCCTACCCAAAAACAAAAACATCCCCCTCATCACTGTTACCTACGCTGGCTCACGCTGTGATGGATCAGACATTTGATAGATTGTAAGCCGGTATCAGACAACAGTATGTCAAGTTATAGTTCTGGCTCTTGATGACACTAAATCGTTTTAGCGTGTGTGTGTGTCCTTGTATACTCGCATGTTTGTTGTGTGCCAGGCAGAGTGCGGAAATTATGCGAATTTTCCATGAGGTAGCTAACTGTGTACCTCCAACATTGAAATCCAAAACAGCCCACTGAACATTACTGATGAGAATGGCTTCATTCAAACACCAAACGACCAGATTAGGGGCCAGATCTTGTTTTCCCACCCTCCATTTCTGCGCACTGTAAACTTCTAATTTACCTAATAGATGGCAATAACCAGAAAAAGGGCTCTGGAGACTTGACTAACAGCTGATTATAGGAGTCAGACACAAACAAAGACACTGACTTTTTGTCACACACCCAAATCAGGACGACGGTACATTTAATCAGGCATTGTGCAAGTAAAAATCTGATGCACTTTATCTGCGTTAAATTCATATTCTCTCATATTGAATTCCAGTTTAGATAGACAAAACTCTGTAAAACTCAACGCTGTAGGTATGTAATTAAGTGATTACACAGCAGGAAATTGACTCAAATAACTGTTTAAAAAGACTCTAGGCAGAAATAATAACATTTTAATGACTGCTTTTCTATGTGATTTTCTTGTTGGTCAGGTAAATAAAAAGTATTTGACTCAAAAAGGTGTGACTTGAACTTTTTATATCTGTGATGGTCTTCTCTCTCTCTACTCTCTGAGGTTTTACAAAATCTAACCACAGGATCAGTTGATTAACTGGTCAAATAAACAGTAGATCAATTCTCCTCCATCACTAAGGGATATTCCACTCTCACGCTAGCCTGTCCCAAGACCTGTCTGGCATCAGGAGGACTTGGCACAACGCTCCCTATTGAGTCTTGACAAGAACTAGGTCATTTGTAAAGCTCCCACTGGACACGCACAGTGGAAAGAAAATAAACGTGGAGATGAACGGAGCTCGACAGGAGGTGGACAAGCTTCCTGCGAGGGCCACAGTGGGATGCTGAGAGTGAGGTTATAATAATGCAAAGCTGTGATAATGTATTGCTGTTTCTGTTATTTGCTATAGCTGTGGAGATTGTCTTCCTTCTGATATCTAACTCTTCCTTTTATTGTTCCATATTTTGCGTGCGATGTGGCTGTCCAAGTTTCCTCCTGCTGAGTTCAATAATATTTATCCCATCTTATAAATCATGCAAGAATTCCAAATCCCATCTCACTTTCATATTGTACCCCTTTATCACCACAGTCATTGCAAGCAGGCCCTAGTTAATGTCTGATAGCAATTAAACTTTGGAAAACTTTATAAACAAACAAAATTACAGCACATATGACCTATTGTTCACATCACTCTGAAGCCTTCGACGAGTTTGCAGCACACATGTTGCTGTCATCACCACTAAGACAGGGCTTCTAGAAAGATCTGGTAGAAACCAGCCGTGCAGGAAGTGTGGAGAAAAACACTCAGATGAGAGGCAGGAAATCAGGTGACTTGACCTTAATCGTCCGTCCCCCTCCAAAAGCGTTAAAGAAGAAACAGTCTCATTAGTGCTCACACTTACATCTGAAAGAGCCATATTTCCATCAGTGAAAATGTGAAAACTTCTCAGTCAACAGTCCTTAAAGATATGGAATTGATGCCTACCCCCACATCTTCCCTATCCCGTGAAACCGAAGCGTATGCCTGCCAGATGTCCACAGCAAAGATGTGGGGGGTATGAAAGAGCTGAAGACTGCCAGAGGTGTCTTATATCAGAGAAATTATCCTATTGATATAATTTAACACATACCATTGGTCCCTACAGACATAACAACTCTCTGTCAAAATTAAAGCCTTATCTCTTTCATTCAGGTGACTTTTTGGATAACAGAAGGTGAAAAGCAGCAAGGATTTGACTTTTTTCCATCAGGTAATCATGATTTGTCTGTAAAGAGGCAGTGGAACTCTTATCTGTAACTTCTATTTAATTTGCAAAGCAAAAATATCAATAATAACTTTACAGAGATGTATCATTTCAATCCAAAACTTGCCTTGCCACACATCAACAAAGAATAATGCTTGTGCTCAAATAAAGATGCATGAAATCTCTTTCTAAGCTTGTGTAAGTTCTTGTGAACCATATACATGTAAGGAAACTCAATCCAGTGACTAGGCTGGAGTTGTACCATGTAGCACACATGTATACAGACTCTGCTAGATAGATATCTACCCCTAAACCCCTAGAGCATTTCAGTGAATAGATGGGGAGGAGGGTAGACAGTACCTGACATTTACTTAGTACTGAAGGATAGACAGGCCATTGTCTTTGCTGAAATGAGAAACTCTGCCACAGAAGGGCGAATGAAGGAGGAAGAGGGCGGCGTCAGACAACCTGATATCAATCTAATGAAATAAAAGCAAATGCTCTGAAGTGGATATCTGGGATATCTAGACTTCATACCCCATTGTCAAGCCCTTTCTCGACCAGAGGAAAGACACAGACATAAAAAGGATGAACTCTGGTACACATGCTCACTTTCACTGCCTCAAAATGAGACGCATGTCAAACTAAACAAAACTCTCTTGAACCTGAAACTTCTTTAGATGTGACCAAAACAGAGATTTCAAAGGTCTGACTGAGATGGCACCGATGAGCCTTCCAAGATGAAACGCTACTCTGCCATGGTGCCGTTTTTCTGGCTGTCTGTTGATAACTAACCGAGAGATAAACAGCCATGGAGAGAGCAAGACACGCAGCACATATGGTGGGCAGAAAACAAATATATAAAGGTAATGTCCAAACCAATAGCAGAAGCTGTCTCCTGATCTGGATTACTTTACTGTGCCTGCAATTGGCCAGACTAAGGGGCTTCTACAAAAACAGCACAAACCGCTCAGCATCCAGAGAAAAAGAGGAAGGGAAAGAAGAAGTCAAGAGCTGGTGAAAGGAAGTGAGACTGAGGCCAGCAAAACATCTGCTCTAGATCCTTTTTAGCGCAGTCCGTCCCCTTCTCACAGTGTTGTGTTTGTCCATGAGTAAGGAACACAAGCCAAACACACACACGCACACACACACACACACAAAGAGATGCTCGGGGATGTGTGAAGGGAGAAGTTAATAAGTCAATAGGACACGGCTCCATATCTTATTGAGCCTTGTTTTAGCGGCGAGTCCAGGAGAATAATAAACAGGACCGACACAAATCAATGTTATCTTTTCACTCATGAGAGTGTAAGGAGCGAGCCAAAGAGCCAAAAAGAACAAAAAGAGGAGAGGAACAAAATGGAGGAGAAAAAGGGAGGGAACAGAAGAATGAAAAGCCCCCTTCTGACTTGCACTGACCCACATACATTTGCCCAGCTTTTCTGAGGCTCACTCTCTCTTGGCAACCAGCAGCCTCTGTGAAAGAATCCCAGCGTTCAGCCAAAGGCAAAGCCCATGTGAGGGGAGAGGAGGGGAGGAAGGAGAGGATGGCAGAGCGAGAGCAACAGAGAGGGAGATGTGGACGGGTGGACACCAAACCCCTCCTTTTCCTCCTCATTCTCCTCCTCCTCTTCCTTATGAAGGCCTGCTGTTCCTAGCCACCAGGGCTCAATGGATTCCTCCATAAGCAAGAAGCTGAATATGCACAGACTTTGACATTTGGAGAAGGACTTTAAGTGAAACTGTAAAGATACAAACACAACCATGCACATGTACTCTATGTATACTATAAAGTACTGAAATAGTATGGCTAAATTGATGGCAAATAGACATAATACCTAACATAATATAACATATTAAATTGTGAAATAGCATTTTGCTGTTAAAACAAGCCTACATACTGTTATACAATGTGGTTTTATGGAAGCCAACCCTGGAATCTCTGAACAGTCACAAGATAAACCTGAGAACTTGTGACACGAATAGTGAGGGGTAGAACATGGTGTATCAACATGGTATGGCTGCTAATAACTTGTTAAACTCAAAATATTGGGGGATAAAAACTAAATGAAATCAATCCAAGTAGATAACTGTCAACTAATTATCTTTAATCTTAAACTGATATTAATTCCTTTTTTTCTGAACTTTTTGCTGGTAATCGGTTTGTGAAATAACAGATTTTCATATTCAATATCTTCTTATGAGATTATAATTCATGTTTAAATATTAAGACCATAGATTGTATAGAAGAGATTAATGTAGCCTCTGGGACTAAAAATTGAAGCCAATGTGGCCAGCAGAGGGCCACTGCAGGAAAAATATCTCATCAAAAGCTATGAGAAAATGATCCCATTTCACACACAGCAACATGCTTCCAAACTGGCTTTAAAACAGAACTCCAAGAACCAGAGGGTAGCATCAAGCTGTCCATTTTTTATATACTGTGAATCTTTGAATCACAGCTGTTGAGCCAAAACCACAACATGTCTTAACAAGTAGAAGTAAACAGTAGCATTAAATGGAAATGATCATGTATCGCGGATTTGTATAATTCTTACAGATACATGAATGTTTGCACCAAGATCTGCATCGTAGTTAAAACAAATTTTTTTAACATTGTATACATATGAGCAAGTTAGAGTTAGTTTAATTCTGTATTAAATGTAAAGACACCAATAATCAGGGACCAAGATCCATTTATCATCACCTATGTGCTCTGCATCTAAACCCGACATTAACTGGTTTGAAGACTAAGATGCGCATTAGCATGGTGCTGGGAAACTTGTCACCCTCGGAATGACTCAACAGGTTAATTTCATTGCGTCAAGCACAATGCTAAAGGCTGGTTCAAATTCACAGAATAATACATCGTACAAAAACTGTGCTGTCAGTTCTGAGGCAACTGTTTTGGGAAGGACCGTTAAGCGAGTGGGATTCTATATCAGAAGATGAAATACACCTGGTCTCTTTCCCTCCCCGACTTCTACTGTAACACATTTGATGTTTTTGATGTTTTGCCAATAGCCCTCAAGTCACAAAGTCCAAACCTGAAAAAAAATTTAACCATGGTTCTGTTCAGTCTGGATTGAGACACCTCTTTTTATTGGACAAAGATTCATAGTCCAGACCTATAATTTTAGTCCAGATCAAACTGAAAAGTACAAAAGTCCACCCAGTTTTTGTATTTACAATATTTAAGCAGTTGTAGTGTAGCTTTCTACACCTAGAGTATATATATATGTTTGTTTGTTTTCACCTTCATGTGAACTAAAGAGTCCAAAAAGAGATAACAGAATCATTTTGGCACACTGGATTTCTTAGTTCAGTGCAGCAGCTGCAATCAGCGGACAAACTGAAAAGAGACCAGTAGAAAGCTTTAATAGGGCATTTGATTGGGGTGTCCAGACTTGTAGCCTAATGATGGATGAATGCAGAGCCTTCTAAGCAACAATGACATAATCAGAGAGCTGTAGGTCAGCGAATGACAGCTGAGTAGCTATGGCTGAGAGGGAGAAAGAGCCCTTTCAGCCGCAACGTTCATGGACGCTGATCCAAGTTCATTAGCAGTCAGACTGGCTACGGGGCCTGCTGCAGGCTTCTCCATGCAGCACATGACACGCTCATACACATGTATCAGCAAGCACCGACACACTGAACATCACATAACAGGCAGCTTTTTCTTCTTTAAGTGAATCCGTTTTTGTTCCTAATGGTCCAAGGCTGTGATTTTACTCCCCTATGCTTGCCTTTTTAATTGCTCTGGCAATGCGTTTTATCTATAAACAATAAAAGGTTGGGGCTGAAACATTTTTCTCTGGTTTGGCCTCTTCACTAGTAATCATCTATACACTCTCCCTTCTTTTCCTGCCATTAAGCTGCGATGAAGCCAAACCCGCAGCCCAGCCAAAGAACCTGATAGTCGTGGAACCAGTGCAATTCTCCCCCACCTTGGAATGCATTTCTGCTGCTCTGCACTTTTCACCATCCAACAGGGAATGGATGCAACCCCTAAAAAACTCCACCCGCACTCACCCACTCAGACACAAACACACCTCCACTTGCCTTTTGAGCAATTGCCCTAAAGACCTCGTGGGGCCTACACAAACTGACTGACAGCTGTGAAAAACAACTGAGTGCATTTTACTCAACTGCCTTTATCTAAACACTGAAAATACTTAGCAAGCAGATTAAGAATGACTTCATTTTTTGAACATTTATTTTTGTGAATAAATGAGTTATTTCCAAACTATCTGGCTTTCCCAATTGACTGTATTCAAACAAATATTCAAATTATGCAATATTTTCTTGAAGGAAAAAGTACCAAAGAGAGTACAAATTTTAGTTGCTGGTGGCAAAGTAGTAACTTATTTTTGTCCTTTTTCCACTCACATTAATCATCTTCAAAGCCATCAGATTTCGCTTATTGACCCACATAGATTGAAAACCGCAAGGCTAAATGACTTATTTTCACAGTAAGCCTATTGTATTCCTATACTTAGGACTAGGATCTCTGCACTTTATTGTTTACTCAAAATATTAGGGCTTAATGGCACATGCTTCACTTTAACAGGCTCACACAAAAACCCACAAAGACCCACAAGCACTCACACCCTTCTCCTCATAAATGACCACAACTGAACAGAAACAAATTCCACCCCCATTACACTATTCAGCCTCTCTAAACCGCAGCAGCAGTCATGGAGAAAGCGACAGCATTGGCCAAAAGTTCCCCATGGCCCTTCACCTGAGTATTTGAGCATTTTTCAAAGTCCACAATTCACAAACACAGACACGCATTCACCCCCACAAAGTACAGCACATCCACTCGGTGCACCTTTCACCCCCTCATTTGAGTCATCCTTTCTATATACTGTACGCCATTCACTTCTTCCATCACGCCCCCAAAACATGCCGTCTTGAAACCTGTTCTGAGTGGGCCGACAAACATGTACAGTAATTTAGTTTGCAGAGGAGGTGTTTGAGTAGAGTGATCAGTCGATGGGTTTGAGACTGAAAATGGGAAAGCAGTTAGTGAAGAAAAGTGTCATCTTCAATGAAGCCCCCCAGTTCCTAGGGGAATTATTCCACTGCCCCCTGGTGGATCATATACGTACAATCCTACTCTCATCGACCCCACATACAGTACAAACTTCTTTCTCACACTACACTGGCAGCATACCACGCTGCACAGTTCATTCTTCCCTTGTGTAACAATTCAAACTATACACCTCACTTATTCTATAATTACTTAGATCTTAGCATGTATATTTGACAAAAAAAGACAACTTGTTCACACTCAGGTTTAAGTCAAAGGAGCGCCAGTGTGTTCATGTGACAAATGTTTCCACACCCTGCCATGCTATACTCTTCAGATGTACTCGCCTGCAGTTAAGCAGATTACTTCATAAAGGCATCAACTGGGTTATGACCTGATTCTGGATGCAATGAATGTGGAGGCAAAGAAAAAAAAGACACCTGAGACTTTTCCCCACCCTGGGGATAACCATTGTACTGTGTGTGTGGGTGTGTGTGTGTGTGAGTTGTATAGCTTTCAGAGTGAGTTTTTTTCTCCTCCACTTTTAACTTAGCTGTGGCAGAACCCAACACTGTTTTGCCACTATGTGCCGACCAGCTGAATGATGCCAAAGGAAGTAGTATAAAAATGCAATTTGATCAAAACATAACATTCCCCAACAGTAACGGTTCTTTCTCAATAAACATACGTTATCCTCCTTC
Organism: Odontesthes bonariensis; assembly: GCF_027942865.1. Classification (NCBI taxonomy): domain Eukaryota; kingdom Metazoa; phylum Chordata; class Actinopteri; order Atheriniformes; family Atherinopsidae; genus Odontesthes; species Odontesthes bonariensis. Next base: position 21,828,890 of record NC_134522.1, on the reverse strand, counting down.
TAATGTAGTTTGAAACCGAATAATCACTTGTGTTTTATTTATTCAGTCAAAGATAATAAAATAATTCATGCAAAATAACTCATTTTTCTGTTGGACACATAATTGATATTCCCATTGTGAATGGACAGTTGTTTTACCCACTAAACTACATCCCATTGAATTCAATTTCCAGTTATTTGTTCGGTCGGGACACAATGTTTGTATGACTTTTCATTCGTGCTGAAACAGTTTAACACACAACAAGGCCAACAGAGCTCAAATGACAGCTTGGCATTTCACAAACATAAATTCATCCTCTTATTATGGGATTGTTACTTATTACTGTCACTCTCAGTATTTGATGTAACACTATCACTAGAATCCCTCACATAAGTGCTGAGATTGATAAGCCAAGTCTCTGACATACAGTGCCAGTATGCAGAATGCCTGGCTCTTACTGTGACATGACACCGTGCCTTGGGTTCGGTACATAACTTGAGTTGTTTCACACTTGAAGAGAAGACATTTTGTTGAGAATACACACAGACTTATGTCCGGGCTTTCTCTGCAGATTCTTTTTTCTCGAGATGTGTTCCAAAGACTACAAATAGCCTAGAGTGGCATCCGGATAAAGTGCACAGGAAGCAGATAAGGCACAGTAAAAATATGGGATTACTGTCGTGGACATTTGCGATCTCTCGTGCAGATCCTCTGGAACGTATATCGAAAAGTTCTCAGGGTTGCCTTGCACATGTGAAAACAGCGCTGGAAAAGGAAGTTAATTCAATATTTCTCTGGTCTTAAATGACCAATCCATTCCCACTGGTCCTCCATGTTAGTCTATACTCTTTAAAAGAATCCACAAAACTCAGAAAGTTACAGGGTGTATGTCTGTATCGCTGTCTGCATGTGCATATATACAAACTATCCACGTGCCAGTGTGTGTGTGCTTCAATGCAGATTTTCCTACAGGCCTTGCAGTGTGGGGTCTTTTCCCAGGTCTGCAGTAGAGTAGGTTATGGGCTCTGGCTGCAGCAGGAGGAACATAATAGTTTCATTGACTCAATCACAAGTTCTGACCTGCCAGCTTTGTGGGCATACTGCAGAGTGAGCATTATTGTAAAGAGCCTTTTAAAACTTCTATGAAACCACATTAGCTCCATATGTGCGATGGCACTGGAGTAAAGGAAGGATGTTGTTTTCACACACACACACAAAGGAGGTCAGATGTAGATGGAGCTTTTGATTCATTTTATAAAGACAGGAAAAAGGACAAATTGCTGACAAACCTCTTGGAAAAAATTTATCACGAATCTTCCTTCCAATGTGGTTGTTTTGGTCGGTTTGTTTCTGCTGGTGTGCTCATTAAAAAGATGCAGAAGACAGAATAAGACAAAATGCAAAATGAAGGAGCACCTTAAAGCTGTTGTTGTGTCGTCACAGGTTGAACGCATCTTTATGTGCATGTGAAAGCAAATAAATGTATAGCAGTTTGTGCACTTGATATTTGCTCATCAGCATCCAACTGGTATGTGTGGAAATTGCCAACTATGACTAAGCTACAGTCTAAATCATGATGAAAACACACCCATATTATGGCCCTAAGGCACCACACCAAGAGCAAAGTATTAGCTGTTCCGACCAAATGCTTTGCATCATCTTCTGTTTTCTCATGAAGGCTGGTCTTGAACTCACCAGATAAAATACAGCTGAGAGTTAAAGGCCGACATGCGTGTTTATAATGAACCTGTATGGGACAGTTATTATTGCGATGCACCCACTTCAACGCTGGCTGTAGGCCCTAATATTGTGCTAACATTATAAAGCTATTTGATCGCAGTCTGTGCTTACGTGCTTCTTCCCATGTGTGTGTGTGTGTGTGTGTGTGTGTGTGTGTATGTGAGACATTCAGAGTGAGATAAATAACATCATCTTTAACAGGCATTGTGACTAAGAAGCGCAGCCACATCAAAACAAAGTCAGACCCAAAGTCTCACAAACATTTAAGACTATTCCGGGTGAATCACCTCTGACTCATGATATCACAAACTCGTAAAAAGTTAGTGTACTTGAGAAAACAGTGGTTTCATACAATTGTGATTGCTTTGAGTGGGAGCAGTGCTTTCAAGGTCAGCTCGTAAACGTCATTGTCAAATTGAAGCATTTTTGGCAAAATTCTGTGTGTTTGATATGAACTCTGGTAACAAAGAAAAAGAGGAAGCATCCAAATGACAAAGGCAGACTGATTTCCAAGAAATAGAGGGAGACTTGATTACACATGAAAAGCTTTTTGGTGCCATCAGAATAGCAAGAGGAGTTTTATATCCCACCCAAGGAAATTTGATGTTTTTAATAATGTACTCTGGTCTTTTAAAACTATGAATCCCTTCAGAAAACATACTGTATAACACTGCCAACGTTGGCTAAATGGCTTATATCACATATAGTGACATTAAAAAGTTTCGGATTGTATTATAAATTGTTGATTTGAGTACTTTTTAGATTAGTTGTAAGCCTTTCATTTAGTAAAAGATAGTCTAGCTCGTCATTTTTCTGTAAAAGGCCTGGTATCCATGTGTTAACTCTTTCCTATTTGAAGTTACAGACCACACAAATTGATGCCTTGAAAAAGCATTAATGCATAGAGGTTGAGATACACCAGAAAAATAATTTTGGCAATGACTGTCAGTAGCTGTGGAAGAATCCCACACATATCCTCTTTCCAAGGTTCTGCTTCTGATTCACTGTACACATCTCATTGCAACATAAGCTACGGAACCAAAATTCAGATTCTATAACACGCCACTGAAAGCCATTTTATGTAAAGAAGCACTAAGAGAAGCGATGCCTGAAATAGAAACATGCAAGTGTTGGGTTTTGCGTGAGTCAGTGATATACAAACTACAAATAAATGAGAATAGATCCTTAAAACCTATAATTTTCTAATATCAGGTGACGGCCATCTGAACTTATTAACCTTTCTATTGTGTATCGTATCACATGGACAGGCAGCAGTTGTAAGTTTATGCACTGTCTAGAGACTATCTATCCCCGACGATGAGTCAGCCACTCAACCTTCAACCTGTCAACTCCCATGAGGGATTTTTCACACAAACACGAAAGGCGTAGCTTCACTCTCCAGACCCAAACAATCAGGTTAGTTGTATCAGAAAACCATCCTCCCTCCCTCCTTCCTTTTCACCTTATCTGCTCAAACGGGCACTTTACCTTTTATCTACATCTTTAACAGCCCTTGACATTTCACATCTGCTCCGACAAACTCCATAAACACTATCAAATGCTTTCCATATCAAAGTCAATCCCCTGCCGTTGGTCTAAATAAACACCACATGAAGACTTTGGCCTGAATGAGTAACAACGAACTGAGGTTAAAGTACTTCAAACTAAGTACCAGGAATATTCATAGAAAAGCACCTTTGAGTTGTTAACAATCTATAGATCCAACTTTGTTGTATACATGCGTGTGTGAAACAAGGAAAAATAAATCTGATGTGAGCATGTATACGTGAGTTGGAGTTGCAGAATTCTTAGTGTAAAGTGATCACTGAGGCATGTATTGATGCACATGTGAATTTCTTTAGATGATATTGAGACTTTGGAATTAACTTACAGAGGCACTCAATTGTCCCCAATGATGAGGCCACACACTCAGAGTATGCCACACACAAAACATTAAGATCGCAATCAACGCACTGTTTCCCAGGTTAAGAGGGGTCCAGATGGGCTGGGGGGATGCTCAGATGGACCACATTCTTGAGAAAATGTAAACCTGCCAGGACATTTTATCAGAATTGGGTGGTCTGCCAGAGTAATGTGGAACAGGCAAGGGCGGATAAAAGCACCAACTGTTGGCGTGCCGCAATGAGAAGACATCAAAGGCGCCGGGCATCCAGTGGAAAGTGACCCGCCGTCCACTCTGGCTCAGTCTGTCATACAACAGCCTCCCCAGTCTGCCAAGATCACAGCTGAACTGTCACAGATCTGCTTCACATGGTCCCGTAGGACTTGAAGATGCACATTCCCAGCATCCCCGATTCCTGGTCAAGGCCGCATAAAGACACCTACGGGACAGGACTGACATGCGTTGGACCCTCACTGAAACTGTGATTCCAATCTGAGCCTGTCCTTTCACAGCAATCACATACATAAAATTGGGAATTTAAAGAAAGATGTTTCAAGTCAGTCATAGAAGAATTTGCATACTTATATGTACATTTGAAGAATTTTCCGATGCTGTGTCGTGACCTCATTTGAAGACATTCCTTCCTTACATACCAAGTTAATGCTGAATCTGGAGTTATTTGGAGCCTTAAGCAGATGCGGTTTATCCAGTTTTGCATTCTGAATTAAAAGTTTGCAGCTAATTTCCCATTTGTCACGTGAGGAATTACAACGTGAATCTTCAATGGTGTTATCAAGCAGACAGTGGTCATTAATGTCTGCACTGCCTGTTTAAACCACTTGGGCTGCTCAACACATGATTCACAACAAATGTGTCTAAAATGTACTAAAAAGTACTTTTATTTTTTCAAATATCAGTTTGATGTGTTGTCTGAGCTATTTGGGTGTCTAGAGAATGCTCTTTCACACTGTAATAACATGCTCCAAGAGTTATTGAGTACTACAGATCTCATAGGAGACCCCAAGGAAGAGTGGAGCTCGGTGGGTCACTCCATGTCCTAAAATGATCTGCTAATAATTGGAAAACTGAGCTGCTGTCCTATCTCTGTGTTATTTCTTTAAAACCTTTGTGTCAGCTTGTGTCTCCTTAAATAATCTGGGCGGATTGGAATTACTCATTGAAAACACTGAATACACTTCCATTTTGTTGTAAGTTTGTTTTTCCCCCATGAATTCTTCTTTTGATTTAGATCAAATTTTGTAACAAACACAAGAACTGCATTAAAGTCAGCTTTACTTCTCGGACCCGCTGACTTCAAAGTCATTGTCTAGACTTGGAAATTGTGGCTCGATGTGAGCCTGACCAAGTTGTTTTCTAAGGAAATTTAAGAATGAGGTCAATGATGAACTCAGACAATGAGACAGAAACACTTACTCATCCAGCTCTTGCACAGCCATTCACAGAACGTATTGCTGTTTCATGCTAAAAGCCTCTAACCTGCAATTCCGGTTTGCTCAACCTATTTTCCATCTCTGCCACTTGAGAAGTCAGTGTATGTGCGTTGCTTGTCAGTGTGTACATGCCTGCCAGTTTGTGAGATTGACAAGTCAGAACAGCCAAAGCAAACATTAAAGGATCCATGTGAGCGCTCATGAAAGGTTGAAGGGTGTGTGTTAGTGTGTTTTTAGACATTGTCAGTAAATCCAAGCATGATGACTCACATTGGTCAAAAAGCAGCTCAGAGAAAACAAAAGGGGAGCCCTCAGGTAGCGTTCCCAATGTTACATCACAACGACTAAGAATTCTCTGTACTGTCTGGCCGCTGGCTCTCAGCCAATTGGTGAGCTGCATGACGGGAAGGGCCTATCAACATGATGGATGAGGATTAAAGACTATTAGGAACTGGCATCAGTTTGGGGCAAATTAAGTCTTAAAAAAACAACACAGCTTCACCCAGCAGGTTAGATCATGCCTCACTTATTTCAGTAATAATGTAGAGGCAATTCACTGCATCATCTGCAGTATCTGAGAGTTGAAATGTCAGTAGTGAAACCGACTAAACAGTGTTACTGATCATATATGGTTTAGTAAAAATATATATCTTTCGCGGTATTATACCAAATGTCTTTAATGATTTACTGGCAGCAGCAGTAGTAAAGAGCACTCCTGTCTTTGATTGTGTGTTTATATTGTCATTGTAACAACCTTAAAAGTATAAATGGTGTAGTAAAGTTGTACTGGAAAGTTCCACTGCTATGTTGCCTGAGTATGACCCACTTAGCGCAAGAGCAATTGTTTAAACTTTAGATGAACAGCTAATCTACCGATTATTTTTTTTATCACTGAATTGTTTCATTTGTAAAATGTCAAGGAATGGGAGAAAACGTTGTGCTGTTTGACGCACAGTTCAAAAGCTAAAGATGCTCAGTGTACAAAGGTAGAAACAAACCTGAAATGTGGGGAAATTTGGGTTTCCTCTAAGAAAAAGATAGTTGCAGATTACTTTGTGGTAATTAATTTCAGCCCACTAAACACATGAAGGTTTGAGGGTTTTTCTATTTCAAAGTGTTTCATTTCCACGATAAACTGCCACCCTTAAAGAGGTGTACTCTGCAGCTATCTGGGCATCTGACAAGCAAATCTGAGCCACATTAAGCGGCAGCTTTAATTCAATTTCCATTATGGTGCAGAACAGTTTATCCACATTTATGAACTTACAGAGCTTTTAGGTGACTGTTTGTGAAACCTGTACTCGTAATTGCTTTGATTTGTGTGTGGTTGTCTTACGCCGTGCATTAAAGATGTGATCTGTGGAGAGGGTTGACATCTGTGTTCTTATTCCTTCAAGCTGCGCGTACAACCCACTTGAGAGCTTTTACAGGGACACCGAAGTTATGACCTTGGCCATTTGTCATAATTACACCTGACATTGGAAACTTCTCCTGTCACACTGAAAATGGCCCCAGTCGAGCAACTTCTGCAGCAGTCACCTGCAAGTAATCACTCATCCACCTTCTCCTTTTCCTTAAAACACACACTCTTACACACTTGTAAGCGTACAGTACCCACATCTTCGTCAACAGAGGGGCCATTCTGTTGCCAGATGCTGTCGTGCAAAGCTGCAGCAGAAGACTATTTTCGTAATGACAAGAGAGATTTGTAGAAAGGGGGAGAGCTGCTGCGGAGAGTAGACATGATGTAAAATAACTTAACTGCTTCATAAAATGCAGCAGGAGAGGAGGGAGGCAGGCAAGCGGGTAAGAGGAAAGAGAAGCTCCCATGAGGGGAACAGGCGAGTGGAGGACCACAGTCTGACAACAAAAACCACGCTCAGATCGGCGCCAAAATCAACATGAGCAAACACAGCAGATGCTGTTTTTGTTGCTGCCAAATGACACTTTCTGCTACTTGACCCTTTTTGGTTGGTGGGTAAACATGTCTCATTATGCATTTCCCCGCTGTACTTTAACCCTCTATTTCCCATTTATAGGCAGTGTAAAATGTTTAAGAAAGGGCTCATTAAGAAGCAATACGGTGTAGTTAAAAGAGTATTTGTCAATGTATTGAGAAATAGGCAATAATGCTATGGAAAAAACTGCATGACTGCAATCACCTTTCATGAAGTAAAAACAGCTTAATCAATCAACACTGAAAAATGTCCCTGTTTCTTCTCATGGCTACATTAAAGTGTACAATGAAAAACATCTATATCTAAATCTATATACAACGACTGGTTACAAAACTACTTGTGGATCCTTTAGGGAAGTAATTACACAAATCATTGAGGCCCACAGTCTTAGAATATGTATGTCAAACATAGTTGTCTGTCCTTGTGATGAACATTTAAACTGACAGCTCAATACTGGCCTTAGGCTGGATACAGTACAAGTTTCCTCTCCCCACCTCCATCACAGTTAGAGGACGAATAATCAGGCAGCAGAACTCACAGGTGGCTCTCGGCAGAGTTCAGCGGGTCATCCACAGCTTACTGTTGCACCTTCAAAAATATCAGCTGTCAATGCACACATCCAAGCAGCTCTAAGAATAAGCGCTGACTGTGCCCCTCTGCCTTCAGCCTCACCAGCCTGAGAAGGTGAAGGGGTATGGGTGGCCATGTTGTGGTTGAGGCCTGCACCACAAATTGGTCCCAAGCAGGAAATCACACTGTTTGCCTTGACTCTGAAATGGAGGGTTTTCTGAACAGAGCGAATGGTTGAAAAAGCAACATCCATGAATGTCCAGCATATTTCATAATCAGACGTCATGCTGCTACACACCTGTACAAACAGCAGTTGTACTGTAGCCTCCTGTGGAGAGGCTCCCATGAACATGGCAAAAAGCCATGGGTGGGTAATGGAGCCTACAGTTTATGTCATATTTGGGCTGATGTACATTTGTATTGAATGAGAACTAAAAGAAAACAGTATCTGGTGAGAAGCAGCAGTGCACCCACACATCAAGTTGAAGTGTCACATGTTAATTCAAAGTCTCAGAAAAAAGGTATGCTTAGACTTTAACAACTCAGAAGGTACTGTACATCCAAGAAGTCGTGAGATGATTACAGAGGTTAGGACATAAAACAAAAATGAATGTTCTGCACAACAAACTAATATTCCTTGATTTACTCTTCTGTAATGATTGTCTTTTTTCTTTTTTTTTTTAAATCATATATTTTTTGGGTAATCACTGTTCAGGATGAAAGAACTCTGGTTTCCAAGCTTTTATGATCAGGTAAACTGAACCGTAAGCTTTGAACCTTTGTGTAAAATGTAACTGCAGCTGTCAAAAAATACGCAGCTCATAAAAAAGTTAAATATTTTTATGAGCTATGTTCATGCAAAGGTCACGTAAGTCAAAAGGATCCTTAAATGCACTACTTCAGTAAATGCACTTAATTGACTTCACTCATTGTCCCTATACTATACTGTCTCCACAGCTGTATTAAAATAGAAGTAACTCTGTTTCTATATCAAAACCTTAAAGTGGTGTCACTACTCCGGGGTTAAGAAAAAAAGGTCACGCCAACTCAGAGCAGTAGGTATGGAACCAATGAGCCAGCAAGAACAAACAGCAGGACACTCTCAGGCAAACCCGCAGCCAATTAACAGAATGGTAACCTGGTGTTCTCAAGAGGTTTGTGTCAAACTCGGCCACCACCACCACAGCTGGCAGCTTGGAAGCTCCACGTGGAAAACACAAACACTTCCCTCTGCAGGCCAGTCATTCTCCCAAAGCTGGAAAACATGACGAGCACATTACAACCAGAGAGGCTTATGCAACAAGAAGTCCCAGAAGCTTAGCTCTGGGGGATGAGTTAGATTCTTATCTTTGTTTGCTTGAACTGTAAAATATTATGTGTCCAGGAGCACACGTGAATATTTGTGCAGCAGCAGTTGTAATCAGTGTAAACAGACAGGTGATGCAGTTGGGCACGGTTAAGCTTTAACTTTGATATGACAGTGCTCCTGCAGGGCATTCGTAACACACAAAGAGGCGGGAATGAGTGTGACGAGTATGGATTACATGGGAAAAATAAGTCACTTGTTTACCTGAAAACTTGCCCTGCCAAATTTTGAAAACATTTTAAATATATTTAGTCACCACTTGTGCACAGAAATGAATCAATCCTTCTTATTTTTGTATTGATATAAAAAGGTTTGAACACACCAATAGCATCATTGGTCAGGTATTTCTTTTTGGTGACCTAAAAAGATCAAGTTGGGATTGGAGGAAATAGCTTACTCAGTTTCGAAGGACCCAACAAATCCAGCCGCTTCAGATGGATTCCATAAAACTTAACCAAACTATGATGACGATAGAGCATGCTAAATGCAAGGACTCCCACTTTAAGGAAGGGAACAAGGACAGGCCCAATGTGGCTGGCATCTGTTCGAAGCATAGTGACCATGTTAAGACATAACGCAGGCCATGGCCCTTGGGCCTGCTGGATCGAGGGGAAGCTGGCATCAGTTACATTGGACCAAATAAGACACTCAGATCAGTGGACATAAACCGAGATCCGAATGGGCCAAAGTTAGACTTGAGATTGTGCAGGGATGACACATGAACTGACAGAAAATTAAAAAAACACACGGTACTCACCCAAGAACTCCGAAGGTGAGGAAAGATAGATGTTGAATGTGCACCAAAACATAGTTCATGCTCCTCCTGTTGCCGAATTCTTGGAGCACATAAGAAGCAGCAGCAGAATGGTTTTCAATAACTGCTCCTATTTTGTGTTTCCCACAGCTATCGCCTTAATTCAGACTCTGCTGCATTCCTGGAGAGGACACCTGACTCTCATACTCATGGACACATAGTACAGGTAATCGGTGAAGAAAGATATTTTCATCTGCTTTACTTGGATGCAGATGATGCTTTACAACCCAGCGACATTAAAAAAACATTGCAATGTGGAATTTTTCTGTTAATGTTTCAGTTAGTTTAGCTATAGCCATGGCAATTAGTTAAATAGCAAATACTTTGTATCATTTAAACTCTTTGTTTTCTCTGTAAAAGTGTAATCTGAAAAGTAATTTGCCAATAAACCTGTCAAAATGAAATAAAATTGAAATATCCCTTTTTCTTATCTACATATTAAAGTAGACACATAATGCATCATAAAAAATGAAAACATTCAATTTGATTACATTCAATAAGAGCAGTATTTCAGTTCCTGTTTCAAGTGTTCACAAGCAAAGTTTAATCATTGAACTCTCAACAACATCCTGCCTTTTCAGAAAGGATTAGAACCACAAAAGACTGGAAACCGCTTGTTTAATAATTGACGATTATATAGTTATATCACAGTTTAAATAAGAACTTTGATAACTTTGTTATGATAATATAGGTAGGATTTTTAAAAAGGAAACTGCTTAAGTAAAGCACAAGCACCTAAAATTACTGCTTCCCACTTCTAAGAATATCAAAGGTTGGGGATAATACAGATGCAAACATTTGCCTATTGCCTGATACACTGAAATGCAGGAGGTTATAAATTGATTATTTATAGTGCAAACAGTTACTTTGAATATGGAAAACAGTTTCCACACAAGTGGGCACGGCAGTGGAACATTTCTTCTTCTTGGCAGGTTCTCCCTTGACCTCAGGCCTAGATCCAGCTTGAATGCTGCCCGGTTATAAAAGCACTTTTCATCAGAGCTCAACACTGACATGTTGCGTAAATCAGATTGTTTGCAGCAAGATCATGAGAGGGCTTTGAAGCTGTACAGTTGTTTTTGTTGTATATCCCTCCTAACTCCCCGGAATCCCAGTCTGTCAAACAGTAATATTCAGTAAAACCTTATGTGTAAAACTTTGTCTCACAACTTAACTCTCCAGATTTATACTTCAGTACAGGCAACCATCATACCATCGCCTCAGCCGACTTCCAATTCAATTAATCGCTCTTGAAATAAAATACATGTTAATCAGCGTGGGAAAGCACTGTTCCTTCTTGTTATGCAAAGCCTTGCAGGAGATAAGCTGTGACCGTTGACAAAACGGCAGGTTTCTAGAGCACTACAGATGGCCACAGGTTCAAACTGTCAACATCAAATCTGCACAAACCCGGCCGCCTGTTGTGTCTTTGCATAGGAGCTTTGCCAGATATGAAGAGTAATTTTACTAACTGGCAAGCTGAGAAATGAAACTGAGAGCTGAGCCAAATATAGAGGGTTGCCATTCAGGATCTGTCATCTCATATGTCTATGCTAATCTACAGGACTCACAGTATCTCATACCTTAAGACAGGTTATAGCTCAGGAATAGCTGTGTTTTGACCTTGGGGAAAGCACCTGGGAAGAAAGAACAGCTCCTTTGCAAGTTTGCTGATAATCCACCTATCTGCACTGCTGCACTGTAATTAAAGCTAGGCAAAGGATATTGTTTGGGCTACATTCATCATTATAGATCAAGGCAAGGGGGCTGAATAATAAAGTGTGACAACTGTAACCATTTGTTCATTTGGTAGAATCCGAGGCTTACCACTGAATGTTTTCCCTAATTGTATTTAAGAAAATTATTCTATTAGGCTGCTGACATTAAAAAAAATGTCTGCCTCTTTAATGACTTAATGGCTAAGTCTATAAAAAGCAATTGGCTCTAAGTTTGTACATTGTAAAAGCAAGAAGTTTCAAATGCTAGGCTAAGTCAAAACTCCACTATACTAAAATGCTCACAGTGAGTATGCTAGCATGCTAAAGTTCAGCAGGTAGCAATGCTCATAGACATATATACATATATAAATGTATATATGTCTTTGGCTATGCTCTTTCACTACGCTCAGCATTTTAGCTAACATTTGCTAATCATGAAAAACAAAACCAGGTTAAAACTGATGAGAATGTTGTAGTTTTTAATGTATTTGGTCATTAGCATAGCCACAAGGATTCATCATGAGGGTGCTGTAGCTCTGAACAAAATATGATGGCTGTCTTTTTGTATGTATATGTATTTGTATATATATATATATATATATATATATATATATATATATATATATATATTAGAGAAACAAATACAGAAACATACAAAAATGGGTTAGGGATACTTCAGAATGACAAAGCAAAATCATAATAAAGTGTTTATACTATTTCCAATACTACCACCACCACTACTACTACTACTACTACATGATAATTTTTACTCGTGACCATGAAAAGCACAGGTGTAAAGAATGACATTAACGATGGTTCAATTCCTTTTGGTGCCCCAGTAAACCTTAACAATGAACCAGAATGCACAACAGCAGCCCCTTCCGCCTTGTGGAAAGCAGTCATTGTTAATACACCTGTGCGTTTGCTATGATGAAATGTCAGGATGTCTGCTGTCAGGAAGGGTCTACAAACAGTTCCCTATTTAAGCTCCTTTGGCAGCTTTAACTCTCCTCAGAAGGATCTTAAAAGCTTGGCACACCTTTCCTTTTGGCAGAATCTTCAAAATCAACCCCATTGGATGGAGAATGTCAGTGTACTGCATTTTTTATGTCTCTCCAGAGATGCTCAGATAGGTTCTGTTCCAACAATGGCATGACCACTTAAGGACTTTCACAGTTTTCCTGAATCCACTGCTGTGTTTTCTTGGTGGTGGGTTTTAGGTCTTGTTGAAAAGAAAACCCGCATTTGCAATAGTTTAACCAAATAGTTCAAAACATTTCACATGCATTGTATATTTTGTATGTCAACATAATGATCATGGTTGGTCTTCAAACTCAGGTGTCAAGCCCCATACATAAGGAGTGAGGGTGAAACATGAAGTCAAAGTGAAGTCATTAAGCAAAACCATAATTTTTTGTGTAGGGTAACTTTAATCTAATGATTTGAGAACAAATCATCAGCTTCATGGTGGTTCTATGCTGCTAGCCTGATGTATCCATGTATGTAACACAGATCTAATGCAGGCAAATGAGAAAGCAAACAGAAAAAAATTGTCTCAAAGTGAAATGACTGGAGTTAAATGACATGACAAGCTGTTTTGCGCTGTGTTACCATTTCAGTAAATTTATTTACTATGTGTATGCTGTATGTGTTCAGACATACAATATTGTAAGGTATGAAGAGGAGGGAGTGATCAACAAGCCGAATCCCCGTCTCTAGCTGGGACGACATTGGTTGCTGGAGGGCCTGACTGCCAAGCGGCCTACATGAGAGGAAAAAGTGACAAAAAGGGCTCGAGTTTTCCAGCAGGATCTGAGCAAAAGATGCAAACTCTGTCCAAAGCTGTGAAGGCATGAAAGTACTTCGGCAAAGGCCTGACGCATTCGCTCATTCACACGTCAGACAAGTTTCCTTTCAATGGAGAGTTCTTTTTCTTCGCTGGCTCTGATTCAGTCGAAATGCTAATGTTGAGGCTGTTCCTTGATTTGATTGAACTATTCATTTTGTTGGCACCTCACCTCAAGCTCTGCACCCCACCCGCCGCCATCTCCCACGCCCTCATTGACGTTCAGCAAATGCACCATGACGCTGTCATTTGCTGGCCCGCTCTCTGATGCCAACCTGACATTCAGCTGTCAAATTAGGCTTAAGGAAAAAAAGTCACAATCATTCTTTGCAAATCATTAATTGAATATAATAATGTAATTAAATAAATGACATTACTTTCCATGATTAGACTGAATAGAATGTTCAGAAGGCAAACTCTCATTTGTTGTGGCTCACTTTTTGCATTGTCCGAGAATTAACAGCAGTGGATCCTCTTCAGATTAGGTATGAAGCCTTGAGTCTGAAGACAGTAAGATCACTTTGTGGTTACTTCCTTCTGAAAATAAATGTGTAAATATCAAACGTGTCCATGAATGCCTATAGCATATGCATAAACATGGACAACTTTTTCATATCTGTTATGACTCCTGGAAGAAGTACCTTCTCTTTTTTAGGTCCACACCACAGGAACTGCTGTCATTTGTGGTTCACACCGCTCCGTTTCTAGGGTCTTTTTTTTTTTAGCTCCAATCCCAGAATACTTTTCAAGCGTGAGGGGAGCCCTCAAAAAAAAAAGTGTACTCTAACAACGTATAACCTTTAAACAAATGAAAAAAAAAGAAGAAACACAAAGACATGGACAAACAGTGAAGCAGAGGGTGCATTGAGCCTACATGTGATAAACGAATAACAGCCTAATTTTGACCTGTCAACCAACAACCGGTTGGTTGTTATGTCACATCTGTCTTTCATAGGTTTTTTGCAAACGCACCTAATGTGCTCAGTGACTTGTTGATTACTCTCAGGGTGAACTGTGTGGTTTAGCAGACACTGTTTCCCTTTTATGCAATCCTCCTCACCCTGAGAGCTTTTTTTGTGTCTAAGGACTCGTAACCCACATAACTTAGAGTCATTCATGGAAGGGATCAGTTAAGACTCTGTTAACACTATTACTGTCATGTATGCATTTTCTTTTCCTGTGCCTGGGAAAATTAGCAGTCTGTTAGGCCGTTTTGGTGTCCCCTCATCGTGTAGTTTCAGTAAGGTGAGGATACATGCACTGGGCGTTATTGAGGAGAATCCACATTATCAATCCCTAAACTTTAATCAGCTTACACCTCCTGTTAAGCAAACTCTACCACAGACGTAGAGAACAATGAAGTCACACAAGAAAGGCCTGGTGGTGTGCACACGTGAACTGCACAACACACTTACAAAACAGGCCTCAGAATCTGCCTCGGGGAAGACACTTGTCATCAGCGTTGCACAGATTACAGGTTGTGCCTCTCCATATTTGGAGTGCGAGTGACTGATTGGAAGGAACCCGATGAAGCCATATGCTGAAGCTGTCAAATGAGGCAGGGTCATTGCAGCTTTGGGCCATTAGTTCAGCAGAATGTGAGAAGAAGACACACCCTCATACAGGTAAGTAGACATTACGCTGGTAGAGAGGCCCGGGGGAGGCCTCGTAGTCAATCGGAGGATTTAACGGCCCACATACTCTCTACCCAGAGAAAGGTGTGGTAGCATAAGAAGGGGGGGGGGGGGGGGGGTGGAAATTTTTCTTTTTTCTTTTACAAGCAAATAGATATCTGTCATTGCAGCATTGTATGAATAAGCACATCTGACTTTTCACAATGTTTATTTAATACTGAACTCCCCTGCCTGCCGTGAGGTTTAGGTTGTCTGACAAAAAGGGGGATGTTGGTTCCCGTAAAAATCTAACAACTGTGCACAAAGTTATATTTTAAGCTCATCTTTATGATGTTACTTGGAAAGCTCAGTCATATGAACAGCCTGCTGAACAAACTAATTGTTCAGTGCAGACTGATGACTCAAGATAAGCCTGTGACCTCCGGTTGCGATACCAAAGCTGTTTTGCTTTTGGTGGTGAAAAAGAGCCACTGTGTGGTTGAATTTATGTATTGCAGCTGTGGACAGGCGCCGTGGCTCTTCACTTTTGCATATGAATAATGGAAAGTACTTCTAGGCTTTAACCCACTGCCTATATCATCATAGCTTTTTTTTTTTTTTTATCTTTTGGAAAGAGAACCTTTTATGCTTGTATTCCATTTTTTGGGGGGGGCTTTTATGCCTTTAATGGACAGGACAGTTCAAGAGAGACAGAAGCAGGGGGCAGAGAGAGGGGGAAAGACATGCAGCAAAGGGCCGTCCGATGCGAGGACTGTAGCCTCTGTACATTGGGCGTCTGCTTAACCTACTATGCCACCGAACACCCCTGTATTCCATTTTTACCTGTAATATATATACGGCCACACTTTTTAACAAAAGCTGAATGTAAATTACACTTCAACAATGGCACTGACCATTAAAAACTATCAGAAACTTGGTCAGCTGTTTGAAAAGGAAAAAGAGACAGCAAAAGATGTGCAAATGATGTGCAAATGAGCGACAATCGTGAAAATAGCTCAAAGATAAACCTCAAACTCCGAAACCGAGAATCCTAATTTTCAGTTTGGCAACTTAAAATGTTTATTTATTCTTTTTCCTAAAGTTGGGACCGGGGCATTTTCACTTCCTGCATCACTTCCTCTTGTCTGTTTTTGAGAGCCGAGGAGATTTGAGGTGTAAGAAGTTTTTGAGGCTGCCTCACTTTCCCAAGTTTAAGGGTTTCCATGTTCTTGTTGGATGTGGGACTTCACCTGGCCAGCAGTTCAGAACCTCCTTTCTTGTGAATTGTTTTTCTGTGAGTGACAGGTTTGGACTGCAGGCAGGTCGCCTTACCTGGACTCTTTTCCTACAGAGTCGTGCTCTTGTGATACATGTAGAATGTGGTTTTTGGCATCATCTTGCTGAAATAGCAAAGACATGGTCTAAATAGCCGTCTATCTATATTGCTTCTAAATCTATCTGCTTTTAGCATTCATAATAGCCTTTACAAATGTGCAAGTTAGCCATTTGTTCTAAGGGACACCTGAACGATGATTCAGGGCAGGGCACCTAAAAGTCAGTGGATACTGGCAATGCCATGGTACTATTCCTTCATAAAACAATTAAGAATAAGTGAAACAATTTTACTGAACTTAAATGACTGTTTAGTTAGCACATTTATGATTTTTCTGATCATTTTTTGCAGATAGTTCCATTTTGCAATCTGTCCATAGTGTATTCAAATATGCAAAACAGGAAATGGATTCTGGCTCTTTTCTAAACTGCTAGCTACAAAAGGTATTTTACATTAACTTGTCACTATGTTTGTATGTCCAGCTGGCTTTAAGAAATATACAAATACAGATAACACATAAATGTATCATATACACAATTGTCTCACGATCGAGAAATATGTAGATGTGAGAAGGAATATCAGTAATAAGAACTGTGAAAGCTTATCAGTGTAAATACATACGAAGAAAGATTTGCTTTGCATAAACACACTGGTAGATATATATATCAGATACAAAACTGTGAGTACAAAAAGCAAAAACACTCAAATAGATGGGATATTTTTTAATATCTGAGGCTTAATATCAACATTATATCAGCCAATTAAAATAAAAAAGGCATCCACACACACACACTCACACACTCCCACACTGCACCTTTTATGATTAAATAAACACATTTAATCCCAAAGATTGATCAGTCATCCGTGAACACAAATAAAGTGAGTGATAGACAGTACAGTCATTTAGTTACATTTTCACTTCAAAACAAAAAGTCACCATTGCAGTATATTGGGGCTAAAAATTTGCAGGATAAAATCTGTGTTTGGAGCAGAGCTTTCGGGACATGCACAATCAAAGATAGAAATACCAGAGAGTCAGTTCGGTTTATACGTACTGTACATGCACATACACATTCAGAAACTGTGTCTCACTGTGTGACACTCTATTCATACACACCAAATACTCCTTCAAGCACATATTGCAGAGAATACACTTAGACTTGCATGTCTTTATGATTTGTTTAATCCATATTAGAATTGGATAAAAACATGAGCCCAGAGCCAGTTCTCAAAATGTAGATCTTTTAAGGAGAAAAGAGGTACTAATTTCCTCTGTGGTATTGCTTTTAAACAAAAACACAACTATACAAAGGAAAAACACGACACGGCAAAAACTCAGTTCTGTTTTCTTGAAATTCGTGCGTTGAGTCTCTTCTAAACATCCACTGGGTGGCAGCAATTCATCTGAGATGTTGAACAGCATTTCTGCTGAGTCGGTGAGGGGGAAAAAGTACTACCACGGTGAGGATCGCACCATCTGCTTAGGGGGTTTGAGTCTATTTTTGTGACCTTTTTTTTTTTTTTTTTTTAATTTATCTTATGTCAGCCATAAGTGCATTAAAATAAATTATGTCAGCATAATTTAATGTCTGCTACCCGTCCTCCGACACACTGGAGAACCACATCCACCGGCTCAGGCTGAAAGCATTCGTGTCGGCTCCTGTTTTCATAAAGAGACGAGTGTAAAGTCCCTGATCGTGCGTCTTCTTCCACAGTGGGAACCTCAGGAGCAAGCAATCCGTCTGTCACTTGCTTGGAAAATTCTGGATGGTGCCATCATAGTCGAGCCATAATTAGCTGGACTCTGAGTGGCAAAGTTTGTTTTTAGCCTTTTACACCAATTTGCTTCCAGTCGTACCACTCTTCTGCACTCTTATCCCGGCAACGCCCAGCGTAAAAGCATAGGTTAATCTTTACCGTGGAATGCACATCAACCATCACTGACGGATCATTAAAGGAGGAAAGAAATGAGCAGAAAATTCCATTTAGACTGAAATATGAGGGACTCTTCCAATAAGCCTGACATTTGTTGCATTTTCCTCAGCCTTCACATATCCATCAAACCAAACAAAGAAACTAAAAGGGAACCTGAAGAGTTTTAAAAATTAGCTCAAATGGATATATTGAACCTTGTAAGCACAAAGGATATATTTTCAGGTCAAAACTCTAAGCTCTGCAAACCCTGGCTAATTCTCCCTCATTTGCCCCCTAAATAATACATTAGTAATAAACTAGACAAAACATATTCCAGAGCTAAACTACAGGATTTTTACAGGTATGACGATTTAGTTCCATTGAATGGGAATTAACAAAAGAGGCCTATGTGTCCTTCTCATACTTCAGACAAAATCCAAACACACAGAGCAGATATGCAGTTTTTTTTTTTTTTTTAAACCGCTAAATGGAAATTGCCAAGAAGGTTTCATGCTAATAGACATGACCCCCGACGGAAAGACGTCCCGGCAATTGTGCTGAATGGACTGCATCAATTTAGCGTCGCACACAGACACAAACGCACCCATTCATACAGTGATGGTGGAAACGCTGCATCGCAGGTCATCATGACCTGCTCACTGACTGCAGCTCGTGGTTCAACATCTGGCTAAAGGGCACTTTCACATGCTTTTAAGTGGAGAACTCTGATTACCAATCAGAGCAGCCCGACCTCCTGAGCTCATTCTCTTCAAACATGCAAACAACTGATTCAGCAGACATATGATATGGCTGTTGAAAGAGCTCTGTGAATATGTATATTATATTGGAAGACAATTTTTATCATGCATATTTTTTTTTCCTCAGGCATTGTGGCTTATTGTGGCTCACAAAGAGCAGAAAATCCTTCTTCATGACGCTTTGCTCCTGAGTGGAGGTTAGAGGTCCAGTGTTCATCTACAGGTTCAAAGCGCACATTGTAACAAAGTGAATGAAAGGAGGATGTTCAACTTCAAAAATGCATATCAAGAAATGTTGACTGATATCCGGCTCGTGTTTGGTTTGTTCTTTCTGGGCTACTGTAGTAACATGGTGCAACGTGGAGTAGTTTTTCCAATATAAACTGCTAAATCTAATGCAATGTAAACGCAGTTCATTTCATTCCCTACAGATGAAAACATAGTTATGAGTGCTATATTGAATTTCAGCCAATAGATCAAAATAAATTTCACACACTGGAGCTTTATAGAGCCCGTGTAGCTACATTAAAACAATATTGTGAATTTTATCAAATGACATTCTGTTCATTTCAAAAAGGACAATTTATAACTGCGGCTACTTCATATGAGGATTCTTATGAATTCTGCTGTTTTATGGACTGATGTGCCCTAGAAAAAAAGAAATCCTGCGCTTGTTACCAAATCAGTTCCTTTACAGAACAAAAACACTAATCTCTGCAACAGTTTTTCTTTTCATCCCAAGCTCTTTGAGGGCTGTGGGATGGGGGCAGGAGGGATTTTAAGTTTAATCCTGGCCATTCAAGGCCCTGATCTTTTCAAGTTCAACCTTGAAAATGGGTGGGTGCTTTATAACATAAAGCAAAAGAAGCATTATGGATTTACTGCGCCCCTGTTTTAAGAGGCCACAATCTAAACAAAACTGATCTGGATGAGGTCCCAGTTAGGCGTTTGTTTTCTGGCTGTTCCAATACTCTTTACCCCCGTTCACACCAGCCCAGTCTTCATGGTTTTTCTCCACCCCATGCCAATAAGTTGGAGCATTGCATATGAAAAGTAGCCAAGGAGGGCCAAGGAGCTGTAATGTGATTGAGCTGGTTAAAGATTAATTAAAAGATAGCGCCTGTTCCTCGACTCATTCCCCTTTAAGGTAGCCATTTGCTCCTCCGCCTCCAGCATCTGAACGATGGTTTGACCAGCCGTCCTCAGGCCCTTCGTGGAAGCGCAGCCGCAGGGTTTTGCGGATTACCAAACGCTCCACGATGAAGGAGGCGCAGAACCACGGCACGGCGTACTCGGCCGTGATCAAACCCATGAAGTTGTAGCGGAACTCAGAGTAGTCCCAGGGACAGGCATTGAACTGGCGCAGGAGCAGCCCCGTGCCAAACTCCCACAAGTACGTCCATAACGTGTAGATGATGCAGCGCAGCAGCACCGGGAAGCGGCCCCGCAGATTAAGGTACATCCGCTCCACGATGAGAATGCAGGTGCCATAGATGAAGAGAGCCCACACGCTAGTCACACCAGGAAACTTCCAGTTGCAGTTAACCACAAACTCCCAGGCTGCAGTGAACATTACTTCGCAGAAGTAGCCATGAATGGCATAGAGGTACCAGCGCGAGAGTGCTGTGAGAGGAACAGGTGCCTCTGAGGTTTCCAAGGCCGCCATCATTCCTCCTCTGGCTTTCACACAGATTTTCTGACTATAGTAAGAAGATGCAGATCTAAAGAGAGAACAGAGAAAGGTAGACGTCAACTCTTGCGACTTTATAATTAAATAATGCTTAAGATTCAATCAAACTCGTGCATAATCATCTGTTAGTTACACTCTCTTAATCCTGGGAGGGTATTTGAACTCATCCCAGCAGACACTTGATGAAGGGAAAAGCGTGCCATTGCAGAATTAACACAAAGCGACAAGATATCCACTTTTGCATCTACAGACATATGAGAGGCAGCGGTTAACCTAAAATAGTATGTCGTTTGACTGTGTCAGGAAGAGAAAGAACACCCAGATAAAAAAAAAAAGAAACGATGCAAGCTCCACTAAAGGCAGATCCCAGCCGATCAGCAGGTTCAAACACAAAGCCTGTGTGGGAACAGAGCTAACCACTCCAGGGATTTGTTCCTACTATTATCATTCACTGTACTTACTTTTAGTACTTTCAGGGTTTAGAGATGGCAGTTTACATATGAAGGATTCTGATTCTGCTGCACAGCCACATACCTGAAGGAAGAAGGGCCTTGTGCTTTTCCTATGCACAACCCAATCCGACGCTGTCAATATCTTTTGGAGATATGAATACATTTATTCTTTACTTTAAACAAGATAAAGTGGCTGCTCAGAAAGTGTTTTCTGCCTCCAGAGTTCTGAGGCCTGCAGCGTTGAACTGAACTCGTTTTCTCCAGGGGCAGCATTCTGGCCAAATCCGCGTGGGCTCAAATCTTGAGGATTACGCATTTAATTGCATATAGTTAAGTCATAGTTCTCCTCAGCCAAAGTTAAATTAAGGTCAAGGCAATTAAACACTACTGACATCAGAAAGATTTAAGCAACAAAGCACTTAAAACTCTACGGCCATCCCTCAGTTGATGCTATTTACTGACTAAGTGAGGGGGTTTCTTATGTAAGGTATAGCTTTGTCATCTGACTGCCTACATCATGTGCTCTTTTTCCAGCTCCTGCAGCTCGACACACACTTTGTGCTTTGGTATCAGGTATCAGAAGGCCCACACAGGGTTCGATCCTTCTGCTACTCTATTTACAGTGCCGCGAATTTCCAAGAGAAAACTCCTAAGACAAACAGCATTACACCTTCAGATACCACATTACTTCAGAAGGCCACCAAGTATCTATCATCTACTATGCAATGCCTCCAGAGGAAAAAACTGTGTCACATTTTCAACAAGCTCTGTAAAATACCAGCTCAGAGAAAGGTTAGGAGTACAAAAGCATGTTTGAAGAAAAAAAAGCAGATTTTTTTTTTTATGCTCTCTAATTGTCTTCAAAGGTTGGCCAGGGCCAAGAGAAAGTCCATGGGGATTAGCGCATTTATGCCAAACAAGGAACAAGGGTTTCATATGTGGAACTGGGCCACAGCGATGGACCAACTGACCTCCCTAAACCCCTTAGTCCATCTATTCACTGGCTTCATGGGAAACTCTCCTCTTCTGTTAAAGTAGGACTGGGTCAAAGAGTATTTTTCAAATAGGCCTGAACTTGTTTCGATGTAAATGGACTTGGTACATTTTAAATTGCAAGACTGGCTGCCCGCCACAGTAAAGCACGTTAAACTGACGGTTACCGCTGATTTTAGTGGCTGAACTTGTAAATTAAACTCTGTTTGTTTTTTAAAGAAAAGCTTCAAAGAAAAGTCAATAAACTGATCCGTTCTCCAACAGAAAAATAACCGGAAACTAATCTGTTAACCACCTAATCATCCTCCAAGTGAGAACATTTTTCACATTCTTAGGATTCATTTTCTTTGCTCTAAGCTCAGCTAAATAAGGGTGGCTGTGGCTCTGTGTGAAAAGTATTCATCCACCTACATGAAGGTCAGTTGTTCCCCAGCTTTCACTTGCGGAAAAGTTCTGAGGCAACATGCAGAACCTCACATTGCCCACTGTGTGTTCATAGGTGAGAGTGTGTGTGTGTGTGTGTGTGTGTGTGTATGCTAAAGTGCAGCATGTATAACCCTTAAAGCGTTGTTTGAACAGGTGATTTTGGCTTTTACCATAAATCCCTTTTAGGGGATTGCCAACACTTGAAAACTGCTGCATAAATTCAGTCCATTTAGCATTAAATGGCCACTGGCTAAAGCCTTACACTTACCATTCAGACATGAGAGTAGCATCGATCCTCTCCACTGTAATCGATCAGCATGAGATTGTATTTTAAGAAGTAACTGACAACCAGCATGAGAGCATTTGCCTGCTGTGCTCAGGGAAGTCATGGCTTTGTTGTAACAAAGCTTATGTATGTTAGCTATGTTAGCTAAAATACCACACGTCCTGCCATTTTTAAGTCGAGTCGATGTTTGTTCCACTCTGCTTACAGGTAGCGTTTTCCTTTTAAGATTAGATAAACTCTGACATCATTAATTCAGCGGCTTGCTGGATTAATGGCGAAACCTCATCGTACCAAAGACGTGTGAAAATATAGTGGTGGGTTGCTCTTTAGAGAATGTGAGTTTAAGAATCAGAAATTTGTCTGCCAAGAAAAACAGTTTCTGCAGAGAAATACCTCCTGACCACATTGTCTTTTTGTGTAATGTAATGTGAACAAGTAAAGGTTTTGCCTAAATCTTAGTAGTTTAATAGGGTTATTCAGTTTGGAAATGTAATTAGGAAGATTACTCATTACTAGAGATTAAATACAAAAGTGGCAGCTTTTAATACCCTTTGTATGTAAATAGCAACATGATTCCTGTAAGATTACACCAACCTAAATCATTCCACTATTACACACTGTAATCCAGAACACAGTAATACACCATTAACACAGATTACAGTAGATGAACTGTACATGTTCAAACAGCAAAATGTGTCTGTCCTACACATATTTAACTTTTTCTGGGGGGAGGGTTTTGTAGCCTGAAAGCGAATTTAACAAAACACACAAAAAAAACGCATGCAGTTAAACTAACAATGAGTATTTCCCCTGAATCAAACCACTGATGTGACGGATCAAAGCACCCTTTTGCACCCAGTCTTCCTCGTGCCACCCTGTTCCACCTTTAACTCTGGAGTCACATGCCTTTGTTGTTTTTTCCTCATTTCGACTTCACACCATTTTATTCAGCAACTACACGCCCATGAGTCTCCTAATGAATAGAATTTTGATTGTATTATCAAGCCGTCTTAACACTCAACCCCCTGCCAAAAGCACAAGATATGCTCAGGGGTGGAAGAAGAGGTCTGAAATTAGCCCCGGTGAGGTACAACACAGACCAGTCTTTATGTGTTTAGTCCGGAAGCTTGCTAGATGCAGCTGCTTTTATCTTTGATATACAAGCACTGTGAACTGCTATATAAATAGGAGGTTCAAGCTGGGTCATCTCGAATTTTGAGGGGCTTTTTATCGAAAAAAGAAAAACTGGTATTAACAAAAAGTGGAAGGTTTAATTCTCTTCATCATTGAATTTTTGTGCTAAAAAGAAATGTCTTAAAGCGAAGAGAAGCATGCGAGCTTAAATCTACAGCACGTGCTTCTGACTCATTTTGCGCAACACCAATCTTTGTGAGGCACATTCCCGCCTGAAACTGCCCCGGAGCGCCGGACCATACCGCTCAGCTTTACAACACCGCATTGTGCGCCAGGAAACTAGATAACAACACACTTTCACTCTCAGAAAATGTCAGATGCAGCCCAGACGCCCACGATAACGTTCATCAGAGGAGATTAGGAAAAAAGAGATAAAGCGTACGAGCAAGAATAAACATCAAATTGGATTTTACTGCTGGAGAGCAAGATGGATTTAGGCCTGATTGCATGATGATTGTGTTTGTGGGAAAAAAAATACAGCCACCATCATTTCTTCCTCTGCTCTGCGTTGATTCTAAACCGCAGGCTGCGGTGGAAGCTGCAGCTGAATCCCATAGCAAAGTTAATAAAATGGGTTTACTCCAGACATTTACTTTCGTTCTCTGTATCACGACTAAAGAAAAAGACATATTACAACAGCAATGTGTTCATCCTTATTATGTGATTTATCTGTGGCAGTGTGGTGGTGCCTGGAGAGCTGGGTGTACTCTTAATTTCTACCTCATTTGTTTTTAGTTGTCCATCCAGCTAGGATAAACACCCTATGGCAACACTCTGGCTGCCAATTTAGAATCACCCAATTACCCCAACGTGTGTTTTGGACTGTGCAAGGAAGTCACAGTACCAAGGGAGAACATGCAATATCAACACAGAAAGGCCCGAGTCATGATTATAATTGGGAACAAAAGCCATAAACATACATCTAATATTGTCAGTGTTTCTTGTCTTTATATCAAAGACTTGTCAACATTTGGCAGCCAGTCCTGACCTTTATTAATACAGCTCAGATTACATTTTTCTGCTCTCCAGCAGTAAAACACAAACTGTGTAAATCTCTCTTATCTCTTAATTTGCATCCAGAGCGGCACTGCAAGAGTGAGAGTGAATTGACACTTCTATAGTTGGACCTGCAGAAACCAGAAGAATGTGCCGATTGAGTTTAGGACGGAGGACTTAAGAACTGCAACGTAGGTTCAAATCAGGGTGAACCTCAATCATATTGTGGGATCTCCACACTGTTATCACATTGTCGGGCAGATACTTATCATTCTGGTTGCTATGCGGGTAAATAAGCTGCTAATTACTAGTACAGCCATAATTCTGTAATAGTTGATAATGCTTCGCTTCCACATAAATGTGTGTTCATGTCATCCACAACTCCCAAAGGAAATATCCATAATCTGCAAAAAGTAAAAGAAAAACCTTTCCTTTTGACCTCGAATACATTAAAAAATCTTTACGTTTGCAGTCCACCTGACTGCAATGTTTGTGTGCTTAGTTTATAATTCTATATGAAATATAGACTATGCCCCCTGGTGTGTCGGAAATATTTCATTTCAAACGAACGGAAACTTCCCCGCAGTAATGACAGGGGAGTTCACGTTCAGAGTCGTCTTATTTGTGACTACTTTACTGCAAGACCCAGCTGAATATTGTGGACGGTAGTGCAGCTCAGGTGTAGTCCTTACAAAGTGGCAGTATTCTCACAAAGACGCGTATCGTTGCTTTACAATTCATCAAAACCTAACAACGGCCGTGCAACTTGTCTGTTTGTCAGTGTTCTTTTCAACAAGTCACAGAGGTTTCGTCAGAAACTCCAAACAATATTTGACTTTGAGTCACAGCCAGGATGTTCACGGTCATCTCTGAACACACTTGATTTTGTAATCCGACCTTTTTTGGTTTCTCTTTCTTTGCACATTTTAGTTTTTTAAGCAGCTGACTGGAAATGAGGGGATAGATTGTGATCACGACATTGATAAAGATCCCCTAATTGGACTCATATTGGGGTTTCTTTGATAATCACAATGGGGTGTCATGGTAAGCATATCAAAAGTCTAAGATAACAGAACACTTAATCTTATTCATGCAGGTCTATCGATTCGTTGCCTCAGCATCAGACAGTTCACGCACAGCATGTGTTCTCTTCTGCTGTTGTTGCAGCTGTTGAAGGATCCCCCCCACCACCCCACCAGCTCTCTCATCAGTCCCAAGTATTGATCAGCATGGCTCCTGCTTCACCGGTGCACTCTATTGAACAGTTTGATGATCAGAATAGGAGGCTTGAGAGAGCAGCCTGCATAGTAAATCTAAAGGTGCCCTCAGAACTGATAGAAGAGGGAGTCTAACCACGGAGCACCGGCTGGCAGACTCCGACTCTATGCAAATGTGAACAACAAAAAGAGTACGGAATACACACTGATGAGTCAGGCAAGGTTAAAAAAAGAAAGAGAGAAAGAGGAAACTCTGACATTGTGATTTTATCAGACACCGGGCACAGAGGACTTCACAGCACAATGTAATTCTAATTTCTGTGGCTATGTCTGTGTCTGTGGCACAGAGCCCTGGCTCATGCAGACTTTTGGAAGGTCACTTTGGAAGGCTGCAGTGTAGCATATAGAAGGGAAAAAAACAGCAGGATCCAATGCAGCTAAAAGCCACTGACCAAGGTGACCTAACCACCACCTCATCGCCGCTCTCAGAGTAATGTAATATGGAATTAATGACAACGGTTAGCAGACAAAAATGTCCCACTGGTGTTAAAATAATTTGTCAAAAGGACAGAGTCAGACATTTGCAGGTTCCAGCTTTGGAAAAGTGACTTGCCTCAGTTTGAAATCAGAAAAAAAACAACAAACATTTATGCTGGGGTGATGTTATTGATTTCAAATTGCTATTAATTATGCTGTCCAATTGCTGTGGCTTCTTAAGTCACCACTTATTGATCCGAATAAACTTTGCTTCTTTGTGCGCTTGATGAGAGGCGCGTTAAGTGAGAGGTGGAGTGGGAGAACCTTGCAAAGCAGCGCAAAATAATGTGATCCCGATCAAATGCGAACACCGGTCGATTACCCCCGAAACCACAAGCTGGCACTCACCCCAAGCAGCATCACAGCTTCCCTCCCACCTGTCTTTGACCAACAAGACCTGCAACACCACGTAAGACCAAAATATTCAGTGAGCAGTTCATCGTGTTGAACTTGTTTTTACGAACAAATGGAACAGAGTTTCAGCATCATAGTAGATGTGTAGATGCTTTCCAGATTGGAGAAAAAACTTTACTTCTTTGAAGAATTTAAATAATGCGTATATTTACATATCTGTGTAGGTAGAGCTGTACAATCCATCGGCTAGTCCAGATGTTTCCAATCCAATTAGATTTAAATCTCCGTCTTATTTTGTTCTTGGTGTATCACGCTTATTCAGACCTCGAGGAGGGGAATGGGCAATGGCGATGCATCGTTCCAGTGTCATGTTACCAGCTCAGGAATCCCTCCATGTCCAAAAGTGACACTTGCAGGTTGTGACACTTCTGACCAAACACCAGCATGCGACACTCTGAAATTGACAACAATTTGGAAAATACGTAACCTTAGAAAGAGCTCTTAATATCGAGGGACGGTGTAGGTCCTCTCCAGTCAACCAGGTTTCTACGGTAGCCCAGAATGGACAAATCAAACCGACTTCTCTTACGCCCCTGGAAGGAGAGTGTGAGGAGGTGGGAGAGGCCTAAGTAAATCTTTCACAAAGCCTCTATACTGTGTTCAAATACTGCGTGTTCAAAGGATTTAACTCGTCTGAAGATAAGAAGCATAAGTCTGTAGTGCGTCTCTGTGTAATCGCTGGTCAGATCAGTAAGCTACGACTTGTGTTAGCAAGAGTGAGATCATGATTCTGACTAAAACCTGGGTTCTTTTTAATACAAATCCTACTGAAATAATGCCTAGATAGGAATATTACATCAACGGCTTAAGATACTCTGTAATAAAACTTGAACTGATCACATGTTTTTTTTATTTTTTTTCCCCATTGACCCAGTATAACATGCTGTAGCAGCTGTATGGCATGCAGGGTTGGACCTATTTCCATTGCAGCCTGGACCGTGCACGATATTATGTGCATTCTCAGAAGAGCTGCCCATCACCGCTTAAATGCACGTGACTGGAGCAAATGTTGCGGATAAGAGTGAAAATGTATCAAGAAGCATGGCATTATTCTCAAAAGTCCCATTACACAGCAGTGTTGCAGGTTTACTTTAGACCAAGGATTCAATCACTTATTACTTAGGCCGACTGCGTTTATGCTGCAATTATCAAAAGGCTTAAAAACAAAAACTGGTCACTTTTTCTTCTTCACAATTGCTATTCAGACAAAAAACGGCACCTTCAACAGAGCTCTACAACTAGCTGAAGTTGTGTTACAACCTTAAATTTTGTGTTTGATCTGTATAATCTGTGTGTCTCAGATTATGAGACCGCCTCTTCTTTCCCTGCTCCAAGAAACCATAGTTCAAATATGCAAACAGGTAATCTCTCAGCTTAATTGTCTCCTCGATCGAGCTTTTATCTGTGAACACTTGTGTCTTCAACATGCTTATTAGATTCTGAAACACGTTTTCCACCACTACGGGCTAAATCTATGATATCTCTCGGTGTCAAGCAAAAAATATGTGGATATCACAAAACCAGTAGGGCCTCTGATAGAGCTGGGAAGACACCATAAGGGTTGACGCTAAAAGCCTGGATGCATCACAGCCCGCAGAGTCTCGTGTGACTTTACAGTCGGTATCCTCTCTGTATCTGCAAGGTGAAAGCCTGAACCAGATAAGCAGAACGGTGGGGGTGGAGGGATCTGTGTAAACAGAAAGGTAGGAGCTGCTCTCTGAGGGTTTCATATCTAAAAGGCTGTATTGATTTAGAAGAAAATCAAATCTGAAGCCATCAGAGGGTTTGTAACTCCTTCTCCAGTATCAACGATGCTTCTGGGAAACTGTTCATGTTAACCAATAACAGCAACAAAAAAGCAGCAGAGTCATTTTCCACTCGTTAAATATACTGGATCTGAGGTGGGATGACAGGTCTATAAGGATGTGTCAAATTATTGTATCACTCTAGTTTGAGTAAATAGACTAAGTGGGCATGATGTTTCGACATTCCAAATAGTGGGTCTCCAAAAAGCCTCAAGCTTTAAGAAGTCAATCAAGTAATAATGTCTTTGGTAGGAAATAAGTCTGCAGTATTCCAATCAGCACCATCAGTGATCTCACAAGGGATTGCTGCACATAAACAGAAGCACTTATTTGTAGATATCATTACTATCATTAGTATTGCCATTACCTTAATGATGTCTGGTTTCAGAAGCTGTGGCATTTGGGATCCTTTAAATGTGGCAGAAAACCCTGCAAAGATTCTCGTGTAAGCCAGTCACACAGCGTATTGCGTCAGCGTGTTGTCACTCCTAATGGAAACACACGCAAAGACGTGGCACGCTGTCGGAAAACATTTGTAGAGCTCTACACGCGAAAAGTGACAGAAATAGCTGAGGAGCGTAAAGAATGAAACCGGAGAGCCTGAGAGAGGAGTTCAAACCCTTACTCCTCTCTTTCCTAAACCCTCTGACTATCCAGCAAGTGGTGTTATTTCCTTCCATAACAAATAAATAAATCACGGTTATATTTACCTTGAAGTTATACTGACTGGTGCTGCAGTGAAAGTTGTGTGCAGTCATCCTGAGAGCTAGAAGGAGCTGAGCTGCATGCCCCGACTCTGCAGGAGGGGAAAACATCTGCGGTGCCTCTTCTTCCCTCTAAATTATTGTCTCTCCTCTGTCCCACCTGTCAGCTGGCCCATCTATTTCTCTCCTTATTGTGCTTGAATTTCCTTCGTGATCAATAAAGTATCTATCTATCTATCTATCTATCTATCTATCTATCTATCTATCAATAAACACACCTTTATGTACACGGACCTCTCTTTTCTTCCTTCAAAGACCCACTTACTCAGACCCTTTGCAGCTCTTGAGCTCCTTGCAGGCTCTAAGAAACTGCAGCCAAGTCCTCAGTCCTGAATTGGACACGCGTCGTGCCCTGTAGGTTAGAAATTCTCGGCGCAGCCGCAGACAAAGCCGGGGATTTATCAGGACGGTCATCGCGGTGACATAAAAAAAAAGAAACGCCTCTAATGGAGGGATGCATACAACTGTTAATCGACAGTCAGACAAAGAAGCTTCATGATCAAGCGCTGACCATGCATAATTGATGCCGGCTGTGCTGTGGTGCAAAGGTTTTTACGGAAAACAATAGAGGCACAGAGCTGAGATGCCATAATGAACTAAATGAGATACTCAGCCTTTTTTTTTTTTTATACTTTTTGCTTGTTTTATTACAATAAGCCTATGAAAAGAAGTGAGAACAAGATATGTACTTTGCAGAATATTTAACAGCTGGGAAAAAAAAAAAACTGTGGTCGGTCATTTAATGGTCACACTGTCAGAAAAAAAATGAATGATTTGCATCATCTTTGCAGTTCCACACTGAACGTTTTTGCCATTTGCCAGCCAGCTTGTTTGTCCGAGCTGATCTTTAAAGGAACCATCCCCTGTTTTGTGAATGTTTCTATAATCTGAATATGTACACGTTTTCTTTTATCCTTTTTAAACATCACCCCTGATTGTCACCAAATAGCCAAACATGTAGATCGTGTGTCCACGCGACCCAGGAATGAACGTTATTCCTCTTCAGCAGCGTTTGGGGTCATTTTGGGATCCCTTGCTGTGAAGGCCGTTGCGTAGGTTATAAATAGACAAGAGTGGGGATATAGGCTACAGAGGCGGCTGGAGGCCGGGATTATCTCACCACCAAATGGTGATGAACTGCTGGCTTTATATGGCATGAATCGAAGAAAGACATCCAAACAACCAAGCTCCGGTGTGCCACCAAGTTTCCGCAAAACGCATATGCAGGAATGAGTCGGCTCTGCACTAACTCCGCTGGTTGTAATTACGCTGGATGGCCAGTCATCCTCTGCTGTCCCAGGAAAACTCGGGGCCAGTGCGCAGGCCCGGCTGCTGGGACTCCGCCGCAGCATCAAGCAGCCTGAGCAGTGCGACAAGGCTATCCTTCACAAATTATAACTCCAGGCAGCGGAGTGTGCGTGCGTATACGTGTGCGTGTGTTTGTGGAGGGGGGAAGTGTGGGGAAATCACCAACATTTTAACCGTGGGGATCGGCTTTTGAAACTCCAAAGTGTCTCTTATACTACTCTCTGTAATCAGGAAGATACACACCGACGGACCAGTTGCCACATTTAATCTTACCTCGCTGGTTATCCATATTTTAACAGGTGCAGCAGCGCGAGTGTGCACGAAACGCGCCGAATAAAGAGGAGCGACGCGCGTTTTCAAACTAAAGCTACACCTGCTTTTTTTTGCATGGATTCCAGCGGGCTGGATTCGAAACACTGCACACTGATAAACTTGAGTAACGGGATGACATCCTCGTTTAAGATACGGAAATCCTTAAACGCCTCTCTTTTTTTTTTTTAAACATGTTACACTACATGGACATTCTTCTTAAATCCTCAAGCTGACTACATGTCCCCGAGCAACCAACTCCAACAGACCGACATGAATCCTCAGTGCGGCTTTTTTTTTTTTTTTTTTAATCTTTACCTTCAGACTGAGCTCTGCGCACAGGCCGGCGGATCAGACGCATCCCTCGGTGATGATGTCCTGGATGACTCGGTGACCCGTCTGCTGCTCGCCCGCTGCCCCCGGGTTCTCCTCCGCGGAGTCTCTAATCTCCTGTGGAAATTCACACATTTTACTTGACTGCAGCAGCGGCGGCACTAGCGGCACATGCTCAGACAGACTCACGCTGCTCTTGCATCTTTGGTTAACCATTTCGTCGCCGCAGCTCAGAGGGCGCGCAGACATCCAGATTGTTGCAGGGCTCCCGAGTCGCGTCATCCAGTCCAGTTGATGCTCAGAAAACAAACGCCAAACAACCGCTGCTGTTCCTCCTCCCGGCTGCTGGGGACTTTTGATGTTAAAACTTTCAAAGATCTGACGGGAATGCGCGTCTGGCATCTCTTTATCATGTGGTTCCCTCTTTTTTTTTTTTTTTTTTTTTTTTCAGGGGATAGTCTATATTATGACACAATAACCTAAACATGTATGAAATGTTCATCTTCACTACTTAAAATCAGAGTCCTCTAAGTAATGACTGCAATCATGATTCAAATTTAGAACCCATCCCTGGAGAAAGGTGATTTCTCTGCTTTGCAAGGCACTCAATCCAGGTACCTTCAGTTGTTGGTTCTTTTTGCTTTTAATAAATTGCACTACGCAGCATAACCTGGATGAGATCGACTCAAACATTACAGAAAACCCCTCTTCTTTACCAATAACTCCTGAGATGCTTTTTGTGTTTTGGGCCATTGTTCCTTTTTTTTTTTTTTTTAAAGCAGTTTGCTGACCTTTGTAGGGGCAGCTAAGGAAGCCAAAAGACTGCAGGAGGGTGTACCTATCCAGGCAGCTTTGCCTTTGGCTGAATCCGAGCAGAACCTTTTGTATAGATGCTTTAAAACTGATGCCGAGCATCATTTGCTCTGTGAGGTTCATCACATAATACGTTCCTCTTTGCAAAAACCACCCCCCAGTCCCTCAGAGAGCAGGAAATAGGTGCGGCAAAAACACATGTAAATACAGTATATAAGGCAAACACGGTTTGTTCCAATATAATAAACCAGGCATGAAAATGGGTCAGGGGTTAAAAAGGTGAGAAGAGCGCGCGCGCGGCCCAGGGGACGGGGTATGACGAGCTTTGTTCACCAACATTGTTTCACTGATCTGCAGGCGCCAAACACACACACACATTTTCTGGAAAACATCCCCTATGTTGAAGGACACCTCCTGCCCCTTCACGCAAACCTTTCCCTCAAGTTTGACCCAAGCCCATCTCCAGCTGCACGT
Source organism: Odontesthes bonariensis (assembly GCF_027942865.1). NCBI lineage: Eukaryota > Metazoa > Chordata > Actinopteri > Atheriniformes > Atherinopsidae > Odontesthes > Odontesthes bonariensis. The sequence goes on along the minus strand of NC_134522.1, from coordinate 21,795,916 downwards.
CTTGATCCCTGAGTCTATCTGCTTCACAGCTGCAGCATCCTCCTCTGTTAATACACTCATCCTGCAAGAATATTTTGTGTTAGTTCAAATTGAACATCAGTATTAACTGTAAACAGGGCTCGAAATTAACTTTTTTCACCACCACCCAAAATGACAAGAAGATATTAATGTTACTAGCCAAACACAAAATGGCTAGTAGGCCTATGTTTTCTTTTCTACCAGCCACACTAAGCTTAAATTTACCACCTTTGGGCCAGTGTTAAAAGAAGAGCTGGTTTCTGTAACATGGTTACCCAGATGTCAGAACAGTAATTGGTCGTAAGTAAATGTCACTCTTAATTTAGATTAGTGGTGTGGTGTCATAACACTAGCACTTTTGAGAGCAAATAGAATGGCCAATCACTGTTTCTCACATTTGGGTAGAACTAACCACTGGACTACCAGATATCATTTCACCCTGGTGTTTAATTTAGAGCGAGACGGGCGGTGTTCGCTATTTTTAGGCGGCTTGAAACCATTACATTTCAATGAATCAATAAATAACATTACTGGCGACCAGTGTTTCTGTTACGTAGCGTTAAAAACAAGCTTGACACTAACTGTATTAACAATATCGAGCGAACAGGAGCTAATCATTTCTACCGGAGCAAAAAAAAAAATCACATGACGTCATAACTGACGTAACCACGCCCATATTATATATTTTCGCTCCTACCCGAGCCGAAATCAGCCGGCCTGAAGCTGATTTCAGCTTTAAACTCTGTAAACTTTAGCAACATTTGAAACTTTTCAGGCAAGAAAGTAGTCGTTTAGATCCCCAACGTGTTAAAAACCTGCCAAAATACCGGCTATTTACAATTTTGTTCCGACGAATTCGGCGCTACTAAAGCTAGCCGCAGTGAGCAACGCACTTCCAGTTATTTTGACAAAATAAAATACCCGTTGCCTTTTTATCATAGGGAAAGCCATTACGATAAAAAAGGTGCTTTTGTTTTGAAAACAGGAAGTTGTAGCTAGCTTGAAACTGCCGTTTTGACAGGAAATGACGGTATGCCGGGTTGCCGCCGTCCTGCAGTGCTTCTGTCTCGGCTTGTATGGTGTAGCGGGGCAACTGATTTGTCACTCACAAAACAAGTTAAATTGTTGCTAGATTCAGCCAGATTGAGCCCAATAGTCGCTAAATCGCTAGATTATTTTTTTGGTCGCCAGAGATGGCCAAAAGTCGCTAAATCTAGCGACAAAGTCGCTAAATTGGCAACACTGGTTCTTAACCCATGTCAAGAGAACTCCTCAGTTGAAAAAAAAAAAACAATCTCGGCTTTCTAACTATCAAAAAACGCCCAAATCAAGTCTGCTGTTTTTTAAAACCATTCAGCGTGAACAAGGAATTTCTCCATTCAACACCACTGAGCTTAGTTTCCATTTCACTCGCAGGGCCGGCCCAAGCCTTTATGGGGCCTTAAGCAGAATTTAATTTGGGGCCCCCTACCATCACCTCAGCTCCAGATGCCTCATTATTCCATAGGCTACACTGTTATGTGTGTAACGGACCCACAATCATTAGCATTATTTGTAATCATCTTATATTATACAGGTGTCAGCAGACTCATAAATATGGTTTAATTAACTTCTACATAAAGAGTGATGTATAAGTGTGGCTCATTAATTTAACTATTTGAAAGTAAGCAGGCTGGAGACTGCATTTATAGTAAACACGTTTATAGTAAACACGTTAAATAATTTAATTTCTTTCAGATGTGCAATGGTGTGCAAAATGTTCAAAATACAAATACAAAATAGAATCAAATGACATTCACATTATCTTACAGAAAAATAAAGTTGTAATCAAAATTAAATTCAAAATTGCTCTCGGGGCCCCCTGGTGGCGTGGGGGCCCTAAGCGACCGCATAGTTGGCATATGCCTTGGGCCGGCTCTGATCACTCGTCTCGCAAAAGCAGGCTAGCAGGTAACAACTAGTATTTAAAGCAATACTATGTAACATTTCTACCTTAAAATAACAGCTTGAAAAAAATTGTGCGGCTAGAATGAGTTTTAATATTACGATTGGCCTGTCTCCTATGCCCTTCGGGGGTCTGAGTTGGAAAAACTGCGCTATGTAACTTTGCTGGAGCGGCCCGGTGGCGGCCCGGGAGCTGAGCGGAAGTACTTCGACTTGCTTTCTGGCACACCTACCGCAAAAACAAATAGACCCCTCTCACGCTCCCAGGTACATTTGATTACTCTTACCTTCTCGGTCGACATAGCTTGCACCTTCTGACTCCTCGCCAGTTCGTCAACAAACGTGAAAGTGAAAGGGTGTTGTATTTACGACAGTGTAACTGTACATTACCTCCAAGCCTGTAGGGGGAGCTCCATAGTGGGCTTTTTGAGAAGTTACATTGTATTGCTTTAACATCTGCAGCCGTCATGAGCTAGATAACGTGTTATGCCCTAAACTTGATTTTCAGCACGCATGTTAGAATAACATTTATGTACACATGTTTGCCACAGTAAGCGACTTACCTTCCATCAGTCAGTTTAGATCCAGCGGGAAGTGAGGTTGCCATGTCAATCAATAAAAAAATGTGACTTTGCTGTCTGAATCAGTGGAATATTCGTAAGCGAGGACTGGCAACCAGGAGTGGGTTGTACCAGCTGATCAGAACACCAATAGAAAAGAAGCGCTAGTTATTAATCTCGATTGGCTGTAACCATTTGTATGCGTCAGTGGATGTACCCCCCCGAAAGGTGAGGGATTTTCATGCCTGATAAACTCTTAACCTTTACGTCGTCTTTGGCATTTTTCATAGTGGCAACTGAAGAAATGGAGACAAATGATGCGTCTTTGTGATAGGCTGCTAGTAACAAAGTGCCTAAACACACCATTTGCCTCTTTTATGTCAGAATGATTCATAAATCATTGTTAAGTGGCTTCAGAAAACCTGGAGAACTTTTGCTCAAGGACAGTATGGCTCCTTTGCCGGGAAAACCAAAGGAAAATGAGGCGTGGCTCAAGACTTTTGCACAGCACTGCAGGTCTGTAGTGTGTTGATGTTTTGAAGAAGCACGACATAAAAGGTTTTTTTTGCAATCCACCCAATAGCTGAAGTAGATAGAGGGCACCTTTATTAAGCAGGTTGATTATCCTGTGCATCTGCCCGATTTGGTTGGCTTGTTTTGTTAAAGGTCTGCGACAAATGTGCGTGCCCAGATACATGTGACAACCAGTTCAAGGTGACCTCATGAAGTATTTCCAGTAACAATCCTGCACGATTAAGTATGCAATAGCAAAAGCGGTATCATAATAATTGATTACACCAGACGATTTAATGTACTAAAGGCAGTAACTGAAATATTGACATCCCTTCTAAGCAGTCTTCCTATAACATGATCAATGAAAAACATTTATCATTGTAATGTTATACGTATGCTTTGGGACGTCACCAACCTGAGATGATTTTAACTGCACATTAGTGACAGATGCAAATGCATTATTTTCCACAAGGCCTCATAAAGACCGTAAAGGAAGCTTTTTCAAAATCTTCATGACGCCACTCAGTATTGACCTCTTCCTGCATGTCCTGAGCGCTCTGAAGCAGACCATTCCTCCAAGATGAGTGCCAGCTGTGCCTGCAGGTACTACAAATATGGAGTTCCTTCAAATGGACAAAGCACCCCAGAAGCACAGGGACCCCAAAGATTGCAAAAACAAGGTCTTTCTAACTTTCAGCAACACTGGGACATCATTAAAAGCTGCTGTTCACGAAGAATACTCGGACAGCTTGAGAGGATCTCTAGGGAGAGCTGCCCAAAGAGGTGCAGAAAGTTGGTGAAGGCGAATCCAAGATGGCTTACAGCCATCGTTAAAGAGGGTTTAACCTGATAAAGTAAGAAAGAAACGTTTTGCAGTAAAAATCCTACTTCAGTAAAAGCCTCTCATGATAGTTAAGAAACATATTAGTAAATTAACCAATGAAATGAATGAATGGATGAAAGAACTCGTACTAAAGTCTTATTGTTGTGATCAATGAAGCTGGAACACAACCATCACATACCAAGCTGCAACTAACAAATCATTTGGTTGCTCATCAAAGCATTTTGACCTTTTTCACAGCAGAGATTTTGACTTGAAACTGTAGGACAGGTGCGGGTGTAACATTACAAGGCGCGTGCTTGGTGAGCTTTTGGAGCGCTTAAATGATTTCTCTGACCTAATCATTCCCCAGGTCCCCAGTGTGTTGAGGTACCTAAAAACTGGTACTAATGCGGGCTTCCACATTCTGTGAGTTCCAGTGCTCCACGGAAGTGTTTAGTAGAATCTGCACCAACGTCGGAGGTAAAACTGGAAAGCCGTCAATTATGGATCTGCAGAGTGCCAAATACAATGTCAAAACGGAAGCCAATGCTTCCGGATCCTACGATTCCCAGCAACGTCACAGCTATACGTTGTGTGATAAGGACACGGAAGGCACATTTCCTGTCTCAAATGATATAAGCCCGGATAAGCGTGCTGCTGTTGAACAGAATTTTAACACATTGTCAAATAAACTGGGGATAAACTGTCGAAACGTTTGCAGTAGTGCCGGATGCATTTAAGGTATTTCTCCTTTAACTTTCTGCTTTTACGGGACAGTTACTAATCTGAGGGAAAAAGGGAGCTCATACTCTGATCGACAGATGCCAGAACAGCTCACTTTAAACTCAAAAGCCCCCCCACCCCCCAAACTCCATTTACCAGAACCAGTTGATTAGTGACTATTTACAGCAAGATTTGGAAATATTCTACGGGGATAGACACGATTAAAGTTGTCAGCATGCGTCTTGGATGTTGGTATCAAAAACGACGTCTTCGATACACACAAAGTCATTGGTGAGCAAAAAATAAACACACTGACAAATGATTTGACATGAAAGCAGAATGCATTTCTGCTTTTTAGTTATTTTTTTTTTTGTTGGTTTTTTTTTTCCAGATGTTTGCGTACAAAACAAAATACTGTTTGTGCATTAAATCTGTTCTAATACTGGTAACATAGAAAGCAATTAGGAATGAAAAGTTTCCGGTAGTTTGCATATACCCTGTTCGTATGCACCTGTGCAGAGTCAGAAAAAAAACAGGCCGACACCAGCTTGTAAATAGAACATTCGGTGCGAGATCCGACACCTTCCGCTTCCGTGCACAGACACCAAAAAGAAGAGGAAAAAAAAAAAAAAGAAAAGAAAAAAAATCAATTATCTTTTTTTAATTACATTATCGAAGCATAGATGCATTAATTGTGAAAAAAGTAGAAAAACACCGAGTCTTTCTCAATAAGTTAAACCTCTCTGGCCGAAGAACAGGGCCGGCTCACACAACAACAACAAAACCAAACAAAAAACAAACAAACAAACAAAAAAAAAAAAAACCTGTAAAGCGTTCAGATTCGATTAAACTAAAGACAACTTGAACACATGTTCGCTGAAATAAAAGTGCGTCTCCTTTATGACTTGAAACTTGTTTTTAAAAAAAAAAATAAGGAAAACACAGAAGATGCAAGTGGCTTATGTTTCTTTCCTTCCACCCTCTTCCACAGGGTTTCACAAGCATTTTTCACGAAACTTCACAAGTTCCATCGTTTGATCGACAAACAATAAGCTGAGTTATAGTTGGTAAAAAAAGAGAAAAAAAAAAAGAATTATGATAACAATAATTACAAAGACAGTAATAACAAGAAATGAAGTAATAATCAAAGTCCTGTACAGTCAGGCTCATCTTCTGATAGAACCCCGCCAAACTGATCGATTATTGATTGGTCTCCAGCAGCGTGACAGACCTGTGCTGACTGAAGAAAAGTGGCCAATGCGGTCGTCTGAGCTTCAACTTCCCTCAGCTGCCCTCAGCTACGGTTGAGTGGAAAAAGCCTTTTCCAATTCAAGTCTCCCTCTGCTGTGTGAAAAACAAAGTCGTTATTAGCCTGCAGCCAAACAACGGTTTAACGTCGGCTTCATCAAAACTGCTTTTCTGGCCAGTAGGGGGCGGCAGAAACAAGCTGTGACCACAACATCGACGCAGCACAGCGTCCCAAAAAACTAAACAAAAAAAACTCCAACTCTTATGTGGTCAAAAGAATTAATCAAAGCGTGTGATAGATGAGCAGAGCGCTCCACGGGTTTCCACGATGATAATAGAAACCGCCTTCCAGAGAAAAACAAGGACTCGACTTGAGGGTAAATTGCTGAGCCACATATGCTGCTTTCGTACCACAGGCCCCAGAATAAATCCCATCTTAACCCACTGAGACATGAGTGCCTTTAACCAGCAGAACAGCTGTACTCGTATGTAGGTTCTAATAAGTTAAGTACACATTCCTGTAGGAGCCCATTATTTTTTTCTTAATTTGGGCTTTAATCACCATAAATTTTTTGTTTGTTTACACGTGACTTATCTAATATCTTACTTTGTTAATTATTTGTCTTGTTTTATAATTCATCCCTTTCTTTTTTTGCATTTCAGTCGATGACACCGTGAGATATACGGGTAGGTAGGGCAGCCATTAGACACGCACTGGGTTCGATCATATTTTTTCTCCCCTTTTTATGCATGCAATGTACATACAAACCATCAGAAACATATTTTGCCTGCATCAATGGCCAGTTAAAAATTTCACCTTTATTGTAAACAAGGCTTACATAACAAAACAAAAAAGAAAAAATTTGATCTAATAAAAAAATATATATATATATAATCTTCAGAGAAGCCCAGAGGTGCTGAACGTCTCACCTCGCTGGGGTTTGCAGTAGAGATCGTCCCCAGAGAGGGATCAGTCCAGTTCATGTACTTCATCCTGCAGCATGGCTGAGGCTCGTCCTGCATCACTAACACGTTTGGCCATAATATCCCACTGCGGAATCAGGGCTTTCGATTTGGTACCTGCGGAGGAAACAGAGTGTGAGAGAGGTTGCGGCAGGAAACGCACACAAACACAGCCTCTTCTAGTCTGCACACTGTTCCTAATGAAATACCAAATGGTAAGAAAAACATTCTTCTGCCCCCTGGTGGCTTCATACAGGATAAACTTCTTTGGATTTATGGAAAATGTAAAAAGTTCACGCTACAGTGATATTATATCATGAAAGTAGGTCATTTAAGTAGAAGAATGCACTGGTGAATTCCTCATCTCAAACAATTTATTGAAACAAAAGCCAATAACAGTGATGGGTATCCCACAACAGAAAATGTCTACGTCTCAATAACTTGTCATGTGCCCTTGAGCATCGATTACAGCATGACGACGACTCAAGCTGTTCACAAGTCGACTTATTGTCTGCTGAGGCGTGGCATCCCACTCTTCTTGAAGGGCGGCCCTCGGGTCACTGAGGTTCTGGGGTACAGAGTTACGAGCCCCTACACAGCTGATCCCATTGGTTTCCTATGGGATTTGAGTCTGGAGAAAGTGCAGGCCACTCCATTTGAGTAGCAGCTGTTCCTTAATGATGAGACCTTGATGAGCTGGAGCATTGTCGTCCATGAAGATGAAATTGGGCCTGTGTTGTTCATGCAGGGGCACAATGACTGGATTAAAGCCTCGGTATGCTTCTCCGTCGCTATCCGTCAATCTGACTCCATGGTCAAAAAACCTCTCGAAGTTCTCCGTCGGGATGTCGGATACGCAAGGCAATTCACTTCCCGATCAGTAGGCGTCGCTACGTTAGACGACCCAATCTCACGACGTCTATCGTGAAAGTCGTTGATTGATTGTTTACCTTCCGGCTCCGTTTCACCCCTCACAGTGAACGATGGCGAGCGAGAGAGAAAGACTTTTGTTCAAGTTGGAGCTTATTGATATTGAAATGAAAATAATTTTGACCAAATGTTGACCGGCACACAGTAAACTCTTTCAAAAATGGCGGTGTTGTTGTTCTGAGAGGAAGGAGCTAAACTGGAAAAGTGATTCCGGAAATGATGTTGTTAGCCGACCAATCACAACCCTTGCAGTCTCCGTCGCCTTGAAAGGAATTTTGGCCAACGCACGCAAGCGACGGAGAGCGTCTCCATCGACGGAGAGGGCTTTCCGTAAATCAGCCTTTAATGATGCTATTCAGGTAGTATGTGCTTGTCACTGTCCCATTCACAAAGTGCCAGGCAGGCCTGTACTGACGAGACACACACTGTAACACCACCACCACCAAAGGCTCGTCTGGTGACAACAGCGGCTGATGCATAGCCCTCTCCCTGCATAGTGTTGTCCAACATCGTTGGCGGCCATCATTTCTGCTCTAAGTGAATCGACTTTCATAAGAGAACAGCACCAAGTCCCACCGGTCCCTCGTCCGGCATAAATGCCCCCATGCAAGACGATGACACCTGCGCCTGGTGGTGTGGTCAGCTACCCTTGCAGGTCGTCTAGCACGCAGACCACGCCGATGTAAACGGTCTTGAATGGTCTGACGAGACACTTGGGTGCCTCTCACCTCCCTTAAATGTGCCTGGAGTTGAGTGGCATTCATCATCATCATCCGGTTCCGCAGGGCACCGTTCACAATGAAGCGGCCATCAGTGTGGGATGTGGCCAAAGGACGTCCACTTCTATGCCTTTCTGTGACTCTTCCAGTCTCTCTGCATCTCTGTTGCAACCTGCTGATAACACTCTGTGACGCTTTTAGTTCAGTGGCCACATCCGTCGGAGAACATCCTGTTTGAAGCCGAGGTGTCGTCTTGGTCTCATGATGTCAAAATGTGAACAGCATGATGAGGACTGTTTAAATGCCAAATCTAATTGAACCAGGAAATTAATTGATCAATTCCTGGATCAAACACCTGTTGGGAGTTTTGCCGTTAAGCTTGTGCATAAAGAACTGAAACATTGAACAGTCTGACATGTCCGTTCAAAGGTTTACAGAAGGTCACATTAAAGGGATAGTTCGCCTCTTTTGGCATGAAGCTGTATGACATCCCATACTAGCAATATCGTGCATGAACATCGACTTACCCCCTACTGCGTCCTGTGAGCCGAGTTCTGGCCTCGTTTCTCTCCCTTCGCATCACTGCATGCTGCTGCCTGCCGAGAGTTGCGCCTGTTTCACGGTGTAGACCGAGCAGTCCCCTGCTTCCGAGCAGCAAACACCGTAACAGGCGCGGCAGCACGCAGTGATACGAAGGGAGAGAAAATAGCGCCAAGCGATTGTGAGGTCTGACTTTTTCCTGCACAACAATTTTGTGATGCAAATGTATTACTCTTTTGAACGCATATTATTTTGAGAAATGCTTTATTTTTGTGCCCTCAGCCAACTAGCCGGACTACCTTCATCAACACCAAAACGAGGCCGGAACTCGGCTCACAGGATGCAGTAGGGGGTAAATCAATGTTCATAAATGATATTGCTAGTATGGGATGTCATACAGCTTCATGTCAAAAAAGGCGAACTATCCCTTTAAGTTCACCTGTAAAGGTTACAATGAGAAATTGGCAAGTTTGGTGGTTCACAAGGTACTTTTGAAGTCTTCACATTTCTTCCTCTTCAACTACACCTCAATCAGATAAAAAAAAACAAAAAAAACAATAGACGCTTGTATTTCACAGTTAGTTTTCACAAAGGTTTCACAGTCAATATTCAAGAAATTCAGCAAACAAATCCTCGTAAAATATTCATTCTGACTCGGGGGATTTCAGAATTTGTCATTCAGTGTAAAGCAGCTTTCGTCTCCCTGGTAACAGTAATTAAATGCGCCACAGCTGCACACCAATCTTCTGCCAAACTATTTCAGTTCAGAAGAAAAAGTCCCAATTCTTTAAAAAAAAATAAAAAATTGTTGCAACACAAAATCCAACATAGAAATCCCAAATTACAGTTTCCTACATTTACTGCTTTGTACCGGATAATAAAAGAAAGCGTGGTGCGTTTCACTGACCTTGAATTTAATCAAGAAGCTACTGAAAATGAACAAATGGAATGGTTCTAACAGCCCTTGGTTTTTAACTGCAGATGTGGGTTCTTTTTTCACCACTTGGGGGCAGCAAACACAAAAATGATACCCCACAGGTTGGTGCTGTAAATTTAGTGTTAGACATCCAGCAATTATAACGCTCTTCTCTTTTTCTCCATCGTATTCCTCCTCGTCTCCCTTTTGCTCCAATCTTCTGTCTGTGACCTGGACATGAACCACAGCGCATCATCTTCTAGTCTCAATTTTCAAAATGCATCGAAGCGAGTGAGGAGGGTTGTTGGAGGAGCAACGATCAAGAGGCACAGGTGTATGTCTTGATGAACAGAAGGGGCGCGACACATAAGTCATTTTAAATCCAACTAAAAAGAAAGATAAAGGTTACTAAAAGTAATGTTAATGTTAATCTAACAAATCATAAAATATCGCAGAGAGACGAACAAAACAATGGACAGATGATGCAGCTGTGCCACGGGTCATGTGTAATTCATGCTGGGTTAAAATGAGGGCTGTGAAGTAAAGGAGATAACATCTGTTAAAACGCCTGTTGCCTCCATGTCTCTCTTCTCATGTATCTTATTCTCCTTCACTGCTCACATCTCAGGAGGGAGGGATGGAGACAAAGGAAGCGGTGGTGAGCAGAGGAATGGAGGGTTTACCAACTGAGAAACAAGAAGAGGTAACAGATTTCTGTTTCTGCCCAACTGGTGAGTTCCAACCTTCAGCTCGGTTTATGCCCCGTGGAGCTCTTCAGCTGCTTCATCCTGAAACATTTTCCACATACTAGCCACTGTATGTGTCTGCATTCAAAAATGATGCCATGAGAGTGAACCAGAACAGGAATGCTAATGAGGCCTAGATGTATCAATATTTTCTCAGTCTAAATTAGGGTTGAATGGATTAAATTAATAAAACAGCGAGCCGAAACCCACTTAAATAAGAGAAAAGCAGCAAATTCACAACATTCAATTGTGTCGCTTCAAAATGCGTCTTTGACGTGGTCATTCGATACACTGACGTTATTAAAATATTATCCATAGACTGTTCTGCTGCGCATGTATCTAGCAGTTAATATAAGCTCAGTGGTTTAAGTAAAAATGATTGGCATGACATTAGAAAAGCAGATCGTACGTGCTGTAATAACACTGCACACCTTCAATTTAATGACCCCCAAAAAGACATGAAAAGAATTTCTTTCTGATATTCTGATAAACTACTGGGACCTGAACAAGTCAGTGAAGTGGTGGTGGACGAAGAAAAAGAAATCCAAACTAACTTTTAATCCTGGTGCCTGCCTGACTTCAAAATACAAATCGCCTCCTGATGTGTTATCCCAGCCTGGGCCTGAGGTGTGCTCACAGACCAGCAGAGATGCCGTCCCTCAGGATACACTTACCGAGCCTTCCTCGTCCTTCCCCTCTCCGCTGTTACCATGACAACATAGACCGTAGCCTCCAGCTAAAGCAGCAAGGCCGATCCGATCCTCTCACAATCTCTCCCTCTCCCTCCTCTGACCGTCTTTCTCTGGCATATTCTCCCCCTCTTGATCTCTCAGTCTGTTTTTACCCGGCTCTCGCATCACAGGGGACGGTGGGACGCACCCCAAAAACACACGAGCCCCTTGGAAACCGGACTCCTATCCAATAAAAATTCTCTACTGAAAGGGATAAAATCAAGAGTAGCTGAACAGGGATACATTTTAAACAAGTAAAAAGAAAGAAAAAAAATCGTCCCCTTTTGATATCAAGCACAGCTGCAGCTAATGAAGGTATAAGATACTAACAACCAAATATCTCAATCATCATCATCACATAGAGCTCAGTAATCTAAATGGTTTGAAGGTGAGAGAGCAAACTCCCGCTGTACATGTACTCTTTAGTTTGTGGGTCACTCACCATCCATTCCGTTGTGCTGCTCATAGGAGCGTTTGCCCAGGATGGTGGGTGAGCCGTTGTTGAGGATGGGAGAGGACTTAATGGGTGTCAAGCTGCCTGTAGTGAAGCCTCCACGAATAGGGGGGTTGGGCTTGGGTGGACGGGGATGTGCTTCTGAAAATGTGCAGCAGTACAGAGGTTATGCAGAGAGGACTACAAAGCAAAATGAAAATGTGAAACTGTGTTCCGTCTTAAAGCTGGACTAAAGAAGTGTGTGAAACCTTAAATTCACACACACTTAACTTATTTAAGTGCCTTATTTGCCAGGCCCAAACTTTGGTTTCAAGCCTGACAAATATCTTGTGAGAATTGCAGAAAAACAGGACATGAGTAAACGTAAGAATGGCTTTGACTTGCTCATGGGAAAAAACGGGATGCCAAATGATGCTGATTTATCATCCCACTTGTTGCTCCTGGTAAATAATATATATATATATATATATACACACACACACACACACACACACACACACACACACACACGCAACACGAGTGAGGGGTTGCTTCTTACCTAAGTACCGAACCACAGACTCGAGAGGTTTACGTTCCACGGGTTTCAATGGCACAGGCTTTTTTGGCCCATCTGGTAACCGAAGGGCACCTGTAGAAATTTATAATCCAACAGATGAGGAAAAACAGATGGTTTAAAAAAAAAAAAAAAAAAAAAAAGGGGGGGGGGGCATTTCAAAGCATGGAATTTTAACATTAAATATTTAAATATATATATATATATATATCTATATATATATATATATATATATATAGATATATAGATATATATGCATCATACGATACTTCGTGTGATGCTTATTCAAGCAGATGCAGAAAACGCAGACCAACGGTTGCATCAACAGTCGGATCCGTGTTAAAAGCTAAGCTGGGAGAAGAATTAGGCCCCTACACTCTGCTTTGATGGCTGCTGTGTTCACGGGGAGGTAGGGGTGCCTGGCCAGATATCGAGGCCGAATGATGTCCTGGCAGAGGCGACGTGCCACCTGTGTCAGGGTGGTGGTCTGCAGGTAAAAAGCCTGGCGGGTCTTCACTGCAAACTTGGGGCTGCCGCTGTGCCGCAGGGGTAAACCATGGGGGCTCTGCAAGTACAAAGAGGAGAACAACATCTTCATCAGTTCATTACACAGAAACAGCTGATGGATCACCGACTGATGACAGAAATGTCAAGATACTTCCTAACTGATGGCAAAGAAAACATCTGGAGTGCTTTGTTATCTCAAATATATGTAAGTACTTGACCTTAGTAATACTGGTAGGAAAGATTGAACCATCACGTTCAATTTTTTCCCAACATGCAACATCCATTTGACACACCAGCCAATAATTGTCCCTCATCTGCAGCATATGTGGCGTTTAATTTATCTTTTTACAATAAGAGAGAAATATAACCCGATTTACAGCATTAACTTAAACATTAATCTTTTTGGGGGGGACAGTGCTGTCCAGCACAATATTGCAACACAAAGCTTTCAATCAAAATAATTTGAATGCAAAGAATTATTTGGTCATTTAACTGCCTTTTACAGGGCATTTTATGATTTTGGAGCGGTGCATGGAAGAACAGCAGGGGGGGGGGGGGCAGGAACATCCTCCAGATCCTAACGAGCCACATCTGTGGTTTCTTTGGTAAACCAACATTACAGAGTGAGATATTTGTTGCTGACATTTAATGAAGATAAAGCTCATGGAGCAAAATCCAAGCAATGAGAGTTTTTCAGCAACAGATAACTCTTAGTTCTTCTACTTCTTAAAGGGATAGTTCGCCTCTTTTGACATGAAGCTCTCTGACGTCCCATACTAGCAATATCGTTTTGCATTCGGTCTGCACGGTCTACAGAGCACGCAGTGATACGAAGGGAGAGAAAATAGCGCCAAGCAATTGTGAGGTCTGACTTTTTCCTGGAAAACGATTTTGTGATGCAAATGTATTACTCTTTTGAATGCATATTGTTTTGAGAAGCAAAACACTTTATTTTTATAACTCCAGCAAACTAGCCGGACTACTTTCGTCAACACCAAAACGAGGCTGGAACTCGGCTCACAGGACGCAGCAGGGGGTAAGAAAATGTTCATAAACAATATTGCTTGTATGGGATGTCATACAGCTTCATGTCAAAAGAGGCGAACTATCCCTTTAAGATTAAAGTATTCACAAGACTGAGATGGATGTGTGTATTCGAGGTAGAGGCAGACATACAGCCGTTTGCACTGGGGTTTAAAATGACCCTCTTTTTCTGGTTATGAGACTGATTATCGTTTATTTATTAATTCAAAGGAACAACTTTAGATGTTCTAGATTCCAATGTTGCAAAGTAAAAATGATTACTTTGTAAATCAAGAAAATGAAAGAAAGAATGAAGAAATTTTTGTAACATCTGTCATCAAAATTAACAGTGAAAATTGACATCATTCTGACCTACATGAGTGGCATTAAGACAGCTAAAGGCTCCGGGCAGACAGGAAGTGGGTTGTGTGTGGACTGCAGATAAGCTGGAGTCCGGGAGCGGGCATGTGTATGTTCCGAGTGTCAGCTCGTACCATGCTGTTGCGGTTGGGTCCTGGCCTCTCGCCATCCAGTCTTGTGGGCATCTTGAGCCCTCCATACTTCTTCCAATAAGTCCAGCATGAAGCACAAAGTCGACACTGCATGTTGGGAGGTCCCCATGAGTACCACTGGTAGGAGCTGCTGGCTACACACACACACAAAAATGTGCATGGGTAAGCGCAGATGCGTAACGGAAAAACGTGCGATGTAGAAGAGCAAAGAACACACGTGATCATGAACGCAAGCAGCAGCAAAAACTTCATTCAAAAATCATTCATCATCTGCTGCAGGGTAAAGGACGCCACTTTCTCTTTTTTCTAACATCCAGTGTGCACCACATACACAAAGGATGGAGTGGATGTGTGCTTTTTAAATGATCCACGTCACAATGAAAAACACTTTCGGATAATAGTCAAGAGTCACGTCATTTTTTTTTTAACAAACGTCAGACGATCCATTCAGTGTTGGGGTGTTGGAATATTTGGCAGAAATGAGATCAGTAAAAAATAAATAAATAAATAAATAAATAAATACTATGTGAGCATATTATGCTTTTTTTTTTACAGCGATTTGTGACCAAAACTTTCAAAAGCTATTACTCTAAAACGGGCTCATACGATATGACAAGATTCAGTTAACTCATGAAATCAAGCTGTTATTCACGAATTCTGCTCAAGAAACAAAGAAAGTCCAGCAGCAACACTCTTATATAACTGAATGACTTACTGTAGCAGCTTTCACAGGCTCGGCCCAGGCCAGGGATCTGCCCTGAACCTGGCGGTCCTGGGACGCCCGCACTCGCTGCTCCATTTAAAAGAGCTGGCATTACATTGTTACTCAGCTGGTTAGGGTTTGGCTTGTTACTGAAAGGGAACACGAACAGAGACGGAGGGGGAGGGGGGGGTCAGACCAGCAAGGATAAGACGGACCCGTTCAGTGTACTTTCAGTTTGAGAACAGACGACATTCATGTTCCTGCAGTCAGAAATGGAAGTTATGCTGCTCTACTGGAGGGCGTCATTAATAGTAGCAGTAAAAAATAAAAACATTTAAAAAGAAAACTTCTTCTGATTAACAGAACTGTGGAAATTACACAGATTTAAAATACAGGAGGTAAGGTAAGAAGAAGAGAAAAGAGGGAAAACCAGCAGAAAAAAATAAAAGTCACACAGGAACTTGCACCAAAGTACTCACTAGTTGGGGATGTAAACCTGCTTGAGCTTGCTCTCTGCCTCAGCTGCTTTTAATCGTTTCTGGAGCAGAGACGAGGATTGAGGAGGAGGGAGAGCAGAGGGAGAAAGAACAATGGGATTAAAGTTATTCGCTTCCAAACCCTAATACAGTTTCAACGTGAAAAAGACAGGCATGTTCAGTGTAACAATCTTGTGTTCCGAAGCCCATATGAATTTGCCTTGATTTGGAGACATGTTTAAAAGGTTTAAAAAAAAAAAAAAATTGATGATCATTTTTTATGATGCTTTTTAAGATTGATTAAACCCCCTTTTTTCTTTTTTTTTTTTGCCAAAGAGTACATTAAACCGACACTTGACAGAGACCATTTTTGTTGTCTTGACTGCAGCATCTCCGGGTGAAAATTAGCACGTGCGCCTGGGCGCCATGTCCAAAATGATGCTGAGCCAAGCTGGAGCCGATTTTAGAAAATGTCCAACTGCAGTCATTCGACGAGGGACTGATTGCAGACTAAACACTTTTCACTTTATTAAGGCCAAGGTGTCAGTGGGTGGTCATGTTTTTTTAAGCAGCGTATAAAGGGCTTTAGATGAAGATGTTAAAAAGAGTCAAAATGTGCTAGAGACTGGGCATCAAAAACCGTGCACGAATAATAAAAGAAAACATTTCTGAGCGTATAATGCAAGTTACCTGTTGTACGTATCTATCTGTGGTCTTCCACATGTAGTAATACTCAATTATACTCGTCAGTGACTTCCAGGGTAACTGGAGAACAAGAGAAAAGAAACGATCATCACTTCAAAAAGGAGGCATTGTTATGTCATGGGAGCAAATCACAAATCACCACTGATGAGGTTTTCCTCATCAGTGGTGAAAATCAAGTTAAGAAAATTAGACTGGAGCAATTGGCTTCATTGATAAATCATTTCACAGAATTATAATCTACAACTCATTTGATATCTGATTACTGTTAAAAGGTCAAGTTCCGAAGTTCTGCGATGAAGACATCCGCTGCTCTGTTGGTGCTTTTCTCCCTCTCATCAACGCAGAACATTTTCACTGCGGATGCTGAGGAGGACTGTTCCGTGATTAGAGTGGATAAAAAAAATTTAAAAAAATGATCCTATTTGCAGATCTGTGCAAGGTCTTTCAAAAATTTTCCTTGGACATTGGCTGCTTTTTGTACCCAACTCGAGGGTCGTGCCTACACATAACGGACAACTTAGTGAAGAAGCCATCTTAAACTATAAGTTTAGGTGCTTTGTGTCTGTCAAAAAGAAACCCACATTTCATCCGTGAAAAACGCCAAAGATGACACAGTTTGACAAGCATAAAGTAGTATATTTTTGCGTCGAAGAGCTATTAGCTAAAAATTTGTCTATTGTCTAATTTAGATGCATCTGACCCATCATATGATCCATTTACTGTTCACTGAAGCCTCATCAGAAATGGTCTTGAAGCAAAAGTGGTTAAAAGAAGCTGATCTTAAACGGACGGAAAACATGGAGAAAAAGGCAGAGGTATGACAAATGATACAAGAAGTGGACTGAAAATCAGTGGCAACAGGTCTTACGGAGGGATGAATCCTCCCCAGAGTCCGGACCTCAGCTTTATCGAAGCAGTGTGGGATCATCTTGACAGAGAACAGAACAAAAGGCAGCCGACAAAGAAGAGCTTTGGGGTGTCCTTCAAGAAGTTACAGGAAAGCTTGTGTAAGAGGGTTCAGGCGGTGTTGAAGAATAAAAATGGTCATACCAAATACAAATTTTACAAGCTCTTTTCTCTCATATACTGCATTTCCATCCTGTTTGGACATATTCTGATAAATCGCTACACCTATTTTGCGTTTTTCTGACATTTAGTGAAGAAATTAGAGGTGGCTGAAGGTTTTACACAGTACAGTCGGTTGAATTAGGTTCCCGCTAAGAAGTTGTAAAGAACTGTGTGCTGCAGCAGTCAGTAAGTCAAGGCCCCACCCATGATGGTGGTGTAGTCCTGTTGTTTAAAGAAAAGGCATGAAGGAAAAAAAAAAAAGAAGTCGTACTGACAGATGTCAGCCACCAGGTGGTGGAGTGATGCACACAGTGCAAGCTGAGCACAAATTGAACTATAAACATCCACTGGCAGCACCATTCTTCTTGGGCTGTACAAGCGCACAGCAGCTGGAGGAGCAACAGTGGAGGGGCAGCCTTCTCCTGGCTGCCTCTCAAAACCTAAAAACTCAGTTGTTGGTTTGTTTTTTTAAATGCTTCAAGGGATTCTTTCTCATAATGCAACAACAGTTTTATTCCTTGCGAAGGGGCTGGCTGCAGTGATGCATCCTAAACTACCATTGTGTTCATAAACTATCAACTAAATGCCCAAAATCAAGTTAAAATATCACTGTAATTCTGCTGTACCTGCACACAGAGGCAGACATTATGGATGCACCGAATGCCTCCAATACACATCTCTAAATGACATGATTGGTTACACGTCCTGTCATAACTACACAACAATTTGATGAAGCAGAAATGCCTTTGAGTGTATCGAAGCTTAAAGAAAAACACATGATAAACACAAAAGCACAGCTCTAACATCACTTCAGTTTGAGAAATGGTTTCTCGTGAAGCCAAATATTCCCTGGCGCTTAAAGATCGCCAGTCTTGTGAATCTCGGCACACGCAGAAAGCTTTAAATAAATCAGGATTTCCCAAAAAACTAAATCTTTAAATGCACTTCTTCTTGTTATGCCACTCACAAAGTCCTGCTGGATATCGGTGAAGTCCTTGCCGTATTTCTCAAGCGCCTCTTCAAACAAGTTGGCCTCGGAGGCGCTCCACTCCTCCATTTCATCCCTGCAGAGAACGGGCCCGCCCTGAGGCACCAGCGCTGCGATGGCTCGAGTCATGTCGTAGCCTGTGGCGTGGAGGGTGTCCATGGCGTGAAACTAACCGCAAAAGAGAAATGCATGTTGTTAGAACATCGTCCGAGGCAGTTCTTTGACTTAACATACTCAATAATCAGCGAACATCTTTAGTTAAACATGACAATATTTTATTTGTTCAGTCCGTGCTGCGATGCAGCCTGTGCCCAAGGCTTTGGGTGTGCGTGTGGATGACTCGAAGGCTGCTCATCTAGGTTTCATATTCAAAGATAGGATCGAGGGTGGAATAGGCTCACATTAGGCCTCTAAAGCCCAATTGGATCTTAAGACAATCAGATACAGGTATAAACAATCACAACAGATTCCCAGAACACATAAACACATACAATCCTGATTCTCTACGATACTTTTCACATATTGTGTGATGCCGATTTAAACAAAGCCCACTTTCATGTAGATCTCACCAAGGTGATGTCTCTGGAGGCTGCGGCAGCACTCATGTGAAGGCTTGGCTGCCGCACAGAACTACTGCAGTCCAAAGCTCTGGCAAATGTACCTACTGACCTATGGGATACGAGACATGGTGACAAAGATGAGGAAAACAGGAGGCAGGGAAGAAACTACTTGCATTATTTCATTCCAGGAGTAATGGAATTAGACCTGAAGTTCCATCTCAGAAGCATTTATGCAGAAAACATTTAAAGCTAAATCAACAAACTCATAACTCATGGTGGCTCCTCATAACCATGTGATTCAATAGTCAGGCCGGGCAGTTAATACACCTCTGGCAGAGAAGCAGTGTACGCTAAGCTAAAGATGCTAAGAAACCATATCTAGTTTCAGAAAAATCAGGGATTGTTCAGGAAAACTTTGAGATCCTTAAAAAGGTATTATTTCGGTGAATATTTGTGCTCTTGCTGAGAATTAGATAAGTTAGACATGTTTTTTTTGTTTTTATATATAAATGTCCAATAAACATTAAGCAACTTAGCTAAGCATTGTATAAATTGTATAATTCTGTTTATTAAGCCTTAAGTTGGAAGAAATGGTCAATTCATACACTGTTAATACACAACCCGCTGAATCTCACAAGCACATTTCTGTACAAAACAAAGAGAAATTGGAAGTTTTACAGGAGAGACCATTTTGAAATTCAGCACGATGATGTCATCACCCTTTTCCCAAGGTGTACAGATCAGACTGCCATGATGTAGGAGCTAGTTCTAGTTTTAGAGGTAATGATAAATCTTCTTCGACTAAATTTGTTTTCCCCTGCTTTGACAGTCATTGATAACTTAAAGTAACCATCTCCGGGCTTAAGAATCACAATTTCCCAAAAATGTGGCTCAATTGATTTGCAGTATATTGTATTTTTCTTTAATAATTTATTTTTGAAACCCACCGATATTGGTATCCTTCGCAACCGACTTACCGAGCTACTACAAGAAACTGGTCGAT
This sequence comes from Odontesthes bonariensis, assembly GCF_027942865.1. Taxonomy (NCBI): domain Eukaryota; kingdom Metazoa; phylum Chordata; class Actinopteri; order Atheriniformes; family Atherinopsidae; genus Odontesthes; species Odontesthes bonariensis. Next base: position 21,775,990 of record NC_134522.1, on the reverse strand, counting down.
CTGTTTCTCTGTTAGTGAGCTGTTGGGGTCAAAGATCTTCTCCTCGAGTTTCTCCAGGTCCCTGTCATCCTCCTCATCTGAATTCACCCGCGAAACAAGCAGAAATAAAACACACGTATGTGTGAGTTGTGGCTCTCGTGTACACAACAAACGTGGGCAAAACACACAGCTGAAGTGATTTGTTCATCCGCCATTTCTTTTAAAAACTACAGATTTATTTAAAGCTTTAAAGAATCCCAGTTGAAGAGGTGGAGTCTGTCAGGGTGCCAGCCTGCGACAAACCAGCCTCTAGCACATGCAGAAGAACTTCATTTGCATGGGTTTAATTAGAGAGCTTAGTGTCCCACAGTGCTTTAATGGCAATTTCAGAGGTTTTCCCACCTGCTAAGAATAAAAATTCTGGCAAAACACTGTACCCAGAATCTGGCAGAAAAATGGTCACATTTGAAAATGATTAGCTTGGCACAAAATGTCTGAAAATGTTCTTTCAGCCAGTTAAAGGGAAAATATTAATGGATTTCAACATTGTGGACGAGTTAAAAGGTAAAAAAAAAAAAAAAAAACTCGGAACGTGGTCAATTGTCAAGACACCGGAGTGATATTTCCATCAGGTGTTAAGCATCATGTGGGTATAGTAATCATTTGTCAGCGACTCTTTGCTTTTGTCTGACATGGAATGCGACGGAAGCACCAAAAAAATAAATAAATAAATCGAAAAACAAAGCAGTCATCTTTTCTGCAGGTAACTAAGCGTCAACCTGCAATAAGCTCCGATTTAAAGGTTTATATTTGTGTAAATCATGTGGCGGCGTTTTCGTTGTCATGGAAACGTAGCTTAGCTGTATTGGCTCGGGGTTGACAGTTCCCTTCAGGAAACGGTGTTCGCCTGTCATACATTCTAGAGAACTGTGGCTAGTTGAACAGTCGAGGTTTCATAAGATGTACCTTCTTTCAGGAGGTCGGTGATGTCAGCCTGGTATTTGTTCCCGACGCGGATCTCCCCTTTATCAGCCAACAGGGTCTTTTGCTGAGGGTCATACACCAGCGAGTAGAAGAAGGCATCCTGGGAAATACAGATGGCAGGAAGGCGTGAGGGTGGAATGAAGGAAGGGGAAGCGAGACAGGCAAGCAGAGAGGGGAGAAAGAGGGGTGCAGCTGTCCCTCCATGCATGTGTGCGTGTGTTTTTCTCTCTACGAGTCTCTCGTCTCCTCATTAGTGCGTGTGAAAAGAACATTCTGGGTCAACATGTTAAATAATTCATCTTGAAACGAGAATCTTTAAACTCTGTAGACTCGCGCCCATCCGCACAACACACACATTTAGAGAAGTCCTAAAAACTAACGCATAGAATGAACTTCGGAGACTCGTTGATGCTACACAGGGAGTAAAGCTGGCGTGCACACATACCTCCCTTTCCAGATACGACTTCAGGGCTTCCGTCTCGTTCAGCAACGTCACGCAGCACTTTCCTCTAAAGTCCAGAAAGGATGGAAGAAGAGAAGAAGAGTAGGGAAAAAGGAGGACAAAATAGGAGAAAGAAGAAGAAGAGAGAAGAGTTAGGAAAACAAGTTTAAACTCAGAGAAGCAGACAGAACTTGGGCTACATGATGAAAAGTCTGAGAGAAAAAACTGCTTTCCTGGCCTGAACTCATCTCCATGAGAAGCATCCAGATTTTAAAAAAAGAAATCAAGGTTCAAAGTGCTGACACGGACATCTACCATCTCTACCTGCCGCTCTCTGGATTCAGATAATATAGCAGCCAATTAGTCATGCCTCTGTAACCTGAGACAAATGCGATTTGGCAAGGTGACAAAGTCAGATGCCGTGTGAGGCGTCTCTGCACACTGGTGTCGAGTTGGAAAACTAAAGCTTGTATTCTCAATAAACAAACAGTTTATCTGTGTTTTAATTGTAGCACATGTCGGTTTGCTCTTCCGGCCACTCTTCAGAAATGTCAAGTAATAATGGGGTAATGATTAGGTGCGTCTGCCTGGAGCTTACTGATGAGCTAAATGTAGAAGCAGCCTTCTGTTGACATTTAGTGCTCAGTTAGCACTCAGCCTATCGGTGGTTTAGTTTAGTGCCTGCATTTGGTCGACTTTACCGTTGGACATCTTTCAGTTTTTACAGCCATGTTCACAAAAAGGCGGAATTTAGCTTTATGTTTGTTTTAGCCTTTAAAATACTAAAAAAAAAAAAAAAATTGTGAGCAGGTCATGCAGGTAAGCAGCTCAGTCAAATGTGCAAGTTTTTCTAAAACATTACCATCCTGTTGGAGGTGAATTGCTTATAAAAGCACCAGCGTTTTCTGCAACTGAAACATTTCTGGTACCATGGATGAGTAAGTCACAGCTACCGTTGAAGCTTCTAATTAAATCAAGTTTTCTACATTAGCTCTTCTTATTTACATCGAGTAATCATTTCTCTTTACAGTGGGTTTTAATGGCTGTAGCACAGGCCAACTTTAGTGCGCTGAATGCAGATTACAGTAGGATTTGTACAGTTGCACAGCTCACTTTCTTTACATGCTATAAGTGTTTTATCAGGACACTGCAGACCCCTTTAAACCAAAAAAAAAAACAAGCTGAAGATAAAGAGGCAGAGCAGGTAGCGCATCATCATTTACTGCTCTGATGCCAGTAAGTAAGACTGAGGCGTACCTGATGTGTGTGGCCGGTAAGGACTCCAGCTGGCGGGACAAGAACAGCTCTCTGTGTCTGAGCTGGTGTTTCTGTTTCTCGGGGAGATCCGCCATCTCTGGGTTCTCCATCTCCTCCTCTAGCTCCCCTAAGGGGGGGGTGGGGGTAAAAGAGGTAAAAGGTCAAACATACGCACATCAGATGAGGCAGAACAATGGCATCCACAGGGAAAAGCGTGCAAATGCAAATGTATCTGCTGCTGTAGCTACACACTGTCTCAGGCGCACAAGAGGACATTAAAAAAAAACAAATAAAAAAAAAAAAAACACGGGTGCACACTTGATGAGCTGGAACAATGAAGTCTCCGAAGACGGAGAACGTTGTGCGCACACGGAGCAGAGGCAGTTCACATTAATCTCGCAGCTTTTTGCCTTCAAATTCAAACGAGGCACACTAAGGTGTTCACGTTCCAATCTGAATCTCTGGCCTTTTAAAATGAGCTACGGCCGAGGTGTCGCAAGGTTTCAGACAACTCTGTGTAACCTTAAGAACTTCCATCCCTTTAACATCCTCCTCCTGATTTTATCAGACTGTATCAGTTTAATACATATTACATGTTAAGTGCAGAAACAAGAGTAAGAAGCCCAATGATAGGAAAATCACTGTGGAATTATCCTTTGATGTTATCAATACAGAATAGCAAAGATGCACAACAGCGCAACTCCAATACCAATATTTTAGAAAATTCAATATGTTCAAAGATGAAGTCATTCATGAATAAATAAATCCATCATCACACAACTCTCCCCACCTGCCTTCGTTCCTTGCGGAGTGCGGACTACGGGAAATCTACTGAAATCAGCTTTCATATTATTTTATTTTTTCTTATCCAGAAAGTTACCAGAGACACGGTACTTAGATGTTTTATTTGTAATGTAAGAGCAAAATGTAAGAGAGCAGAAACATGAGTGTGGGGTTTGCATTCGCTCTGCATGTCACGCCGGTCCCGTGCTGTAATAAAAACACCAAGAATCTGTTTTTTTTTTCTTCCCCAGGCCCAAGTAAATCTCCTCTAGTGCCACAGAATACATTTAACACCTGCCATTGCAGGAGTAACACGTCATCTGACTGGTTTATAAAGTGTATTTACACTTTATATACCAGCATTTACATGTAACGCTAGTTCAGTTTCCCCTCTAATCTTCCATTTGTTGCCAAACTGTCTCGAGTTCAACGATGAGTTGTTCCTGTCTGATATCTTGTATTAGAATGAAAATAATTGAGAACTGCTAGGCAAAAAAAAAAAAAAAAAAAAAAGGTTCTCGTGAAGGGCCACACTATAATGGACAGAGTGACTGCTCGTGAGATGTCAGCCCATTCGAGTCAGTAATGCATCTGAGTCATTCTTTAAGAACAGATTTAGCTGTTGGTAATAGGCAGAATCTCCACCACACACTCCTCTCCTCATCTGTGGATGAGGGCAGCGGAGTAAATGAATACGGGTGATATAGGAGGAACAGAAGTACGAGGAAACAGGAAAACTGATGAATAGGAAGAGAAAAAAAAAAAAGAAACAAGTGGAGGGAAACGTGACAACAGTGATGGAAGACAAAAGGGAGCGTAAGAAAGGGGGGAATAAAGAGATCGAGAAAGGAAGAAAGGGGAGCGATGGACAAATCAGCAGAGCGAGAGACAGGCAGAACAAGGGGGAGGAAGGAGGCCTGAGAGAGAGAGAGAGAGAGAGAGAGAGAGAGAGAGAGAGAGAGAGAGAGAGAGAGAGAGAGAGAGAGAGAGAGAGAGAGAGAGAGAGAGAGAGAGAGAGAGAGAGAGAGAGAGAGAGAGAGAGAGAGAGAGAGAGAGAGAGAGAGAGAGAGAGAGAGAGAGAGACGAAGTAAAACTAAGAGCCGGAGAGCAGTCGGTACGTGCTCCAATTCATTTGGAGTTTCATTAGAGGAAGCGAGACAGAGAGAGGGAGACGGGGAGCAGAACAAAAGCAATCAAGGGATTTTCAGGAGAAGAGATGTGTGGCCAAGATCAATAAGTACTCCTTCGCTCCCTCACTCAGCCCAGCACTCAGCACCCAGCAGACACACTATCAATGCCCAGGCAGCACACACGCGCACACAGCATGGGCCTCACTCCATCCTCTTCCATGTGAACGCGGCAAATCAGGGATGAAGATCTATACAAGGCAAATAAAAGAGTAAACACAGAGAGCCATGCGTAACATGACCAAAACATGTTTTGCGTATCCAATTCTTTCATCGTGGGAATGGACTCTTTTTATCTTTTTATTTTTTTTACATCCATAGTCCAGCTGCTGAACAGCATGGAATGATCCACGTTACCAAACTTCCAGGTAATTCGGAACAGGCAAAATAAAACTAACAAACGTATAAACAAGCGGAATAAAATGGCAACTTTTTCGTATTATGGCCTGCGTGTCAACAGTCGAGTTCACAACAAAGGCTTCAGATCTACAAGTCGTCTGAGCCAAAGGACATCATCGTGCCATCGTGTCATTGTTTTTTTCTTCTTCTAAATAAAACGGAGAAAGATTCATCTCAGCTGGACAAAGATACAAAAGGTTTAAAACACTTTCCACTAAGGAAGAAAAGCTGGACATGTTTCCCAAAGTTACTGGAGATGCTGCAGCAGCAAAACATGACCGTCTAAAACGTGAGAATTTAACACGACACTTACAATCTAGATACCTTCTGAAACAATGCGGTTTCAGAAAATGTCCCTTCGGTATCACACTGCACACATTCACACGGTAAGGTAGGGAGAACTGCGGGATATCTAAAGATTCCCATCCTTCATAGTAATTAGAACTGTGCCTCCTCAGACGATGTTGTCTGTGGGTAGAATTTACAGACATGCAAATCTCTTGCATGCTTTAAAAAGAGGACAGCTATGAGGAAACAGTGAACCCACTGGGTACAGCTGTTGAACATCATGCAGTAAGTCAGATTAACAGAGCTAATGGTAACGGCACGGTAGCTAAATAATCAAATGGAGGCTCGCGAGGCGACATTTGTCTTTTAAACTCGTGCCCACAGTTCTCTACAGCGTTTCACGCGGTTTGACAACTTGCTTGTCGCGGGCGGGTGACGTCACCGTTGTCACCTAAATATCACACATTAGTAAATGCACTTGGAAAAGTCTTGTGGACACACCTATTTTGTCAAAAAAAAAATAAAAATAAATAAGTAAATCACTCGCCCAGACTTCAACCACTGCCCTGAACTTCAGCCGTCTAACGAGCCGAGTTCGGAGGCACGTTTGTCAAGAAAAGCAAAGAACACACAGACGTCCAGAGATTCCTGGAATTATTATTATTATGAGATTTGCTGAAAAGCTAAACTTGGTAAAGCTTGGTAAACACATATTTGGTTTTTTTTGGTTTGTTTTCTTCAGGTAAAAGGTCACAATAAAGAAAAATGAACTAAGAACAATGAAAGTCGTGTGAAAGTAAAACAACGAATGAAAATTCAAGGACTTCAAGGTTTATTGACGTTTCATTTTCTAAAACGAGATTTAAAAAAAAAAAAAAAAAAAAAAAAGAAAATACAGTTTATAATCAGCATAAAGTGTGTGTGTTCCATCACTTGTGCCGTAGACTCATTCACAACTCCTCTTCATTGTTAGCAACTGGGCGACCGTCTGCTCGTCTTTTTCTTGGGAAAGTAACTGCTGCTAAATGTAGTGACGTGTTGGAAAAGCATGGCTGCATTCGGGTACATTCCTTGTCACCAGAACAAAGGCACGAGTGTGAGCACTTTCCTTTCCTTCCTCACCTTTGTCTGCCCTGCAGAGCAGCAGCCCGATTGTGAGCTGCACTTTTTTTTTTTTTTTTTTTTTTTTTTAAAGTAATTTCACAAATCCAGTTGTAATCAAAGTACAGATGTTATCAAAAGGTGATTTTATCAGAGGATCTTTGTAAATTCAGGGACTTCTGGTTACCGTGTGGTATTTCTGAGCAGCATTTTAGTTACTATTTCTGACTCGCTGCATTATTAAGATTTTAAAACATCCAATTAAGTTTTATAAGGTGTATCAAAAATACAGTTTATGACTATACGGTGACACTGGTGGAGCGTATGTCCTATAATACGAATGTAAAATTCTGTGTGTCGTCCTCCTCCCTAAAAACACAAAGAGATATCGTTTGGGCTTGGCCCAAATAAACTAATGAATTATGACATCACAGTCATTAAGTTTTCCTCTGGAAAACTGGTGATCGGGGTCGAGAGCGTCTCCCCCTTTTTTCCGACCATGATTAAAGTGAAGCAAATGTAACGCGTGACGGATCGATCCCTCATCTGCTGAGCGGATATAAAACATCTGAGACTAATCGTGTAGTTTATGTGGTTACTAAGCCTTTCCACGACATTTATAAATATATATTTAATATAAAAAGGAAGGAAGAGGCACGACAGGCAACAAAATGTCCCCAACTGGATGTCAACCTGAGGAGCTAATAGTCAGCGCCTTAGCCCCTCAATCTACCAAGATAACCCACTAGGCGACAAATCAAACATTTGTTTTACATTTGTTTTACATGAAACAGAAAAATAGGCATACGGACCTCTGTATGACCATGTAGTAAGGGAGGCATGCATAAGGAGAGTTAATGTTAATGTAATATAACAGGAAAGACACAAGGAATATATAGATTCAGTCCACCAGGTGCTAATAAAAGAGATATAAAATGCTAATAAAAGAGCAACGATTCTATTAGAAGCTATAAATAAAAAATAAAAAAAACTTTTCTGCTATAAAATGTTTCCTTCACAAAGAGTTATCGCAATTTTGTGCTACGGAATGGTCTGAATTTGACAAAACTAGAGCCTCTGAGTTGAGAGCGCTTCGATTCTGACTAACTCTTCTTCTGTATGCTCACACATCTACGAGTTCCCATACACACAAGCAGGGTAGCGTAGTGATCCGTCTGCAGGCTGGCCCCTCCAGCCGGCCCCCCGACTGTGAGCCCCTGAGTAGCAACTCAACTCTCCAACCTCAGTCCTTCTCCTCTACTCCCTTGAGTCAATCTCTTGGCAATGAACCCACACCATACTCTGTACAAATTGCCTCTCCATCTCACCTGTCCCGGCCAATTATCAATTATTGATGAATGGGTCGCCTTACTGAGCCGAGAGACTGAGAGGGTAAGGGAGAGGAAAGAGCAGGCCTGCGGGTGAGACGAGGAAGTGAGGGGAGCTCACTACTGCCTTAACAAACAGACTGCTTCTGCACGATGTGTTAATGTGGTGGAAGAGCCGATGTAGAAATCTACAGAGAGAGAGCTCTACACATAAAACAGTGTCGACCAGCAAGGAAATGACAGCTTACTCACAACTCCCATTAAAGTGTCAATATAAATATCAATACCATGATGTAAAACTCTACAGCCGCACAATTTTCTGTGCTACTTACCCCCAACGGCCCTGCTCCTCATAAACAGCTTATTTTTTTTGCCAATAAGTGACTGATTTTTTTTTTTTCATCCCAGAATTTCTTTTTTTTTTTAAATTACCATTAATCAAACACAAACTATCAACACATCGTCAATGCTGACACAACAGCCTGCCATGTTAGACGATTATTTAGATTTGTTGGCAGAACACTCCAGGCAGACAACATTTTTGCAAAGCCAAGGATGAGTCTTTGGGATTTTCAGTCTCTCTTCACCTCACTGAAGTGCATTGTGAGTTTCTTCTCCTTTCACAGCACATTCCAGACAAGGGTAAGAACAGGACGGGCATAGTTAAACAAGGCAGCGCTGAATAGCTTCTGGGCTGTTTGCAGTTGGGTTAAAATGGGACTGTTAACTACTGTCTGCATTCACTGAAGCTTTTTTTCTTTTCGGGTTCGTCCCTGAGTTGGAACCGCAGTCTGGTATGCTGTCCGGTCGTTGGAGCAGGCATCATTTTAACCAGAGCTAAATCTCTACAAAGAAGGTATTAAACGAATGGTGCAGTAGATACAGTGCCCCCCCCCCCCCCCCCATGCCTAACAATCAAAATTTTAAAGCAGAAATGGAGTCGTAACATACAAAAATCATCATGAATGCCTATCGAGATTTTTTTGGACCCTATAGTTTGATGGATTGTTAAAGCAAGTGGGCCTTTACACTGAAGGAAAATGTACTCAGGATCAATAATTGATGGTACTGTGCATTACGGTGAGGCAGTACGATTTTAAATCAATTAGAAAAGGTGACCAAGAGCCATTGGACCAAAAAGCAAAACAACCAATGAGTGATTTAAGATTATCCACAACAACTGCTATGAATGTACCATTCTTACATTTAGCTAATTTATGTTCGAAAAGCCAGAGTCCATGTAATCACTGTTGAATAAGAGGCCTCGTGACACTCAGGAGAGGTTTAACATCTCTGAAACTTCAGCTGAAACTGAACTAAAACAGTCTATAGTCTGAAAATTTTTCATATTTGACGACGTGTGATGAAGCACCAGCTAACAGGAAATAAGAATGAAACAGTTCTCCTCTCATCCTCTCCTGGCTTCTCATTTACATTCCTTTTTTTTTTCAATTTTACTTTATCATATCCTTAAATCTTTTTATCCATAAAAAGAAGAAAACTCTTCCGATCAGTCTTTAATGATCAGCAATGGCGATCAGATCGGCAATGTGATCTTTCTTTTATATTCAAAGTGTATTCCTCAATACTGATGAATTATTAAAAATCACATTTAATCGCCCCACATTCAATTCCATTACGGGTTAACACCGATTGTCTCGTTTAAAATGGGATCTTGTGCCAGGAAAATAAATTTGGCGTGTGCATTGCTTGAGAGACGGAGCCGGATCTCTCAATCCAAATGTGGAGTGCATCCTTTGGTTATGCACATTTAAGCGGTTTGTTGAAGGAAGTATAAAACATTTCAATAAAACAACAAATGGATGCCAGTGTCAGCCTTAATCATGCTGCCGCAGTGCATGCTGTCATGTGCGATTTCCTGATGTAACCCAATTTCTTACTGTAATCCAGATCTTGAGTGCATGTTAAGGCATGTTGCACTTAAGCTTAACAGAACTTATTTCTAATTGTCGCAAAAAGACAATCATTTTACATCATTTCCTTTTGTTGGTAATCAGCAAAGGCAACAGAGATAATGTTGATGGAAATTTACACTCTTCGTTGGACAAACGGAACAGTGGTTGTATGTTTGAGACATTAAAAATAAATGGTAGAATAAGCTCTCTTCCTTATTGTGAACTCCTACGTGAAATCTCTGTCGTTTTCCTAAAGATATTTCCTTCACTCGTTATTGCAAAGACAGCGAGTGTGCAGCATGATATTTAGTAGGACAAATTCATCTTTTAAGTGAGGGATAAAAAATTATTTCCACACATTTTCAACTGTACTACTGCAGAAAATAAAAAAAAAATAAAATAAAAAAAAAGCAGAAGATATATGAAATAAGTTCATGACCTTCGTACCCTGAAAAAAACTTAAATAGTGATTCACTAACAACATTGTGTCTATTGTTTGTGGGGGGAAGGAACCGCATCTCAAAAACAAACAACAACAAAAAAAAAAAGAAGGTTTGACTCATGGCAAATTCAAAGTGCCTGAAAGGAGGGGCCACAGAGGTAAAATGCCAAGTCCGCCACAGAGGCTGACCATTCAGGAGCCCGTTTTACTCTCAAGGGAGGGACTAATGCTGGGGCTGGAGGCCTCTTTAAGGGAGTGCTCCGAATCTCTGCGAGCAAAAATATTTGATCAATGACTCACAGCAGACACAAATGAAGAGACACGGGCTTATATGCACACACACACACACACACACACACACACACACACACACACACACACGACTGCCATTGCCCACTGATCTGTAACCAAAGTGAATTAAATGTGCCCCTCCAGCAGGTCCTCTGACAGCACCCAGAGCTAACAACTCAAGTCCATAATGCATAAACAAGCGCACACTAGAGACAGTGAGGCTGCAGCTTAAGAACTGCAGACAGGATGTAACCCACACCCATGTGGTACAGAGCCAATCTTGACATTTTTTTTTCTGTGTATATATATGTAAAAAAAAAAAAAAAATACACAAAAGGTATTTATAAATGTAAATGAATGAAATGTTCCTGCCACATCCAAAGCTACGAGGAAGAAGTTCCTACAAAAATCCCTCCACTCCAAGATACAACACCCTGCAGTGTGCCAGTACTTTGATTACTGAAATTGTTTTTACCCCCAATGCAATAGGGATTATTAATGAAACATTTATTTTTATTTACCAAACATGGAGAGGATGTGTAAAAAAAAAAAAAATTATAAAATAAAATTTAAAAATCACTAAATCACTAAAAACATTCCAACTTCTTTGATGTGGATTTACAAAAACTTTCTCATTCTTTTCGACACTCGAGAGGAATAAATGTCTAAGTCAACAGCAAACGTCCTGAAACCACAGACAGCCAAAACTTTAGTAAACGGTTCTTTTTATGAAGTAGCGCTGTTTGAATGCATTGTAGACCTTCTTAAAGGGACACACACATACACACACACACACACACACTGACAAGCTGATGCTGTGTGGTCCAACAAAATAAACAATCCTGGTCTGTCATGGATGCGCCCTCGGGGTCCTCTTCAGACCGCGGTTGAGAGTCATACTTGTACAACAACACATGTGCACTCATTCAAATGGGTCACTTGGTAGCTCTCAGGCACTCACACAGACACACACTTACACTTCCACATCTCAACATTGCGCCTGCCACACCCAGTCAAAGTCTAGCAGTCTGTTTGCTAACATCTACGACAGGATGATGTGTTTCAACAGCAAGAATGACCGCTCTACAAGTATGCATGGCGGGCAGAGTTTAGTAAAACTATGCAGAAATTAAGGGTAAAAAAAAAAAAAAAAAGGGGAGATGCATCTTCATTTTGTGGGGCATGTTTAATGTCAATTTTATGAGTGAATGTACATGGAAACATCCAAAAGCAGAAGTCTAGAGAGCACAGGACACCAAGGAGTCTTAAAGAGTCCATAACCTTCCCTCAAAATGTGTTCACTACGGTCGTAAATTAGATGGATACAAAGTAACCCGATTACTGGTAGATTTAAAAGCATGAGCGAAATTCTGTCCAGAGAAAATCATTGTGAATCTATACAAAAAGAAAAAAAGAAATAAATGTGACTGGTGAGGAACACTTACGTGTTAACATATGCAAAAGTCTTGGCATTTTCTGCAGTGGGTGCTGACATTTCATCATCAGGACAGATGTGAACTAACCTAAATCCTCATTTTAAATGCAGATTATTTTTTTCCAAGGCAAGGGTAGATGAAACGAGGTTTACAACACAGCCGCCAAACAAACCAAACCACCGTTTCACATTACCATACAAATCTCATGTGGTAAGCTTAGAGGAGTCAGTAGTTCCATACGGTGTTAAAACACAGATTGTATGTGGTCAGAAGCCAATCGAAAACTGGAACAAATTCTGTATCTCTATGCTATTTCATTCCATGTAGGCACTCCGAAGCAGCGCTCTCGAGGCATCATTTCAGTTGGGAGGTGACCCAACAGGCTGAGTGGCTCTGGCCTTTAAGTGGCTTACACAGACCTGTGAATCTGTTGTCGTCACAAATTTTCCTTTTGCGAGTTCTCTCCTTGGGACTCGCCTAACCCTCTGTGCTCCTTTTCCCTTCACCTCTTGTGAATCGTTTGTTTGACGGTTTTTCTCTCTAAAACACATCTCGGCACCAAGAATATTAGAAGACCACTCACACAGCGTGACGTGGTAGTCGTGTGTCGACACCGATGAACACAGCAGATCAGTTGTCAGCAAACATGTGTGGGTTGATTAAAAAACAGTCAAATTAAGGTGATTTGATGTTAAGGTGCTACAAGTCTGCAGTGAAATTTTGCTGCAGAGATTTGGTTAAAAAAAAAAAAAGAAAAAAAAAGAACGTTTTCAGAACAAGGCTGGCATATTTCTGAAGCCTTATGTGTGCTGGCGGGGGTTATGATCGGTCACTCACTTGCGTGTTTGTCTGCCAGAGCGATGAGTGTGCTGGAGATGTCTCTGCGCCGGTAAAAACACACCACTTTGGCCTCCACATTCCCATTGGCTGTCTGCAAACCAGAGACAATCAGCGTTACCACGGCAACAAGTTGCACCGCACACACTGCCTCAGCAAATGCACTGTGCACACGCACACAAACGGAAAAAAATAAATAAATAAAAACACATATTTGAGGTTAGCTTTTAAAAGAAAAATAAACTTTGTCTGGAAACCAAGAGAGGGACTGAGGCGATCATCAGAATGAATTAAATAAAACACTTGTGGCAATGATCGGGACAGTCTAATGTTGGAGGTTGTCTGTTACTCCCTTAAGATTTGTTTCTAATACTAATACTACTATATTGATATAGTGCATGGCTATGTTTTATTGCACATCTGAAAAAGTCAAACAAAAACTCAGTGTAAAACAATGAGTTTTTTTGCTCAATCCCTAAAATAAGCAAAAACTTAAAAAGAAAGAAATAAATAATTTTCTCCAAGGGTTTCTCATCAGTGACGGATGTTTCTCTTCACCACGAGAGGCCAAACGTGCTGGATAAGGAACTGAAATTAATCCCACCAGTGAGAAGGATTGCATCATTTACATTTCATTTTGTTAGTTGCCAGATAGTTAGAATCCAATTTTCCAATTTTCCTGTTCAGCGTTTAAAAAAGAAAGGAAGAAAAAGAATGACGATGGAAAATAAAGGATCGTTTCAGGATAAAATTACAACTGCGAATTGCGTTTAGAGGAAAGTAATCAGTATAATTATAAGTGATGCAACAAAGTGCCGCAGAGTTAAGAGTTTGAATTCGTGAATATTTACATGTGCATTCAAGTTACGTCCAACGGGAGACGAGAGAGGAGGATAAAAGAGGTGAGACGGGAAAGTGACACGAGTGGGTGTCCAAGCAAAGTAAAGACATATCTGGTAAGATAACATCAAAATGCATCAATGTAGTTTAAATATGTGATCGAATTATTATTCCCCGAAATGTCTGCAAGCATTTCCCGGGAAAAATTACCCTTTCCATGATTCTGCTCAGATTGCCAATCAATTAAATCATCAGTCAATGAGAAGCTACTTTGATAGCCACTGATCTAGTTCACCGACTTTAGGCAAAACTGTCAAGCGTCAACTAACTGACAAACTTGACATCTTTGCACAAACAGACGTGCTGACTCAACTATTGCATTTCCGTTTTTGGCAGCTGGACGTTGTCATGATTCTCCCCATGCCTCCTAAACCTGCATGTAAGTCCTTATTGAAGAGAAACCCAGAGATCCCGGAGGAGCACGGAGACTGACGGTGACAGGCAGAGTAGAGGGCCAACTCTGAGATCTGTGTCAATCACATTAAACAGCCTCCATTGAACAGCCTCCATATTATCCTGCGCAAGATCGGATCAGGGGACACACAACAGGCACCTGTGGCTAATCTGCAGAGACTTTTTATTTTGCTATGATTGAGCAAAGTACAAAATGCCAGGCTGAGCTTTACGCAGCCACTTCACTGGCAATATCAGCACAGTAACGTTTTTTTTTTTCACTTGTTTTGGGGGGGTGCGGCTATCTGAAACACACATTGGTAAACAGAAGAATTGAACATAGTAAAAAGTATGGTGCTGGCATTTCAACTCAATTGGTCATTAACCATTTTATCCCATAAAATGGGATACAAGACACAAAGTCACTTGTATCTTAATGAAATAATGACAATATATGGGGTTTATTTTAACTTTCCTATGCAAATGTAGGCATGCAACAATGATTTTTAGTCTGATTAACATGCCATTTAACCGATTCATAAAGTTTAGAAAAATCGGTTCTTTTATCTTAAGCCTGATGGTATCCCATTTATGATCATATAAAAACAGGAGAGGGGGGTTGTGGGAGGTTGTTGTGGTAGAATCCCCTCTTTTTAAGAAACGGGAACACGGGAAGTCGACGCTGACCACCGACAGGGACGGTGAAAAATACTGATCTGTCTCACGGCACCTGGCAGCGTGAGTGCGATATATTTTGCAGCTACAGCAAGTGAACGTTCTTTCCTCGAAGTTGATCTGTTTGAAAAAGACTTGAAAAAGGTGGTCCAAGTTAAGAACCTGAGCGACTCTGAAAAAGTCAAGCCAGACAGGTGGGTCATTGCATCTCCACATACAAAAGTGGCCCTATGAAGGAAAATCCCTGAACCCAGAAACAGGGTCACTGATGCACATGGGTAGTGAAAGCTGGCCCGTCTTGTTTGATCCAATGGAAGACCTACAGTAGTTCAGAAACTCTGAAAAAAGTTCACGCTTGTCCCAACAGAAAGATGTCCGAACATATGGCACATTTCAGTTTGTTGCCGAATGGGCCATCTAACCGCAGACAGGTCAGGATGCTGGACATGTGAACATTAGAACTGGCTCATGGAGCAACAGAAGATGTGGCCTGGGTTAGTGAATGACATCATGCAGATAGAAAAGACATGGTACCATGATGCACAATGAGAACAAGGCAAGCTGGTGGGGGCAGTATGATACTTTGGGAATGTTCTGCTGGAAAACCTTGGATCCTCCGTGTGATCGTTACGTTGACACGTACCTCTTGCCTAAACTTTGTTTCTGACTAAGTACACCTTTTCGTAAAAACTATATTCCTGATGGCAACTGCTTCTTACAGCAGGCTAATGCAACCTAACACTCTGCAACTTGTGTTTGAGAAACAAGTTTTATGTGTCGATATTCCCTCCAAAGTCTATTTAATATCAGGCAGGTGTTCAAACTGTTTAGGTTGATACATGCACTTACTTTAGATTTTTGCAAAGCAGTTCAAAAGTAAAAAGAAAAGGGGACTTGAGAGTGTGTTTGTTGGATAAAGACAAAGGCATGAACATCTGATCTACAATGGTTAGCATATGTGCTGCATTCAAGGTTAGAAATTCAACCTCAGACACCCACTCACCTTGTTCAGCTCCTCTATCCTCCTGATCAGCAGTGGGTTACTGGATGAGTTCTCGAAATAAACATAATCTGCAGAGGATCAGCAAGAGAGGGGAACAGAAAGAGAGAAGGGAAACAGAAAGAATAAGTTGAAGGAAAAAAAAAAAAAAGTCAATCAGCATTATATGGCCATCCAAATATACAGGGTGTCTCCATTAGGACACCATGACAGCTTAATTAGTTAACAGGAACGTGCAGCAGACACACAAAATGTTGGTTTAACTTGATTAGGCTAATTTCATACACAGTGGATCCGATTGTAGTTCGGAAGTCTGACCGAATGAGATGTTGATGCGTTAATGCACACACACACACACACATGCACACACACACACACACACACACACAACAAAACTGGCTCTCCAACCTCCCATTCAGGCTGCAAACCTTGTATTTCCTTCGCCCTCGTGCTTTCTTTGTCTTATCGCTCCATTCATTCTCCCCCTGTGTGGTGTTGTTTGCATGCACAGTGTGTCTGCATTTGTGTGGGTGTGAAAAAGAGACTGCACAAGCTTTACCATGTGTGTGCATGCATGTGTGGCTCCTGGCGCCACTCCAGGCCCATTGGAGGCTTAGCTCTCACCAGGATGTCCCCACAGGCCCCGGTCTTGGTAGGGTGCCTGGTCTTAGCCCTGCATGTGTTTTGGCTGAGTGCTGTCAGATTATACCCCACACTTGGTAAGTTGCCTAGTTCTGAAGCTATCCTCCCGTCACCCTGAATCTGTCCCTTCCTATCCCAATGCTCCCCCAGGTCCCGTCTTCTTGACCAACGAGGCCAGGGAAAAAAAAAAAAAAAAAAAAAAAAAAAAAAAAAAAAAAAAAAAAAAATCGGCTAAAATTCCACCAGTTTTACCACAACATACAACCAATTGCCTTCATTTCCTGCTCTTCCAATATCCAATAAAAACTGGTTTAGGCATGTACCCATTATGTTAGCACACTCAGGATGTGCACGACATCCAAAACCATCATGCGGAGCTTTTTACAGCCAAAATGAAAGGAAATCCACACACAACCACTGTCAAAGCAACCATCTGGAATTTTTCTGGCATTTTCTGAACCTCGTGCCTAAATAAGGACATTCAAACGTGTTGGAATAAGAATGGTGCAAAAACACACTGAAGAAAAAAAATGAATAAATAAATAAATAGTTCAAACAATTAGAACAGAATTTGATAGCAGGGCTATTTTCAAATCAGACTTATTCATACTACATAATATGTCTGCTGACCTAAACAGTCAAACAAAAGGAGGGATCTAGTATATCAGGGAAAGAGGGAGATATATCCATCCTTGGTCAGCTACTGCATCTGAATAAGGGGCACACCTCGACTTCCCCACTCCGTTTTGTTCCACTGTACCAAACAGTATTCCTCTCTCCAACCACGCATCCACTCTTCTATGGAACTCTTTCACTTAGGGCCGGCACGGTATATGTATTCGTACCGAACCGTCACGGTACGGGGGTCACGGTTCGGTACGCGCATTTCCACGCAGAATACACACGGTACGGAAGTTTTCTGAACGCGGAACTGTTATTTTGCAAGAGTTTCCTTCAGGACCCATTTAAACACTGCCACATGCAAGCTCTGATTGGTCCGTAGAGATATACGCTTTCGGACAGAGTAGTTATAAGAACGCAGTTATCAGAACTGTCCTACTCGAATTTCGTTCTGATAACTGTCCTTCCCCAGCGGAGCTGTTTCAGTCTGCATTCGCACATGAGTCGGGACCAGGTCGGGACTGATGCGCCGCGCGCAGCCGTCCGCGTGGGTGACGTGTTAGCCGTTAGCCGTTTAGCGCCACATTCAACTACAAAGCAGAACAAAACAAAACCCGAGAGAAGAAAAAACACCACAAAGAAGCTAATATGGAGAGCGGGGAGGCCACCGTGTTCATGGTCTGCATGATGGTGATATTAATCATAGACAATCACATCAGGCGTCTAACAATGAGGCTGGAAGAGCACACAGAGAGAGTCAGGATCAAGCGCAGGCGATACTTCTTCGTTTCATGAAGGAAGAAAGGAGAGCAGCGCGCCACAGACAAAGGAGACAACGTGTAAGTTTAACTTATTAAACACGCCAAGGTTGTGTCTGTGTGGTATGATGAAACATTTCAGCCGTGATAGCATGACATGGGGCGTAGCTTCCGACCACCACACACCTCCGTCAGATGTGTTCTATTGAACCATGAAAAGACCCGACCAATTACGTCTCCCAAATGTATTACAACAACCCCTGGATACGAATACATGCAGAGCAAAAAAAATTACAGAAGCAATTGGAATTTACATCGCATCTGCTATATTCCACTGTAGAAGAGGCAGGATTCAGATATCTATTACATGTGCTCGAACCTCGCTACACGCCTCCTTCGGCACTGTACCGAAAATGTACCGAACCGTAGGGTCCGTACCGAGGTACGTACCGAACCGTGAGTTTTTTGTACCGTTCCAACCCTACTTTCACTGCTGAACATCGCTACGAAATATGAAGAGAACATCTCATCACATCCGTCACTCTGCATCAGCTTGTTATATGACACCACATCTTTGTCCCACTGCTGAGTATCGAATAGGCCAACTTAAAAACTTGAGCACCACTGACAGAAAATGAACACACACAATATCTAAGTTTGCTTGTTTTCAAACACATGTAAAGGCGCTAGCATGGTTGTGGCGGACCGTGACGTCAAAATGACGTTTCAGGCCTGGCGCTTCCCTTGAAAAGCGCGTTGTCGTGCACCAGTCGATTTTTGTAACTTGGCGGCGCCACCAACGAAAAACCGGATGGACCAATGTGAGACCAGGCTCAGTGAGGAGGTGCATTTGTACAGGCAGCTGTACGAAACTGCAGTGAAACAGCAAAGGGAGCACGTAAACTCCCAAAACTGGTGTACAGAGATTGGCAGAACTTTGGGGAAAGAGGGAAAGTTCTGTAAGAATGTGTGGAAGAAGCTACGGGACAGATACGTGAAGGCAAAGAAGAGGGCAGAGACTCAAAGTGGTGATGCCGGGGGCTTCAAACCTTCACCTCTTTTAACTGAATTAAAAAATTAGAATGATCCGAATACTGCAGCAGTATCATTAATGACATTATTCCTGTTCTTGACAGTGGCATTGTTTTCTTCTCGACTTTCTTCGTTGTAGAGTAGTTAGCGGTAACCTTAACGTAGCAGCGCCACCTCTGTGACGGAGAAAATTGCAACGACTGGCGCATTGATTTGCGCCACTATATATTGCGGGCACGAAATCATGACGTCATCAACACCGCTCGCACTTACAGACGTGGCAACCATGCTAGAGCCTTAAGGCAGCAGTATGGAGGTCAGGGGTTGAAGAAACCAGCTTGAAATGTTACCCTTTAACTTTTTAATTTGTCAACAAATGCATAAATGACTGGGACAAACCCTAACCCTATGTCCCATAGCTCAAGGTGATGAAATGTCCGAAAATGTCTTAAAAAGCATAAATCTTCAGATTTAAAGATCTCGAACCAGCAGATGTTTGGCATAATTCAAATGCAAGCCAGTTCAATTGTAATTCACCCATTGACTTACTATTTTAGCAATAACATGAACATATGGTTAGCACCATTACTCCACAAAAGGTTAAGGAAAAACTAAAGTTTCAAAGAACCCCTATCAGAAAGCTGGATGCTCAAAGACAGGGATGGGTCTCCTGACACACGGTGGGGACAAAAACAGACATCCAGCTGTGACTGGCTCTGAAGGACGCCTTAACAGTGACCCAAAATGCATTGTGACCATTTCAAAATGAAGCAGGAGCACATTTTGAACACTCAGTTTTGATGGGGGGGGTGTAGCTGTGAATTGCCGCAACACACTTGGACTCTTTCTTGGTCGCTAACAGCTAAGTCTCCACCTACATTTGAAAAAAAGGTGGGTGAGTGGGCACAACTCTCGTCTCCCTTTTTCCCTGGTTCAGAAACTTGAGTCGCCGAGAATGGGATCAAGTTTAAGATCAACATGAATCCCCCTTCTACCACCTCCGATGAGGAAAAAGCACTAACGGGGAGAAAATGGTTCAGTGAGTGTCAGTCAGTGGGTTGGTTGAGTGTTGGAGTTTCCACCATGTGAGGAGCTGATGCCTGGTAGAGAGCAGGCTGGAGAGGAACTCAAAATGAGAGCAACTGAGAGGGAGAGAGGGCCTGTAGGCACTGAGCAGCGTCGCTCAGTCTCTCCATTTCCCATCAGCCCTCCCGCTGCCTCACCCTGCGTGCATTCACCCCGCTCTCCATCCCCCACTCTTAGCATCAGCCAATCAGTAGACTTTGGTGGCTATGATGTCATAGTGCAGTCAAATTTTGTGTGAGCCAATCAAGGCATGTTCCTGAGCCCCTAAAGAGAGTCTTTTGGGCAGATCCAAACCAGGCCATAGAGAGAGGCAGACAGACTTGGAGAAGCAATAGTGAAAGAGGGAAAACGAGAACTGATAACTACTCAAGAAGGAAAGTGGGCACATTAGTTGGTTGAACAAGTCAAATGACGGTAAGTCTAAAATGGAAGTACTTTATTCCAAATAAAGCGGAGAACTCATTGGGAAAACATACCAGTCTACAGTCTACCTTCCACCTGAACCTTCTTAAAAATGTAATGCAACCAAAATCCAAATGTCTGTTGAGACCATTAAATACACAACACTCTATGGTTTGGGTAAAAATTTAAAAAAATGCAGTCTATATAAATATAGTCTTTGTCTCTATAGTCTCGCCTCTGTTAACATCAGCAAGTTCTCAAAAGATGGATTGAAATACTGGTCTGAATGATGCGCCGCCTAACAGATCGGTGGTTAAACATGTCAGTTATGCTGTGAGAACTTTATTAAAATGCACATTTTTCTGCAACCCTTTAGCGCCGCTGCTCTGATGCCAGTGGCTTGGAAATGCTATGGACATTTTTCAAGCTTATCAGGTGTTCTGTAGGCCAAATGATTAATCAAGAAGGTACAAAAGAGACCAATCGAAACTATAAAAAAATAGCTGGGGTCCTGTTGGTATGTCAATGAAAGACAGCTCTGCTAACATATGGTGATCACCTGATTGAGACAACAGAACCCAGTTCCTGCCACTTCCAATCGAGCAGTTTTCCCATATCATAGCTGCAACCCATTATGCACACCAGCAGCAAAGCCTAATGGAAATGCACCCTGTGAAAAATGACCTATTAAAGTAAGCATTTAACTAAAATAAGTATGGAATAAAAAGTTCCCATCTACAGAAGGTATGCAGGACCTTTAGAATTTGGATATTGAAGCTTCAAACGCATCCACTTGGAATAAAGTACTTTAGATAGATTATGAGCAGAATGAAAAAGGGGTGGGTTCAAGCTAGGGAGGGAGGCAGAGAAAAGAAGAGCACGAACATCCGCCCACGCTCGTTCATGCACACCTACCCTACTCAACAGCCCACACCCCATCCAATGCCTGCTCACACACTCTCACTGTGAGGTGTGTCTGTTGTCATGAGCAGCAACCGGGATGAAGATGACACCTCAGACTAGTATGGATGGAGGTTTCTATGGTAATAGCAGGTAACTGAGTTTTCTGAGATCAGCATCACGCCTCTTTTTCATACTTTGATTGCAGCCACATTATCTCGAAAAACCTGATTGACAAATTTTTTTTTTTTTTTTTTTTTATAAAATCTCCTGCACATCTAACACTACATCAACAATATATCTATCAGTGTATCTATACTTACATACCAAACAGCCTCTACCAACATTTTCTGTGATTTGGCTGCAGCAACAACTGCATTTTGTGCTTACTTATATCTGATAATTATGCAACAAAATTGTGCAGCATTTCCACAAATCCAATTTCCTCATACATCCGTTTTTAAATCGATATACATACACAAGATCTGAAATTCCAATCATCTTTGTTCCCGCCAAGACGAAGGCATCTAGCTCTTGGCAAATAATGTTTACTGTTACAGACATATGTGCCGTTTGGCCTCTGAAATAAAATGATGGGGACATTATGTTGACTTTATGTAATTGCTGTCATGCATCTGTCCAACTGGCTGTCCTGGACTTGGCAGGAAGGCGGCCAAGAGGCCCAAGATTTTCACTCCGAGAGTACACTCGCCAGACCTCCAGCAGAGACAACTGCTGGTGTGGGAAATTAACACCATCTTTCAGCCAAGCAAAGTATGAGCACTGTAAAAGTTTGAAAGGTAATCAGTTGGTTTAGTAGTAAATAGTGCAGCAATCTCGAGCACTTGTGAATCATAACTGGCCGCATGGAGAAAACCCTGAGCGGGCCACAAGAAATGCTCACTAACACCCATGGTTGTCACTTTTTAAGCAAGTAAACACAACAAGACATTTAGAACATTCTGTACAAAATCTGTCCCACACCAACAGCCACAGTAGAAGTATTCGTTACCAGAATAACAGCTCAAGCTCATCTTAAAATAATAATCTGAATCCCAGAAAAAGGATTGAATCATCTTTTGCACACTGCAAACATTCTGCAAGTCAATGCTAGTATTAGTCCTTGTTTCCACGGGAAGTGGATGGGCTGCATTCCAGCTGCAGCATGGTTTTGTTCTGTTGCTCAGATGGTTTTACCCCCCCCCCCCGGGAGCATTTTTTTTAACCAGCTTAACTAGTCGTATCATGGTGAGTAAAATCCCATATTTTGTGGTAGCAAACTGAGGACTTCCTCATTCACACTTTACTCATTAAAGGATCTGAAACGTAATGCAACTCCTCAACGTTCCAAGCTACTGAAACTGTTTTTATCCATAGTTACAATCCTCGGATCAGTTGATTTCTGGTCTAATGGAGCCAGTTATGTTGACGTAGTGACATGGCGCACGATCCGCATCCTGTCCAGCTCACCTAGTCTTTACAGATTAATGAGGGATCAAAAAGAGTCTTGGAGATAAGCACCAAGTCACCTCTAGGACACTCCCAAAATGTGCCTCGACAGAACCACTACACATAGCACTATGTTGGCCAATCGCACTGATGCAACCACAGTTTTGGTGACTCACTTTCTGTATCAATCGCAGAGATTGGCTGATGTAGAATTCCAACCTCACTTTTAACATTTAGCTGATTTTCGTCTGAACACCCACTGAGGCCGCTCGGGTCTTCTGAGGTCACTTTGATCTGAGCAATAAAAATTTGCAACAAGTCTCAGGGACACTTTTAAAACAAAAACTCTGGTCCAGCGTCTCTACTTTTCCCACCATTAAGACGATAAAACGGATGATGCACACCGGCCTATACAACCATTTCTTGCCCGTGGAGGAGGAAAACGCGCCGTATGCACCGGATGAGTGGCTTGTGGCCCGCACGGCCAAAAAACAAAGACATCAAGGCCTGAGGAGCCAGCTTTTGTCTACTACTCATTCAAAGGAAGTCAATGCCTTCCCAAGATGGTCCTGCATTGTCTTGCAAATTTTTGCAGCCATCTCTTTAAAGGCTGTGCTTTGTTTTGACACTGGGCTGAATTGGTCTCAGGAAAAGCCCACGTGACCGATCTTTAAATTATTTGTTGTCCTTTTTTTTTTCCCCTTCTCTTTATTATCTAAATGATCATTTTCTCTGTGGAAGAAGAATTTAACATCATGCTGATTCAGTAATGGGATTTTTGCGCTCCGTGGTTTCAGATTAATTTGGGCCAATTGGGACTTCTATAATCGTTTCAATGTTTCCCACAAAAAGAAGAAACAACACGATAAGAGAGAAAAGTTGAGTTGTTTTTATTTGAATCTAATAAGCGGAACAGCAATGCAACAGAACAGGGGTCATGTTATACCATCTGAGAGCCACAAGGTAATATCATAATCAACTTTTTCACTGCAAGAGGACAGAGATGGATGAAAATAAACTACATTTGGCTGGTGAAGTGTTAATTTTCCACCCCTTCTCTGGACGTAATCCCGTTCTCACGCAGGTAGGCCTCATTTAATTTCACTAAATAAAAGGACTAAGAGATTCACTCCAGCAGCGTTTCTGATCCATGGGTGCAGGTCGAGGAGAGTTGCAGCATTCCCGTTGCAAGCGACAGACAAGTATCAGTCCTCACTTGCAAATGTATTCAATTATGCTCCAAGTAAATTCATTAATAAAAGGAACTGTCCCACGAGTCGTTCTACCCGCCACCTGCTTTACAGTACAGCTCTGTGAGGTGACACATTGTGACGACTAAATCTGAAGTTATTTTTCATCCCTTGACAAAAATCCTTAGGGAACCAAACTATCCCAAAAATAGAAAACATTTATTTTGCTTTTTAAAACTATGATGCAGCTACAGTAACTTTGACGATTTACCTACGGGATGTGAATCAGAGCATATAAATGAGTGGGAGGGGGACTCAGGAATCTTCAATAGGAATTAAGAGCAGCTGACACTCTGGTTGTAAATGTGTAAAATTACCTTTAAGCGTGCTGACATATCTCCCTTTTTGTCCTTTTGTTTATCGGTTGGTGCAATCGTTTCCATTTCAGCTCTTAGAAATAAGTGTAGCCTTTAACTTTTTGTCCCAATTGCCTCCTCTTGCATACACTCTTTGATGCTTTTTGCCAGTCCTAAGCGGTTTCCTCACGTTGGTGAAGTGCTCATAATGTTACTTGTGCGAGCGAGCAGACGGAACAATAGTTGAATTGCACGGAAAACTTTTAGAATATGCTCGCCGTTATCTTAAATATATGGAAACATAATGCGCATTACTTCAGGTGCATCGCCGCGCTGAAGTAGTTGTTTTGGTTCGTGTTTAGTAACAATAAAGACACACAAAAGACGGATTTTTTTCAGATAGACCATTACGAGAACCACTACTCTTCATCACCAGTCTCCTCTTCACACAGTCACCATCATCATCTGGGAGGAACAAGCGTCTTTAGCTTTAGGGAAATAAAAGAAGGAAAGGAAAGGCGGACCATGCTCTCTATATACATAAAAGAGCCGACGTGAATCATGGCGAGTCCGCCACAAAAATTACGGAAAGGCTCTAAAATGTTACCCCCCCAACCTTACCTCCAACCCGGTACATGTTGGCTGCCATGACTGCCCCTGGTCCCTGGCTTCCTCTCCAGGTAGAGGGGTGGCTCTCTTCTCTCTCGTGCTGCCGGAGCTGTGTTAGCACTGCCGCCGCTGTGTGTTGGAAAATGGTGGATTGATCAATACGAAATAGACTGGCCAAGAGACCTTAAAGAGACAGTACACCTTTTTTATGAACCACAACTTTGGCGGTAGTGAATGAGGACAAGCAGTGTAACAAAGAGCCACTTTAATTTCGCTCATTTTATCACCTTTAAGTTGCACCAGTTTTTTAAATCTAACAATGCCGTTGTTTTCAAACCTACCACATAATCAGCTCGTTACGTCACTGGCACGTCCTAAACCAACCGTCCTGCTTTAAATTTCGTAACTTGGTTCATTTTTTCATGATTAGTCAATTGGTTTGGAAAACGAGAGGGTTGGAATCGCACTTTTGGATGGAAACGAGCAGCTATCAATAAAAACTAAGGTAATATAATTGCTGTCTAAAATATAGTAAATTATCGCGATATTTAACGATGAAACCCATTGGACAGAACTCTGGGTCAGCGCTACTATTAAAAAAATTGTTAGACCCTGGTTATATTCCTAAACTACCATATTCAATGAAAACAAAGTTGCAAAATATGGACAGACTAGGACTAAAATGAACCATTTGTTTGAAACTTGATGGTACCTATAAATGTATCCCCCTTAAAAAAATAGAATAAATTAAAAAAGACCAATGCGGAGGATCCCAAGCCCTCAGGCATGGACCAAAATAGGGGCCCCTGGTGTTCCAATGCATCCATGCATAGGAGTATAGGAGGTTTCTTTGGCTTAAAAGAGAGAAGTATTTGTTGTTTGTTTTTTTAGTCTTTTTTGTTTGTTTGTTTGTTTGGTTTGTTTTTGCTATCTAGGTATATGTGCAAGATTCTGGAAACACAATGGAAATATGGGGCTAGTAAGCTTATTATAAACATCTTCTTACTTAATTGTCTGGATCTTTTCTCTGAAAATATTCAGAGAAAAGCATTTTGTATTTTAGTACACAGAAGAAGAAGAAAAACTTTTTGTTCTATAACTAAGACAATTACTGTTTTCTATCATAAACAAAGATTCCTCTTGTATTCTGTGTCATTACTGCTCATTGCCGGTTTATGATGATAGCCATACAAGAGGCCACACGAGAATAGCTTTGGCTCTCATGGAAATCCCTCATTAGTGAGAGGTGTTTAATATGTGTGACACTGCATGATGAGAGAATGTGGTATATGTGATCACAGGCCGTTGTTAAATTAGCTCGGTTTTCATCGTAGATACCAGCGTAGAGCCTCTGTGCAGGAGGAATGCTGTGGTGAAAGCTACATCTGATCTATACCATATGGAAGCTTCAATTACTGTGGTCTAACACAGGGGACTACGGCCTGCAGTCACATGACTGTTACTGGCCAATCACGCCGACTTACAGTATGCACTCCTACTCATGTGTGCAGTCTCAGTGTTGGAAGTGTGCTGCATGGGAGGGATTCTGGATTATGTCCTGGAGCTCTTCTATGACAAAGAACTAGGAACTGACAGTGTATGTTTTCATATATAGATGTACACAAACATTTACATCTTGGCCCTGCAATATCATTTAGATTCAACTATAGTGAATTTAGGAATGTTTTTCAGTGCCACTGCTTGGGGGGGAACTCCCAAATATTTTGACAGGACCTAACCTATAATTTTGTGTTAAACAGTGAAAGAGCATCATCATCATCCACTGTATGTGGGATTTCTTACCCATTTCACACTGCTATGTGTAATATACAATGCGCTGGCTCGTAAAATGTAGCAATAACTGAAAATTGCTGCTTATTGTTTTAAACAGAGCTTAGTGTAATGATATGCTGGGCTTTCTAACTGAATGCCATGTGACGGAGCAAAAATGCACAATGTTGCTGCATATTACAGCATCTCCCTGCATAAAGTGTATCATTTGTTGCACACATATCAATACAAGTGAGCTGTCTCGTACGTTGTTGGATTTTTTTTTCCCCCAATAAGCTGGAAAGACAGCAGTGCCAATACATAATATGGCCCAAATTAAAGGAAAATAGCTGGTCAAGAGGGTAGCCTTGTATTTGGGAACTGTTCCTAGTTTCATTAGCACTGTTTACTTGGCTGCTTGCTGCTCTACAGATGTTCATTTTGAATCCACTTGCTCCTCTGCCAGATGTTGCTGTGGTCGGGATGACAAGCAGACGAGCATGCGGGCAGAACTCTATTCAGAGCAGTGCAGTGCAGGTGTTCTCCCTGATGAATATCAGTGTGTGGAGATGGTTTGGCTCGAGACACAGTAACTCTGCAGAAACTCCCTTCTGTTTCTTTTTTCTTCTCTTTTTTCCTTAGTACTGGAGGAAGGCCTCTTTCTGTCTGTGTGTCTCTTACTTTCTTCTTCGTCCTCTCTTCCATCTTGCAGACATATACACAGGAGAGACGGTGACAGAGGAAATCAATTAGGCCTGTGCCCTGGTACAAAACCATTCCATAGCTTTGATTGTGCTTCCATATTTGCTCTCACTGGGGGCTGTGCATGGATCCAGACACACGAGGGGAAGTACAGCAACAAAGGGGCTATTGTTTGAGTGCTTTCTCCTGCACACCTTTCTCTGTATAGGTGTTTTCATGATAAACAGCACAAAGAACTAAATTACCTTCATGAAGGAACAGCTCGTGACACTGTTCCCTAGAGGATGCATAGTAAACACTCCACCAATGTCTCCACCAAACACAGTCACTCTGCCAAGATGGTGATGGGGTGATCGGCCACGGTCTTTGTGATGTCAACTCCTATACCTTCGGTTTTGAGTCATGTCGTAGATATGAAGCACAGAGACTGTTAGAAAAGATTACTGCTGAGAATAATGCAAGCCTACTGCACACCAGCAATAAAACCCAGCATTCTTGAATCAATTTATTAAAAAAAATGTATGAAGTACTATCTGTACCCTTGCCTTAATGTTTAAAGAAAACACTTTAAAACAATCATATCTATGAGGCTCTATACATATCTTTGTACCGTTAGATGGTATACAATAACTTGATGTGATGATTACATATTTCAGGGATGATTAGCCATGTTTTCACCCCCCTGAGAGCTGTGATTCGAGGCAGCAGTGACTATATATACCACTACACTATAAATATTAGCCTGTATTTGTATGCATGTAACAGTAGAGGGAGCTATTGTATTGCTTTCGACAAAAAGAACTGTTAAGACAAAAAGACAGCTGCCTCGGCAACAAGAGAAGTTGGATACACTTGATATCTATAATCCTGATATAACATAAAGCACAAATTGAAGCTCGGATGCAGTCAGTAAGCTTTGTTTGTGGCTAATGCTTCCATAAAGCAACTGCTTTTAGTTGCACTGACCACAGACTGCCAGCAGGGGTCATCATTCAAACACCTTTTCCTTTTGTCCTCAGATGCTCTCTAAAAAGCAGTCGTGCAGTGAGATCTCTCTTTCACTAAAAAAAAAAAAAAAGCCAGAAATCCAGGCTAACAGTGGAAATTTCACTTCAGTGAGTTGTTATGAATACTGAGGGGATGCCAGCCGGTAGCATCAATGCTTTCAAACAGAAGTGTTGATCCCAAGCATAACTTTATATGTAATGTCATTCAGGAATTCCTAATTTGATTTCTGTTACTTAATACATATATACATGCTGCTTTAGAAAGATGTCTCTATCTGCCACATATCCTTGATGGAGACAGTCGGCCAAGTTAGAAAAAAAATTGGCCATAATCCAGAAGGATTAACCATGTTGCACTTGTGGGTTACTGATACTCTGACCTTCACAGAGCAAAAGAAGAGTAACCATGAGTAGGAGAAGAAAGACTGTCCCAGAATTGGAGCCAGACAGTGGAATTTGGTGGCCCCCAAAAAGATGCTCCAGGCCCCACCTTGCAGGGGAATCCTGTCGCTGTGTTTCAACCCTTCGACCACAGGACCATGTGTCAAAATGCCAGAAGCCAACTGATAAGAGCTGCCCTTTTTTTTTATTTTTTTTTTTTATAGAGAAACAGCTGGTGAACCCTCCATCCTCAAAGAGGCGCTGGCAGTTGGTTAGAGGACTGTACCATGTGGGGAGGAACCTACAACTAAACACAGAAAAGGGAATGCCCGGAATGGCAAATGGTATCTAGATGTCAAGTACCAGATTTCAATCTCTTTCTAGCGAGAATGCTTGTCATTTTATCTGTGGAGACCTTTAAAGTTCAGCTGCACCAGCTGAAGTCAGGACACCTGTCCATCAATGCATGATACATGTTGTTAGTTCAGTGATGAAATCAGATCATTTGATCAAATTAGACCAACAACTCTATGGAAAGTTACAAGCTGCAGACAAATACATGAGTGGAACCATCTCAAGATGTGTATCTCTGAGGTCTTGAATGATTTTACAGTTCTTTGTATTTTGTTCAGCCGACGCGTAAAAATTGCTTCTTTCACTGAGATACAGCTTGTTGGGTGTTTGGCTTGGACAGAAACTATATTCGTCCTTACTTATCCATTTGAACATTTCTTGATAGACATCTGTAGATGTGTAAATTGGCACCAATGCTCTGCTGGATTGGATATAAGGTGACACAGTTTACTTAAAGAAATACTTAAAGAAGCCCTTCTTTTGGACACCTGAAGATTTAAGGGTGTGTTGTTTCACGACACACATTTAATTTTTGACACCCCTGGAAAATCTTTTCAGAGAAATCAATACCTTATGATACACTATATTTCCGTGAGGCGAGTGCACATGCCTTGGAGATTTGCACATTATTTAATGTAATTCTATATGATTGATTGGTGTAAGATTGAATTAACAACAAGCTATATGCATTATGGACCCAGTGTAGGCGAGAAAGATAGAAATACTTGTCTCTAAAAGATTTCCATATAAGCACTTAAAGCAAGGATTGGACCTGGTTGAGCTTGATTTCTTTTCAATTTTAGCACCACCCATTTTGAGGGGGGTCTAAGTACACATCACATAAGCTCAACTGAGAGAACATGCCAGGTTTATTTACATCAAATGGAGCAAAGCTCTTGATTTGTCCGCTCAGTCTGAATGGACTTAAACTGCATGTGGTGCTGACATCTTAAACAGACAGGCTTTGTTAGATGCTGATGTTAAGAATATTTTCCAAGTGGGGAGATTTTTTGTGATGACATTTGGGCTCAAGGGGGCCAGACAGGCAAGAGCTTGTCACGGTGACTGAGATCTGGGTCGACCT
Organism: Odontesthes bonariensis; assembly: GCF_027942865.1. NCBI lineage: Eukaryota > Metazoa > Chordata > Actinopteri > Atheriniformes > Atherinopsidae > Odontesthes > Odontesthes bonariensis. Next base: position 21,746,009 of record NC_134522.1, on the reverse strand, counting down.
CTTATCATTGGGGGCGCCTGTCAGATGAAAGACATGAGGCAGAATAGACTGATTCCTGAGGGAATATCAAGAAAGCATCACCTCAAAGAACTCCGCCTTTGTCCCATACTAACTCTGACGAGCTAATGTTAGAGAATCTATGACCTAGAAAGAGTTGTTGGTACCAGTAATCTAAATATTAATTGTAAAAAAGTACCACAAGATGTCAGAAAATTATGCAGAATCCAAAATAAGACTAAGGAAGTAAAAGGAGCAACTTGCGATTTGGGGAAACGCATGATTTCGTTGTGGAGAGTAAGCTCAGCTCAGTTTCACGCATGTGTGTCGCTGAGTGATTCTTCTGCTGACTAATGTGTGATGCGTGAAGCTCACACAGCACATTCAATCACCGCCAGCACATTTGCTGAGTATGATGGAGTTTTTTTGGACCAATGCATCCTGGATCAGACTTTATTGATCACTGGTCAACTACACTTCAGCAGCATGCTGCCACGCAAACAGAAGAGCAATGATTACTCAGACATTCATGGGCTTAGCTGTTAAGAAGACTGTGAAAAACAGGGAAGCGCAGAGAGAAATGTATAAATGAGTCGTTTCATCTGTCAGTTGTCCTGCTTTTAACATTGTACCGCGCAGAATGTCAGTATTCAAACACCCGTGACCGTGTCCAGCACTACCATGACTCCCTTGCAAATGAAAGCGAGCGCTGTGAGAGCGAGGATCGCAAAACGTAGAGATGGATAGATCAAAACCTTCAAAAGCTTCTGCCAGCTGCCTCCACCACACCCTCCCTCCAAAGGGGCCCTAACTAGGATACTCTGCCTTGGTGCCACGCCTCTGTTATGGCCCTTGAGGCAGTGGAGCACATATGCCGATGAAACCTTGTGTTTATTCTAAAAACAAACACGGAACGGAAAACAAAATGACAGATTTATTGAATATATATATACACCAAACTAAAAATAGACCTGTAAATTTGACAGGGTAGCAGTGAAAGTGCACGAAGTGCAGCCTCGACAAACAACAAACTCGTTTGCCAAGTAAAACAATACACCCCCGTCACTAGAAATGGCATTCAGCGGAATCTAACTCCCCTCCCCGTCCCACAGTCTCAGTGGGAGTAAAGTACATCAAAATGGACTGTTCACAGCTATAAAACACAAGAGCACTCTCCTGTCTGCACTTGGAAGCACTGTAATGTTCCACTAACAAACTGCTGTTTTGTCTGTGAAAAACAACCTCAAGGCTGAGGCCAAGTCTCAGTGTCCATGTAAGTAACATGTCAGGGTTAGAAAGCTCACTGAAAATGGGACCAAGATTTGGCTGTTATGTGTATCCATTTAATAAATAAATGTGACTTTGGGATTTTGTGAATGACTTCCGGTTGGTCTACAATTAGTGTGGCTGAAACACAGCAACCAGAATTGATTGAAAGTATGCTTAAATGATCATTTTCTGTTCATTATAGCACATCATTAAGTCTTATTCAAATCTGGTTAATCAGCCAACTGGCCTCAGACCAAATGGCCCGAGTTTAGACTTTAGAATGTCTTTAATAATCCAAGAAAGGCAGTTGCTTTGTAACAATTTAACAATTACAGTAAAATCACACATCTAGAAAAACACAATCAAAGAATACAAGAGTTTGAGGTCAAACGTGACTGTCTGGTTTGTGAAAGGAGGATTGTAAACAACGATGCAAGTGGTTTGTGAAAAAACTCATGGTGCGTAGTGTGGACATGCGGAAGTCTCACTGCTGACAGTACGGCATCTAAGGCTGCAGCAATGTTCTGTCACGATGATCAAGTTTGCAACATTTGATGTTGGAAGCAACAATCCATCCCTTTCTGTCCTTATCTGAAAGCAGTCAGAGGTAATGATGGAATCAGAGCAACATCTGGAGCCCACTGGTTGATTTCATCACATCACTTCTTGCATCAGAAACAGCGACCCAGCTATAAAGCTTGTCCAAACAAGTCAGAACAACAGAGGTGTTAATGACAGCTGGTGTGGCATTAAAACCTGACGTTGCAGATCATTTTCTAATGGCAGTATACATTTTCTTCATACTATTTGTTTTTGATATAGTGTTTCGTATCATTTTTGGCAACATAATTCAACTTTGACTTAAATGTGGCTTCTTCCTCTATCATTTTTAACCAACATCATTTTGCTGGAGACGTGGGTGAGTGCATGAGGTCTGTGGTGCCGCAGCCATTTAATCCCCAAATCTTACATAATTAGAGTCTACAACTGAAGCCCTGTGACCAAATTAGGTGAATGCAAGTGATCTGCAGTGGACTGTTGGATAAATATTAGGTTAATTCTCAGAGCATTATGACTTTAACTGCTTAGTCCCGAGTAAATAGTTTTCTTCCTATGAGCCTTATTGTGTTGTGGCTCCAAAACATGACAGGGATCCTGGATTCCAATTTGAGACCCATGGAATGAAGAAAAACTGCCCCACTTGTCATCACAGGCTTATCCAGTAAGTACGCATCTCTGTTGAATTCACCCTGACCTCTCAGTCTCCTCACTCAGCTTATCATCGGCAGGAATATGCAGTCTTGCCCCCGTCTCGCAGGCTGCTGTTTCTAAAATAACCGTCCCTCTAAAGTGTTTGCTGTGGGAACATTTCAATAATTAATTCAAGTTCTTTTTTTTCTCTCTCTCTCTCTTTTTCTCGCTCAAAGACATGCACACGTTCACCCAACAGGTCACGTGTTATCCACACAAGTAGTATGTGCTTCCATTTTAAGGAAATCTACAGCCGCCTGAGGTTTTTTCGAGTATGTTTCTTGCGCATTTCAAATAGAGGCCTCAGAAACTATCAATCTAACCTAAGTCATGTGGTTGCCTCTTTCATGTACTTGAGAACTTTTGCCAAGAGAGGCGGGAATGCTGCACGCTTGGACTGTGCTGGGGCTGGCCTTCGCTCCTCTGAGCAACCGGCTTGTCACGTGGATCATACCCGCATTGGCATCTGTAGAGTCTGAGTTTGTTTGTGGATATACGGAGTAGAAAGGGACGGAAGTGATGGTAGAGAAACATGGGATTTTCGCTGTCTGGGGCCCACAGCGGCACCTGTTTTGCCTTGAGGCGCAGGACTTGTGAATGTGTCTGGGGGCAAATAGTGTTTAGGACAGGTGTTCCGCAGGAATTCGTAAACACCTGCTGCGGTCTAGGTTCTGTTGCGAATAAAAACTGAACACCGCTAAAGGAATTTGTTCACTATTGAGATTATGTCCCAATATCTATGAGTAAATGATTCCAGACATACAATTATTATTTACAGCCAAATCAGAGGAGCCTTTAGGTCATTTTAGCTGACTTCCATCATCCCTTTTGTCTCTAATTTGAAATGTGAGCAGTACTCTGAGAAGGTGTTGTCAAGCATTTTCCTGCTCCACTTAGAATTCAGCAACTCTGAACATTTTGCTGTTGTAGAGAAATAATTCTAATGCGTGATGAATGAGTGCAGTTGTTCTGTTTGACACACAATATAATTTTTTAATGACAGTTTAGTTGGTTGTTATCATTTTGACTCTCATTAATCTTTTCATGCATGTTTACTTTTTTTAAATGGGTTTTGATGCCGCTCAGCTACTTCCGAAATGAAATGATCCCTATTTAACGAAATTGATTTTTCATTCAAAGTTGCTTGTTTTGAGTCTGTTTTCCATAAAAGCTTTCTGTATGCATGCAGCTCTTAATCACTGAGGCTCCTACAATGCATCTGAAGGGGCATCCTTCATCAAATATGCATGATATCAATTTTGGAGCTTACCTGAGTGTGTTGCACAAGATTTCTGTCATACATTTAATATCGCAAGCCAAATCCATATATTCTCAAACACCTGCTTTTTCAAGCCAAGTAGTACAGCTTATGTACACCCAGTTGAACCTCATGTAGAAAGTAGTTTTTTCAATAAAGAAAGTATTACTATGCGCCACTCTGTTATGTATATTGTTATCTGTTTATGACTGTGAAGCACTTCCATGCTTTAAGGCCCTTAAGATCACCTCCCCCTTTCCTCTTTACCCTTTTCAGTCTATTTCTGGCTTTCCCTCCAGGGCTGTATGCTTCATCTGCTCCAGAGGAGCATTGCGGGTCTGATCCAAGTACAGGTCTGAAACAAGTTAAAAAGGAAAACTATTGGCTGGATGTGTCCACTCCCATCTCCCTGACATCACCCACTCCTCAAAAGCATCCAATCACACCACCTCAAAGCACGAGCCTTTCAGAAGCATGGATTGACTCTTATTTTGATTTTGCTCCATAAACTGACTGAAATAAAGTTTTTAAAGAAGCTTTTCCAGTTGTTCAGCATCTTTTCAGCCTCGGCCTAAATGTTTTATTCAGTACCTAGACCGCTTCTTTATCTTTATTACATGTGTTCAGTGAGCCAAGGATTTCAGAGAGCACTAGCCCTTCACCTTCAGTCTTCATCTCTTCTCTGTCTCTAATTCAGTCTACTGTACATTTGTCCTCCTCTCAGCAGGTCTGACTGTGCACTGCAGCTGAACTGGCAACAAAGCTGCAACCACAGCAAACAACTGAAGGTGAACAGCAATGAACTCATGTCCTCTGTCGAACACAAAAGATTATCTCTATCTGCCCAGTGTATCGTTTTGCTTCCCTCAAGAGACCCCTGAGTCTCCTGTTGACCGTTAGTCTGACTTCTTTCTAAAAACAGTGAACTCAGAGATAAGAAGGAGGCTGTTGCTGGCGCGCTGACGGGAGCTAATCTGCCGTTACGCAGATGTGGGAAATATCAGGGTGGCCGTTCCTGGACCGGGACCTGCTCTGTGTCACCAGGCGGACAGACCAGACAGCACCAATGTGTGAAAAGGATGATCTCAGGCACTCTCTGCCCCAAGAGGCCCAGCGGAATGAAGGAACTGATAATGTCTTGCCACTGACAGTTTTAATTAGTCATCATACGTGAATTCAGCAGCCACACGTGATGCTGGATTGTGAGAAGTTCTGAGCCTTTTTCTTTCTTTTTTTTCCAGCTCCGTCTGTCTCTCTCAGTAGGCCTAATTTGTCATGAAGCCAACAAGCCTTCTAAAGGGAAAGCTGATCCACCCCAGCCACGTTTCAGCGTCTTCCTTTGCCTTACAAATTCCTATGAGTCGCTCAGTCTGAAAGAGAGCATTGTGATTCAACCAGACACTGCCTACTCTTCTTGTGGAAGAGGGGGGAAAAGGAAGGGGGAGTGCGTTTGGCCCAATAGACTGCCCCACCAGTTGCCCAAAAAAATTTCCCGCCTGGCTTTGCTGGCTGAGGCAGACCACAGGTTGGCCTATTGAGACAAACATGCTGCCTTCAAGTTCTGCATGGAAGACTTTAAATTCAACTAGAAGATTCTAAAGAAGGGGTACGCTTGAAAGAGATCCGGCCATTTGATCACATGAAAAGGTTACCATGTTTAAGATATTCACTCATATTCAGTAAGAGGTCAGAACAACTTTGTGGAACTTCCATTCATAAATGTTTTATCAAATTCCATGATCCCCAGCTCTGGAACTCCCTAGACAGAGGTCTCAAGCTTTTATCCTCCTACAAAATGTTTAAGTCTAGTTTGGAGAGGTATCTTCTGTCCAGGCAAAATTTCAATTGAAATGAAATTGTGATTTTGTTCTCTCTCTCTCTGTATTTTTCCTTGTCTCCTCCTCTTTTCTGTCTTTTCTTTTCTTTTATTGGTTGATTTAATTTAGTGTTTTGTATTGGGGGGGGGGGGGGGGGGGGGGGTTATATAAGCCCTTGGGCTTCCTTTCCTCTCCTGCACATTCTTTTGGCCTTTGTATTAATAAATGTATTTTCTTGTTTTATCATTGTGCATATTTAAATTTAAAAAAAAAATAAATAAAGCTGTGGTCTTAATGGCCACTCTTAAATATAAAACAACATAAAGCAATATAAAATTAAGTAAAATAGTTGAAATGGGCTTTTAGAAAAAAGGTTGAAAAAGATTTGGAAAGCTACATTTTTGTGGGTACACTGCTCAGGACTGGCAGCCTTTACAACAAAACCACAGCCTGTTTTTGATCTGTTCTGGCAAATGGTGCATCTAAGAGGTCAACAGGATCTTTGGCTGCAAAACGGCTCATTGAAATATAGAAGCACTTTGGGTGTATTCAGGTGTCTGTCCGTAAAGTCCTTTTCAAGTAATGAATAAAATGCCACAGCTTTACACCTGTGCGCGCTCACACAAAAAGTAGTGAGAAGTGTTGCTAAACTCCGCACTGAAACTGAGATTTTCACTTTGAGAAAATAACAAAAATGAACACAGATCAGTTTCAGTCAAATGAGGACGGATGTTAAAACTGTTCAAACATCAAGCAAGCATGAATAATGACGCCATGCGTTGGAGACTGAAAGCTTGATAATCAGCCGGTCTGCTAACGTTCGTTGTCCAGTTGAGACATTTCCCACAGCACATGAAGTGGTCAGGACGGGGGGGCGGGGCTATGCAAATGAGGAGTTGTGCGGCTGAATAGATGCTCGCGCTTCTGTGAGCGGCGGGACACTTGCTGTTGAGAGAAGACGAGCCAGAGGACGAAGAGTGGTATAGAAAGCTGCAGCGGACAGAGCAAACACAACACTTTCACTCGACCCCCAACACCACAGCATGGCTTCAAAGTGCCCCAAGTGCGAGAAGACGGTGTATTTCGGTAAGTGGTGTCCGGCTCACGGGGGTCCTGGTTGTTTAAATGACTTTAGGCTGATAATGGTGATTTCCCCCTTAGTTTGCCAAATAATGATCCCGATGAGGGATCGATGTATTCGTGAGAACTTGTTTGATGTTTTTGTGACGCTACTGTTTCGAAATGCCTCGAGTGATTCAATTCAATTCAATTCATTTTTATTTATATAGCGCCAAATACAACAAATGTCATCTCAAGGCACTTAGATAGTAAGTCCAATTCAAGCCAATTGGAATTCAATTAATGAGTGATGCATCCAATCGGACGGAAAGTAGTGACGGTCATTCATTCGAGATAAAGTACGTTTGAGATAGGTCGAGGCATAGAATTACAAGCCTGATTTTGTGAATGACTATTTGAGTTTGAACGAAATGTCAGCTGCATGTGTGGATTTTAACCAATTTTTCAGCACACGGCAATAATATAAATGTTTGTCGGTTGCGTTCTATTGGTCTTTTAGATATTTGTATGGGTGGGAAACATGTAAACAATCTTTTCCCAGATTTCCCAAAGGAATCTCTCACATAAGTTCACAGCATTCCTTGGATTAGGCTGGTTTTTTTTTTTGTTTGTTTTTTTTCGGCCAATATTTGCAGGCAGGGCAAATGATTAACATGGACAAACTTTGAGAAACCCAAAAGCTGGAGAGGTAAAGGGGTTAATAAACAAACAAAAAGTAAACAAAAAAAGATCTCACAGCAGATATCTCACTGAGTGTCCACCCTATATGGAGAGTTTGTTGTGCTCTGTGCATGTTGTTGAATTGATCTTATTTTGACACTAATCTGTGCCATTTTTGTTAAATTTGTTGTGTTTGGCAAACCTCCCAGCTTGGCAGTTGGCTTTGGAGGGTAGCTGATGGAGGCCCTTGCCAAGAGTGCAGAAGTACCATATGCCATGATTGCCCACTCATCGAGGAGCGCAGCAACATCGTGCTGTGTCAGTGGGATGATATAAAAATATATATATATATATATATATATATATAAAAAAAAAAAAAAACCAGATCTTTCGCATCCTTGCAAGCGAAGCTGAGAAATCCAAACGCCCACTTGGTCAAAGAGCTTTGACTCGTTCTCGGTTACAGCAGGGGAGGTTGCACCTGATCCTTTCTTCAGCAGATGTTTGCAGTGTAACATATTTACTGGGTTAAGTCAAAAGCAGGGGATTAAAGGAGCTCAGATCGGGAACATAAACAGTGATTTACGTCTGCACTTTATAGGCGTCCTGCTCCCTTTTTATTTCCCAGCACACTTTGCTGCGTCTGCAGCTGTGCTGTTGAACCCCGAGCGAATCCCAGGTTTGTGTCTTACCCCACGCTGGAATCAAGAGATACTCCATCCGTCTGCGGTGACCCTTTTTCACACGTCACGGCACACATCAAAGCTGTCATGGGGGGGTCAAAACCAATTATGTGAGTGGATGGAAGTCTTCTTGCGTAACAGGGGTGGCAGCACGCATCCCAGCTGCTGCTCATCCTGTGTTTTCCCGGGAGTCCCTGGCATGGGATGATATCTGAGAAAATAAGATTTGTTATCATCCAAAGCTGCTTTGATTCACGCCTGACGATTTATTCGCTCAGCAGCTGAGTGAGTCACGGCTCCTCGGTGATGAATGTTATTTTTACGTAATTTGCTGGAGTTATTTTCGGTTGGGGTGTGCCTTGTTGGGTGGAGAGCGCTGTAGGACCGAGACGGTGACGAGGATGATGAAGGGCTACTGGAAGCGAGCATGGGAAACTTGGCTGCGCTCGCCAGAACCTCGGAGGAGTGAGGGGAGGCGGTAATGACAGCATTAGAGTCCCAGTCATTTCATGGGAGGCTGTGAAACAGTGTGACGAGGAATGGGAGAAGTCGGGGATGGAGGAACGCTCAGCCCGGGTCATCGGCATGATGTCTGATGACTTTTAGATAATTTTGGGTCGACTCACACACACACACACACCCACACACACACACACACACACACACACACACACCCTGCTCTCAGCCACTTCGCTCACCAGAGGTGTGAGAAATCCAGAGCTGAGGTGGACTTTCAGGTCTGCAAGAGTGTTGAAGTCAGGAAGCAGACATGAATGGGGTGCAAAGTGTGTGTGTGTGTGTGTGTGTGTGTGTGTATGGGGTCGGGGGGTCCTCTTCTTCAGATCTGCACTAGGACACGTGTTGCTGAAAATTGTCCGTTTCCCGTCCTATTTTGACTTTCTTTTTCTTTTGGCGGCGGTGGTTTGGGATGTGATGTACAGAGCGGCGAGTGAGTGGCCCACCCAGCATTGACCCACGTTACGCTGTAGCACGCAAGGCGTTGACTACTTTCTTGTGCAAAAACAAGTGTTCTTTCAAGAAGCTGTGGTGAGCCACGGTCGGGTTGGAAATTCTTCTTTTTTTTTTTTTTTTTTACTTTTTAACTTTTTTTCCATTTGCTACTTTATTGGACAGCTGTCTCATAGTGGTGCCCGCTGAACTTAATTGCCACTAAAAGGCAAACGTTTCCTCTGCCCCGAGATGCCAATTTATTTTCAGAAACCCGAGTTAACAAGAAAGAAAAACACGCGTGGTGACGGTGTTATTGGTTGTAAGTATGCGAACATCTTAAGGGTTGCTATTTTTCAAGTGTAGTTGAATTCAAACTCCCGGTGTCCACATTGCGGCCTTGGATCTGTTAGTTCTTGTGGTGCAGAGACGCTTGAAATGCACAGGACACTGTCGGCTGACATGTGACCAGGCCCAGTGGAAATTCCTGGCGTGTGAGAGAGTCCATACAGAACACAGCTCGGCACAGCTCACTAAATCTCCCAACTCCGGGCCCAAATTCAGCGGAGGGATCCATCTCCTGTGGGCGGCAAACGGGGAGCAATGCATCTTTGTGCAGCTAACTGAATAATCGAGGACTTAATGGGAACTAATGGCGCTCTCCTGTGAGTTTCTCCTTTCACTCTTTTATTCACCGACCCCTCTCACTCACTTGGTGATGCCGTGGGGCCTGAATTCCTTTTCCCCAGTTCTATTTTGTTTTCCGGGAGAAATGGGGTGAAATGACTCGCCTTTTCCCTCTTCAACCGAGACTCCCAAAGCACTTCATGCATTATAATTAGAAGTGACGTCTCGGTTCACACAGGCCTCTTTCTGTCTCTGGGCACGTTTGTCTTTTTAGAGAGACGCGGAGTACCTCCGTCTGACAACATGGACCGGTGCTGTTTCCCACACATCTTTTTTCAGTCCCCTCTTATCCCATAACATCCACACAATGCCCTTTTCTCTCACTCTCCGCTTTCCGTCAATGTTAGAGCACCCTGTTTTCCACTTGGCTGCCCAGCGGGCTGTGTGAATGTGCCTTGTCAGTTATGTAACATCATTTCTTGAGTTCTTGCCTCCTGCTCCATGATGTTGCATAACCTACCAGCTCCTGTGTGCCAGGGTCCTTTTTTCTTTGCCTATTTGAGGCACAAATATGACCCCTAATGGAGATGGCATTAATCTGAGTGATGACAGCCCCCCTCCCCCAAACACAGGTGAAACCTTGCAGCAGTGTGACCTGTTGCATAACCACACAGAAGCACAAAGCCGGGTGTTCTTCCAGATTCGCACATTATTCGGTGTTTGCGTTCCGCGGTTCTCTCCTTTAATTTCCCCGGGTGCATATTCATTCAGATCATGTGGCAGGTCCACGAGAGAGCTTTTTACTGGAGAATTGAAAAGGGAACATTCTACACTCAAAGAAGTCACATTTGAAACAACAGAAACAGGTCTGGTGAATAAATCATGACCGAGCTCTTGTGTGTCGGGTTCACCTGAACAGAAACTATTATTCTGTGTTTCGAAACGAACTCCGAAATCTTCTGCCACTCACAGCTGTTTACCGTGCTTTTATTTGCTTTCAGGTCACGCGTTGTATGGATTTTGCTTTCCGTATATATCTAAGAGTACGGTACCTGCACCCGACTCGTTCTGTAGATAACAGATGAATGAATGGAGCCATTGTAACCCGTGGCTCTGCTGTCCTTTGTCAGTTTTACAGCTAATGTATCAGTTCGTAAATGTGAGCTTCGACAGATGACTGAATTGAGGTGAAAATGCACAATGTTGATACGTTGTTGCAAAAGAGGATATAAGCTTTGAGATGCAGTCATCTCAAATATGGGCAAAACTCCAATGTTGTACATCCCTACTTAACATTTTTTTTTTTTTTAATTTGTATATGAAGGTGCTGCACAGTCGTTTGCACCGTCACCTCACACCAAGAAGGTTCCTGGTTTGAATCCCAGCTGGGGGCCTTCCTGTGTGGAATTTGCATGTTCTCTGTGTAGGTTCAATCCAGTTTTATTTATATAGCACCTAATTACAACAAATGTCATCTCAAGGTACTTCAGTAATATGGTCCAATTCAAGCCAATTGGAGTTTTAATTCATTGTAATCCTAATCCAATCAAATCCAATGAATTCAATTCAAAATGAACCCCATTCATACATGCAGAGCCAATTCAAAAACAACTTCCTAGCTAAGGAAACCAACAGATTGCACCGAAACTTCACTTCGGTCCAATCTCCCGTCCTGAGCGTGCCTGAGGCGACTGTGGAGAGGAACAACTCCCTTTTAACAGGAAGAAACCTCTGGCAGAACCAGAACCAGGAAGGGTGGCCATTCCGCCTCAACCAGCTGAAAAAGAGGGGACAACAAGCACCATAACACCATTCAAAGGATACATGTTAAGACAGGGAAACCACAATAATGCCAAATATACATAATATCATTTGAGAAATTAATAGAGGGGGGTGGGGGGGTTGAGATAAGAGGGCCCCCCAGCAGTCTAGACTGATAGCAGCTCAACTATGGGATGTTTCAGGATCACCTGAGCCATCCCTAACTATAAGCTTTATCAAAAAGGAAAGTTTTCAGCCTAATCTTAAAGGTAGAGAGGGCGTCTGCTTCCCGGGTTCCCTGGACAGGCTCCAGTATCTTCTTATTCAAATTGGCATTTGTTGTCAGCTGAAAGGAGTTTGAAAATATCCGTATATCACATGTCATTAATATCAGATATTGTGTTAAGTAGAGACATCATGCACAGAATTTGTCCTCATATGTCATGTGTTTTTTAGTAGTGCATTGTGCGGGGGCTAATGAGCGAGGGTAGATGCTGGAGCCTTCAGGTATGTCAACCAAAGATGTTACTGATCAGATGAAAAGATTAATTTAGGAACATGCTCCATTGCACATGATGAGTTTTGAATTCTTCCACTATTTAAGTGATTTATTGGTCTCGATGCGGACGATAAGCCAGTACACGTATTTCATGTGATGTGGTCGTCTTTTTTTTTTCCAGATCAGTAATTCCGATTCGTCTCACCGTATCAGACCGACAGCCATGCTGTCATCCAGACGTGGTCTATTTTATCACCCCACCTTACGAGATTCAGATGATTTCACTTAAGTCGTCACTGCTAAATTGTTATATCTCTGTCATGCGATGTCTTCCCCTGAGGGGCTCCTTATCGAATTACAGCAGGTTCAAAGTGAAGGCAACATTCTAGTGATACAGGCCCGCTTCCTCCTCTGAGGATACGGTCTGCTACTTTTTAAGCTAGCCGTGCAGGCTGGATGTTCCTGAAATCACTGTAGCCGGGACATTAGGCTAAAAAAGAGATGTGATGTAGGGTAAGTAGGCTCAGAGGTTCAGAGAGAGCGAAAAAAAAAAAAAAGTCCCAAAGATGGACTGTGGAAAGGCTGCTTTGCCTGCGGCTGCTCTGGCCAGCGCAGACAGGATGCGAGTTAACTGCAGTCCATTTACGTCAGCCACTGGGATTCATGAGGTCGGCCTCTTTTATTCGCAGAGGGAGGGAGGGAGGGAGGGAGGGAGGGAGGGAGGGAGGGGGTGGGGGTGGTGGTGGGGGAGGGGGAGAGGGAGAGGGAGGGGGAGAGGGAGAGGGAGAGGGAGAGGGAGAGAAGGGAGAAAGCCTGGGGAGGAAACCCCGCCTTGGCTGAGGCGACAGACGACCTCCAGAGCTACGTTTTGCTACGGGGTTGCATCAGCCACAGGGAGGGCTTGATCCAAATACATGTTTCTAACTTATTGCACTTACTCTAGCACTAGTTTTGCTCTTAGCTGTTTGGTTTTGGAAGGAAATGCACTTATGATTTCTTGTGACCTGAAGTTCTTTTGCCTACCGATGTTGAACGCACTTATTGTAAGTCGCTTTGGATGAAAGCGTCTGCAAAATGACCGTAATGTAATGTAATGTAATGTTTCCATGTGGCTCTGGAGCATGGGCATCCACCCTGTACAGTCACTGAGCTGCACATGGAAAGCTGCGTGTGCTCACTGACCCTGAACACATCAACTCTGATAGTCAGCACCACCACCAAGGTCAAACTTGCACAGATTGAGCATCATTTTACACATTATCATGGAGTCAAATTGGTGAAGGTTGTCTTGTTCTCAGAACTTGAAGTGGGCAAGATTAGCAATCTCATTTTTAGTGGCAGATGCACAAATTAGGTTTTTTAACTCAAGCCTTAGCATTTTTGATTCCCAAATTCTGCCTAATGATTCCAGTTGTGTGGAATTCAATCTTTTGTTTGTCGTTTGAATTGTTGGTGCAGACGGCAAGAATACCGCACACGAACAAGTATGCTGAATGTACGGCATATCTTTTCTGTTGAAAACTCCATCAAAGTTTCTTCCTGTGGGGAGGCTGAATGCCCCTGTGTTTGAACATGAATGGCCATTGTCTTCACTTAAAGTAAAGGTCACAAGTCCTCGAGAGTGTTTGTACTCCAGAGAGCGGAATAGAAAGAGGATGCAGACGAGGAAACACGGGGTGCTTATTTTTTCCTCTGTTTGCCTGCATTTCTCCTCAAGTCTGTCTGGATTGTTTTTCCATTCAAAATGCACCGTACGTTTATTTTTTTGGTCCCGTTTTTGCCTCCGGTCGCTCAGTCAGGTGTGTTGGCCTTATTAGGGCGTGCAGTTATAACACTGCTGTGACAAAAGCCAGGAAAAGCTAACACCCGCGTGGACTCAGCTGTTACTGATAGAGGAAGGGAAAGGAGAGAGTGCTGTGTGTGTGTGTGTTGCTCTCTGAGTGAGTTCTGGATGGATTTATTGAAGAAAAGGCAGAACAGATGGGTCCGTGTTACCAGAGGGTGCAAACGGAGCAGAAGCTCGCCAGCCTTGATTATGGAGATATTTCCAATAACATTAGTTACATCGTGAACATTTTAGGAGTCTTAAGCTACTGATTTGATGTCCGTTTGAAAGAGTTAGCTGTGACTGAGACAAACGCATTTAAGAGCGATGATAAACGGAAGCCGTGGCAGCGTTTTCAGTTGTTGCTTAACTTGTGCTGGAGAGACGAGCCACTGAGGCACGCCGAGCCGCAGCCTCGTTGTTCTCCCTTTAGTCAAATACATTACATTTCCGCCTTTTGCACCCTGATCGAATTATTGAGTGATAGCAAAAAAAGAAAAAGAGATTTCAAAGCCCAGCCCCGCTGATGGACTTTCCTGTCATCATTCATGTTGTAATTTCATCGGGATGAATGTTGTTCAGTGCATCTTGCATCTTGAAACTGCCTCTTGTTTATCTGTCAGGAGCGAGCCTGAGAGCAGATTTCCTCCTGACTCAGGGTGAATCTCCATCCATCTCCAGCTCTGGCAGCTGCTCTGTCACTGTTGACAATCAGGGAAGGGTAATTAAGGGGCCCCCAATGTTTTCCCTCAGAGGGCCCCTCGTTAAAATTGCGTTGCTTAATGCTCCGTCCAATTAGCGTGCGTTTGTGTGGGCTTTTGCTGCAGGGCCTGCTCCCCAATAAGCCCAGGAGCTCCGCCTGAGCACGCAGTCTCAGTACAGTGGGAGCGCATCTTGTGGCTGAACAAACAACATTTGCGCCTCTTTTCTACGCAGGTAGAACGGATATTCTTACCAAATAAAATTCAATCGCAAGTGATTTATGTTCAAAGACGCCAAATCCGTTTGATGTTGGAACTGCTCCTTTTATCCTCTCCAGACATCTTTTGAGCACATTTTCCCAGCACAAGGATGCCAGAATACGCCGATAACAAGTCCTAATCAATCATTAGAATATGTTGTAATCATCATTTCGACTTGGGAAATTGCACTTGGATGCCTGCTTGTTTAATTTCTTTTAAGTGCGTCCTCTCTTCTGCTTAATTAATGCCCAAACCGGTGAGAGGGAGAATCAGCAGCAGCTTGTCTCAGTGATTTAAACCATATTGACTATGCAGTCAGAGAGACCGAGCGCGCGCTAAAGAGCTTAGATCAGGAATTTACAAATGAAGTTAAGCAGCTTACAGTGGTGCAGGTATCAAATGGTTATGGTGATGACCTCTGTCCAGCGGTTTCTTTCTTGCTCGGAGCTCAATGATCCTGCAGGGGCTTCCCATCCCCCTTTCAGTCAGGATTTTCAAATCAATGCTTACTTGTTTTTTTAATTTCACTTCTTTGAAGGCAGCAGTGGCCCATAATTGCATAAATGTGAAAAGTCCCTCAAATCCCAGAGATTTTCTAAAGGCCTCTGCAGCCGGCGAAGCTAAATCGCCCGGCGCAGGCCCACATGAAACGCTTTCCCACACAGCAAGTGCAAATTAAAGCCTGCACATACTTCTACCCAAAATGATGGACTAGGTTGATCTTTTCCATAGGGCCCACGATCTCTCTCTGAAATCATCTGTCTAGCTTTCTTGAAATGTTTATCAGTGTCAAAAAGATTGAATGAGAAGTTTGTTTTTCCACTCCTATACGAGCTGTAGGAGTCGCAGATTTTTGGCTTTATCTTGTTTAGCCCCAGAGGCTATATCCATTTTTTTTAATTATTTTTTTTATTTTTTATTATAAATGTCGTCAACGGAGCCTCAGAAACTGGGAAGTCCACTTCATCCAGCCTAGCCCAGCAAGATTTCCAGGTGGGAGCAGTGAAGTTACCTTTTGGGGACAAAAAGAAAATGGAGCACAGCAGGTTCGCTTATTGACATTTGCACAGTCGAAGAAGCTACTGACTTTCACAGCATCATATGTAAATGCAAAGGTACTTAGATCACATGTCAGAATACAGATAATGTATTCAGATATTGATCGCATGTCAGTACCAACAGCCAATCACCTCTGCACTATTTCATCCACACATCGACTGATCTACGGAGTACATACGTATGAACTCTTTAACTCTTCTCCATGACACACAGTATTTTATTTGATCTATTGCAGTCTTTCTCCAAAAATGAATTCAAAAGTACTGTATAGCCTTTAGCATTTAGTTTTATTTTAAATGTGCTGCCATATGAATGAAAGTGCCATAACATTTGTTGTGCAAACACACTTTTAACATCAGCATCTTTATGTAGTTTTTATGTAGAAGCCTCGCTCCACTGTCTGTTTCCTTGAATGACTTGCTGCTATCAGTTGTGTGTTTTGCCTTTAAGTGATATTTTAGACTGGAACTACTACGCTGAGAAGACAATTCAACTTGGCAGTGTTTACAGATGACTTTGGTTCTGTCGACTCCGCCGTCTGGAAGAACTTTAAAACGAAAATGGCCGAGTAAAAGTTCCGTACCCTTCTCCATGTTTGGTGGATCCGCCGATTACTTTCTTTACCAGTTCCGCAGCAGAAAGCAACAGACTATTGCAAAATAAAAGCATGTGAGCAACACACTTTTACAATAATAAAATAAATAATAAAACCTGCGTAAATGCACGATAAAATATTTATCAGCGTTAAATAATTAAGGCGTTAACGCGTTATTATCGCCCAGCCCTAAAGAAAACACAATGAGAACCCCCGAAGTATCTCAGTTATTATCCGGCAGTGATTTATTTTTATTTATTTATTTATTTTTATTTCACTGTTTACATCAACTCACTTCGGAAACAGGGAAGACGGATTGGCTGCCAGGATTTGGCACGTCCCCGTCAGCGTTGACCATGTAAATGCGAGGTTCCACCTGGGCCTTACATGTGAACAGGAGCTCGCTCGTTCCCACAAGGGGCTGCGTTTACCCTCACATTGCTGTCGTAACGAGGTAGAGGGGGATGCGGTACCATTTCATTTGCATCATTTGTGCTCCCACGTCTTCACTATTTTCGGATACAGAGACTGCCCGTTGGCCCCTCGATGAAGTCGTGACATAATTCTTTTTTTTTTTTTTTTTTTTAGACTGTTTTCTTTCTTTTTGGTCGGGTGAAAGACTAAGCGAAACTGTCACATTTTTTTCTGGCTTTATCTCAGTGGTCGGGGCTATGTAAAAGATAATAAGGATAGAGCTTGGCTCACAGCGGGCGGAGGGGGGGGGGTGTATAAACATCTGGGCCAGATTCAGATCCCCTCTACCTCCCCCACTCTGTAACTCCCACAACAAATAGTGCAAACGGAGACCTCTCTTACAATAGCAGTCCTTTAAAACTGGGAGCTCTTCAACAGCGGGCAGTCAATTATGGGGGAGTGAGGACAAACAGCCGTCCTGCTGACGTCTGTTTCCATTCACACCCTGACTTTATAAATCTGGTTGGAGGTGTGTGTGTGTGTGTGTGTGTGTGTGTGTGTGTGTGTGTGTGTGTGTGTGTATACGTCCATGAATCAGTCCGTGATACACACGCAAGCAGTGAAAATGAAAACACACCGGCAGTGTTCCTGTACTCGGTTTATGCGGTCTGTTTTGAACACTGTACAGGTGTGACCAGTTGCACGAGTACCGTTGGCCATAAAGGGTGAAGGAATCGTGCGCACTCGCACTCAGAAGACAGCGTAAGCCTCACTCGAGCCCTGTTCCTCGCTCTCTTTAAGCATCACTTGGAAGGCGTTGTACTGAAATGGGGCAAATCTCTCGTGTGAAGGAAACCGAGGAAAACGCCCCCATTTTTCAAGGGGCGTATGTTGCGTGTGGTTTATCCATTCTACACCACTCGTGTTAAACCTTTTTAGAGAAAGCCGGACCGTGGCACGATTCTTTTGCCGTGTTTGGAGGCTAATTTGCAAAGAATGCTTCGGCAATGAAAGTATTTGAGCTTAAGTGTAACCGATGGAAGTGGACACACAATTTTGAGCGTTAAAGCGCTTGAAATACCAGTAGAAGGTGGAGGAAGCTGAAGTGGCAGAGACGGTTGAGGTTGTGGTGTAAACACAGGCAGCAGCAACACAAAATAGTAATTTTTTACACGTGAAGAACACTTCCATCAAATTGTGTCTTGAGGTTGGACAGTCATTACCTGATGTAGAGGCAACCTACTGATTCTAGTGGGGCACCTTTTGAGACAGATTTCAACATTTCCAGCAGTTTGCTCTGTCCATATCAGCATTCCTTGGTGCTTGGGGGGGTTGATAAGACTCCCCCACCCAGCCTCTTTACCCCACACCCCCACCCCGAGCTGTTCTCTAGGGGCCTTGTTGTCGTCCATTTGTCTCAGTGTTTGTAACCGACGAGAGGAGCTGACCGTGAAACTGGAGAGCGAGCAGCAGAGTCGTCACGGCTCTCCCAAAGCAACCCGGAGGGGAATTTTTCCACTCCGTACTCCTGACACAATTTTATGTCATTCACATCGAATCAAATCAAATTTAACGCGATTACCCAAAGAGGAAAGATTATTCAATCAGATGTGCAAAAGATATGAAACTTTTTTGAAAAAGTCCCGAAGGCGACACGCAGCCCATACAAAGCAGCGCTTTGTCGTTTGTGAATGATGCGTGCTTAAGACATGCGTGCGTCTCTCAACTGCTAACTCCTCCAATCTGCCAATTTTTGTTAAATGAGGAAGTGTGATATGATCCTGTTTAGATTCGTTAAGCATTTATGATTCGATGCTGCTCGTTCAAAATGCATGTTTGTGTCAGGTAGCGCGGTGACACGGCCGAGATGTGAACACGGTCATTCTGTTGGTGAAAAGATGGAAAAGATTTTTAAAAGTTACATATTCGCGTCCATTTAATACCGTGAAGGCTTTTTTTTTTTTTTTCTGTGTCAGATGTGAACATTTTTGCCGTACTTTTGCAGGTCGTCGTACATGTGGGAACACCATTAAAGGGGGGAACACCGGGAGGATGTGACCGTCTTTGTGTCCGCATGCATGTTGTATGCGTGCTCACATGTGGTGCTTCGGGTGTTTAGGAAACAGACTCTGGTATCCGGCTATTTTTGCCCTGCTTTGATAAGAGAAGGTGTTTCCTCTGCTGCCAGCACGACTCCTTGGGGCCCATTGTGTTGAAGCGGTGGTGATTTATTATTGGCTCGTGTATAATTAGGGTTCCTTGCCTGTCTGGAGGGGCGGTCGGTTTGTGCGATGGGAGAAGAGGGGGACGGAAATGGGGTTGAGGGGCCGTCTGCAGCAGGATGGGTATACTGTAAACTGGGGGATGGGTGTTTGTGTGTGTGTGTGTGTGTGTGTGTGTGTGTGTGTGTGTGTGTTTGTTTTTTTGAAGGGGTTATACAAAGGATCTGGGTTAGATGTTGACACCCCCTGCAGTTCCAGCTGGACTGGGACAAACGCCACTGTCCGTCTGATCTCACCGTGACATCATCGCAGCATCCTGCTCGGTACACAGGCATTCCTAGAGTCCCCGCCCCCCCCAGAAAAACAATCACTCAGTTGGCATGAGGACAGAATTTCCATCTAGGCCACAGACAATACAGCACAAGCTAATCATTATTGCGGAGAGTGAAGCAATGGGAGCCGTCACTCCTCTCTGCAGTGACTGATTGAACAGCACATTATGACAGATGCACACGCAACCGATTGAGGGGAAAATAAAGGCACTTGTTCACTGTAATCTGTATAAACGATGCATTATGTGAGTGTTTGCATTCATTCATCCACCCCCCGTTCTTCTCTCTCTCTCTGTGTCTTTTGTCTTTCATGTGCAGCTGAAAAGGTGTCATCGCTAGGGAAGGACTGGCACAAGCTGTGTCTCAAATGTGACCGCTGTAACAAGCTTCTGAATGCCGGGGGCCACGCTGAGGTCAGTAAGCCTTCGTACCAGAGACGGCACAGTAAAAGAAGCCTGGGACACCCTTCTTTTTTTTTTCTCCCTTTTCTCTCTTTATGGATAACAAATCTGTGAGTTACGGTGAGCCGACGGATTTGCAAGTTGCATTTGGAAACTTTTACACCAAGAAAAGAAAGCGTCGCCGCTGTCCAAAAATCTGTTTGTTTTTCCAGAGTTTAAAAAGAGAAACGGGATTACAGAGATTTTTGCATGCACAGGTCAAAGGTCTACAACCTCTAGTGCTTTAGAATCTCTGCAGTTCGTTCGATTGTTATTGGGAAATCCGACCACAGGAAGCCATTGCTGTTTGAGTTGTTATTTAACTTATTGGCAAAATTTCACAATTGACAGATGCTTCAAGCTTTTGAACCTTGATTGTTTACATTTGAGTGAAACCTTTATATTAAAAAAAAAAAGATTAGAGGCAGTCTCTAAGCTCTGAACATGAATTTCATGACATTCTCTGTTCAAATGCGTGCTTCGTTTTATTTCATTTCACAGTCCTTGTGCATTTTGTACAGGATATTAATGAGTGTGTGACCCTTTCCCTGCCTTGTTTTTTGTATTTGCTTGCATCTGTCAATATGTTGTAGCCTCGTGGGAGTTTCCAGCGCCTTCGCCCTGCAGGATGAGCTGCTTTCAGATCCTCCCTCTCCGTCTTACATAATCAGCCTGCAGTATCGCGTCTCGTCACAGATTCCCCTGACCTTGCACTGCTCACTATCCGGCACCCTGGGGATCCTCTTTATCTCGTCCTTTTGATTTTCGTCTTTCATGACCCGGGCCAACAATTCTATTTCCCCCTCTTTGGGTGAATATCACACACACACTCTGAGTCTCCCGCTCTTTTCTCTGACCAAAGAGGATGTGATCTCGACCTCTTTGTTCTCCAAAGCAATTTCCCCTGCATACCACATAGGATGGTGGTCCGCTGTTTAATCTCTGCATGATTACAGTAATGTAGTCATACAATCTCTGAGGCCAGCGCTCACTCGCATTACCATCTTGTCTCCATGGACGCCGGGCTTCATGGTCGTACCACAGGCCTGACATTAGTAGAAAAGAAAACAGCAGCTTGATCATTGTGAAGGAAATTGAATTGAGGCTGAGAGATATTTATATGAAAGACTTGAAAGGGTTTTTTTTTTGTTTTTTTTTTTTGCTGGATTGTCTGGAACGCTGTTTGTTGTCGTGTCAGGCATGGTATGCAGGAGGTTTACGAACCTCAGGCCACACCGGACAGAGCCCGGTGTGGCCTGGTTTCTGTGGAGGGCAACAGGTCCCTGAGGCTGGTGGCAGAGAGCCAGACCTGAGGAGACAAGGTGATAAGTCTCCGCCGTTTGCCATAAAAGATCATGCCTATATTTATCAGAGCAGAGTTTCTCTCTCAACTCTGAATAATACCTCGAGTCACATCACAGCACGCTGGTGAAACATCGGAACTCGGTTTGGCTCTCTAAATCCTTACTTTCAATGGTCTTGTTTTGATCTTTGGGGACTTGTCATCCAATGAAAGTAAAACGCGATGTGAAATGGAAAGTAGAACATTTCAGTTCGGTTTTTGGTAAACCTTTTCATACTAGAACTGCTCGTGAGAGGCTTTCAAACACCGAGCTCTATTTTATGCAGTTTGTAATAATAAAAAAATGAAAAAAATTTAATAATAATAATAAAAATATTGAATACATTTTTCCTTAACCTTTTCCGTGCTCCCTCCACGCAAAGTTTCATGAAAGTTGGCGTCGTATTTTGATCTTCTACCAGAAAACAACCGGCGATTATCTGAGAGCTCGTGTAAGCCACGGCTAACTCCTTGCTTCCGCAGCAGCATCACACTCAGTGGGAACTTACTGCTAAAACAAACAAAATACACAGCCTTGCCAAAAGATAATTAAAAACATAAATTAAAGAAACCATAACCGACGCAGCGAGTAGCTTCTTATCCCCTATGCAACCATATCGGAAGACACATCCTGGGGTCGTGGAAAGCATGTTACTCTTTCGGGAGGTTACAACTGTTGGTCTGCATCGAGCAAACTAAACAACTTGGATATTGCTGACACGACTAAAATTGGGTGGAAAAAGAAAAATGGAGGAAAATCATCTGTAGAACTCACAGCAATGTTACATGGGGACAGAGCGCCTCCACACACAATGAGAAGAGAACTCAAGGTATTGGGACTAAACAGCCGTGCCGTCTCAGCAAAGCGCTCATTAGTGAGGCTAATGTAATGAAAAGTCATCCATTCACGAGGGAACATAAAGATGGCACTCTGGAGCAATGGAGAAAGGTAATGCAGTCTGAGTCCAGATTTACCCTGCTCCAGAGTGACTGGTGCATCAGTACAACTACTGCCTAATTTACAAAACCTGTGGAGGCAGCATAATGATCTGGGGTTGTTTCAGTTTATCAGGTCTAGGTTCAGTCACACTGTGTGTCCAAAAGAATGAGGCCAGTTGAAAGTGAGGCAAACCGATTTATCAGGTTTTTTTTGTTTGTTTGTTTTTTTTCCCCATCATTTAGGTTTTTGTTGTTATTTTTCGTTCCCGATGGCACAGACATCCTCCAAGAGAACCGTGCCAGGATTTATCAGGCTCCAACTGTGACCGAGTGGTCTAAGGAACGTGCAAAAAATATTTTCACGCACAAATTGCTGTACCTCAGAGTCCGGACCCCATAAATCCATTGAGAATCTGTGCTGGAGAAGACCTCACGCAGCTGTTTCTGGCTCTAACTCATCAAGACGAGATCTTGGAGAAAGATTAATGCAGCTCTGATGTAAACGCGTGCTGTGACATTGCATAATCTTATCCAAACTATGTTGCTGTGAATGCATGCTGTAAGCCAAGCTAATGGTTGTCCATTTAAAAAAAAAAAAAAAAAAAAAAAAAAAAAAGTTGATCTCGTTTGTTTTTGGGGCTTTTTTGGCCTGGCAGCGCATAACGGTCATAAATGGAAAAAACACATAAAATAACCAACAACTCCACACAGTCGTATGATTATTTTTACGCTTTTTATTAAAAAAAATCTTTTGGGCATAATTGGGATTTCAAAATTGCTCGTCACCCTGTGATCTTTGATGTATAAACACATGAATAAATAGAGGGAAAAAAAATCCCCATTTATCACCGTTATTACATAAAGAGCCAAAATGGACTGTGTGTGTAAACTCTATGGAGATTAAGAGCATTTAATTTATGTCTTGTGAAATGCTCCATATTTCTCTGTCTGGCTTCTAAAAGTGCTTTAAACGAGACGATATGATAAGGGAAAATCTGCTAAGCCTGTTTTCATAACAGGCGATAAAGGGTCACAAGTAAACATTGCTGTTTTCAGTATTCAGAAACCAAAAATGGGAGCAAATCCCTCAAATTAAAATGAGACAAACGTAGAGCCAAAACAGCCAAGGCTTCAGAGTTGATCCGATTTTTTTTTCTTCTGGTGTCTTTTAGACACAGCACATGTGGTCCAGCAGAGCAGAGAGTAGTGGTTGAGGAGCAGGGCACAGAGCTTAAGAGGGAAAATACAGACAAGAAGATGGAGAACATGTAGGAGGTTAACTGCTGGGAAGAGAGTGGGCTCTGCTGCAATGGATAATCCATTTTTAGGGTCCTTTTACATCTTGACAGTTCACATCCGTACAAAGACATTGGACAGGAAATAAAGCCCCGAGTGTCCCATCCTGAGAAAGTCATCGGTGGTTAATGACAAGCTGGTGTCCGATGGCCAAACCCACGCAGATCTAATAAATATCAAATGAAATGGGTAAAAAAAAAAACAAGGTGCATGGCTGCTTTAACAGCATCTGATCCTTTCACAGTTGATGAATTATAAAATGTTTTCCACATCATCTTCTGAAGAGAAGGAGCTCAAGTGGCTGAAGCAGGAATGAACTGTGGATACTGAGTCCCTAGTTTGATGCCAGTTCTTCCTGGTACCTTGCCCTCTTTGCTTGCTTGATTCCTCTCATCTACGGGCATCAGTCTGTGGATCAGTGACCACCCTGGCTCCCAGCCCTGATTTTCCCCCTGCAGATCACATGCTCCTCCAACAGCCGCCGTGCTCCCAATGTGCGCCAGGCACAGGAAATCTATGTCTCAGACTTTTTGGTTTTTCCATTCAGATGGAAAAATAGGCGGTCGCACATGTGCAGACCCACCGTTCTCAATGAAGTGTGGTGTGAATTCATCAACAGGAAGCCTGTTCCTTGGATACAGCCAGAGTCATTACGTTGTGTTAAAGCAGCCTGTGACAGTGATGTCATCAGTAGGCAGCAGTAAGATGGCAGGGGGAAGAAATAATAAAAAATAAAAAAAAAGGTTGCCTCAATATTTAAACAGTCACTTCAACCTATACTTCCCAGAAAATATACCAAGATGACACTATAAAACCCTGCAAATATTATCACTCCTCAGAAACATCATGGCCAGTTTTTTCATCTGTCAGATTGGTGTCTTTGGCCTTGCATGGCCGTTGAATCAGTTTGCTTCATGTATGTTTTTCTGTCTCTCCCTCAGCACGATGGAAGGCCATACTGCCACAAACCATGCTATGCTGCCCTCTTTGGGCCAAAAGGTGAAGTGCATGCTATTTTACACCTTTTACATTGCTAAAACATGAAATGATTTTTTAACTTAATTTAGAGATACTTGATTGTTTTTGCTTTTAAGACCTTAAATTCTTATTCATCGATAGACTGATCTATATGTTTTTCTATACTTTATTCCTTCAAATGCTTGCCGGTTTTTATTAATTTCTTTTTACATTTATTTATGGGGTTTTTTTGTCTGTTAGTTGCCTTTATGCATTTTCTTTTTTTAATAAGATTAACAAGACGGTTATTTGAATGCAGATTTTTAATGTCGTATATTAACTGGATATTTCCTTTGCTCTGTTTGTGGTTACTTATCTCTGCCACACATCCCCACTTCAACATTCACAGGTGTGAACATTGGCGGAGCAGGTTCATATGTGTATGATGCTCCAGCCAATAACAACGCATCTCTCACCGGTGTGGATTCAGCAGCCAAAGCCGAAGAGAAGCGTGTGTACGCACCGAAGGCACCATCGAAAGGTAAATAAGAGGCTATATTCATAAGTAATGGCGCTGTCGGTTTGTGTTTGAATGTGAAAGATACTTAATGGCGGTGTTTTTTTTGTTTGTTTTTTTACCCCTTTGAAGATTTGGGTCTTTTTAAAAAGATGTTGGTCAGAATAAAAGCTGCTGACAACTCGGTGTTGAGAAAACTGGTTCTCAAAGTCTTTCTGGGACTTGATGGGGATTTTCTAAGAGGTTTCAGGCAGGATGTATCTCCTGTCGTCAACAGCAACAAAATCATTTCGGGTGGTGTTTATTCATACTGTTCTGTTTCCCACCCTGCAAGACTGCAAGGACATTGGATTTTGTTACTATTCTGGATGTTAAATTTTCAGAGGGCGGGCGCTAAGGTTAGAAAAATCAGAATCTAATATGATGGTACAATCCAGTACGGTTGTGCAATTTTGCCTGATTTATAAAACTAGATCCCAGTATCCACGTCACAGTTCCAAATGGATGGAAAACTTTTTACTCCACCTGCTCTCAGCATCACTCCTTACGACTGGCTCCAGTAGGAAGAAACGGAACAGTATGAATAAACACCACCACTGTTTTCCAACTTTGGAAGTGTAAAAGAGGTGTTTTAAGCAGGCAACCATCTAACCTGGAAAGACCAGGCTCTCTAAGTCGTCATTTTCCTTTGAAATATAAGAGGGGGAAAAAAAAATAAAAATGAAGTGCTGTGCTCAATTTAGTTTTTATACCCTTACATTATTAGCCCACTGAATTTTACACCTAAATGGAAAGACTAGCGGCCATTCATAAAACTTTTTAAAATTTTATTTACAGTACCCTGTGCGTTGCCGCTATTCTAACTTGTGTGTGTAATGTGTCGGCAGCTGGCGGCATCACCACTTTCTCCGGGGAGGCCAACCTGTGTCCCAGATGCAGCAAGAAGGTGTATTTTGGTAAGCAGTTCCACACTTCAGAAAACGAGGGTGAGAAAAAGAAATGCTGGAGTAAAAGGTGTGAACCTGCTAAGTGGTTACTATACGTGTGTGTGTGTGTGTGTGTGTGTGTGTGTGTGTTTAATATATCTTTTCTATGATAGCTGAGAAGGTGACATCACTGGGGAAGGACTGGCATCGACCCTGTCTGCGCTGTGAGCGTTGCAGCAAGACTCTGGCTCCTGGCAGCCACGCAGAGGTGTGAACACATCACGCTCAGATACATGGTCTCTGTGTAGGTTAACAAAGGGCGAGCGGGACAGTGAGCGCTGTTGGAAGAGATAGAAGGGACATCTTGGCAAAGAGTCGACTTAGGATATAGAATATAAGATAAAGAAAAATGGTATTTGATAAGAAATTATCCATTTTGATGTGTGCGTATATGGGAAAGATTTCTTTTTAAAAGTAAATGTAGAGTGTCATAACGGCAGCCATTGATTATTTTATGGAAGCATTGCTGTTAAAGTAGTCTGTTGAGGCCCGATAACTTGATGGTAAAAAGTCTGTTAGTTTATGAGGCCATGCCCCTGTATTGTCTGTCAGATGATTGCAAGGATGTAGAAAAGGAGAAAAAGGCCCATTTAGGATAAGAAATAATGGCCAGAAATCTGTGAATTAAAGTAGAAATTTAAGTGAATAAAGTACAAAATGTGCAGGCCCACAAAAATGGGACGACAAACAGACATATATTTGATGATAAACAAAGGATTGAACCTTTCTGTTGTACAGTCGTCCTTTTCTGTTCCATAGCTTTGGTTAGCTTAGCATAGCAGCTCATCTGCATGTGCATCTGCACATGTTGCAGCAGAGAGATCAGTAAAGATTTTCGGGACTGGCTGGAGTTCAAGATAAGAGAGACAGACTCCACATGACGAGCGGACGAGTTGAGAGGCATCTGAGTGACATCGAAGACTGCTTCAGCAGCAACCTGCCCCAAGTGGTGCATGCTGGGAAACAGAATACGTGACTAGTACTTACTTACAGGGCCTTCAATAGCACAGCAAGTCATGTGTGTACTGTGATATACAGCTTTAACATCTTTAATCATGTTTCAGAAAGCATTGAATTTAGAACCTACTTTAGATCAAACTAAATGGAAAAGTATTGAAATGTCCACAACATTTACTTGCCTGCTTTTGGTGGTTATGTCAGGAGAAAATGCATGCGCTTGATTTTGAGAAACGTTACACATACGATACCCTTGTATCTGTCTTTCACTGTAATCATGTGTGTCGCCTTCCCTGCAATGTTGGTGACTGTTGCATTTTCTACTTCCAGCATGACGGCCAGCCCTACTGCCACAAACCATGCTATGCTGTTCTCTTCGGGCCCAAAGGTAACCGCTAGGGGGTGCTGTCAACCCACCAGTTATAAGCTACACTTGAAAGATTCTGAATGTCACACAAGTGTTTCTCACTGAAGACTCATTTCATCATAACTTTGTTAAAGTCGCTCACTGCAGCTTCTTCGGCCTGAAGCTAATCGCAGCAGGAAACATTTTCTCAACCTTTCCTGCTCGAGCTGCGCCTTGTCTTGTCCTCACTGTTTAACCCCTGACACCCTCTGCTGTCCCTGTGGTTTTTCCAGGCGTCAACACTGGCGGCGTGGGCAGCTACATCTATGAAAAGGAGCCCAGTGCAGTGACCCAGCCTTGAACCTTTGTCCCCCTCAGCCTCCCCCACCCCCCCCTTTTTTCTCTACACAACACTGACCATCAACCACAGTATTATTTGTAGCCTTGTTGTTTTTTTTGTTTGTTTTTTTTCTCTTCCCCACCTGTGCGTTCAAACCTGAGTCAACCAGCCTTTCTTTTTCCCCCGTTCTCTGCCCCGGATCCGATTTAGCAGCACGAGGAACGAGTCGCTGATTGCAAATTGCTGCCTGGACATGTGTTTTATGTATTTGCTGGAGGAGCACAAACGCATCCACCATTCCCCACATTAGTGCTATTCCTTGTTGTACCACCGCGTTTACACAGTAGATGCACATGAACACACTCGTAGAAAAAGAGGAAGGTTATACATTTCAAATCTCTCACCTTCAAAAGTGTGCTCGCACATGCCCGTAAGGTTTTTAGATGAGGTATGTTGAAGGAAAAAAAAAAAAGAAAAAAAAATGACTGCAAATGATTTTCAGGTGTGGAAAGGCACACTGTGGGCAGAGAGGGGTGCAGTTTGTTCAGCGCGAGGCGGTGACAGCCCGAGGTGTGCTGCACGCACAGGTGGTGCCGAGGAGCGCGTTGCCAATAATTCTGTATTTTACAAAATGCCATATTTGTAATTTGGCTGCCTGAATTCATTCCTTACATGGGAAGGGGTAGGTGGTAGGGGTCTGGGTCCAAACATTGTGAAAAGGTGGGGAAAACACATGGCTGAGGTGACTGTTACAGGACCGCCAACCCCATCACGAGACATTTGTTTAATTGTACTATTGAGAAGGACCTCAAATAAGTTTTCTATGAGAATCTGGATGAAGTGGAACAGGAAACCACACAAAGTGCTAATAATTGACAAACATCCGCTCCCCTTTGTTCCATTTTTTTTTTTTTTAAAGTCTTTCTGAAAGGCAGAATATTGGGGTAGTTTTGGGAAGGTTGGGCTGTGGGCAAACGTGTATTTATTGCTTTAAATCAAGACCTTTAAGTTTCTGCAGCCGTTGTACTACTAGCCTTTATTTGACAGATTATGAGGGTTAAACGGGGGCAGTATCAGCTGTATAAATCTCTTTGATCAAGATTTTTATTATTATTTTCAAATGAGTAAACCCTGCTGTTATTTTCCGAGAGATAATGTGCTATTTGAAGTATTATATTATTATTATTTTTTTTTTCCCCTTAGCAAATACAGTAGTTTAGCTTGTAGAACTAAAGACAAGTCATTCTGTAAGAATGTGCATTTTAGTATTATTGTATGACTGTTACTGTGTTTTATTTAGGGCTGAATAAACACGGCGGGGCTAGTTGTTGGTCAAGTTAAACTGCTGCACTCCGGCCCCGCTACATTCGTTTTTTTTCTTTTGATTTCTCGAGTAAATGTTTCGGACACTTTTCATCTGTGTTACAATAGCTGTTTGACAGATTCTGAACTCCCCCTTTTTCTGTTCACGAACTGCAATAAACGAACACTATACACGTGGTGCGAGTTTGTCTTGATTTGTTCCCATGAGAAGCAGAGGCGGAGCTGGATCGATCTGTTTTCAGGGGTGGAATGCGAAAGCAGGGGACCTTTTAATTCAAAAGTCAAAACTCACACAAATAAAGCACGACTGTATTCTTGTCATATTTAGCCCAAAATGCTGACTATGACCTCTGTATGTGAGGCCGTGCCGCAGGCTATTGCATGTCACTTTTTGTGATTACTCACAGGTACTTGTCAGTGTCTGGCAAACAACCAGAACATAACCGCTTGAAATGCCTCAGATGTCGTGCGCCACATTGTTATCTCATATCCAAACGCGCTGATTGACAGTAATAGGACTCGCTTTGTTCTGTTCTCTGGTTTCAGTCTTACATCATCCCTAAAAAAGGTCTCACTGTAATACAGGTGTGGTGGCCGCGCCGCCGCTGCCTGCATGCGCACACATTCGGCTGCACAGTTGCAGCCCTATGTCATGATTTGAGTCATAAAAAAAAAAAATGTGAACTCCCATTTTTTTTATTTATTTTTTTTTCCCCCACACTAAGTCACTTCAAATTAGACGTTGGAAAAATCTTTATGCCGTTGTGTTGGACCGCACCTTGAAAGCCGCACAGAACGGTTGCCTCGATACAAAACAGATAACACTGTATATGGAGTCATTGAGACGCCTACAGTGAGCTTTTTATTTCACACCGGCTACAGACTTGCGTGCACCTTGGGACGATTGTGGCCCTGAGATGGTGACTGCTAAATAAGGCCAGCTGTTCCAAACAAAATTAAACGCACGGGACTGAGAGACAATAGAGTTGTCAAGACCTGTTGGATGTGTTAGCCCACAGAACTAGAGTTTTATGTGGGGCTCATTTAAGTTATGGATTTTTGAAAATGTACTAAATGTGAAACGTTTCTTTCTATAATAGCTGTGGATTCTATCGTTCAATTTGGAATATCACTGTATATAATTCATAAACCTAAAGACCCACCCTTGCCTATGAATTAATAGCTTGAACCATTTTTTCCTAAGGGGTTGTAGATCTGTTCTGAAAGCATCAACCTCGTTCCCCTGCTTCTGCTATAAACTAAATCTGAAGCTAGTTCTGTAATGCAGAAGTTTGTACACCTAGAAAGCATTTAACATTTCCCGCCAACATGTTACAATAAGGCAGCCAAATGGCTAAGAACTGATGTGATGTCAGTTTTTTTTGGCCAATTTGGTGTTTACTTTGCTGGAATCTCCAATAATAAGTAATATTTTGAGGTCATCAGCCCGTTTTATTTGTCTGATGGTGTGAAAACCGTCTAGCATGACTCCTTCCTATCGGTGCCCTCCCTCTCACAACGGAAACGCAGCATTAAAGTCACAGCTCATCAGAATGAGGGTCCATGAGCAAGTTAAGGGCTTTCCAAATAATTCTGCAAACTACAGACGTTTGTGTATGTATATGATAGAAGTAATATTTTGTTAATGTGGTTGAAATCAAAAGGGTGTTAAATTCCTGGTTACTCTAGTTGGTTACCTGACATCCGGCAAAGTAGATGAATCACTTTTACCTGCTGTCTGTACCAGTTCAGCCTTACTTACTTTTAGATCTACCACTTTCGTCCGAACATACATTGTGATGAAGTGTGCCCGCAGAATACTTTGTACTGACTTCACCCTGACAGTGGAAGGAACGATCTCTGACTGAACTGCTCGCAGAGTCGCTCCAAGAGCTGCCAGTTGAGTCTAGCCTGAAAATTAGGAAGTTCTTGGCAAGTAAAATGATTCTTCACTCGGTGTCAGACTATCTGTTTTCCATGCAACCATTTTCAGAACTGCTTTTGCAATAAAAGTGTATCAATTCCTTCCAGTCTCTTTCTTTTCTTTTGCACCATTTCTTCTTATTTAGGGGAGTTGGACTTGGTCTCACGTCATAAAACAATATTGCTACCATCCTATCCCCTAAATAGATCCTGCATAGTTCCATAGACTCAACATCTCCACCAGATGTCTGAAAGCTTCAGCAAAGTGACCAAAGCAGCCATACCAGGGAGGGATAGAGGTCACTTTAATGGAAATGGGACAAATCTCCAGGGATCTTTTCGTCACTTTCTCTGGCAGGGGCCAGTCTTTCAGACTCAGAGTGGCCGCTTCCCATGACCAGAAGTAGTTTGCTGCTAGAGTTGGCTTTGTAGCAATGAAGCAAAGAAGAAACCGGCGATAACGATAATGAATTTGTGTTGCAGCTGTAGTGAAGGCTTTAAAAGAGAACAGTCACTCTGGCAAAAAAAAGGTTTTAGTGAGGCAAAACATCTGACAGGAAGGGAACACCCAGACTCACAAGTGTCGTCACAAGCCTGTGGTGTCCACAAGGACTCAATATGGTTTTACAGTGCAGTTACATCAGATCCTGTTTATTGGGAAAGGGTGTCAGGAGCTTTATAAGCACTGTGCCATATCCACTGTATCCACATCCTTCCGCTTGTCCTAGGCGGTTTCCTAAACACTACAAATACGTTAGCAGGCTCCTTTTTTACTTGTCGTATGTATAATCTGCGTCGAGAGGCTCTGAAGTTATTGTACAGTCTCTCCCTCCTTCTGTTAATTAGTCCTCCCTGTGGCTCCTTCAGATCAGACCCGTCTGAACATCAACAGAAAAACTGAACCCCAGAACGTCCTTGCTACCCTGATGGCCCAACCTGAAGCAAAGTCAATCCATGACTGCCCCCCGCACGAACAATCACCCAGCACAGGTTGGCCGTCTGCTGTTTCCAATAGATGAGAACAGCAGCAGAGAGACATGAAACCATGGCAAGCTGCCACTGTCAGGGCCTGAAGCCCAGACCTTCCCTCCCTTCGTCTCGTCTCTGAAACCTCTGCATCCCTCCCTCCCACAAGTCCCTCAGGGCCTACTCCACCTACAACGAAGGGATTTTTAATCATGCTTTCACTAAAAGGAGCTCGATTTTTCACCGACATCTGTAACCCAAAGAAGGCAGATGCCATTATCTGCTATCAGGTTATCTCACATTCCCACGGCAGGGGTAATTGGTGACGAGTGGCAAAGACAGTGGGGAAAAGCTCTGTTTAAGCCTGCTTCTTTTTTTTTGTGCCACCAAAACGTATCACAGGTTAGTTAGAAAGGCTTGATGCAAATCCAAGAGCAACAGGATTTTCCGTTGTCCTTTGACTGATCTGTCAATGTGGAGCAGCTCGAGAGAAGCAGCACAGAGTGAGAGGATGATGAGAAAAACAGAGGAAGAGTTTGTGCTGATACTGAACAGATGCCTTTGAAGATCTGGCTGACCTTTCATGTCTTTGTCTGAAGCTCATGGGCAACTCTCCAATAGACCTTCATGTAAAAACAAACAGAAGTCCTGGAAAAAGTGTGCCTTTATGTCTTCATGCGCTTATTGATGTAAGATCGGTTACATAATGTTCAGCCACACCCTTCAGACAGACAGGAAGCTGCTGTTAAACCAATCACACGAAACAGCTGACAACTCATCACCACGTCTGCTCCAGGTATTTTCCCTGTTTTGTCACCTTTTCCTGTTTTTCTGCTTTTTATTGCAGGTTTCCAATGGGTATTTCGATTCAGTATACACACCAGTGCAGCATGATCCACAGCATGGTTATTCACAGGACCACACGAATGATGGAAAGAACAAGATTAAAATGGAAAGCTTTGCAGCTTTTTTTTTTTTTTTTAAGGAAAGCTGGCAGTGCATTCAGCTTTTAGTATTTTTGTGTCTATTGTGTGATGCCAGTTGGAAAGCTTAGAGGGTGCTGAAGCAAGAAACACGGGATAGAAAGTTCTGGTGGGATTCAAAGACTGCAGTGTAGGCAGGACATTGGACTCTGATCAGTACATGATATAGGCTATTCATATTTATTGAAAAGAAAGGAGTTGACCGAGTATGTATGTAAGTATGTATGTAATGTACTCAACTGGATTAAAAAGAAATTGTAAGTTCCTTTCTTCATATAAATAAACATACATGTAAGTATTTCATTTTATGAACAAAATTAAACACACCAACTTGTTCTTGACGATGTAGCTGGAATCTAACCATACGTTTTTTTTCCACATGTAAACTGGTCTGATATAATCCCTCACATTTTGTAGAATTTAAGCTCTGATTCTGCAATGCCCTGACATGCTATCCAGTGCTGCTCAACTAAGAATTTGAAGTAACAAAAAAGAACTGCGAGAACCTTGATTAACAGTTTGTGCTCAAAATGATCCCATTAAGTGAGAAACAAGCCCATTATTACTTCCCCAAATATATGTGATTGAATGCAGGAGCTGTCACGGTGAACTCCGCCTAATTCTTATCTTTAAGTCAGCACAGTAACAAAAGCAATGACCTAATTTGGGACCTGAAGCCATTGTGCAAATGAACACACTTACGTGAGACAAGCATTCAGTGTTTTCTCTTCTTTAAACACACGCTTTCTTCCTGTATGTGCCACAGTGAGGGTGTCGGTCTGCATTCGAGGGCACACCCCCTGACGTCACAGCGGCTTCCATCATTGTTGCGTATCCGGTAAAAGGCAAGGCCTTTGTGTGTACAATGGATCCAGTGTGCAGCTGCCAGGCTGGGATGGAAAATAAGTGAGGAGGGGTGCTGAACTAAAATGCTGTGAGCAGTTTGTGGCTGCGAGCGGAGGAGGATGAGAGATGACTGGAATGTCAATGAGTGAGATGACAGGTAGACAAACAACAATGGCAAACTGGCTCCTAAGCATTTGGTGCTCTTGCGGGTGTAATACGAGCACAATAAATAGACAAAATAGGGAATCCTCGTTTCTCTGGCATTTTGAATGTGTTTTTTTTAAGGGGTCAAAACATCTGCATTCCATTCCAACCAAGTGCGAATCTACAACACAGTAATTAAAAACGAATACCAGAGCAAAAGAAAACAAAATGGCCCTTACAGGATCTGCTCTGCACACTTAGCCTGCAAAGACCCCAGCTGCTGCTCTGATATTATTTCACAGACTTCTTCAGTGGTCATAATGTGTTCCCACATAATGAGAGCCCACCACAGGGACTCTCCAGAGCCCATCACTTGGGAAAACATTTCCCCCACTCCCGCCTTTTACTTGCCTGGCCAGGGAATAGAGGCCTGTTTGTGTTATCGAAAGGCGGTTACCATGGAGACGCGGGTTTCGCAGACGAGAAGCATTCCAAGTTATTTTGAACATCTCTGACTTATGTATGATTTGGACAACCTCGCTCCTGCTATTTGAAAGCGGAAATTAGGATCTAGGAATTACTCAGGTTCATCCTCTGCGATCGAGGCCAATTAGGGAGACAGCGAGATCAGACGCAAACATATTACTGGAACACTCCAGAGGCAATCATGTTGGAGATTCATACTAATTATACCAATAACATGCTATTAGGGCTTGATTATTTGCTGTTCTGTGACTGCACAGGCTTGATAGGGCTGCCAGAAATTTGGCTCAAAAATCCCACAAGAGGCTTTATTTGATTTGGCTGTACTAGATGATGATCAGGGAAAGCCACGGGATTGGTAACGTTCCCTCCAAACAGACAGAAAGTACCCTCTCCTAAAAGGCCGTCCACACAGTTCACCATGAGGGCGATGAGTATGGCTCATTGGGATACAAACTGTGGACGTTTACGCTGTTGGTGTGCATGTGAGCATGCATGTGTTGTAAAATGTCGAGTGCTTTTGTTTTGGATGCGCAGGTAATAAGGACACACGCAACACATCTACTTGCTGTCGAATCTTTATCTGCAGCGCAAGAAAGTTGAGATATGAGTTGAGATCTGCCCATATACGGAGATTTCTTCCTCTGAGACAGGCAAAACAGAGAGCTGCTTTTTTATGTTTAAAAATGTGAATCGTCAGCGTTGATGTAAATATTTTCAGTACATGTGACGAGGACCCAAGTCCACCCCTTCCAAATGGCACGGTACAGTACAGTTCCCAGCATACCCAGCATTCACACTTTGCAAACAGACGTGACTTTGGCATAGTGTGAAAGCACACTTCTTGATAAATTCCTGTTTGCTGGGGTCCGTCATTTACAAGCCTGATAGAATTTTGGACTGATATGAATGAGCAACTCTTCTTCCTCTGCAGCAGTCACCGGCGCGCCTTTAAGAAATGCCAGTATGGTCAGCCTCCCCCGCCTCCAGCATCTTATCTAAGACAAGAAAAACATAGCTCAAAAGAGCTCCCATTCCCAGCTGCTTACATTTATATTATATAATTATATCATTTATGAAAATGGTCAGACTTTCCTGGACAACCTCGAGGGTAAAAACGGTTTACAATGGATCTATTTACAAGTTAAGTTTTGTCGGAATCCATTTACCTCTACACCCACTTCAAACACATCTCAGTGTCTGGTGTTCTGGTCAATGCATCAGCCAGATTCCTAAGTTGCCTGAGCTGGACCAGATCACATGGGACAGTAAAAAAAATAATAAAACTTTACCGCAGCGATTTGAAAATGGGACTGTCTATCCAGATGGAGCTGGATGAATACTTTCATGGAGGTAAGCCCCACTGGTCTGTACATTGTCAGGCTAAAAGCTACAAATCTGAGCCTTGATGACAAAGTAACTCACTGTAGGTCTCGTCCATTTTTTTTTGTTTTGGATTTTTTTTCAATGAAAAACCACTGTCCTTATGTACAGTATGCGGTGCTTTTCTGCATTAAATCACACAGCTGACGCATTTTCCGTGATTTACTGGCCTTCAATGGACTGGAGAGACCGACAGCGGTCGTAAACAGAAGACCGCAATGTCGGCCTCCAGCCAACAGCAAACAAAATACACAATCAGGGTCAAGTTTCGAGTCAACCTGAATTCTTTGAGACTGTTTGCACTTCCTTAGAATTGCAGTTGGATAAAAGCCGCCACATCAAGGTTATTTTCTTCAAAGATCTAAAATGACATGATTCTCAGTGGATGAAGAAATAGCACTCTC
Organism: Odontesthes bonariensis; assembly: GCF_027942865.1. Taxonomy (NCBI): domain Eukaryota; kingdom Metazoa; phylum Chordata; class Actinopteri; order Atheriniformes; family Atherinopsidae; genus Odontesthes; species Odontesthes bonariensis. The sequence goes on along the minus strand of NC_134522.1, from coordinate 21,710,175 downwards.
AAGATAAAACTATCACAATATTACCCCTTTCACGAACGTTATCCTGCTGTCACGTCCATGGGGTTTTTTCCCATCTTGTTAGTTTTGTGTTTATCATGTGTTAGTTTATGTCACGTCTTAGTTTCAAGTTCATGTTTGGTTAAGTTTTGCCATGTTTTGCCATTGTTCTTTCCTCAGTCCCCATGTTCTGGTCATTAGTTCACTCATGTCACCTGTGTTCATTGTCTTCAGCTGCACTCATTTACCAATCACCCTGTTCAGTATTTAGTTTCCAGGTTTCCCCATTCAGTTTGGGAAATCCTTTCATCATGCACTTTCACGCCATGCCAAGTCAACCAAGTTAAGTAAGTTCATGTTATTCCAAGTCATGTTCTTTGTTTTGTTTTGCCTTAGCCATGTTTTATTTTCCACAGTTTAGTTTTGTCATCCGGCTCAGCCGTGCCTTTTGTTAACCTTGTTCTGGAAATAATAAACCAAGTTTGCTTTTCACCTCAGAAGTCTGCATCCGTGTCCTGCCACCCCCCCCCCTTTCTGACACCTGCTCTCTACAGTATAATATTAAGCAACTGCTGAACCAGATTTATGAGACACAGACACACCGAACACCAAATAATAAATGCCACCTGAAGTGCAACCTAATATTCACGGGCTGATCGGTTTTTCTACAGCATTAATAAATAAATCATGTACAGTAGTTGCAGTTTGACCCTCTAATTTACAAAATAAAGCAGTAGAACAAGCTTTTTAGACACATTAAACAAGGAGATTTAGAAAACTGAATACAATTTGATAAACCATTGATAAGGGATGTCCCGTGGGTTTATGAGGCTTGAACAGATTCACTTTACTTCAGTTTCCCTCCCTGTTTATCAGGATCAAATAAAAAAAGATTTATGACTTCTAGATCATTATGAGTACATCCATTCAAATTAAGTTTGATTAACGTTTGATTCTGATCTTGATAAAGCACAACGCTGCACTTTGTTATCATACCATATACCTGATTGACCATAAAGTACACACAAGTAATATTGGCAGTCCATCGTTGTTGGTGGCCGCTGCCTTGCCTTGACATGATATATGACAAGAAGGAGAGCACAAACGTGATTTTGCGCGCTTAGTGAATCATTAGTTTGGTGATTGATCTGAAGGGAGATTCATGTGGCATTTACGGAAAAAAAATGTAAGCATTTAAAGCCGTTTGGACGATGACTTCTTACAGTGCTTAACATTTAACTGCAGCCTCAGATGAGGCTGAAACCAACCATGAACCATGAGCTTTTAAAAGACTCAGAGGAAAACCGCTGTGCAAGCAGTGGATGAGGCAAGCCACTCGGATCGCAAGTACTTTCCAGTGCTGCAAACTTTGCAAAAGTGTGTGTTCTCCTTTCAGTGGAGGCAGCTGGAATCTAAAATTAATGTAGTTGGCTCCTGCTCCTAATTAACTCAACTAGTTTATAGACACTCAGGGTGACGGGTCGTTTCAAGCAGAAACTTGTGTTTCACTATGCATTATGGTTTCCACACAGAAATAAGCAAACATCGAGAAAGAAACATTAACATAGTCAATGTGAGATGTCAATCATGAAAACTTAATTACAATTTGAAAAATCTTTACAAGTACAAATGGTGGCATCTGGATCTGAAGATTTCAGATGAAAATCTTCGAGTATCACACTCTCACCCACTGACAACACCAAATAGCTGAACTGAAGCAAATCTGATCTAGTTAATCAAGCATTTTTATGCTTGGATCAACAGTCATAGTGTGAAACCGGCACAACTTCAGTAATTACAGTAATATTGTGCCAAACATAAGTATTCGTTTTCTGGAGACACTCTCATCTCTCATCAAGCCAATAATTAATTTCATCAAATCTATTTTTACAGAAACTATTCTGTGAAAATTAGAAGGTGGTAAAAAAAATTGTATTTCTTATTCTGCTGGCCTACTTTTTACATAAATCCACAATAAAGAAAAAAACAAAACGTTTTTGGTCACCGCGGCACAGGCATGGAAAAATAGGAATATTCTCTGGCCTCGAAAGTCAGTCTGGCACAGCAGCAGATCTTGGGGACAGAGGTTGTTGCAAAGTGTTGAACAGTACTGATTTATCAGCCATTTTTTGTGTTAGTCAAAGCCTGGTGGTGCAGTTCACCATGTGCCCACCCACTGTAAACCTTTTGAAAAGGTTAAGAGTGAAATAAACCCTGGCGCTGCCCTGTTGGAAATGCTTTCAGACCTGTGACGCTTTCACTGAATGCCAGGCCTACAATGAGGTGAGACAAGACTCACTGAGTTCCTAAAACTGACCAATGAGTCCCCATCTTGCAACTAGAAAATCCCATGTTTGCGTTAACGTGTTCCAAATGCTCCGAAAGGTATAAAAATGTCACCGTGGACACTTGCCTTTAATAGCCCATGTGGCAGTGAAGTAAGTGGGTACCGCAGCCAAATACAGACTCTAATGAGCAGAAGTCTTTGTGTTTTAGAGGTAACACAAGGAAAGTCGTGACCAACGGAGACGCTGTCAACAGGTGCTAAATCATAGGGCCACATTCATTTAACACTTTTTAATGGGAAGTGGTTTGATCGACAGTAGGGATGGAGGTGCAGTGAATGGGAAATGCCTTCAGGACTTCAGAGGACAGACAGGGCATTTAATGACGGTAGGCTGTAGAACCCGTGGAGGCCAGTGAAGAAAGCATGGATTATTTTAATGGCTTATTGAGATGGATTGGTAAACTTTGTCCAACCCAGACAAAGTGTAAACATTTAGCCAGCACTGCTGGACATGTTTGTACAGCCTAATTTCCAATCAGCTTCTCCAAGTAAAAAAAAAGAAAAAAGGACGCAATTGGTGTTCGAGTTGTGGACATAAAAATTAGACCTTTTTTCTTTCATGTCACGCAGTTGACTTCTGCGATTACATTTAGCACACATATCCATAGAGCAAAGATAATGGATTCTGAGGTGTGACTCACTTTTTTCTTGCGCCAGCAGGACATTGACGTTTGAGGCTTCGAGTGAAATATTGGACGGATTGCTGTGAAAATTGCTGCAATAAGTCACGATGCCCACAGAATAGATTGTAATTCTTACACATTTTTTAGGGCCATCACCAGTACAAAAGGACATGAAGTCAAATGTTTCCAGGATTTTATGTTTCCCAGGTGTTTTCAATGCCGTAAAAGAGTATTCGCCCCTTTTCGTATTTTGTTGCTTACTTTTGACTTCACCTCACTATTATGAAATATTTTCTGTAAGTCCGTTACATAAATATATCCCAAAACACACCCATTTAAATGACATAGTACAATGTAGCAAAATAGGAAAAATGCCAAGGCCGGTGGGGGGGGTTATAACTTGAAAGCCTCCATTAAACTAAATGTTGCATGGCTGTAGTAAAACATTCCCCTCTTAACCGCAGTAACTTAGTATTTTACTACGATATATTTGCATGCCGATGTAACAGGAGTATTTATCAGAGCAAAGGTTTAAAGACGTCCAGCGTGGTTGTACACCCTGCAACGTTAGGTATGTGCTAACACTGAACGTCCTCTCGATTGTGTAATTATTCACAAACTGACCTGTGCAAAATATCACTTGAGGGGGGGGGGAGCACATTTTTGTCTTGATCTAGGTTCTACAAATTGATTTATAGTCTGCGAGTGAGCATCCTTGAAGCATGGTAAGGGTTTAGTGTCTTGTCCAAGGACACTGGGGCTCATGGAGGGGCGGGAGATGGAATGATATACCTTCCTGTCAGAAGACATCCACTGTTTGAGCTGTAACCCAGTATACTACGCCAGTTAGCGGAGGATATCATGAGAAGAGTTAACTCTCGCTTCATTCTCACTTTGAATTTTGTTCAGTACTGACTGTTTAGTTCATTTACAGAACCGTAAATGTATTATATGAATTACAACGCCACAAAAAAAAGCAGAGAATGCTTATAATCTGGTCTGCAAAATCAACAACTCTAGGAAAAGCCATTAAACACATGGCGCTGATACACATTCTTACTTTGCTAAATCTGATCTCTGCTGTGCTTTAATTCAAAGCAAAGCCCCGCCTTAAGCTATTTCATAAAGAGCAATTGTGGAAAATTAGAGTAGTTCTTTTTTCTAAATAAAACACCCCATAATTTGATCCTGCATGCCTTCCCGCTGGTTACCATTCAGCTAATGAGTTCCAGCAAGACAGCATTTGATGGCAGATTTAAAGTTGTATGCTAAATACAAGGTTTTAAGATGAGAGGCGATGTAGATTTGGAGTTGTTGGTTAAGATACTGTTATTAAAAACTAAGTGCATCACAAAAAGGTTGAAAAGTGGATTTTGACAAGGAGGATAAAGGCCACTTATCTCCAGGCTCTCTGTGTCAGCAATCAGAGTGAGAGCGGCCAGTAAAAACTATAAAGTTTGCACTGTTGAGATGAAATATGAGGTTTCTTCCTTAGTCAGTGAGCAAACTTTGTCAAGCAGGATATAGAACAATGAAGAGGCATATGTGCAACAACTCTTAAGGCTCATGGGGGAAAACTTAGGCCTTAATGCTGTAGTTCAAAAACCAGATGTCGATGATGTACAGGCACTCCTGGTAAAATAATGTATCTAAGCAGCACACTACTTCTTTATTTGAGCACATGTCCCACTTTGAATTCAGTAATTTATGACAGACAGTATAGTTTTGCTGCTGCTGTTCCTACCACATTCATGCTACACATATGTATATGTATTATTGGAACTTTTCTTGATATCAGGCAAAAGCAGGCTTTCTCACTTCTGGCCAACAACTTAGTTTCCTGTACTTGTTGGTAACTGGTAGCCTATTAGTTAGCTGAGAGGTAATATTAATATCATATTAGAAATCAAACTTAACCTTGTGTTGCTTCTTAATGTTAGCTTGGTTGACTTGGGCTGTGTGCACACAAACACAGGCATCTTGATAACCTCGCCTCTCACCCGTTTGTAAGCACAGTTTTATGCACCTTCCACTTTCAGAGAATTTTGTGAGATTACCTAACCTAACTCTTCTGTCAGCCATTCCTCATCAGAGGAATGTGCTTCTTAGCTAAGATCTTTGCAGCTTCACAGGGTTTTCAAGTTACTTGTGCCTTTCTTCTCCCTCGTCCACGGGTACAGTCAGCCGAGAGCCACCTATTTTGTTGTTCTTGAGTACAATATCAGATCACAAGTTGGTGTTTGGCAGTTTTCTCCAGAAACCTGTGCTATTTGCTGAGTGACTCTTGTTTCCCTGTCAGTTCCAGCAGCCAAGATCCCTGCAATCTGTTGCTCTTTCCCTGTCCTGGGGTAGCCAAGGCCTTTGACTTAAACCTTGGTGGTGTTTTCCTTTCTCTCCTTCTTCCCTTTCTCAGACAGCTGGGCCAACACTTAATCATGCTACTATTTGAATCTTCTCTCCATCAGATTCATTTCACAGGACGTTTGGAGGTGTTCCAAATTAGCTGCTGTTCCACATTGTGAACAGCTGGTGTTTTTGGTTAATCTCCACCTTTAGAGATTTGTCGGCCTTGGCAGGACATTGTAGACAGGACAGACATTTTTGATATAACAAAAATAAAAGCACAGACTAACCAAGTGTCTGATAAATGTTGTGCTGTGTCATACCGTGTTAGCTGAGCTTGCTGGAGTATAAACCTGCCCAAACATGAGGAAGTGCTAATTAATCAATCTAAATAAACGGAGAGACATGTTTGCTAAAGCATATGTAACGTGTCTTTCTGATTTTCAGCCAGTCTTTGTCTTCTTTGTCATCACAAACATGTACACTTGACTTAAAGTGCCTTGAGAGCAAATTTGCTGTCATGTCTTTAAAAGGAAATTATCTCAGACACATTCAGCCTCCTTATTTCCTGTTATTGAGGAACTTGCAGTTGCTATGGCAGCGAACACAACCGCCCTGACAAACAATTACCAGTTGCTAAGGAAATTGCAGCTTACCACAATGTTTATTTACTTGACATTTCTTTTCTGACTAAATAGTTGAGCCCCTGCCAGAGCCCAGCATTAAATGAGTCTTAATGACAATAGTTTACTGTGCTCAGTGAGTTTAAATTGCTGGTTTAAATATTCACGATCTGATTATTGTTTTTTTTGTGGATCCTTTTTATCAAAATTGTCTGCCGCCTTGTTTTCATCTAGATGATGCCGACATTGATTCCTCCACCTTTGAAGGTTCCCAAGCAGGTTCAAATACTTGACCCCGACTGGCAGTGCATGCACACACACACACACACACACACACACACACACACACACACATACACACGTATAATTGTATGCGCGGATGTACATGAGTGTACTTGTTTTGACTGAGTGCCCACGACTGAAACTCACCCAAGATAAACATGGCTTGGATTTGTCTGCTATTTCTGATTTCTTCCAGAGAGTGTGCAGAATATTTGGGTGACACTTTGCAACTGTGGAAAGTAAAAGGCACAAAGGAAGCCAGGAGAGAGAGATGCTAGATAAAATCTTGAACATGCAACTTCTGTGTAGAACATTTTTTTTTAAAAAAAGGGCAATTGAAGGTGAAAGAAACCCCAGAAAAACAGACACAAAGCAATAACAGCTGTTTTAAAACTGTTTAACAAGGAATTAACAGTGAAGCTCAAGCTGTGAATGAACAAAGATTACTCAACTATATCTATCAAATATTTCATTTACTTTAAAGTTGTAGACATTTTTAAACTGTGTAATTTAAACTTCCATGAGTTGCGTTCACACATGCGCTGGGAGTCCAAGAATGTTCCAGAGATGTTCCATCATGTGGCATGTGACATTCACTTACTGAGATTTTTATATATATTTTTTTTAAGTATTTTTAGGGCTTTTTATGCCTCCAATGTTAGGACAGTTCGAGAGAGACAGGAAGCAGGGGGCAGAGAGAGGGGAAAGACACGCAGCACAGGGCCACTCGGTGCTGGAGTCGAACCGGGGCCAGCCGCAGCGAGGACCGCAGCCTCTGCACACGGGGCGGCCGCCCAACCCACCACGCCGCCGACCGCCCGCACTCACTGAGATTTTTTACTCAGCCCAAAAGGAAAATCTCTGTAACAACAACAACAACATTTACAGCCAGGAGAGCTCATATCCTGCAGAAAGAATAGCTAGCTGTGGTAGCATTGCACCTGTTGAAATCTGAAAGTTTGTAACAACCATGTATCAAATGGCACGGGTGTTGGTGGTGATCCTCAGTACTCTCTCTCTTTCTAATGGCTCTGCTAAAAAATCCACTCACTGAGCTCGTGCTTACACCTGTCATCATCCAACATTCACAGTGTGTTGTTGGCTCTACACTGTGTAGCTCACACACCACATGTGATAACTTCAATAAGTACCAGCACATAGAGTTCTGTCACAACCACGGTATGAGACTGTTAACTTGACTGGCCCTTCAATCTTTGGAGCTTGTATCTGATTCTCTGAGCTTGCGTGTAGCCACTCCAACATTTTGTGGTCCCCCGTTTCCACTTCACTCTACTCAAAATGAATCTAGTTCTTCTTTGTCTCATAATTCCCCTGAAATTACGGAAGTTGTCTAAGTTGTGCAAACTCCGACCTCAACGAAAAATGCTTTTTTTGTGATGTAGGCAGAACAGTTACCTGCCAAGCTGTCAGTCACAGCAAGATGGCACAGTTGACTCTTGCTACAACTCCTCTGTGTTATGGAGCGATGGTTTCAAACCTGTCTTAAAAAGATAAGTCTAGGAAGAAATGAAAAACTGTTTAACAATCCAATTCCACAACTCAGTAAAACGCGTTTCGAGCAACTGTTGTCAAACACATCTGTTTCCATGCCAAATTTCTGAATTGGCTTGACTTGGGCTTTAATAAAAGACAGCTCCAGCACAGAAGTTTCTAAAATAGAATTTCAGCAGATGAGAAATTTTCCAGAAGTGATATGCAGTGCACGTATCGTATTCTCCAATTTTATTTTCATCTTGTGGAAGAAATGCTTGTCCCGCATCATTTTAGAGGCGTCCGAGTGCATTTAAACTCTTTCAGCGGTTTATAAATCACTGATAGGCTGGAGTGATGTGATGCAGATCTTAGAGCAGCATTCGGAACAAGCTGCAGTTGTTTTATAAACTCCTACACCGTACATCATTCGCCAGAGATGACATTCAAGATCAGCAGGAGATAGCGGCTTTTCTTGTGTCAACAAAAAAATCTTCCTCTTTGTCATCATGACACCTGGATTCAAACCCTGTTACAACAACATCCACTCACCGCTTGTTGGTTTCGAGGCTGCTTTAACAGGAGCATTAGAGTGTATTCATGTTCAAACAAGCTAAGATGAACTTAACATGATGAAAGAGGAAAGATGCCTCCGAAACGATGTGCTGCAAGATAAATGACTGCACGATTGTCAATGAACTGATTGATGGTAATCTTCAGGGCCTTTTTTCACACCTCATGTTATTTGTTATTCATGTGTCATATCTTTTAAAATGGGTCTTACATTGAGAGACAGACAACTTATGGCACCTCATTATGTCAATTCACAGCATTTCATTGCAGGTCAACACGCAGTCATACTGTTGGAGTTGATCATTATATTTTCCTCCTTCGACTGCACACGTAGGTATCATTGCAGTTCTAAATGATAACATGGCTTGCCCACACCTATCAAGTGTTATACCCCTGGGGTGGAGATAAAACCAGAGATCATTAATCCCTCCAGCAATCACAACAAAGTTCAGACATTTCCATGTTTCCATGGTCAGATCACAGGAAGAGGGTGGTAACTTAGGTATCTAAGGCGAGATGTGATAAAGAGTGTGACGACCTAGGAACACCTGGCGTGGCCTCGTGTGTGAGGGTGAGAAAAGTGTAATTGTTGTACAGGAACAGCAAAACTTGAGATACTTTTATTTTTTTTTTGGTTGGAGAAAAAAACTCAAGCAAAGGGACAAATGTGTACAGACATGAAGGAGGAAGAAAAAAAAGCACAGAGGCAGAGAACTTTCTTAAAATATCAGACACACTATCAGGTAAAGGGAACTTAACATCAGATCACTTTACCAGATGTGTCAAAGACTAAGAATATATCGGTCCCTTTCTTCATCCTTTTCAAGCAAAATATTCCATAGAAGGGAAAATGCTTCTCAACAAAAATGTGATTATGATATGGACTGCAGATACCGACTACTCAATCAAGTTGTGCCTGAATGTTGTACTTAAACCCGTGTCAACAGGTGTTTTTGCTCCAACTCCCACCCATCTGGAAACCCATCACCTAAACTCTCCTCACTTAGCCTCTGGGAGCCATGGTCCAAGTTTTTTTTGGTCTGACTGCATTGTCTGTGTTTGTCTGTGTCCATGCCAATATATCTGAATGTAAAGTACACACATGTGTTTGATATTAGGAAAGCTAAAATGTCAGAGTGAATACATCTACAGTACAGTGCATGTGTAGCAGTAGGTTTCTAGGCGTGAGAAACTGCAGTCCTTCCCCCTCATGACTCAGCCGCTCTGACAGCCTGTGCTTCACAAAATGGACGTAGTGTCTTCCCTCAACGGGCTCCCAGGCTTCATCCTCTTACCATCTCCATCTTCCTCCTGACAGATCTGTAGGAGCTGTTTTTCTTCATTCCCTGTTTCCCTTGAAAAAAAAAAACATGTTTGCTTGTGTTGCTCCCTGCATGAACCCTGAACCATCACTGTGTCCAATTACCGCTTACATAAATTCAACAAACCCAGAAGAAAATCAAACAGAGTGGAATTGATTTTCAGACCCCACAAGAAATTAATTGGGCTCCTATTTGCCCCGAACTGCAAGTAACTTTGAACTGCTTCCATGGGTTGCTAATATTTCAGCTAAATAGGAGACATGTTTAATTTTCTCTTCATTATCTTATTAATCTCGATGTAAGTCTCTTTTAAGTCAGATGTCACTCTGTCAAATATAGTAGCAGGCAACGTTTAGTAAAGCTTTCTTTACCTGACAGCAGGTAGTCACAGTAGCTGCTTAATGTTTGGTGGATTTGACACGGATTACTTGTATATACTGGCTTAAATGTTACCGCAAAGTTTGCATGCGAGCGTTTGAAAGGTGTGACTGGAACATGAAAAAACACAAAAGCAAAAAAAAAACCAAAAAAAACCAAAAAGTTCTCACGGAGGCAAACGTGACATAATTTTTCAGTGCAAATTCTGGATAAACAGCCTCTTCCTGTTGTAAATTGAAAACAAAGTTTCAAAGTGTAAGTGTGTAACATTTAGGGGGATCCTAAGGGCAGAACTGCAATGCGATCTTCATAAGTTTGTCTTTATAAGTATACTCTGTCACGGTAATACGAACTGCTGTGTTTGCATTGCTTTAAAGCTAGAAATGTATGTCCCGTCTTCTCCTCTATGTTGCACTGCCATGTTGCAACAGTAGGCCATAGAGGACAAACCAAACACCAAACACTGGATACACAAGGGGGCCGTTCACATGCCATTACATGGCACTATGTCCAACACATTAAATGTTTAATAAATCTTAGTTTTCAAAGGTTGCGTTCGGAAAGTTAAGTCAGTTCCTGATAAACAAGTTTCTGATGAGGCAGGTGGATCTAAATAGTAAGGGCCGTACGTTCAAGCAGGTTAGTGGAAATAAACACTGACTCCCCCTTAATTTGAACCAAAATCAACTAAGCTAAGCCAAATTCGGCCACCAAAAGCAGCTCTACCAGCATGAAACTGAAGTTCGCATCTGCCTGACAGCTAAGCAAGTCTGTGTGCAGAATCCCTCTAAAGAACATGTCTGTGCTGTTTAGACAATTCAGTCTGCGTGCACAGAGCGCAGTCTTCATGTGGCATCGGTTTGTGTGTATTCACTGTACTTGATTAGCAATGCACAACATGAAACCTCCACGTTAATCTCACGTAATTGAAGGGAACAGCGCTGATCACTGCAAGATGTAATTACAAGGCAGCAATGCCTGGACCTCACTGGGTGAACGAAGGCAGAGCCCAACCTCGTCCAACATAGGTGGATGGGAGAGATTACCTCACTGATTCATCTGTGGAGGGCAGAGCTTCTGCCTGACATCCCTGGAAACCATCCCACAAAGAAAATTACATGGAGATCCACGCATTTCAAAGACTCTGTAGAGTTTCGATCAAACGGCAAACCCCGCAGGTAAATCTGTCACAGTGAACCACAACTGAAAGGGATGTCATTGTATGCTGTGAATTACTTATCGACGTTTCATATTCCCACAGTATCCCAGGGCAACATTCCCAGTGCTGAGGATGGGATCGGTCACGCTGTTAGCATGGATAGAGATTGGGTTTCTCGGTCCTTTCTTTGTTTTGGCACGTTGGCTGCTGCTGTTCACATTTATTAAGATTTGCTCCCCGCAACATTGGCTGATTTTCATTGAAGTAAATACGTGATACTTCCATGTTTCTTGCCTGACACTTGCTGTTACGTGGACATGCATCGGACTGTGAGTTTATGCATTTGAAAATTGCTTTCACATCTTGGTTAGCTGAGACAATTTTTTAAAGTGCACCATCAAAGCAAAACATAAAGTAGAGCATCATGTTTCTGTCATACAGCTGTGTTTGGTTGCCATGGGGATCTTATTGAGGGTTTTAGATGTCACTCAAATGGGGTTAACAAATCGAGAAAAGCTTCACGCTGAAGGTGTGTCTGAATGTGCAGCATTCGACTCATGAAAGTAACCATGACAACCTGTACACACAGATACAGAGAGGCACACATTCACACGCACACATACACACACAGGTTATTGAGTAATCACAACTTTACCATCCTATTGATCAGATCATAAGTCGAACTGGACGTGGGCGTGATGTGTTTGTGCTGCTACAATTACACAAAAGACATTGAGAGCTCAGAGTCAAAACAAAGTGCAAGTCAGATAGACGTATGACACCATCTTCGTCATCATTATGAAATCACGAGTCAATCTCCAACACTGCTTTATATAAGAAAAAAAGAACAAACCAGCAGCTGTGCAGCTAATAGTCTGGTGGGTAAATTCCAACCACTATTTTCTGCTATGACTTGTAACTCTATGGATTATATAAAAAGCGAACGTAAATGTCAGTGTATGGGCTGGCTTGACTGAGTCTAAACAAACTCAGCTGCAAACAAACTAAGTATTCTATAATTAATATTGACTTTCAGTTTTCCTATTTGCGGCTGTCGGTTTCAAACCTTTCTCCTCTACTTTTAGCTTTCAGGTTTGCACAATTTATCCTTCACTGTTTCACTTTGGAGCTCTTCCCTCCAAAACAGTGCGAGTCTGAAATTTGCCAGTGCTCGTTTGCCACGTTGTGTGGACTGAAGAGAGTGGGATTGAATTTTTTCACTCGTACACACCGCAAAAGGTATAATGTCAGTATAAAAGATGAAAACACTGGCCGAGGGCTGAGGTTTGATGGATGCAGCATCATCCATCTGGAGCGGCTGTGTGTGTTGCTGCTTGGCCTGGACTGCTCTCTATCATCAAAGCCAGGGAAAATAAGGTTTGTTGAGGTATCTTAACTGACTAAAGGTGAGGTTGGGGTACATCAGCTGAATCTCAGCAGAAGCGGAATGATGCAGGCAGACAATTACCCTAAACATCAAAGTATATGTACTACAGAACGGGCTTAAACACAGAAAATCTATCCGTTTGGAGTAGCCCAAATCTAACCTCAAGATATTGCATCAGGCTTCACGAGAATATGACCCAGCTGAGGAAGTTCTCCTGAACTTAGTGCATGTCAGACCTGCAGGAACCAGAAATACTTGTTTTTTTACTGCTTGCAGTTGTTTAATCCAAGGATTCACTCCCTGTTCCCTCCAGCACGATGAAGGTGCGCTCAATGAAGACATGACAGATAACTGTTAGTGTGTTACAAGGTTAAGCACATTCTCTCTCTCCGATATAGATAAAGCTCGTGCTTTGACCAGTTAATGCAGTTTTTTTTGCCTCATTAGCCACTGCACAAAGCTCTTTATGCCGAACAAAGGTTCGTGTTCAATCATTGCCAACTGTGTTGATTTACCTTGACTTGGATTATTCTTCGAGTGGGTTATGTTACCATTCAGCGGTGAATAGATTGGTGGAGTCAAACATCAACTGGATTATGACATTGGCAGCAGGGTGGTCCCTTCCCTAACGTCACACCGAAGATAAACAACAAATACGTACTTCTGATAAATCCCACATTGTTCAGTTGTCTGCACAGTAGCTGTAACGTGAAATTAAGTGGCCAGAGATAATTAAATCTGAATAGAAGATCACAACAAACATAGTAGGTGCAGAACATTAATAATTCAGTATTTTGTAGTTGCCTAGTTCCTCAATGAGTCCAGGTGCAGGCTCGCTGTAATATAAGCAGCGATAAGAGCTGATTCTATATCAGGTCTTTTATTTCACATTAACATCACTGGAAACAATCATGTCTCATTTTGTATTTGAATTTTTTTATTATTATTATTCTTTTTAAATGCATAAAATCATTTAATGACTCCTAATTAAAAGCTGCATTTCAGACATGTGATTTGTGCCATTTTGTGTATTTCACAAGATATTTGCAAGACAAATAAATGGAAGGAAATATTTAAAAAATATATATATATAAGAAATGATGATAATCTTGTGACTCCTTGCTTCATCCTCGTGACCCTTCAGAGAGTCAGTTCAGGAACCACAGCTGTCTCTGATCCATTGACCACAGCTCGGCACATTTGTCTGAAAAGCACAGATTAAAAAAAAGAATAGAGAAACCAGACATGTTGTAGTAAGACCATCACAAGTGTAGCAGCCACATTCTTGAATGTCATTTCCCCGTCTGACGTTTTCTGCACGTACACACTGAGTCAACACAACGTGCCTGTGGCCTCTCCCACTGCGAAAAAAACAGAAAAGTTTCAGTTGAACTATTTCCCCAGCAGTATAAATACAGGACGGACTGCACATCTGCACTTCAGTGAGGCGTGGTCAGTCAGAGCTAACAGGTGGGCCAGTCCGTACAGCTGCACTTATCTCCATCCGCAGGATCTACTTTTTCTCTCCTCCACAGCAACCACAAACAGCTACAACAAAATGCCGAAGTGCCCAAAGTGCCAGAAGGAGGTTTACTTCGGTAAGAATTGCTCTCCTCAACTGTATTCTTTTCCTCCATTTAACTTTCACCTCACGTTGGAGAAACCATGCCGTGCCAACGCGTGACAACATTTCCTGCTTGTTGAAACTTAGCGGCTTTTCTGCACAAGCGAGGAAACAGGAAGCTGAATTAAACGAACACTTCGACGCTGTCAAAAACGTGCCTTTAAAATGACATATTATTTGAGCGAAATATCACATGCACTGTTAAGGAGTTTGGAAAATAATAAGCATTGCGTGTTGATATTTTTTTTTGGAAAGTTTGCACCATTTAAAGATTTTAAATCAGTTGTACAATACGTCACGAGACGTCAAAGTTCGACGCAAGTTAAATTAGTGAAGTAGTAACAACTAACGTAATAACCACGTCTTGCAAATCATGACCGACGTATTTTTCATTCCAAGTGTGCGTTAATTGATATTATAGTGCTTATAGCTCCTTTGAGCTTTTGAATCTACCACAAAAACCTGTTTTTAATGTCAGACATAGTTTGCAGAGGGATTGTTTAATGTGGCAGTGGGATGAATGCAACAGAGGAAAAGTTCTGCTTTTCTCTTTCGTGTTCTCTTTCAAAAGCATGAAAAAGAATAGTGCAAGTGCCACAAAACTGCACCTAATTGCAGCTCTTGAGTAAGAATACTTGCTTGCATTCCACCACTGAGAATATCAACCAGATATATACTGTAATAGAGTTACACTGACACCATTACATTTAAGGGAGTGTTTTTCACGCAGGCCTGCAGCTTTTATTTCAGCAAGACCTCCGACTGCATGTAAGCGGTACTCTGATGTTGTACTGTTGGCTGTGGCAGGACGATCCAAACTGTCAACGCTGAACTTTTGAATGTACCATTGTGATGTAGTATGTTGTAAAAGGAAATCGAGGGAGAGCGCGCCCAAAATATGGAAATACTCCTGTGCAGCTCTCCCGTTGCTGCTTTCCATCGTGTATGTATGGATTTCTGCAGATTAAAGTCTGGCAGCCCCAGAGGTCACTGCACTTTATAAGCGTTTTTGTTATCACGTTATTTTGGAGTCTAAAGTTTGATCCCAGTGGGAGCTTGATTGTCCTCCTTGAGCTCCATGAGTAATGGCGAGAAGGAGCTGAGGAAGCGGGTTTCCTACCGGCTGAAATGCACCTCCCTGTTCCCAGCGTGATCTTGTGCATCCCATGGGAACACCATCAAACCACAGACCAATCGCTGCATCCGGGGAGGAATGCACACAGCTCTGTTTTTATTTCTCTCTTAATCCTTTTACCACATCGTCTCCAGCTCGGCGGTGCGACAGATAAATCTTTTCCAAAGAGATGCTCAGCGGCCGGGGCCAGAGCAGAAAACAACGCCAAGTCTTTGCACTGTCAGTCAGCCGAATGGACCGTGTGACTGGGGAGCCGGCTTTTCCATTCTCCTGTTTCATGGATAAACTTTCCCCTCCTGGCCAATACAATCAAACCAATTAGCTTTTGCCAGAACAAGCCATTAACTCATTGGCTGCCAGCCATTTTCAGTTCAGAGACACCCATACTGCCAAGTGTTTTTCAGTATTTTGACTGATTTTCCAAGACCCACAGAAAAGTTATGACTATGTACACACCGAAATTACCAAAAGAAAGAGTAGACTCTCTTCTTTGATCAGGAAAAAAAAGTTTGTTTCTACCATTTTCAGTCTTTTAGTAATAGACAGTAGAACATAGGTTGGTTTCACCAAAATCAGCTGTTTGACCCAAAAAATGGAGAAAACGAGCACTTTTTTTTGTGTGTGCATAGTGGCACTGCTGCCACCTAGCGGGTAATTTTGCCAGTATATTCTCTGTTTAGTGTTTACAAGCCTAAGATTTAGTGACGAACTCCGCTAGATTGTCCCCCAGCCCGCTCCGTTAAAAAACGCAATTGACGTCTATAGACGTCTTTGGCAGTGAAAGAGTTAAGGCTTTTTTTCCAAAGAGGAAGCTCACTTCCAAAGTACAGCCAAGGGAAAAGGAGCCTGAAGCAAAGCTTTGTATTCTAGTTGCGGATGCACAGTTGTGTCATTGTCCTAAACTGTCCGCATCGGTTTCCCACCTCCTCTACAAACTTCCTTCACTCTGCAGCCTGCGCTCTCCATCACACCCCACAGCCGCGCCCCCTCCCATCGTTCTCTGTCTCTGTTGCTACGCTCTCAGATGGAAACAATCAGGCTACCGCAGCCTGCCTGAATGATGGAGGTCCAACTCCAAGAACGGTAGAGCGCTTTCCCCTTGTTGGAAACGCTACAGTCCATCATTCTTTGCGCAGCAAGACTGCAGTTGGCAGCATAGACGGGAATGTGTTGCTTTAGTTGCGGCGTCGAATGGGAGCAGGGTCTTTCAAACTGGCTCTACTGTGAGCTCCCACAAGCACCATCGAACTTGATGGATATCTTTTAATATTTCAAAACCTCAAGCGCGTCAGCTTGAAAGAACCTCAAGGAAGTGTCATATTCAGTTGATTGTTGTGAAATAAAGAGTGAAAAGTTCATTTCCATAACTCTGAATCCCCAAGGCCACACATACATAGCTGCAATCTTAGCTTGAGAAAGTCTTCAATGTCTCTGCGTTCATCTGATGATTAAGCTTTTCCGGGGGCATACCTCAACAACCTCTCCTCATAGCGTGTTTCCTGTCAGATTTGTGAGTTTGTGTATCACGCACTACTTCCACTACACTTCGTACAGCGAGCCTGTGCTGAGAGCAGTTGGGGTTTTGGTTTCATCTGCCACACCCCATTTCATGTCATCCGAGTTCAAGTTTAACAGTGAGCCTTATCAGATCCAATCTACATACATGTGCGTCATGGCAGCTAACTGGGTACCGACTCTTTTCCATTTACCACCGTTTACCCAGTCCCAGTGGTTTGTTATTTGAATTTAAGTATAGTTATTTTTACGGGTCGGACTTTTGTTCCAAACCCCACCACTTTCAGCCGGGATGTTTTCATGGCGCTGGCCTGAGAGGCTGACCCAGCCCTGGAGCCCTTTCCCTGTTTCCACAGCCTGTTGCGTAATCTCATGCCACAACGGGCTATTTTTAGCGAGGAAATATGTCATTTCCTGACATTTTGCGTATGTTTGGACGCCAGCTGGCTTCATCTTGCAAGTTAAGGTACTTCTCATTCATCCACGGATCTGCCGGCCTTCCTGGCTTTCTTTAAATCTTTTTCAAACCTGCAGATTTGTTGATCATGCTCGTTATTCCCCCCCCCCCCCCCCCCCCCCCCCCGCTTTCTGATGACAGCTCTCCATTTTCAGCCTTTCCTGCGCTCGGCCTCTGAGGTCGACACTGAGCAGCCTTTATTTGTCAGTGCATGCAAACGCATTTTTCTTCGTGTCACGAGTCTCACAATTAATCTCGTCTCCTTCGGTGCAGACATGAAATTTCAAGCACGTCGAGTCGTAATTCCCTCTCACTTTTTACAGTCCTCCCCGATGGGTGTTTCTGCAGATCAGCACAAACAGATAAAGGCTCTTTATCAGAGTTTACGAGGCAGTAGGAGAACAAATTCCTCAGGGAATGCTCTTCTCTGTTTTTCTCTCCCTTAAGCACCACACCCAGCAATGTTCTCAAACTAGTCCACAATGAGTGGATCTTTATGGTTTCAAGCAGATACTGGACCAGAATGAACTGCCGGATGAGCTCATAGTCTATGCCCTGCAGAGTAACTCTTCTCCAGACAATAATATCCATCTTTGTGGCAAGTTAGAAGCTTTGCGATTAACTTTGTCCCTTTTGTGTGCCTGGCAGCTGAGAGGGTGACATCACTGGGGAAGGACTGGCACAAGCCCTGTCTGAAGTGTGAGAAGTGCAACAAGACACTGTCGGCCGGCTCGCACGCAGAGGTGAAATATCCAAATTACAAGACGTGAACGTGTTCTTCGACGACTTGCTGAATTTCACCCCTCGGTGGACATCGACAATAAAAACTGAAAACATACATGTGTTTCTGTTGGTTTTGCCATCAATGAGCATTTAAGGGATTCAAAGAGATTCATTGGCCATTGTCAAAAATATACATGTATATTTTCTTTTTAAATTATACAAACGTTTTCTATGTATCATCTTGATCTGATTGGGGTTTTTTATTTATTTATTTATTTTATTTTTTTCTCTCTAAATGTGTTGACATTCCTGTAATAAAACTTTGCCTCTTACAGCATGAAGGCAAGCCTTACTGTCACAACCCCTGCTACGCTGCAATGTTTGGACCTAAAGGTAAGCCTGATTACACACTTACCACAATCGCAAAGATGTCAAGATTTTCTTGTTCTGAAATGATAAAACTGACGCCCTGGCTCCGTCTCCTTTGGCCATTGAACTTTGTCTCGGTCGGGAGCGCCCTCAGTGGGACGGTGCACATTGTTGTGGCTTGGCTGTAATTGCTCGTTTCAGGGCACAAGTTAACACCTGTCAGGGTCATGCTCCATAACCGTTTGAGTTGATTTTATCAGCCTCTAACATTTGTTATCCCTGTTGTTGTGTTTCACCTTCAATCTTCTTTTGTCTTTTAGGATTTGGACGTGGCGGAGCCGAAAGCCACTCCTATAAATAGACAGGTATTCTGCACGCGTCCATCAGTCCTTCATTTGCTTTGCAGGCCTTCTTCTAGATCATTTTCATCCCATTTGCATAGACTTTGACCGCAGGCAAATTCATCCTTGCGCTTCCTACTATCTGACGTGGGCTCTCTCTGCTTCACCGACAGGGTCAATCCTCTCAGTGAAAATGTTGCCTGGAAACGAGATCGAAGAAGCCAGCATCCTCAGAAGACCCGATTTTAAAAACCTGCAGACAAACTGTGCTCTCATTCAGAAGAAACGCTTTGTGTGCATGATTTTTTATTTTTTTGTTTATTTAGTCTGGCAAGACTCCGTTTTTCTGGTTTTGGACGACCATGGTTCAATATGAGGTTGTTGCTGTCTAGTATCATCCTGATTAAACACTTTGTAAAATTTGTGTCTTTTTTATTGCTTATTTTACCTTAAATGTCTCTGTGGAAAAGTCCTGTTTGTGAGCCCCCCCCAAAAAAGG
Organism: Odontesthes bonariensis; assembly: GCF_027942865.1. Lineage (NCBI taxonomy): Eukaryota > Metazoa > Chordata > Actinopteri > Atheriniformes > Atherinopsidae > Odontesthes > Odontesthes bonariensis. The sequence goes on along the minus strand of NC_134522.1, from coordinate 21,690,987 downwards.
GGTTAAACCTCTGTTTTGTCTAATAATATATATAACACACAATACCCGTCAAGCTAAATAAGATTTATGACACGATTAAAAGTTTTACTATCTTATAATGATCTTTTATTACCGTCATATTCCAAACAGCAAACCTATGATGAGCTTTAAAAAAAGCTTCCAAACCTCCATGTTGTGACAATGTCTTTAATTCAAAGGGCAGTAAAAGTGCCATGACAACTATCTGATCACATCAGCTTACGGTTGTAGTTTTTGACATGATGATGTCATAAAGATGTCAGTGGTGTTACACAATCATCAAAGTATTTCCAGAATTTTCCAAACATGAAGTGAATTGTTACTGGAGTACCATCAGTGAGGGAACTGAGGCCAAAGAAGGAACAATTATTGACCTCAATACACTGAGATCCAACAAAAACTCAAGCAAATTATAAGTAATTCCCTCTAACTTTACTCCAAAAATAATCTCCCATCTTTTTTTTCTTTTTGTGAACCACCTTATTTTTTTCCCACAGACACTACACAGAAACGCACCATCGTTAAAAGATCATATGATGCAACTCAACTGCAACTTCCAAACTCAGACAAGAGCTAACTTTCCATCTCGGTAGCAGCGATGTTTTAATTTCAAAAAGTCATTCTTAAATATCTTTTAGCAATGCGAAACCTCAACCCCACCCGTGCTGATGCATTGTGGGTAACAGCGGCACATTCTTGGAGCAGCTGAGGCCGCCCTGAGTCTTTGATGATCCACCAGATGCTTCCTATTTGGTTCTTTCTGGGCTCCGTCTGCAGTCTTTTTTGACCTGCATGGCTGCCCTCAGTCCTCTGGCGCTAAGCCTCTACCATCACTACCCAACAGTTGCTATGGCAACAAACACAAACAAGCCCCAAACAGTCCGCCAGTGTGCTTGTCCATCTGACTATCCCCCTGCTTTTTTCCAACAAAGACGCTCACTGTGACAGAAAAAATCTTGACCGGGGTCTCGTCCTCTGAGGCGTCTGATGAAAACATACAGAGGATGTTTGCCAGTGACACATATCTCAGCTTCTTCTCAAAAAGGCTGGGAAATGCAGCTCAGAAACAGCACCCTCACACATTTTGCACGTTACGGGTCATGTTACAATCTTCGGCCTTCACGCTTCATTTGAAGCTCTGATGATTTTAATTTAATGAGACGTTTTCTCATTATATGCTGAGACTCTCATTGATGCTTTTTTTTTTTTTTCAGCTTATCATTCCCCGTTCGTTTCACATGGGAAAAGTGCAAAAAACTCACTGCGGAATTATCTCATGACTTGGTTTGGAAAAGGGAAATTCCTATCTGTGAACAATTCCTTGTGAGAAGTATGAAAGCAGTGCTTTTTTTCTCTCTCTCTGTTTAGACTGGGTGCAGATTCGTCCTCTGATAACCATTATTCTGATGCAAATATCTCTCACACAGGAAATACCACACCTGTGCAGTCACGGTGATGCATCCAGATGTTTTTTGCGAGCCTGCAGCCATAGCCAATCCCGCAGTTTGATGCGGAACCTGATAACAGATCCTAGAGCTTTAAATGTAAACACATGAGAATCACCAGTGACAACAAATGCCCTCAGTGAAGAAGAAGAAGCAGACTCCAGCAATACTTCTGCCTGTTCACAGCTCATGACTGGATTCATGATTTTGAGGTATTAGAGTCAGGAGGATGTCCAGACTCGGTCATAATGAAAGCATCATGCGGGCAGAGGGCACATTCATAAAGCTGTTGTGTTGACTTCCACTGTGCTTAAAAGGAAGGTTGCCAGTTTTTTGGGAGGGTTTTTTTTTCTGTAAAGGGGGAAGAGAAGGAAGCTAGAGTAATTTGCAAAAGAAGACCTGCTGTGTCAGCACAAATCAGGGGGTCTCGTGAAGCTGTAAAATTTAGAGCCATGAAGCCATTAATGGTGGGAAAATAAGTGTCTCACAGCTACTGTAACTTATGCACACAAATGTGGGTGGCCAAGAAGTCCAGGGGAGAGTAGAGGGTGTGGATGTTGGGCTGTAAAAGGGCTGAAGTGTAGTTCAAATTATTGGACTAAGAAAACCCAATTCAGTCCAGTGTTAGACAGAATGATATAAAATCACACATGCTCGCAGCTGTGGTGGACTTCTTTTTTTCTTTTTTTTCTTTGGTTCTTATAGTTGTTTGACTTATCATCCAAAAGGCTTCTTCAGCTCTGAGTGAGTGTAAATCTCATCCTTCCAGGCATTTGAACTCTTCTTGTAGGGTCGTTATTTTATGAGGGGCTTCCTTAGCTCCTCTGATGAAGCATCCGTCATCGCCGTTCACAGCACGTCTGTGAAGATGAGATTGTTTTGTCTCCTCTGCACTGTGTAAAAGTCTTTGCATTCCTCCCTGCGCTGAACTGCCCATGAAACATCGCGTAGCTTGTGTTTTGTCCCCAGCGTGAACAGTTTTATTCTATTTGTTTTTTTGTCTGAGATCATTACTGGGTCTGAAGATGTTGTGTTCGGAGAAAAGTCAGTTGCCCTTTTTTGTGCCGTTGTAAATGTGTCTTCTCAATTAATTTGTGTACTTCCTGGGGACCAGTCTGGGTCCTTATTTTTCACAAATGGTAACAAGGATCTGTCTTATTCCTCTTGCTCGGTAGCTGCTGTTGTACCTTCAGCAGTATCTGTTCTGCTTGGTCACCTTTTGCAGTGGATCCAAGCTGCGGGCTATCAGCCACATACGACACCGCCCTTACATCCATGCCCTGGCAATTTCACTGAAGCTTGGACCTTGACACATGTGAACGCAACACCTAAAATTAAGTTATAAACAGCCCACGACGGACAACGCCCAGACCAACTGCATGATGGCTGGGAGGAACAGTGACACAGGTCACCTCAACAATTCTCAAGATGCTGGAAAAAGACAGCGTCTTCAATAAAAGTGAATCATTACCTTCTTTCTAAAGCACACGAGCTATTATCATTTGTTGAAATGCTGAATATCAGCAGGTGACGTCAGTGCTGTCCTGCAGGTTGTCAACAGTCTTTCTCTCATATTTCACTTGCACAGCAGACTTTGACCAAATGATAAAGTCACGGAAATAGGTCAAACTGCGCATTTGTTTTCAAATGTGCAAAACAAATATATGAAGATCTAGCAGATCTAGCTTGGTCACATAATGGATGGAGAGGACAACTTAGAAGCGTTGATTCGATGCAAAGTCAAGAGCTTTGCTTTGATGTTTGGGTTTGGACTAAGTCAATACAGATTCCAGAGCAGCGTGGGTAAACTAGCTTAAAAGAAGAAATAAGAAGAGATGGGTTAAAAAGAGGAAGTGACAACACAGTGGTGGAGGAAGTATTGGAATCCTTTATGAAAGTAAAAGCAGTAATACCACATTTTGGAAAAAAATACTCATTACTAGATAACTCTTGTTTTTTTTACTGAAATATTATTAATGATGCACTGAAAGTACAACAATGATATGGATTTAACCTTGTGCGTATGGATGGACACAGTAAAATGTATTTATTCAATTGATCCACTGAAGTACGTTCCATGAAACAGAGGACCTACAGGCCCCCTCACAGACCACCACAGTGTGCCTGGTTTTCCTTGTTTTTTGATGACACATTTTTTTAAAATCCTTCTCAGATGAAGAAAAAAAAAAAGAGGCAAAACACAGTCGACTGACTAGGAAAAAAAGGGATGGATATTTTGTTTCTTTGCGTGTAACAGCAAATACTATAACCTGAATCAGATGTGTGAAGGCGCGGAAGTCGTAAACTCAACCCCTGCCAGTTTCGATACGGACCAGCGAACGCTCACAAGTCGATGCCGTGATGCTAACGTTACACTGAACATCTGTTTTCACAGCAAAGAGTGGACCACTTAAAAATTATGAAGTGTTGTTTGTGAAAATAAACTCAAATTTTCCAGCCTGCTGTCAGCTGCTAAACCTGTTTGAGGGATTTCAGTGCCCAAGGTATTAGTTGAGTGTTTTCCTTCTTTTCTTTGCCCTTTTTTTTTATTTTTTGGTGGATATGATCTATTCAAATCTATTCAAGCAAAAATACTCGATGGCTTTGATACTTCCGAGTAAATTCAAAAAGTTGAACCACTCCAGTTTTTCTGTCACAGTAGGAGTTTATCTTTAGGCCCCATGGAACTGGAGCGAAACTCGTCAGGTTTCTTTCTGGACTTTCACCAACGCAGTCCTCCGCTCTCCCATCATAATTTTTGGCCTCACTCGAGCCAAATAAAGTGCGGAGTGCAAAAACGTGCTAAGACATATTGCACAACCTCATCTTGAGAAACCAAGGACAGTCTTTGGCCCTGCGAAGCGTCCCCCAGCGACCTGTTTGAGTCTGGCTGAACGTGTCCATCCAGCAGTCAGACGTCAGGGGGATGAGGGAATCTGGTCCTCATTCCTTTAACTGAATATGGATGGTTGTCTGTGCCTCTCTCATCCCCTGATCCCTTCCCTTCTATCTTCAGTCTTTTGTCTTCATCCACTCTCCTGATCTTGTCTCCCCTCCCTTTTGCATTACTCCCCAATTCCTTCCCATTCGCCCTCCCATCTCATTTACCAGGACTGGGCTGGAGTTAATTAGTGCTGCTGGATGTAACTGTTTCCACAGCAGTGATTTGTCCCAGCACATGTGTAGAAATAGACCCTCTGGCGTTGCAGTTTTTAATAAGGATCCAGCATTTGCGTGCAGAAAAGATGAGCTTCTGCCACTTGCATGGCAGCCAGCTCCCTGCAAGCGCACGCGGAGAGGAGGGAGTGTATCAGCCACTCCAAGCCCCGGAGGAGGCCTGAGTGGGGCTGATAATGAGGCTGTCAGGCCTCTGAGCCTGAGCCTGCTTTTTGGGAAAAAGAGAGAGAGAAAAAACCATCTTCGTGCATCAATCTTGCTCTCTCCCCAGTTTACCCAAAGGACTGGGGTCTGGCAAGCGTGCCTCTTTTCTAAGAAGCAGCCACAGGATCAAGGGGCCTCCCTCTTAGATGCAATTAAATATTGAACACCAGCAGTTGTTTAGTCTATTTCATACACTTTTCATGTTAATCTCCCTCCACTTATGTAATTATGGTATTTCTAACTGACAATTATGTGTACTATTTACATAAATCAACCAGCCAAGGACACATAGGCTGGGGGGATTTGTGGGGCTGCGTTGAACATAAGTATCCAAACAATGACGGATTAGGCCTAAACACAACAAGTGATGGCACAAACACGAGTTCATTTAAAAAAAAACAAAAAAACGGTGGGATTCTGAGTAAATTGTCAACAAAAATAGAGTGCAGTACTTTGCATATTACTCAAATTCAGGAGCACTTCTGAAAATCCCTGTCAGAAAACACAGTTTGACTCTGGATCCAGACATGCAATTTGAAACAAAAACAAACAAAAAGGAAAAAAAAAAAAATAATTGGATTTATTTTTTAAATCCTACATTCTGGAACTGTCCAGCTTTTTAATCAACCGAAAAACGGGTTTGCATCAGGGGTAGCATGGGAACGCGTCAGTGTACATGACAGTTTCCTTTCTCAGAGAAAGCTGTGTATATTTCAGAAAGATGATGCCAAACCACACTCTGCATGCATTACAGGAGCATGGCTGACCTGTTACCCTGCAACAGCCCCCCCCCCCCCCCCCCCCCCCCCCCCTCTCCCCCTCCCCCTCCCCCCCAACCCAAATGTTTTAAAACATTTAGCTGGAATCACATTTACAGGAAGCACATTTCTCAAAAAAGATACATTTTTTTACTGTCTCTGTGAAGTCTCAACTTTGATGGCCAAGTGCAAACACTATCCTATCAGACCCCAGTCATTTCCTTTCTCTGAACTCTCTCTTGTTCACACACTCTTGGGGGGAGCACCTGGACACGCTTGTCAGGTTTCTCTCGACACATGTTGTCTGAGCCTCGGGAGGATCTGAACTATATATGAGGACTGTTAGAAAAGCACTCCTGCTCTCTCTGTGGCTGCATGATGGATGCTCTGCAATACCCGCGCAGATGCGACGTCTCATAAATCTCTGGAAATTTCTCAGAAGGGTGTTTTATAGGTAAAAGATTGACGCAATTTTTCAAACTCAAACGTGAATAAACCTAAGCGCAATCTTCTGACTCTGTATTCCCTATCTGAAATCTTCCAAAGCATCACTCTCATCTCTAATTTCGAGCAGCTGTAAGATAGTTGGATATCGTTCTTGTGCCAGCATGCCGCTCCTCTCTCCCCTTCTATTTGTCTTCCTCCATCGTCCTCCTCCTCCTCCTCCTCCCACGGCTTGGAACGGGCGAAAAGAGAACGCGAGGACACATCTGAGCCTCGTGCTGTTCTTGTTTGCCTTTCCCAGATTGCCCTGCTGCTCGCCATGGTGGTTGTAGGAGTAGGCTGTTACCCCAGAATCTCTTCACTGTGAGCTCCTGCTGCCCCACAGTTATCCCTGAACCCTGACAGTCATACACATTCAGTCCGAGCTGTTAAAGAAGCCCTAGATTGGACCCAATGCATACTATAAACTCTGCGTCAAAGGGGGTAAAAACACATCAGGGGGGATAAAACATGTTGCCAGGTCTTAATGACAGCAGAGCAGAAGCAATAAACCGAAAAAGCCTGAGATCAAAAGTTGAACTGTGGCTTCATACCGAGATGAACAAATCTGATTCTTATTTCCAAGCTGAACCAAGAAACAGTGCGTGATGGCATCCCAGTTTGAACTTTGATCAAAAGAAATATGTTCCATCACATAAATACACCAACTCTCGTATCCAGGGAGTGCTTCATGATTCCAGGGTGCTCTTTGGATTCACTTTCGAATTGAAACATCCTGTGTGGGAAGGAAAGCGTATGGAAATCAAGCCTGGCAACAGGGGGGGACTCGTCACATGATTGGCATAGTTTTATTTTGCACATTTACACGTTATTGCATTAAAAATCCCATCGAAAGCAGATGGAGCGCTTCTCAAAGATGAGTTAAAAACTTGCCAAAACTTCGGCCCCATCGTGGCACTACAGGCTTACTCTTATCTGTAATAGGAAACACGTCAATATATTGGAAGCAGCAGCATTTAGATGGCATGCACACAAGAGGTCAATTCATTGGAATGAAACTGAAAGGAGATTTATGCTGGGAGCATAAAGCAGAAGAAAGAATGCATGCCCATCTTTTTTTTTTTTTTTGTTCTTGTTATTGTGACAACAAATTTCTGTCAGAACTGCAGGAAGATACTGAGCCAAAACATATTTTGGAAACAAGACGTGACGCAGAGGACGGCAGTAAAACAAGACAGCGTTCATTACAGTGGTCTTAACATATGGCCATTCGTTGTAAGAACTCAACACACTCAGCTATGTAATTACCCAGGCTCCGCCCTCGCAGTGACGCAACACCTTCTCGAAGAGATTTGAAAGTCTATGTTAATCAGGCTACTATGTGATAACTACATTAATATGCCATTTGGGTCGAAGATGACAGTGAGGATTCAAACAACAAAGCCCCTCTGTGACGTTCTTAAAAGCGAGTTCTGACAAATAAATATGAGCTGACATCTTTAATCAATCAAACCCAAGCAAACCATATGTTGCATAGGCTGTTGCAGTGGGTGCCATCAGCCGGCTTGGCTCACGGTTGGCTTTCTTCACCCTTTTGTGTACGAACTGCTGTGACGATGCTGCCCCCTTGTGGATGCCACTGGTCACAGCACCAGCAACGGCAACTTAGCACCACTCAGTCTGCTTTTGACGACAGATAAGAAAAACAACAACAACAACAACAACAACAACAACAAAAGAAACAAACAAACAAAAAAAAAAACACCGGAAAGCCGCTGAATGTTTTAAATCTTTAATATACAGTGCTTCAGAATCATTACTAAAAACACAGGTGGTAAAAATCAAATCGAAACAAATAAGTTACACCGTAGTAAAAAGCACTTGAGATTCCTTTCGTTTTCATCATTAGTGTGAACCCTATATGAAAATAGCATAGAAAGTATGCAAACATAGAATTCCATTCGTATATATTTCTAATCTTTAGCTAAATAAACCTTTTGTCCCCTTAAAAATTCCCTTAACCGACTGGATGAAATGAGAAAGGTTTACAGCTAAGTGTTTGTGGCCTCAATTTCATCCATAATTCAGCTTTTGAAACATTTTGTTTGAAACGCCCCCACCCCCATCCCCAAGAAGAACTCAAGACAAGCTCAAATAAAATTGAAATATAAATTAACATACTAAACGTGAACAGTCTGCAAATCTTTTTTTTTTTTTCCTACCCCCCCCCCCCCCCCCATTGACTGGTGTACAGTTAAACATTTGACCTCACAGCAGTCATACACACCTCGAACAGAATGTCTTCCACACGCACACACACACGCGCACACTTAATCACTCACACAACAGTCTGTGCATAGACCAAGGTTTAACTTGTGGAGTAACTGGAGCCATTTTTTCTCCGCTCCCCGGCTCCCCATTGTGGGTTCATCCTTTAAAGGAAAATAACCCTTAACCCACGTGTTGCTACGGCAACAGAAACCGGCTCCGGCTTAAGGGCTTAACACGGAGATATGTAACGATAGACAAATCAGAAAACGACCACTTCTGTGCTCCAAACTCAGCGCCCCCACATCAGCAACAAGGGGGACAGGGGACCACAGATACACACTGGCTGCTCAGAAAGACGAAGACCTCCACTCCATGCCGGCGTTTACGTCGCTCAAATCTCATTGTACAATTAAAAAATAAATAAATAGTTGGAACTGCTTAAATCGTTTCTTTTTTTTTTTGGCACATGTTATCTATGTCATGCTGCCCTTTTTGTAGCTACAAAAAAAAAAAAAAAAAAAAAAACACACAGTAAAGGTTTGAAGTGGAACGCAGACACTCTTTTCTTTTACTTGGGAGCAGAAATCCAGTATTCTTGTTCTTCCGAAAAAGGGTTTTAATAAAAAAAAAATTAAAAATTAAAAAATGTACAAAATATCAGCAAACAGGTTATTTCAGTGCAGTAATATTAATCTGATAACGGCACCATAAGGATGGTTTGCGGACGAAGCTTCCGGCTCGCTTCCGGTCCGTTGTCAGTGTTTCCAGTAAATCGTTTCCTCTCATTAACAGTCTGAGGAAGTGCGGAGAGCCAACTGTGGCGGACACGTACGGAAAAGCATTTAGCAGTCAGGATCTCCTGGAATCAGCTGGAAAATCCACGCGGTATATAAAAGAAGAGGTTGAGCTCATCCTTACATTTAAACGCCTCACGGGAAAAAGCTGCAAAACCTGAATTAAGTCAGGTTAGACAAGATTTCTATTTTTTTTTTTTTTAGTTGTTAACAGTCTGTGGAAAACGTGAAGGCTAAAACGCTGAGGTAGAAAGTAAGTGACAGGAGCTGAAAGCTGGTTCTAAGACAAAGAAAACGTTCAGATCACCTGTTAAATCTGGACCGTGTTTAAAGATCAGAAGTTTCTGCCTCTCTCAGGGTCTGATTGTTGATTTACTGACAAATTTTCAACAAATACAACAAATTTTCGGGGGCCGTGAACCGTGCCTTGAACACTGAAATGTGTGTGGAAGTTGGGGATTGGGTCGTCTTTCTGCTTTGTTGTGTGTATCTGCAGAGACCTGCAGTTTCAACAGTCTCAGTCAGTACCTCCTATCAGTTACAGGGTCGGCATCCAGAGCAGCTGGTTGTAAGCATGACGGGGGGGGGGGGGGGGGGGGGGTCGGACCACTCAGGTAACAGGGGGCCAACTTGTTCTATTGCACATACATTTCTGCCTTTTCTTCATTTCTGGCTTCCAAAAAGAAAGGAAAAAAAGGAAAGAAAAAGAAAAGAAAATCTCACAGTTATAAACAGGCAGCAAGTAGCATTATTTTTGTTTAAATAATAATAATAAAAAAAAAAAAACAACTCTATGGACAAAAACGCCAAAAAGCGCTTAATAAAATTGCAGCCAAAACCAGTATGTAATAATAATAATAATAATAATAATATTAATCACAGACAGGTATACTCACATAAACAACAATAACCATATATAGCTACAGAGGAAAAGTAATGTTTACCTGTTTATATTCATAAAAAAAAACAAAACACCAACAGTGTAAAATTGATTGTCATTTCGACATAAAAACCATCAGAACATCCAAGGCATCAACAGTGAGGAACAAACCGGGGCTATAAAGGGTGATGAGGGCTGACGGGGAGGGGGGGGGGGGTTCACAGAACTGAAGCCCAAATAAACAGAGAACCCATTTCATGCGTCGATAAAGCTTTTGGCAGCTGCGAGTCCAGAGAAGTGGCGACGGAGGCGACAGTTTGCACGCCGTCGTTCAATTCGTCCGTCTTAAAGAGCAGAGAAAGCGACGGCACGGCCTTCCATTCGTTTTTTCCGCCTGCCGTGGCTCATCGTGAGAGGAAAAGGGAGTCCAACACGCCTTTCAGGACAAAGCGAGGCGAGACTCAAAGTGCTAAGGAAGGCCGCGGCTGGGGGAGAACGGGCCAGCGCCCGAGAGGAGCGGCATGGCTTTGATTTCACCGAGCCCTGTGAGCAAGAGAGGTAAACTCTTGAGAGGCTTTACAAGCCGAGTAAAGGGGAGTTGGTGAGTTCTAGGAAAGCACGTTGTCACAGAAATCCGCACTCTCAAACAGTCTGAGCATTCACGGGTTAAACCAGTACACGGTGTCCATCTGTCCCTGAATGTGCAAGCAACTGGAGTCTTGAAACATACAAAGTTCACTGGAGGGTTTCTTTTTTTTTTCTTTTCTTCTTAATTAAATTTGATTTTTAAAAAAAATTCCACTTCACTCATCCCAGAGAAAAAGCTGCTCCGAGTAGTGCGGTCAGTGTCTACGGCCTTCCTCTCACTGCCAGTCCTCATCGTCCTCGTTCTCTCTGCCTGACGAGTCGTCGTTGGTGCTGTCGCCGCCGGCCTGCCGCGTTCCGTTTTGCTGCCGCGCGGCCAGGAAGGCGGCGGCCTCGGCAGCGGCCTCAGCCGCGGCCTCGGCCGCCGCCTTCGCCGCGGCCCGCTCCTCGGCCTCCTTCTGCCGCAGCGCCGCTGCCTTCTTCTCCTGCTCGGCGTGGCTTTTCATGTGGGCACTGCGGCTCTTCACCTTGTAGAAAATCCTGTAGGATCGGGGTCAAAGAGATCATTGGCCAAAGAGATCACGACAAAGTTCAATCAATTTCTCAATTCTCACATCACAGCAACGAGACAGTCCATAGCACCGAGGCAGCTTTTATTTACTGCCCGCGTCCTCTGGTCACGCTTGATTGATCTGACTGGCTGAAGTTAGAGTGCAATGATGACAGAGAGATGTTTCACCCATTCGCATTTTTTACCAATTCTTCCCTGCCCTTCTTTAAGTGGATCATATGACTTTGCCAGATGTTTGTGTGTAGTGAGTCCTCCTAATATTGGTGGATGGAGTCGCTAATCGGGACTTCAAAGACACGCACACTGGATTACTTGCCCATTGTTAAAGATTTCTTGCTGGTTTACGGTTTCCAAATTTAGCACATGCACACTGGGAATACTCCGCCTCCCCATAAAGACTTTGATCAAAGTTCAGTCTGATTGCACTGAGGTGAGGCTTAATAATGAGAGGACTTAACTAAAAATTCACTTGCACGGATTCGGCGCCACAAACACCTCACACTTATTCACACGAATTGTTTCGTCTTTAAACATTCAAAAGATTCTAAAACATCTTAAGAATATCAACACGAAGAGAAGAAAAAAAAAAAATTCTCCCATTTCTGGTTTAAAAGTAACCCAACGTCTTATTGAAATCCTTTAATCTCTCTCAAAGTCTGGAGGACAGTTTAATTCCACGATGACTATCGAGTCACGCGGCACGGTTTTTCTGCTCTCCTGCGGTGACGACACTGAGCAGGTTCAGCATTGAAAGAGCGAGCGCAGCTCTTGTCAAGTCACTGGGCAGAGTTGGATTGACGAGAGGCGTGATGCGCCTTATCTACTCTGTGCTTCAGTTGCTAGGACACGGCTGGCAATAACAGGGCCGGTGTTGCCAGAGGACGAGCTGTGATTCAGCCGAGCATGACAGGACGGTTAATTCTTTCAGACAGACGCTCAGAGACACTTGCTTCTATTTGCCAATTCATACTCCAAGTGGGCAAATATTTGCTGCAGAAATGTAACATTTGTGTCCGCCTGGGTCATTCGAATGAGTATGGAGCAATTACTAGCGTCTCAAACACAACAGCGGTGGCATTTCTGATCGCTGACCTGCCACATTTCTTGCAGGGGAACTCTCCCTCCGGACCGGCTGCGCCTTTGTTGCCCGTCGTGGCGCCTTTGTTGCCCGTCGTGGGGCAAGTCTTGCGTGCGTTACCATCGTAGCGCGGCTTGGAGCCGGGAGGGGTCGGGTGAGGAGGGTGGATGACCCTGGACAGCGGCTGTTCCCTCCCCACGTCCTCTTGGCCCTTCATGATGAGGACGGTCCCGGGCTGCACACAACCAGTAAATAACAGAGGTGTCATTATCACAAAGGCTCGGGATACTTTCAAGACAGTTGCTGGGTGCAATATTACGGTAAATAATGAGCTTTATGAGCAGCTTTTATGAAGGAGAGTATGCAGACGTCTACCCGTAAACATGCATGCAGTTTGAGGAAACGGCAATTCAAACGCAGCCTGGCACATCTGTCAACAAAAATGCGAACGAAGGACAAGAGTTTGTTGTCGAGCCATTGTTTACTGACAGACAGACGGGAGTTGCACAATACAGGGAGGTGGACCCGACAAGATATTTCCTCCAAAACCCCAGCGGGGGGCAGCAAATCCAACACATCGTGCACCAAGCCTGTGCAGAGTTCAAAAGGACAAAAGTGTGTGTGATGAGGCCAGATTAGCTTTCTGAACCAAAAACATGTGGGAGGTTGTTGCGATATGTAAATTTTCATGTTGTATAACATCTTGTCTCGAGGCTCCTGCCATCTCCCGCTCTGGCTTTTGTTTGCAGGTAATGTGTGTGGAGATGTAAATGTTTTTCCTGTGTGCCTTTATAGAACGGTTGTTCACTTTATGTGCAAACAAAACAAGAGGGGGAATAATTGGGAAAAGCAAGCCGCACCAGCTGGATGGTGCCTGCCTATGCCAGTTAAATCCAAATCTGTGCCAATAGAAATAACAGTGTCTCAAACACAACAGCAAATCCAGCACCTGGCTCCCAACTGGTCAAAAAAGAACTCTGACAACCAGCATAGGCCGGCGATGAAAGCGTCTGACCCTCGTGTCGAGCTGCCGATCAGCCATCAAACCTATCGTATTTGTTCACACTGGGATGGCTCCGTGCGGCGTCGACCGTTTCACACTCACATTCTCAGCGGACTGCAGCGAGTGTGTCACCCTGGTGGGACAGACATCCGGTTTCCTGTCAGCTGAGCCTTCCCACTTCCTGCTGTCCTCCTCCTGCTGTGGCTCCAGTCTGTGAGAACCCTGCTGGCCCGAGAGGAGAAATGAATAAGACGGCACTTCTTCGGAGTGAAACGTCCAGTTACAAAATGAAGTTGTACACCTAGTAAAAACACATCATATCAAACTACATCTGTTCTATCAGGTTATATAGAACCCGTTCTTGTAGCCCCATGTCTTTTTCTTCTTTTCGCCCTGACACGACTATAAGTAGCAGATGTCCTCTGTCTCAGTAAATTCTGCACATCTTTATACGCCTTTCTGTCTGAAGTTGAGTTACTGAGTCTGGGACGTGTCTGACCTTGTGTTCCAGCTCCTCCCCGGTGGTCTTGCTCTCCAAAGGCTCTGCCTCGCCATAAATGAGCGTTCCATTGCGGCCCATTTTCAAGTGTTTCTTGTATGTGTAGTAGAACTCCACACACTGCGCCACCGTCTTAGTCGTTACCTGTGAACCGCACGTACACACACACACACACGCACTCTTATTTTTGTATATTTTGGTAGCTTAGACCAACGACTTTCCTAAATGCAACTCAATTTCAGTTGACTGAAGAGATTTGTGTGCCATTTTCAGTCATTTCTTCTGTAATCAGAAGTGCTCATAAAATGTTCTCAGAGAATATGCCTCCATCTTTTATAATGAAGGATTGAATTGTTAAGTAAGTTTCTTTCCTTTTTGTTTGACCTCACTTCATATCACCGTGCACTGTTGTGGGAAAGCAATAATTGACGATGACAATGCAACTAATCAGAAACCAGAAAAGGAAACAATGTTCCACAGTGACTGTATTTCCCTTTCCTCCACCCACTCAATGGGAGTGAGTGGGTGCAGTCAAAACTTCCCCGTGCTTCGTATCTACAGCTTACACATACCTGTTTCTGCACCATGAAGAAGTCCTTCTTGTTTGCAGTAATGCCTTTGTTGAACTGGCGTCTCTCGGCTGCCGTCCAGCTGTCTGATCCTGTTTGAGGGAGGGAGGAGGGCAGTTAGGAAGACATTCAAAAACAGAGACGGAGGAAGAGAGATGCAATGCGTTTGTGGCAAATTTAACAGAAAAAAAGAACCTAAACAAACGACACATCCCTGCTCCAAAACTGCCTCCACATTAACATTCTGGTGTGTGTGGAGACGAGTTCAATCCCAGCCCCCCCATTCTTAAAACCACACACACACGCACGCTGAAAATCACCAGATAAACAATGGCTCTCCTGTCTTCTGCTTGGGATTAACCACACGCTGTAACCCCCCCCACCCCCCCCACACCCTCTTCGCATTGACCCTGACAATCCTCCACAGTCATCCAGGGCACCAGCGCCACACTCTCACTGCTGCAGCTGCCCCCGCTTTGAGGCACTGCTCCGGGCTTAGAAGGTCTGTCACTGTTTAGCCCACAGAGAGACAGAAAAAGGGGGGTAGAGCGCCGAGTCTGAGGCTTACCTGAGTAATGGTAGCTGGACAGATGATGAGACTTAGGGAAGATTGGATTCCTCAGCAAGAGCAGGGACAGAGCAGCCTGAAAAAAACCAAAACATTTAATAGTGAATCGACATGGCAAAGCAGGGGAGCTGACTAGGTTGTGTACGGGGCTCCAGTTGTGCTTTTAACCCCTGTAAAACAAAGCGAGCCAAACACTGAATCAGCTGGTAAGCACTGAATGAGATAACTGCCATTCTCACTCCTCCTGCAAATACCTCGGTGTATTATATCATGCCGAGGCTCTTCCTGCCAGTGTCAGAGTAAGAAATAACTTTGGGCTCTTTGAGAGAAACCATCTGAGTGTGCATGAACGCTGGAAGTGGGCAGCTTGTGCCGGACCGCTGCAGAGAGTGGGCGCTTTTGACGGCCCCCACCCCACCCCCTCGTAGTTTCCTAGACAACATTGGACCAGCGCTGGTCGCTAGGGCCTGAAATCTCCACCAGCAGCACCATAAGGCACTCTGAAAGCTCCGCTGTTGACTCTGCATAAGGCTGCAAGTCAGCTCCTGTTGAGGCGGCTTCAATCCTGGAGAAAAATGATTTAGCATTTCAGCTCAATAAATCAAGCCCTGTCGAAAAAAAAACCTAATTAAATCTTCTGTAAGTCAAAGAAAAAAGGAATCAATCGGAAATTAGTTGGTTGATAAATGAAAACTGAAGTGCTCCATGACTAATGCATATTAAACTAAATCAAAGTCATTTTCTGAAGCAAAGATTACTTTGCTCCAGCATCTCACATGTCAGCAATGGCAAAGTTTTCAGACTTCATTGCATCGCTGCAACGTCGCTGAGTATCTCTTGGTCTGCACGCACGTCTTCTTGAAGCGGCAGCTTTAGGTTGCATGAAGCTCATAAGTGACATAACAGTTCGAGCTGACGTGCAGCAAAGCCATTCTGAAACTACACTTTTTTTAATTTCATTTTTTTGGCCTTTAATTGACAGGACAGTTGAAGAGAGACAGGAAGCAGGGGGCAGAGAGAGGGGGAAAGACATGCAGCAAAGGGGAGTCCGATGCGGGACTCGAACCGGGGCCAGCTGCAGTGAGGACTGTAGCCTCTGTACATGGGGCGCCTGCTGTACCCACTACGCCACCGACCGCCCATGAAACGACACTTTTAGTGTGCAAGAACCCTCCAACACATCTGGATTCTGTTTAATCCACCTAATATAGCATTTGAGAAATAACGATCAGTGTTCTCTGTTGGTGGAGGCGGTGTGACTGGGAAAATGCCACTTGAGATGCTGCCTCACACCATTACAACATCACTACAACAAGTGCACGGGCGCATCGTTCTGAGTGAGTTTAGCAGCGTTCGCTGTGGCTTTTCGGCTCCGCGCGGCTCGTTTTATTCGAGCGCTGTGAAAAGTTTACGAGCGCCGTCTCAGGCCGCCGTCCAAGTGGAGCTCCACTTGTGCTTGGAAGATTCCGTCCTTGGATATCTGCTCTGCACTCTCCCCTCGCCCTTATGGGAAGCTCTGATGTAATTAGTGGTCTGACTGTGACGCAATAGGTATGAGGCACAGTGTGCATCACCGCTGCAGTATGGGTGGAGCCCCCGTCTGTCCAGCTAGATTCGTAGCAACTACACCATGAATGACCGGAGGGTTATTAACATTCGGCATTTTCTTCGGCACGTCGTGCACGGCAACCCAACACGAAGACATTCAGTTCATCATCCCATACAAAAAAAAAAAAAAAAAAAAAAAAAAAAAAAGTCTGTGGCGTAGTGGGTTAAGCAGGCGCCCCATGTACAGAGGCTACAGTCCTCGCTGCAGCCGGCCCCGTTTCGAGTCCCGCATCAGACGGCCCTTTGCTGTGTGTTGTTCCCCCTCTCTCTGCCCCCTGCTTCCTGTCTCTCTACACTGTCCTATCTAATAAAAGGCATAAAAAGCCCCCCCCAAAAAAAGAAAAAGGAAATATCAAGGCACTGGCCTATTTTCTTGCAAATTAATTTCGAAACTACGACTCGATGCCAGCTCGGAGCTTTCAGTGACAACCGATTGGTCGACTCGTTTCTGCTCTGGCAGCAGCTCCACACAGGAGCGTCGACCTGCCTGAGGCTAAACAAACAAACAGTTTTTTTTCTTTTTTTACTATCACTGTCATCTCAGACCACCACAAAAGTTTCAGTACAGAGCAAAGTGAAAATCTACAGATCACTCACTTCCGTTCAATGATAAGTGAGAGCTAAGCCGAAGACTGCAGAAGCTGCCGTTTACACGGTCACAAGAGATCGGGGTTGACAGAGATGTAAGATCAAGAAAAAGGAGCCGGAGAACCATTTCCACCCCTGTAAAACTCCAGTTTACAAACAGACAGGAAGCAATCAAAACGTCCCACTCAGAACCTGTTTAATTATGAACTAAAGAGTTAGATTTTCTTAAAAGTATCACTTTTTTTTTTTTTTATCTAAACACATCACTGCTGCTTTTTGATATATGCATGTGAATACCTGCAAAACTCTTGTTTGCACGGTTAGTCTGACACCAAATTGTATAGGAGGTTTAGATAAAAGAATGAAATAATGTAGGTGCTGAGAGCCAAGACGCCGAGCTTATCTTACTTTCAAGATATCAACCCCAATCTTGTCGGCTAATTGAGCTGTGATTCGCTTTTGTTGCAGTTGCAAACTTTTGCAGCGGATTCTCTCAAAGGCCGTGCGCGCGTCGGCTCAGATCAGCCCTCAAAAGGGACGACGTGCACGTCAAAAAAAATTCTATGACTTGTTCGATGCATTACGAATGAAATAAAGATTACAGAGGATTTTTGAGGGACGGACATCTGTGAAAGGAACAAGTCGGCGTTGGCTTGTGTGCGTTAGAAGAAAACTGTGGAAAACACAGCTCCCGCTCGTTTTTCTAGTACCTGCGGGAATTCCTTTCAGCGTGGACCGCTCTGTTGGACTCACCATTATGTCCCCTTTAGACTCATGCAGACAATGGTGGGCCAACTCCTGGTTGGTTCCTCCTCCACACAAAACACTGGAGCAGGCCAGGTGCATGAGGTCTTCCACTGAAAGAGACGGTGAATGTCAGCTTGTTGTTTTTTTTTGGTTTGTTTTTAAAAGACAGGTAAGAAAGACTGATTACAGCAATGGCAGCTATAAATATTAAAATAGACTTTTTCAGTTGATAAAGATCAGCTGTACTCAAGTCCAATTTTGTACACATTTCCCAAACAGTATTGCATCGCATGCAGATTTTAGCTTCAAACTCCATTAAACTCAGTCATACGCTTAAGATTGGAGGCCATGAAGCCATTCTGAATTGCTTTGACAATTGCTTTGCCTTACCTTTTTGCTGAAAGCCAGGTTTTTCCTCGAGTTCGCTCAGTGGAGCCCAAATCAGCTCTGCCCGATGCTGATCCTGCTCGACAGCTGCCCGCTGCCTCAGCTCTGGCACCTCCGCCTGGTACCGTGACCCAATATTTATCCGTCTGGAAAGCAGACAAATGCGCTTAAGTGTTTCACACAAGACCCCGCTCCCTGTATCAACATTAATATATATGTATGCATACAAGTTTAATTTCACAGTGAAGCTCTTGTGCCATTTCCACAGTCATATTTTCATTTCTTCGCTTCTCTTTCTATCGTGTTCTTGAAATAGTCACGGGGGAACCAACTGTTGAGGCACTGCGCCTCGCACACTGCAGAGCTGAAGCATGTTGCCCAGTTAGGTTTGGACAACAGTCAGAAAAATGCAGAGCATATACGCACGTTTGTAATCCAAACTGCTTAAAATGGCTCGGCCGTATGTAAATGGACCCTCGGTCTTATGCGCACTCAGGTGAAAAATAGGACAATTAATCCAATGAATGCATGCAAATCACACTAAATTCTCGCCATGCTTACGTGTCAACGGAAACCAGATATCTGTGAAAATTAGGACTGCCACCACATAATCAAAGGATATCCCCTCCCTCCCCTGCGTTTCCAGTGAACCTGCAATATTTCCCGCTAAGTGTGTGTGTGTGTGTGTGTGTGTGTGTATTTTGGCAGCCTCCTCCAGGGGAAGGTGGGCAGCCGAAAGTTGAACTGTGATGGCTCTGTGCTCGGGAGAAAAGTCAGACCAAAGCGAAAGCACGATTTATGGGAAGCCTCGCCGATTCATCCCTTCCTAACCGCTGAACAGCTGGCATTAGTCAGGCACCGGCTTGCACAATGCGCCGCAGTAAACTGCATCGCCGTGTTGATGCAACTACAAACACGAGCTCCTCCTCTGCACTGCTACATATCGCTTAGAGCGCGTCAACAGACATCAGGGGCTTGGTTTACATTACTGGGATAACTTGGCTGGTGACAGTTTTTTCCCCCCTAAGTCCGACTTGGTCGAGTTCGCTTCCATGCATTGAAGTCTACCCTTCACTGAATTTACTCGTGAATAAGTTTGAAATGATCAGAGAATCAACCCTCACATTTGATTCCATCTCTTGACTCCCTCTATACAGTACTTTTCTTAACTTTTTTGGCTGTGGGACACTGACAACTGACCTGAGTATGAAGGATTAGAACTGGATGTGTTTCTCTACATCTGGATTTTAGGTAGAAATAGAATATGGACATTAGCCAGATTTCCATTACCTGGTTTGGAGCTAAATTAACTAAGCTGTGCAGTGTTGTCAGAAAGTGTGGGCTGGGTTGCTAATGGCTTTAGAGTAGAGGACGTCGGCAAGTGGAAACAAACTATCAAACGAAATAAAAAGGAAAGCAAAAAAAAAAAAAAAAAAAAAAAGTTTTTTTTCCATTGCTGTGTGATATTCATCCATTTTTTTAAATTGAAGTTTGATTTTTTTTTGTGTGCTTTTGTTTATTTATTCGATACTTCAAAACTACTAAACTACCATGTTCACATTATTGAGGTGCTTTATTATGTCACTAATAAAAAATAAAAATAAAATCACCTCCAGCTTGTGAAAACTGAGGTCAGTTTCTGAGAGGCAGCCAAAGGAAACACAGGACATTATCAAAGATAATGTCACGTTTTCCACTCTAATTATAGCCAACGGTAACTCGGGGCAATTCTTTTTTTTTGACAGTCGATTGCGCCGTTTTAACAAGGGACAAACTGAGCCTGGAGATCATTGCGGTTACTATGGCGATCAAACAGAACATCTTCCAGATTATGACTTCAACATCTGTGGGGGCCGCCAGCCTTTCTCTTCCATCTTTGGAGCTTTTAACTTGACAGTTATACGGACTCACAATGGGAAGACGCATTCTGCTGAGAGAGATTAGGCCAGAAAGGCAAATGCTGGTACCAATGCTAGCTGTGGATGTCAGGGCAAAAGATTCCTGCGGGAACAGTGGAGGAGCGTACGGCGGCCACAAACGAGAGCTCCGTTCTCCATCGAGACCATTCATGATTCAACCAAGTGCTGCGCTCTGAATAATTGATCTCAGGGCTATTATTGCAGCAAAGATAATGCATGGTTTCGAGCACCCGTGTTTCTTCTTTGAAACAAAATAAATAAATAAATGGCACACAGCCCACCACCACTTCCACAACGAAAGAAGGTAAGGGAAATACTCACGGCTCTATGCAGACTGGAGTGGCCTCGCTCATAGCAGACAAAACCGGCGGGGTGATGTCGCAGCTGTCTGAAGAACGGCAAAACACAAAACATGCTCAGTGACAATTTTTTTTTTTTTTTACAGCTGCTAAGAAACTAATCTGTCCTGAATATTTAGCCTGCGTTGGCCATACAGGAGGCTCGATTCTGGCATTCACGCAGCAGCCATCATAATTCACTCAAACTAGTCATGTGCTCTGACATTCGATCAGTAATTGGAAAATATTGCCAGAAGTTTCCAAGTGCACAGAGAGTATCAGGTGTGAGTTTCCACAGCTTAGATTTCCCCTCGGATAATTAGATGAAACCCTGCATGTTTTTATTTTTTTTTACACTTACTGGAACGCAACAAGCTGCGCGAGGCCGACTTGGGCGTCGCAGAAAGCGGCAGGCCGGGGCCGCTGGCTGAAGTGGACGACAGGAAGGTGGAGAAGTAGAGGCCCGAGCCTTCGCGTACAGGACTGAGGATGGGGGGAGGCGTGTAGGGGGGTATCGTGATCGGGTTGTCGGCGAGGCGAACGGGGGAGCGCAGGTGGCTTTGGTAGGGCGTGATGCTGGAGTAGACGGGCGGGGCGATGAATAGACCAGGTTTGGGCGGCGGGATGAAGAGAGGCTCGGGCCGGGGGCGCCGCTTGGACTTTTTGCTGTCGTCATCTTTTTCCCCCTCGGCGCCGTCATTCTGGGATGCAAAAGCAATGCAAAGATGTTACTTTAACAAAAGATGCGTCTGCGCAAACTTGTAGATTTTTTTTTTTCTTCCCCCGAACAAGAAGCAACAACAAAAATACTGCAGGCTCGTGTAGTTGTTTAATACAGAGAAATCTCACAAAGGGGACTCCGAACCTCAACTGTACGGTACATAATGTACAGTATCAAAGTGCTAAACCCTGCTAATCTGCCCGATCTGGGACAGGGCAACTAGTTCACCAAATCCTCTCCCCCAAATGAAAGACGGAAAGGGAGAAAAATGTGTAGGAGTGAAATGGGGGTAGGGAAGACCATGGAACATGGTGGGGGAAGGGAAAGTGTGCTGGTGAATTCAAGGATTTATAGCTGGAATTAAAACAGCTAAAAAAAACTAGACTGACGACGACGGTGAGACAGAAGACGATTACCTCCCCAGATATTTGTCGCTTTCCTCTGACTGTTTGGTAAAAGTCTTCTAAAGGATAATATAATGGAACTGCTCTGGTTTGACCGCGAAAAACAAAACAAAACAAAACAAAAATAGCGAAGCAAATTAATATGCACGCACCTGCTCTGAGCTCTCTGATAAGGAATTCCTGAGTGAGCGTCGGCGGGTGACGATTACCGAGGGCTTGTGATCTGCGCGGCCCAGGTCCTGGGGGTTTGAAGGTCTGGGAGGCCAGTTGGATGCCAGAGCTGCTTGGTCCCTGTCAGGAGACGAGGGTTCCTGCCTCCGGACTGGAACCGATACGGGGATGACCAGCGGAAGAAGGCTGTCGTCTCGTGGCCGCTTTGCGTTCATACTGTCTGGCTGGACGGGACTCCACGGCCTGCGCGGCTCCTAATAAAGATGCAAGAGCACAAGTTCGAAAAAAACAAAAAAACAAACGCTTTCCTTTTCTTAAGTACGTGGAAACTTTGCATGCCGATGCCCAAAGCAAACAAGCATTATTACAAACTTATTACAAAAAAAGAGGATTAAAAAAAATTATAAAAAAAAGGATTTCAAAGAAGACAAGCAAGACCTTTACAGACGGAAGAAGAAGAAGGAATCAAAAGAGACGGCCCCCTGCATTTTGGCCCTTCTTGCAACACTTTGAGGTGCAGCTTACGAGTTCATCACACTCAGGCGACTCTCAGGCAACTTATTTCCAATTTAACGCAAGCAGGCTGCCAAACTGTAGTACAGTAAATCAGAATAAAACCAACAATCAACAAAACCATGCTCAAACAGAGTGTGAACAGGAAGCAGTGAGCCGTGGAAAATAACCGTTCCACTAGTTGCAATGTCCCGGCTTTTCAGCATGCCACTATCACAGAAGCACTCATAAAACTGCGCGCAGCACTTACAGCGACAGAGTTCACACAGACATCAAGTGGAACTGCCCCCTTATGCATGGTTCACATTTTTTTTTCACTTTGAGAAACCACAGCGAACAACAGCGGCTCGTGTACTTAAGATCAGCCATCAGCTCTGGACTGCAGCAAATCCAAAACCATCTGAACCACCACATGATAAGACATTCGAAGGCAGACGCCCACCGTCTTTGAACGCTGCATCGTCATGGGCACAGAAGCACGCAGCACTGAGGCTGTGCTGGATGCGTGCTTTATTATTGCTGGTGGAAAACTCCAGCCCTTACACCAGAGCAGTGGAGAGATATTCTGCTGAGCACTGCAGGGCAAGGCAACCCCTGCACCCCCCCCCCCCCACCCCCCCCCCCCCCACCCCCCACACACCTCTCTGTATAAAGGCAGGGGGGGAGGACGAGCTGGAGTTTCTCTGTTTTAAAGGGTGAGAGTGGGGGGTGGTGTTGTGCAGGCATGTAACCGAACACACACTTTTGTATGATCAGCTACCCACGAGGCAAATTCACAGCAGGGCCAAGCTAAAGTACAAACATGCAAAGTGCTGTTTGGCAACACGACTTGTTGCACAATCGAGACATTCAGCACATAAACACAGAGAAGTGCAAGGCTTTATACGGTGGTGAATCACACATTTAGGACATCTCTTTAGAGCGAAAAAAAGTCACACAAGAAGGCCCTAATGAATAGTAGTTCACCCTTGTGGCATCACTCAAAGCGGAAAGTCTCCTTCCAGGTTGATCTTTTTTATCCCTTACAAGGTAGAGCCGAGCAGCTCGGTCTGTGTTGCACACTTGACTGGCTGCTGATTACACTCAGCATCTCTTCCAGCAAGGCGTTAATCACAAACAATAAAAAGCTTTGGCACACTTTTTCTGGCAGTCACATTAGGCTGTTTTGTTCCAGTTTGCACTCCTGTCGTGGGAGTTAAAGTCCCAATGCAATTATACCCTGGGATAACACGAAGAAAATATTTTTCCTTTTTTCTTTTTAGCCCCTGCTGAAATTTTCACAATTAAAGCTTCGATGACTGGAAGTCAGAACATCCAGTCCAGCTCTGTCAGCGTTCATAGCTGTGGAGAGATGGCAGCTGAGAAACAGGTGAGGGGGCGGAAGAAAAGAGGAAAAAGAAAGAAGGCAAAAGAAATAACGGTTGTAGATTCTGATGAGTTTTCAAATCGAACCCATTTGTTTACCTTGTCATGCGATGGAGACTTCCTTTCAGAGGCCTCTTGAGCTAGCATCTCCAAGTTGACTTCCTGGGAGACGCGGCGTTTCCTCCGCGTGCTCTGGATGACGCCTGTTGGCGCTGCCTGGATGTCACGGGCCCCGTTTTCAGACCCCTGTGGCCCGACTGCAGCCTGATCCGAGGAAGCGGCGAGAAAGGGGTTGTCGGATGGGGCCCCACCTTCCTTGGACAGCCGTCTGGATCTGCGGGGCTGCGTTTTGGACTGGAGCTGCGTCTGAGGCTGCGACGGCGGCTCAGACTGCAAGGGGAGCTGCGGCGGATGAGAGGGCTGCTGGGGTTCGGGGGTGATGTCCTGGATGATCGGTTCCTGGATCTTTGGGGGCGCCGGAGCAGAGGACTCCTGGGAGTGTACCACAACAGGCTGTGGGTGAGGGTGTGCATTTTGCACACCGGGGTAATAGTCAAGCACATGGGGGTTTTGTTGTTGCAACTGCTGATGTTGCATTTGCTGCTGAATTTGGAGCTGTTGCCGCTGTTGTTGCTGTATCTTTTGTTGCTGCTGCTCATGCTGTAATTGTTGCTGCTGCTGTAGCTGCTGCTGCAGCTGCTGCTGCACGTGCTGTGGATGCTGTATGATTTGTTGCTGCTGCATTTGTTGATGGTGCTGAATTTGCTGCTGGATGGCGTGATGTTGTTGCTGGCGCTGGATTTGTTCTTGCTTCTGCAGCTGCTGTAAGTGATGTTGGGGTTTAGCGTTGGGTGCTGAGTAGTTAGGCGGGTTGGGCAGAGTGGTCCTGTTCCCTTGGAAGGCCTGGTAGTAAGCTGGCAGGTGCTGCTTGGGCTGACCAAAGGCCAACTGGAAGGGCTGCAAGACCGAGCTTCCTCCAGGGTGGGATCCACTCTGCTGCTGGGCGTTCAGCAATCCGGGTTTCAGAGTCTCCTGAAAGGCCTGGGACTGCTGCTGCTGCTGCTGCTGCTGCTGCTGTTCCCACTCCAGCCCCCGCGCTTTGGCTGCATCCCTGTAAGCTTCGACTGCAGGTTTGTCTGCCGCTCTGCTCGGGGGTTGCTGATGTGGCTGTAAGCCAGAGGTCTCGTGTATCGATTTTGCAAATGCATTCTGGGTCCTTGAGTCCGTTACGTTAAGTCCTCCAATGTAATTTGCAAAGTTTTGCCCCCAGTTGGACATGGTGTTCCAAGAGGCAGCTCTCTGCTGCTGGGACAGTGATGGCTGCTGCTGACTGGGCTCCTGGTGAGCCCACTTCATTGGCACAGTCTGCTGATAATGACCCCTGTTCTGGTCTCCCTTATCCGGGCTGAAGATGACAGAGTTGAGGTACATGTGAGGGCCCTCAGGATTGGAAGTCACGGTACTTGCAGCCTCACTTTGTCCAGGTTCCGAGGCAGTGCCACTTGGGACGTAGTAGGCCCCTTCAGGGTGCTGAGAAGTCTCCTTCATCCCTACAGTTTGTTCGCTGAAAAACGTGATGCGTTTGCCCGTTCTTTTGGCGTTGGGTTTCTGCTGGGCTGGTACGCTCATGACTGGCATGAACAAGCCGAAGCGGGTATTCAAACCAAGCACTCCAACGGGTGTCTCCTGGCGTTATTAACACACAAAAACGAATTTACTAAAATAAGAAAAACCAGTGAAATGACGCTGCAACACTACACTGATGACATCAGCGTGAGCAGGAGCCAGCTCAACAAAGGTTATCTTCTATTCTCTCTTAAGTTCTTCGTGACCTGCTCAGAGGTCTCCCGCTGGGGGTGGACAGATCTGAAGACGCCGGTGTGCTCGTCTCATTCATGGGCAAAACCCTGCATAGAGAGAGAAACGAGAAAGAGGTCAAGCATTCAGCAGTCGGACCAAAGGGGTCCCCACAGAGGGGGGGGGTCCTCATTAGCATCCCTGACTCTACCATGTAAAAATCTGCTGTTTGCTTTTTCAACAATAGATGTCCACTGAAAGGTATGGGGTGTGAGAGTGGTGCAGGGGAGGGGCAGTTCTACTCGCTAAGCTCACATGATGCACGGATTATGTCCACTGTGCAGGCCAGCACATACAGTAAATGACCAGACCCGCACAGACTCGTGGAAGCACAGGAAAGGCAGCTTATGGAGACGGCTTAATCAATAGTTACTGGAAATGTCATTACAGCATGTCACTGGGCCGTGTGTTAACGGCAAGCTATTAAAGCTGCACTGGGACACAGACGCACAGCGAGAAAAAGAGACTCATCACAGGCCGACTCACCCCATCACTCCTTATCATACTCCCCCTCACAGCTCACATGACAAGTAACAGAAAGTCATCTCTCTCTCTCCTTTTTTTTTTTTTTTTTTTACCCCCGCCAAACTACTGGCACAGCTTGCCGACTGAACGTGATAGAAAAACCACTCCTTTGTGACTCATCAGAGGTGAAATAGGGAACCCGTGCCCTTTGAACCTCGGCCGCTGTCTCAAAAAGGAAGGGCAACCAAAAGTGAGCCAACATGAGTCATGGTGCAACCATCTATGCAAAAAGGGAAGAAAAGAAAAAAACAAAAGACAGCAGGAAAAAAAAGTCACACCGTCCTCACAGGCTTTTGGTAGCTTACAGAGGATGTTGAAAATCGCTGTGGCAACACGTTTTTGATAAGGAATATATCATGTGGTGGCCGGGTTTCAAAGCAGACTTTGGCACAGCGCAGGCTGCCAGATTTCAAGATGCAAGATCCTGACTGTTTCTGTTCAAACTTTAATTGTTCCATCTGTGCAGAGTAGGAAAAAAAGAAAAGAAAAGCCAGTGCAGCAGGTAGCGATCTGAAGAGCAGTCTCTCATTAAGAGACTGTGGGAATAAACACAATCAAAGAATCTGCCTATTGGTGGACTCGCGTTGCACAAAACAATTTAACAAGATAACTGCACAAATTAATACCAGAATCTTCTCAACGTGGACTTGGCAAAAGACCGCCTCTTGACATCTTAAGAAGTGACTGACAAATGTCACCATTTACTCCGGTGGCCGGGCAAAACACACGCTGCCTAAAAATAGACGGCTGCAGCTGTTCAGATCCTGCACTGGCTCAGGGGCACGACTGACACGGGAAAGTGAATGACCACGCTGTGTGCGCATCAGCGGGGCCATGTGACGGTAGCCCATGCCTATAGACTTGTTGTCACATCCTATGTGGCCTTCTCTGTGGAAATGCGCACCGAACACAGATCCAAATCGTTCTTGCGGAGTGAACCTGCTTGGGAGCAACAAAACAACAACAAACAAACAACCCTCTGCTGATCACGGAGCTGTCATGCTGTGTGAGCATGACTATCAAATTATTCGATTATCGAACGAACGCACACTCGATCCGAGGAGCAGGATCACCATGACGCATCACAAGTGCAACCTTACACAAGCCCGGGGTTTAGCCTCATAATAACACGGTAAATTGGCTTAAAATAAATGTCAAGCATCATTAGCCGCCCTAATCCATCGCCATTTCCTATTTTAAATCAGCCCGTGCGGCGACGCGGCCTGCACCGTGCAAGAAACGACCAACATGACAAACGCGCAAGAAGACCCCACATGTTTTCGTACACGTTAGGACTCTTACTGGATCCCCCCCCCCCTCCCTCTCTGTCTCTCTCTCCCCCTCCACAACACTTTCTGTGGCCAGCCAGCTCAGCGCTATTTACGAGAAGCCCTTTGTTGCAGAACACGGATTATCCAGCCACTAATGCCATGTCTCCCTGCAACGAACCAACAATGCAGCCCGTTTTGACCCCAAAAAAAAAAAAAAAGTGCGCTGGCAGAGCACGCGGACACAACCGATCGATTCAACTTGTCAAAAAGGTTCATACGTCACGTTTGTCTCCCGTGCATTTGTCAGTGTGCGGTCCGCTCGGACGGACACATGAAAACACATCCTGCGCGCTGAGGTTTCCGAGTACCGAGAGTGCGCACACCAGTCCACCTCCGCGACGTAAACAAAACTTTGTCAGCGAGCCGTGGCCACAACAACGCGCAGCGTCGACCATAACGACAACATCAACAGCAACAACGTCGTCGCCACAGTCATCGGCGCGGCTGCTTCAGCCCCGATACTCACTGTGTTCGTCTCGAAAGCTGCAACAAACTGCAGCTCAGCCCCGCAGGATCCGCGCGGCCAGCAGCGGCAGCAGGCCCGCACAGTACAGCCCCGCGATGATGACTGCATACATCCCCAAGGTTGACTCATGCTACGCTGCTGACCTCACGCACTGGTACTTTCTTTCTTTTTTTTTTTTTTTTTTTCCCTTTCACCCCCCCCAACTCCTTTATATGAAGTCAAGAAGGGGAAAAAAAAAAGGAGGGGGGGTTCGACGTCGCTGCGTAACCAGACTCCTCCCTGCTAGGAATCAGTGCTCTAATGTGCTGAGATGCAGCCGCTGTTTGTTTCACATTATTGCACTGTGATTGCACACAGACACACACACAAATTAAAAAAAAAAAAAAAAAAAAAAAACTCACGCTGACAATGCGGCCTCCCGCCGTGAAACGAGCCTCCGTTCCCCTGCACGTCTTGTGATTCCCCCACCACCCGCCACAAGCTCGCTGGCCACACCCACTTCCATGCCCATAAAAGGCCTTCCTCCGACACGCAGGGCGCTGTAATTTACGGAGCAAGATCCCTCTCAGTCCATGCGGGAAATTCCAACACGCAGGGGAGGACCGCGGGGATGGAGGGAAAGGACGCACCCGGCTGCACTCACATTCGTTTTCCCTTCGCTACATTAAAAAAAAAAAAATAATAATATTTTTTTTTCCTTTCCTACCGAGAGAATTCTTGAAATGCTTGTGTGCTTGTTTGGCTCGTTGCGCCACAAACACCAGCTTACAGAAAAAGCCCCGAGGGAGGTGGAAGAAAAATTCCAACTCTTTTAGATGGCTGCCCTCAACACTTCCGGCTCAGTCTTGGAAAAAGAGCAACCAAACAAACTAGTAAACAGCTAGTTTTCGCAATGCTCGCTGTCTCCTTTGATGGCAGCGCAGTTGCAGCTCAGTGTTTGCCCGTTGGAAGCCGATCAATTCTGCAACTTGCAGCTGCTTGTCTGTTGTTTGATAATCAAGAGCAGTGCTGACACAGACACAGATAATTATACCGTTTTGGAAGAGAGGCAGCTATATGTATGGGGATACACTTTCTGTGGGAGTGTGTGTGTGTGTGTGTGTGTGTGTGTGTGTGGTGGCGGCGGCGGTGGTGGTCCCTTATCCAAAGAGGTCAGGGTCACAGACTACATGTGAAAACCATCGACCAGGAGATGTGGGCTGTCGAGAGTAACCACAGCTCTGTTTGTGGATGCTGAATTTCCAGAAAGGAAGGTGAAAATGGTGGAAAACATCATCAACTCCATGACTACCGTGTTAAATGATGAATTATAATGGACAGGCTGTCAACAAAAGCAAACATCTGCTTGGAACAAAATGCTTGCCTAAATCAATCACATAATTAACAAAAAGTTAATCAACTGACCAAAAGTTTTCGATTGAGTGAAACGGATGACAGCGATGGACACCCACACGTCTAATGGAGGTGTCCATCACATTTTGCTGTTAGGTGCTGCAGACTTTGCAACATCACAGCAGAGGAAATGACCGAGCTGTGTTGGCCTGTGGTCTGTCTCTCCTCTTCTGACTCTCGACAATAAACCGTTAAACCTAAACGCACTGGCTGAAAAGGAGTCGTGTCAGACCGACATGTATCCTGTATCCTCTCTGATGACACTGCTTCACTGGGAGATAAAGCAAGAGTTGAAAGCATCAATAACATGTTTGGGTTTCTTTTAAGCTGATATAATCAGCGCGGAAGTAGGGCAGTACGTTTTTGCAGACGACTATATATATATATATATATATATATATATAGGCTGCATATATATACACTGAACTGATTTTATGATTTTAAAAACAATGAATATAAGATGGCTGCAGCTCATTTCTTAATAACTGCTGAACATAACAAGCGATATGAAACCATGTGGAGAAAAGAGGTGTAGATACATTCAGGTTATTTTGAGGATATTTTAAAGCCCAGTCCTTGATCAAGAAATGAACGGGCACATTGAATATCAATGGACATAATTAACAGTTGCAGCCCTGACACTTGATCGATGATATTTTTTAATATTGTTAATCGCTTATACATTTGGATACTTGGGCAGAATTGATGCTGCTGGGAATCTGGTCACCATCTGGTGATCGATAAAGGCTTTTTCTGCACAACAGAGGTGAGCCAGAGATGTTTCACTCAGACTTTGGCTGAATGTGACAAAGCCCGAGTGGCACTTTAAGATTTCTCATTCGTCTTGCGGGACACGGGGTACGGAGGGAGGGGGGTGTCAGACCAGTTTAGCTGATAACGTCGTACTTAACCATCAGGTACACCATAAGCCTCAACGCCTATCACAACTTGACATGCACAAAAATCCTTAGAATAACGCTACTTACATAGAACTCTGCCATTCCGTGACACACTGGCCTTCATCTTGCTGTTTTGACGGTACCTTCGTGCAGCTGGAGCTGGCGGTTTGCTAGTGTAACGGCAGCGACATGCTGTCTAAAACACTGTAAACTGTTTTATGAGTTCGGATTCCTCCACAAGGCGTCACTTCCCACAGCGGCACTTTGACTCTGTTTAGCCTTTAGCTAGCACTTGGAGCCTTACAACAGTTGAGGACCTGTGATGCGAAGCGGACGGCCAGTGGTGACAAATGCGGTTAAACTGAATGGCTGAACGTGTTCAATAGCTGCAGAGTTGGTGAAACTGAGTAATAAAAGGGATTGCCGTGGGCGCATACCGTTTCAGATTGTAACCGAGTTCCCTTAACGGCTCAACGGTGCACCCGTCTCTGAATGGCAAGATGGTAAGCTGCTGCTGGACAGGGAGGACGTTTCACTTTCACTTGGAATGTTGGCAAGACATAAAGAGAGTACCCGTTAAAAAAAAAAAAAAAGTTGCTAGACGTTTTAATAATTATTATAATGTAGATACTCCCTTGTAATTATTTTCCATAAATATTTTTTAAAAAAAATCTCCAGCTGGAAAATAAGCCGAGCGGTACGTAGACGAAGACGGAAGCTGGTCACAGGTAGGCATCTTGCTTTGCTCTGAACGTCACAAACTAAAGGGTCTCTCGACTTTCTGCTAGCCTACAAACAAGAATCGACTCGGTAATGTAAACACAGTGTTATTAATACGTTTTCGTATTTAGCCGGTCATTTTTATTGCTTTCTTTCTTTCTTCTTTTTTTTTTTTTTTTACTGTGAACCACTCTTGCCCTAGTTTTTCACCGTGACCCACCTTTGCACTGACAAGAGGCTTCGCATTTGTTGCCAGGTCTGGTTGCGAGTGCAATAACTTCAGGGATACTGTACTTGCAAAGATGCAGGCGCAGAGAGTCGTTCTCAACGCACGACCAGGTAGGCAAACTTTTTGTCAGAACTAAGAATAGTATGTATCCTTATAATTGTATCCTTTGCTGCAATACAATTGCACATGTGTCGCCAATATTTGCTAAAACCTGTTATATGGGAACAACTAGGCAGAAACGGGGAGCCAGTTCCTGAAAATTTCCGCTTGGAAGAGATCACCTTCTCGCCTGACCTGACAGATGGGGATGTTCTTGTTCGGACGGTTTACCTCTCGGTGGACCCTTACATGGTATAGATTCAGTCACAATAGTAACAATAACTTTTTGCTTGTGCTCCTTGGTGTTTAAAAAAAAAAAAAGGTTTCTGCACTCAGATCTGCAGTTAGCCACTAAAGTCACAGCAGGCATTTCCATCACTTTCACTGACCTTCTCCCGTCAGAGATGTAGAATGAATGAAGACACCGGTGCTGAATACCTGACTCCATGGCAGCTGTCTGAGTGTGTGGACGGAGGAGGTGTTGGCGTGGTCGAAACCAGCCGCTGCAGCTCTTGCTCTGAGGGAGATGTGGTCACCTCATTCAACTGGCCTTGGCAGACGCACGCTGTCATGAAAGGAAGTGGCTTACAGAGGGTATGGCATTTTGTTCAGTGCTGGAATGGCTCGTCGTGATAGGTGGAATCAGTCATGTTTAACAAGCAGCGACTGCTATGGCATTAACATCAGTTTCCATTTGTCTACTGCAGGTTGACCCACGGTTAGTTGACGGGCACTTATCCTACTTTTTGGGTGCAGTAGGCATAACAGGCCTCACCGCACTGCTGGGTGTCAGGGAGAAGGGTCACATTACCAAAGGGGCCAATCAGACAATGGTGGTAAGCGGTGCGGCTGGTGCCTGTGGCTCCCTTGCTGGACAGGTAAATACAGGATGCACCCCACCAAGCCTTGTCCAGATTAAACTGTTTGAGATGTTATGTCTGATCTTCAGTCGATTTAGATAAAAGTATAAACAAAGCTAGCTGAGGAGAGACATTTGTATTTCAGAAACCACACTTGGTGCAGCAAACTTAATCTAGCTAGCCACAGCTGCTAACCTAGATGTAGATCAGTTTGTAGCAGTAAACGGAACAGAAACCCTGATTAGATAACTCACCCCGCCTTTCTTTTTGCAGATTGGCAGGCTGGATGGGTGCACCAGGGTGGTTGGGATCTGTGGTTCTGATGAGAAGAGCAAAGCTTTAGTGGAAGATCTGGGCTTCTCTGCATCCATCAACTACCGGCATGAGGATATGTCGGCCCGGCTCAAGGAGAGCTGTCCCGATGGAGTCGATGTTTACTTTGACAACGTGGGAGGTGCCGTCAGTGATGCTGTGATAGAGCAGGTTTGTTTGGAGAGCATCTGCGAGTGGATGCTTTGCGTCACTTTGTGTCATAAAGCGTTTGGAAAATCATTTCTCCTGCAAAAATGTCAAAATCTCTGAAGGTGTTCTTGTCTTACAAACTTCACCGACTTCAACCAATCCCTTAACCTCCAGATGAACATCGGTGGCCATGTGATCCTCTGTGGGCAGATCTCACAGTACAACAAGGATGTACCGTATCCTCCGCCCCTGAGTGAGAAGATGCAGGAAATCCTGCGCAGTAGGGACATCACCCGGGAGCGATTCATGGTGCTTAGTTATATGAGCAAAGCAGAAGCTGCAGCCTGCGAGCTCAGCCAGTGGGTCAAATCAGCCCAAATCAAGGTACAGAGGAAATGTTGATGATGTGCGGTTGACTGTGTGGGTACCTGCGTTTGCTTGCAAAATGCATGCCTCGTCCTCGTTTGCCTCCTTTCACTTTTGAAATTTTACTTCCTCTCTGCAGGTGCTGGAAACTGTGGTTAATGGTATAGAGAATATGGGAGGTGTGTGGGTATTGCTCTGAACGTGTTTCTTTACAGTCTCACTTTCTCGTGGCAGGATTCTAACGCACGTTTTCGTGTCTCTTGCAGTTGCATTTTGCTCTATGATGAAGGGGGGGAACCTCGGCAAGCAAATTGTAAAGATATCGGAGTGAAGAAAGTCAAGTCGTTTCCAGCCGAGACGGCACTCACAGCCAACCCACAGTAGCCTTTTCCTCGCTGACATTAACACCAACTTAATCGACTCCTGTAGATATTGCATCAATAAACTGATGCCAGCTAATAACTGTAAACTGAAAGTCACACACGTGTCTTTTAAATGGTGTTTGTGGGAATAATAAAACAAGTTTAAGGAGTTTGATATGTCACGAATATTAATAACCACTGACTTTTAGAAACTGTTGCAGCTGTTCATTTAAAGCGTAAAAACGCATCATTGATCGTATGATTTGAACCTTTATTTAAACTCTTGCACCTTCTACCATAATAACATACGCAGATGTGTCTTTATATGGAGCCCCACAAGTAGGAAAAAAGGCAGTAACAAACAAGTGAAGCATACGGGGTGCTGTGTCATTATGCAGGCTTCAGTTTTGAGAGAGCTGGAGTCAGGTTTATCATGAGAAGGAGCTGGGTTTTTGGGAAATCCAAAAAAAACATCCATCTTGCCAGTACTGAAGAAATGGATTTGTGGTAAAAGTACACCAGGTCAGATCAATCCGTGCCCGATGCTGATGCAGCGTCGGTTACATGAGGGCCGACATATTTGGTCACGGAAAGAAGCTACGAATGATGACAAAGCGCTTTCTGAGGCAGATGTTTGTGCTCCTCTCCAGATCGGCTGTGGTGGGAGAATGATTTAGCAGATGGCTCTGAAAGAAGTGGTTCCTTTATCCAATTGGATGAAGTTTACGCTGAGACAGAAGCTTCATCCAGTCACCTACAAGGTTTTTACATTATTTTTGATTTTTTTTTTTCCCCCTCTTTCGAGTACCAGCCTTTTTCCTCATTTTTTCCACCAACAACTTCCCAAATGCCTCTCTGTAACGAGTCTTTTTTTTTGTTGAGAAAACCGGTGAACACGGGTTTTACTGTAATGAACATATTTATTCCACAGCACTATAAACCATTAACAAAATAAAGTTGTGGTTGGTTCTAAGAAAAATATGTGGCAGGTGTAAAACCGTCATCTTCATTCATATGCCTCAGAGTTGGAACCCGGGAGGGGACGCAGAAGGAGTCGCAGAAACACCAGCACGTCACTTACAGCGTGCCCCCCCCACCTAATCCATGTCAGTTTGTGAACAGTCGAGTCCATATAAGGTGCAGAATGTCCAGGTTTACAGTCAAATATACTTAAATAGTGCCGTTGAACTGTCAAAACCCCGTCTCGACGAGACGAGGTTTGGGTGATTTTTATTGAAGGAAAGAAAAAAAGTCATGCAATATTTTTGAGGTGGTAGTGACGTGCAACAGCCATTTCATTACTATCCAAACTCAATCAATACTGCCTCCGTGTGGACAGATTACATATCTTGACAAAGTCACTTTGCATCATTCAAGAAGGGAAGAGAGTCATTTGTCTTTTTTTCCGTGATTATGCAGTCGACGGTGTTTCCATTGGAATGAGGATGTCTAGGTTATGTAGTGGGGAGGAAAAGTTATTAACCCTCTGCCAGCAAGAGTGCACATCCTCTCATTTCCTCAGTGTCTCGCGGCTGTTCTAATATTAAATCCTGTGCAATTATTCTGCAGTCGTGCTGGGTTAGCTAGTTAAAAAGATACCCAGGATGGAACTCCGGTAGAATATTTCTCCCATGAAAGATGGGTTGCGTCAGTTCAGTTTGGATCGGTTTCTCGTGGGAATCGAGGCATCTCCGACCACCGACTAGAAAGGACTGAATTACAGTGCGACAGACGAACTTTACTGGCTTCACAAAAAAAAAAAAAAGAAAAAAAGAAGAATTAAAATTAAAGAACAACACAGACCAAACATCTTTTCATACACAGCTCAGTCAAATCAACTCCCAACACCGGGAATGCTTATATCTTCCAAACCAAACTAGCCATGGAGCTGGGAAAAAAAAAAAAAAAATAAATTAAAATAAACCGGCCAATTTCCAGTGCAGATTCTTTACATGAGGGCAAAATAAAAATCACACGATACAGTCAAAATGAATAAATAAAGTAGCAAAGTACTGTTAATCTCATTTCACCACAGCTATAACACATTCATTTAGGTTTTTTTTTTTGTTGTTTTTTTTTGTTTTTTTTAGCCATCACCCATCTGGATTGTTTAACATGGTTTTAGTTCACTGAACTACGATGGGAGTATAAAAACATTGTCCTGAAATACTACTGGGACCAGCCTATTGTTCAAGTGCTCACATTCCTGAGAAACAAACAGCTGCTTCTGTAGTCACGTGTGAAGGAGCGTGAAAAGCGTGTTTTTAGTCACGCTTTTGATATGAATACTCTCGATTTATTTATTTTTTAAATCTGTTCTGGCAGTTGTCGGATTAAAAAATCGAGAACTACCCGTTCACAGATCCACGACGGTGCTCGATTTGTGTCCATTTTGACTTGTCCCCGAGTTCTACGTGGAATAAAACGCAAGAACATGATTATCCGATTATCCGTATTATCCGTCTTAACCTCCACCGAGAGCACGACGGCTCCCGCGAAGCCACGGGGGAAAGTTAGAAAAAGCTCGCAGTGGAGTGCACAAAATGTGGCGAACCCGATTCTATATGCAGATGATTGGCGTGAGAAGGTAAACGTGAAAAATCGTTTTGGCACATCCAGCCTTCCTCGGCGATTGGAAAAAACGGGTTTTCAGAGGAGAAAAAAATATTTTTTTCGATTCATCCATTCATTGGCAGTGGTAAAGTGGCGCTTGGCCAAGGCAACACTTCCAAAAAAAGTGCTAAATCTCAAGTAAATGAGTCATCTTAAACCCCAGCAGAATACAGTTTGGATACAGTACTGTCAACCGCCACATACGCTGGACTAGTCCACACATAGCCCAAATATTACCCTTTATGCATCCGAGGTGTTTTAGCCTCTTACACTGTACACATTGCTGTGAGTATGGGCAGAAATGTGCTCATCGGTGTTTTACAATAACATGCATATTAAGTAAACAATACTAACTAGAAACGTTATCGTGAGTGATGTTCCGTGAAGTGGCTTTGGAGAGAGAGGAGAAAGAAAAAAACAGAAGGGGCGTTGCTGCTATGTGGGAAAAATTCTGGCTTTAAGGGGGAGGTGGAGACAGCAAAATATATCTGTGAGTCAAGCTCGAGGGAAATCGTGGTGGCACAGTGCAATTACTGTCAAGAGGAAGAGGCGCTCTTGCTGTTGTCACGAACCAGAGGGGTGGGGCCTGTCCAGGCGCGGTAGACCAATAGCAGACTGAGCCCTAGTGCCCACGTGCGGACAGGAGACAGGAAAAAGGCTGTGAGGCCGTAGGTCTCCAGGAGGAAGTAGCAGGAGTGGACCTGCCAGGTGAGCAGCAGCAGCATGAAGAGGTGGACCGCCAGAGTCCGCCAGCGGCGGCCCGGCCCCAGGAAGTGGGATCGGAAGGTCCTGCCATGGCAACGGTGGTGGAGGCTCCAGCAGAGGTAAGAGGTGAGGGGCATGTTGAAGAAAAGCAGCTGGCAGAAGAGAAATGAGTTCAGGCAACGTGATGAGTGCACTTCTTGGTCAAAAGAGAAAAAAATAGAAGGATGCCCTGATAGAAATTATGACCCGATGCATTATTTTATGATCAGCACGAACAAGCTATCATGCATGATTCCAGCTACATGATGACTGTCCTAACTTAGTGAATAAGCTCTTTGTCCGTCTCTCACCACATGCTGGAAAGATCATTTTCAAAGACTTGAAAGATAAAAATAGCTGACCCACAACAGAAATGTTTGGCACTGGAAAACAAAATGTTGCCTATAATAGCTCCTGTGACATACTTAAACACACACAAAAAAAAAAAGTCCCAAGAGGGTTTAAAGGGTGGCATGCACGCAGAGGTTCTAAATAAAATCAACCTTCTTACTTGAATGACTCCAACAACGTAAGTTAGACTGCCCTCCAGGAAGTGTCCATCGACGACCACTCCAAACGCGAAGCAGGCACCACTGTGGCCATCTATAAGCTCTCCTACGAACCATGGGCCTGAGGGAGGACATGTCATACCAGAACTATGCTCACAACCACGGTAAAATCAATCTTTTCGTCACAGACATTGTGTAAATCTACTGTTTCTACACCATTTTGTCCAACGATTACAAGCGTTTACCCACCTAAGGCTGTACACAGGTTGAACAGCAGCAGAGAGTAGTAGAAGGTGTCTATTTTACTGACCAGATGGAGGGACATAAATGTTTGGGAGAACAGTCCTGTAACCACAAGAGCAATAATCACTTAACAACCTAACAGTATGCCACTGATCTTTTGCAAACCCTATTTCTATTTACAGTTTCCTGTAAAGAAAACGACATTACGATGGTGCAAAGTTATCCATCTTACCTCTGCCAGTAGGAACGCGGAGGTACCTGAAGGCAACGAGCACGCCGACGTTAAGCAACATCGTTAATATGAAGGCAACTCGGCCCAGAATGTAGTGATCAGTGAGCAGGATGAAGGACTGCGAGAAACTGAAGCTGGGAGTCACGCCGTCCTCCAGAGTGAAGTGCTGCTCCTGCACCGACGACCGCCCTGCCGAGTCCTGACCCGCGACAAGAGGGATGCAAAGCGTTTGTCTCGTGGAAGCAAGTAGGTGCGCAGAAATGCGTGTGCAACACAATAATGGAACCAAACCACCGTAGGATAACAATTCTAAGCAACGAAAGGCTCAAATGTCTGAGCATAATTCAATTCTAACTTAACCGAGATCCATGAAACGGTCAAAACACTCTGAACACTTTTGATTTTAAGAGGATAAATAATGCACTTCCAACCTCCACTTTCACTCTGATTGTGTGGAGTCCAGTGAGGTAAAGAGATGGATCCCAGAGCAGAATGTAGAGAGGGCCCCCAGCAGAGCGGCCTCTACCCAGAGGTTCCCCGTCTATGCTCACGTGCACTGCAGTGATAGGTGCTTCTGAAAAGGCCAAGATCCTTGAGACATAAAAAGAAATGGAAATGTCGTAAAAAGGTGGGTTTTAAAGTACACAAGGTGCGTCTATATCTACATGGTAGCACATGAAAGGAACCAGTGGAGCACAGCAGGCCACAGCGGGACCCAGCGAGCAGCTCTAAACACACAAGCAGAGCAGACACCTGACGTGCGTCGACCTCCGTATTCGGCCCAGCGGCTCCACCCCTGGGTGCAGGTACTGCGCATCTTTAGGGTTTGTGATGAGCACTGCAGGCCACCGCTCGAACCGCAGGTCCGAGAAACTCATCAGGTCATGGTCAAGGGCCAGGACCCTGTACCTGCGGGCAGGAAAACGGGTGAAATAAAGGGGAAAGAAATCACAGTTGGAATATATTTTGGGATCTTACACACCTGCGGTTGTCCATCCAGTCGCCCAGCTCCAGCTCCAGGGTGCCACGCGGATGTCGGCTATGGAGGACGGGCATCAGGCCACCCAGTGTGTGCAGGTGGCCACACAGATACGCAACCGCGGACCTTAACACAAGAAGTCCAAATGTAGTGAAAGTGCAGCTACATGTGAACCTGTGGCTTCATCCCTGAGACCGTTGCTGCATGTTGGCACATAAATTTCCGACTTCCAGTCTGTCAAAAGGGGGTTTCACTGCCAGCATTTCCGTACCTCATTATGTCCCTTACTCCCGGAGAAGGGGAGATGACGGTTGAAGTGGTGTAGTGGCCAAACCAGATTGATTGGTTGCTCTTCAGACTCTCAGCTCTGAACGTGTCCAGCAAGTCCATCTGAGTCTAACAAATACAAAACATTAAATATGGAAAATGTTCCATAGGTGCTTCGGTCATTTCTTAAGAGACAGAAAGAAAAAAATCTTGCATCATGCAGGAGCTCCGTGTCTTCATTACTGTAGAAACGACTGTGTGATCAGAATACAAACTGTGTCTGAGCTGGATTTACTCCATGACCTCGATCATTTACAAATGCAGAAAATGAACGTGGAGCTAAAACAGATCCCTTCAGTTACTGTAAACGGTGGCGTAGTACAACACAGTGCAGCTTTCCGGATATTTTCTTTATTATTTTTTCGGCACTGGCTCATGTCACCGGGGCCCATAAAAGTCAGCCAATTAAGCCTTTACAGCCTCGGGATCTGATAATATCATTCGTAACAAACACAGCAGCTGTTACAGCCCTACGAGATCGACCCGAAAACGTTATCGCGAAAGATTCAAATCACTCCCGAGACTCAGAATCAATGTTTGTGAAAAGGTGCCGGACAACCCTACCTGGTTGAGAATACCAAAGAAATTGTAAGGCCTCTTGGGCCCTGGGGTCAAAGTGGCGTCCACACAGACAAAGGAGTAGTTGCCAAAGGGAGTTTTGTGAACATAATGGAAGGAGCCTATTTTCTGATTGGCTGAGTATTTCCTTGAGAAACAGAAAAAAAAGAAAAGAAAGTCAGTGGGAGCAACAAGACACTGCACTCTTGTCTGTTTGGGAGCCAGCAGCTCTGAGATAATTGAATACATTTTCAAATAAATAAATTAGCCGTGGCTGGTAGAAGGACAACTGCGACATCAAGAATATCAGGGAGGTAGAAGATAAATCCGAATGAACAAAGGCAGCGGCGTCACTTTAAAACATAATATCTGTCAAAAGACAACAGCAAGTCTCTTCATGTAGATTCGGCTTCTATTTCGGTCATCAGAAAGCTCAGTTAGCTTGGACTGTTGTCAACAAATCAGTCTGCGCTACTCGTGTTTCAGGGGCATGATCAAATTCACATTCTGCACGTCGCTCTAAGGCGTGCAGGATAAGACTCAGGCTGGATGTAAATGAGCAATTTGATGTCCCGACGAGCTTCTACTGACCTGTAATAGTTGTTGATGCTGTCCAATGAAATAATGTTGAACGCATCTGTCAG
Source organism: Odontesthes bonariensis (assembly GCF_027942865.1). Taxonomy (NCBI): domain Eukaryota; kingdom Metazoa; phylum Chordata; class Actinopteri; order Atheriniformes; family Atherinopsidae; genus Odontesthes; species Odontesthes bonariensis. The sequence goes on along the minus strand of NC_134522.1, from coordinate 21,650,945 downwards.
AAAAATGAGATCACAGTGAGATTGAGCAGCATATAATCAAACAAGTCGGTGTTTAACTGGACTTAAAGAGGAAGACATTAAAGACAATCCGTTGTTACAGCGCAACCCTCTCACAGATAAACTATCAGGGCAAACGATAATAGAAGAGCAGCTGTCGGAGACACTGGAGATGCAGCAAATTGCTCTCATAAAGATATCTCGTTTCATATTACGCTCTGTGATCCCATAACAGAGGAGAAGACAGTGAAGAGGAGGGGTAGGAGGACTTCCTTCATCATGGATCCCCGAGAAGATTTGGTCAGTCCGCTTCCTGCATGGCGATGTCTGAGCTGAATCAACGTGCTTGGAGAGAACGTTCACAGAGGCGCGGTTAATTACCGTGATTTCCACGGATGTCAATCCATCTGGTGCGCTCCATCACGCGCGACCTCTTCAGGATGTTGTGGTAGGCTTGCCACTCCACCTCGTGCTGGAGAGAACCCACCTTACTCTCCGTTTTGGCATCTGTCAGGTCACCTGTGACAAAGGAAAACGTGAGACCCACATGGCATCTAGGGACAAAGCAAATCAAGTGTTTAACAGTCATCTTTTCAGCCTATGAGCCACACCCAGCCAGTCACACCTCAATGCAATATGCAAGTTGGTTAGAGGTGAAGTTACGCTACCTGTTGCAAGCACGAGAGCTGGTTTGATCACTTCGACGGTGTCGGTGCAGAACTTTTCAAAATCTGGAATCCGTTTTGGATCATGAAATCGACTTATGTGAATGTCAGACACCTTGAATCATACAAAAAAAGGACAAATATGGTGCAGTGGTTATAGAGTCTAATTGTGTGTAAATAACCCTGCAGTGTTGCAGTTGGAATAACACAAAAGGGCAAAGTCTGTCTAAAAGCTGCTGTGTTGCTGAAGCACCTTTTCATCTGACACTGACACACTTCTGTGGTCAGTGACCTCTTTCTGCCAATCATTCACAGATCAAAGCCGACAGCTCATATCATATTCACGTTCAGGCATTATGGCTGCAGTTAGACAGCATCCTAACGATTGTCACAAATCGCTTGGTAGACCCAACAGAGCTAGCTAGAAAAAAAAAAAAAAAAACAGCCCACCTGTATAAACCAGAATATATTGTTCAACTTGTCGCCGGGAAATGGTGGAGAACTTCCTCTGGACTCGTCTCCGTCACTGACAGTCGGTTGCTGAACGCTCCGTTTAGGGTGCCAAGCCGTGTCATAGCTATCCAGCACCCAGGAGGTGATGTACGCCAGGGCCAGTCCCAGGATAACCAGTACACCAAACAGCTTCAGCATCCTCCTGTAGTGGCGAGAAAAGGGCAAGCTGCCGCCGTCTGTCCCGGACAGATAAAAAAAGCTAGCTAGTGGTGGGGAAAAAAAGCTAAGGGCACGAATCACACTAACATGAACTAAATATTTATTGTACCACCAAGCTACATGGCTAGGAGCTAAGGCTCAGACCGTTTCTGTCGCTGCCATCGCGGCCACGGGTGATGCATGGAGGTGCGTGGTTCATTCGCGGCTCCAACCAGCTGCCTTCAGAGGCGGAGGAGGTAGCTCTGCAGGTTAGCCAGCTGCTAGCTACCCACCAGCCTCCAACACAGCACTGACCGGTTGGAGGAAAAAACGTCACCGCCACATGAAAAGACAGTATGTAACAGAAAGAGCTCCCACTCTGACATTGTTTTGTACCGCAATACTCCACATATACATGTGTGTGTATATATATATATATATATATAGATATATATATATATATCTATATATATATGTGTGTGTGTGTGTGTGTAGGTAATAGAGCGCAATGAAAATTATTTAAACAACCGTTGATTACAAAGTAGCTAAGTCGGTGGTATTAAATGTAACTTTTAATTAAACTATTGTCAGAACACTTATGCAGCTATACTTAAGTGTGATATCACACCAACTTATGTACCTGTTTTTTTCCTTATAAAACCAATATTTTTATTTGTCTTTATGCCGTTTTTTAACAGAGGTGGTGGTCTTTGGCATAATGGCGCCTCCTCGTGCTTTTTAAGAGAACCGTGTTTTGCGGCCGCGTGCCAAACGAACCAAGCGGCCTCCTCATACTCTGACGAGGAGAGCTGTTCGTTTATTTCTTCATTGTGCTTTTTTTTTGCGCGTTCATCCATTCGTCGCAATCGTACGCTACGGAGATTTTATGTCTGCGTACTGCGCGTGCGTCGAACGGCAAAAAACCCACCGGCGCGGTTTAAAGAGCTGCCCCGCGCGCGGCCGAGCTGTTGCGAGGGGCGATCGAGTCGGGGCCGCGCGCGCAGGAAGGCTGATGATCGCCACAGAATCGTCACGTCACGGATCCGCAGCGAGCGACAGAGATGCTGAGGTGACAGGCAGAAGGAGAAAAGGGACGATCTCTCTCAGTCATACCCCCCCCACCCGCTCCGCTTCTTTATCTCTTATCACCAACACTGCCTCTTCATATGGACGGTTCGCTCGCTATGGCATTCCTCTTTACGTTGTCCCCGTCGCCTCAAAATCCGGTGGATTTTTTGTAACCACACCCGGTTCGTCTTTGGATCAGAGATTGGCAGCGAAGACCCGAGGTAAGGCTCCAGAATCCGGGGGCCGTGGCAGTGCCATGTTTCGCCCCCTCGGTTTTGCCCCTTTTCCTCTACTGTAAACACCCCTCTGTGGGGCTGAACCTGCATGCGCTGGGCTTGTTATCCTGCATGTTGTCAGAGCTTACAGCGTAGCCTCATCAGCGCGAGGCAGGATAAAACTGCGTGGCCTGTGGACAGCCAGTGTGCGTGGACGCGCCTGAGTAAATCTGCTGTGGCAACCAACTTGCTATGCAACAGCTATTTCGCAGCGCAGCGTGACAGCCTCCTTTGAAAATGCGTTAGAACGTGGCTATAGCTGGCTGTCCGTCACATCCCACTGAAAAACGACTCGGCAGAGGGATCCGTGGCCAATCCCTCTGCGTTGTCTTCTCTCTTTTTACGCAGAAGACTCTTAAAACGAAGCATTATTGGCTCTTTCCACAATGCATTTCTGAGAGTGAAGCCACTCTCCAGGATGAACGCACACCTCCGGGTCAAATCCATGACAGATGCCTCCCCCTTCTTCAGTCCATGATGTGTGTTGACTGCAGCCGTGGTGTGGAGGCCCTGCCAGTGCTGGCTCCCCTCCAGTTTCACAGCAGACACTTCACCCGGCTGCAGCCCAGACAAGCCCCCGTGTCCAGCCACTGAACGAGGCCACTCTTGGATTAGACAGAAAACATAGCGAACATTTAAAGTTTATGCCCAGTTATCCTCACTGGAGCCTTGAGTCCATGCACAGGAAAGCATCGGAGCTTTCCAGGATGCTTACGCGCAAAAGCTTCCAGCAGACCGAAAGGGCAGAGGTGACGACAGGCTGCAGTCAGAGAACGAAAATGGCACCGCACCATCGTCACCACGGAAATGCCTGGGGTCAGGAAGTGTGCTATTTCACAGCCTTAGTTTGTTATGGTTAGGTTTTTTAAATTATTAGTCAAATTTTGTATATATTTACATTTAATCTCATTAAGTAAATTTACATCTTTTATGGGGTTATGGTCAGCATCATCTGAAAAGTTTGTCTAAAACTTAAAGGTGTGATATACAGTGTTTTAAACCTTAATACAGCAGCAAACAAGTATGTAAGTGTAGCAGCATTAACATGATTTTACTAAAGTGACCAGCCGTTCTCCCTCTTTGTGCCTCTTTATAACGAATACCGGGGCAGCCGTATGTGAGTGAACCTAAAGTCTCCGTCGAAAGTGAAGCTTTCCACAACTTTAAAGCAATACTATGTAACATTTCTACCTTAAAATAACAGCTTGAAAAAAATTGTGCGGCAAGAATGAGTTTTAATATTACGATTGGCCTGTCTCCTATGCCCTTCGGGGGTCTGAGTTGGAAAAACTGCGCTATGTAACTTTGCTGGACCGGCCCGGGAGCGGCCCGGTAGCTGAGCGGAAGTACTTCGACTTGCTTTCTGGCACACCTACCGCAAAAACAAATAGACCCCTCTCACGCTCCCAGGTACATTTGATTACTCTTACCTTCTCGGTCGACATAGCTTGCACCTTCTGACTCCTCGCCAGTTCGTCAACAAACGTGAAACGTGAAAGCGAAAGGGTGTTGTATTTACGACAGTGTAACCGTACATTACCTCCAAGCCTGTAGGGGGAGCCCCATAGTGGGCTTTTTGAGAAGTTACATAGTATTGCTAGCCTGGGAATTCCCATGCTGCTTTGCGCTCGATTTCATTCTCACTGCAAAGTCAGCCTGGAAACCACCGCCCTTATTTTTGCCAGAGTTTGGGAATCAATCACAGAACGGGGGGGGCAGCAAGACGATGACGACGTCTAGGCGCTACACCGAAGCTTGTAGAGTGTTAATCCAACATGACAGCTGACACAACGTTACCGTTCGATGCAGCCTTAGAAAGTGTTTCGGAGTAGATTCAACCTGGGGTCATTTGAACCGTGACATCCAGCCAAGTAGTCCACCCGAAGTTTTTCCGATATTGGCTGAACATCAGCTGAGTTACTGAGTTATCCCGAATAGCTTAGTACAAGCGCTAACGGACCCCGGCAGTATCTCCAAAATTACCACACTAAAATCACATGTCATGACACCAAACTTCTACAGTAGTACAAATATGGTCTGTACTCACAAAACGATGCATTTGGAAGTTTGTACATAGTCCAGGAGTTTATTATTATCAACACAAGCCTGATAGCTTTTCTGCTGCTAAAGCTGCGTCGACGTCACTTCTGGGAGCTGGGAGCTTCAAAGTAAGATGAGGGTTGATCTACTACTATAGACAACAAAGCAAGGCTGCTCAATTTCTCCATTATTAAAATAAATTCACAACTCTACAACATAAAAATTCATGTAGAATATAGCATATAGGCCTACTTTGTTGTCAATTTAAGTAGCTTAGAGCGCAAGTTTACTTTTATTTTCCATTTTTTTCTTCTTCCTCGTCGAATTTCTGTCATCGTCTGGTATAAGTGATACAATTGGCTATGAATCGCGCGCAAAGCAGCATGGGAAGAACCTGACGTCATTTGATAGACATTCGTAGCGCCCAATAAACGGCTCTAGGCATTCGTAAACCACGCCTCAAATACGAGAAAATGCACACCTAGTTCCCAGACCACCATCTCATCGAGATTGTGGACACGTCAGCCAGGCTATTTATTGCTTTAAAAAAAAAAAAAAAAAAAAAACTACAGTGAGAGGGATGAAATCAGAGTAATATATAAATGACTCTACCTACATTCTAGTGCGACACCCAGTGGTTTTCCAAGGTCGTATATTGCCCCTTTAACTAAAAGGGATTCTTCATAATAGTAAATATTAAGTGTTCAGTTCCTTGTTGCTTTTATATGTAAGCTCGTTTATGCACATTTGATGGAAAATATATATACATTTGAACAAAAACATAGTATTTTGTGAAAAGAAAACTTTATCGCAGACCCCACTGGAGAGATCTGCAGGTTGTTCGGTTCAGTTGTTTCACAGGGAGAAAGTGTCTTGTTTTTGTCCACATGAATATGAATTGTTTGACGTAGATGAATATATAAATAGTTGAATCCACACTACTTGTGGTCAGTGTGGCAGGCAAAAGTAAAATGTGTTGTCCACATACTAAAAGGACGCGGTTAAAGGTCGCTCACAGTCATGTTTTGTCATGGAAACGGATTTAAAGGAGAAGTTCGTTTTTTTTAAACCTGGACCTTATTTCTGGCATAAACAAAATACGTTCATCTACTCACCTTCGGACTTTCACCAAACTGTAATCGGTGAGTACTTTAGAACGTATTTTATGTCAGAAATAAGGTCCAGATTTAAAAACAGAACAAAACCGAACTTCTCCTTTAACAGCCAGAGATACAACTTCCCCGGCCGTGTCATCTCTGTGTTGCATCAGTGCAGCTGCCCCAAGGCCACCTCTCTGCTGAGCCTTCATCACCGTTACCCTCTCCAACCAAACCTCACCTAACAACCTCGGTCGGGTTTATGACGGGATTCGTGCCCATAACTCGTGTTTCGGAGGCTTGTTGAACGACTGCAGTTGCCCGCGTGCTGTGTTCAGAATAAAGAATAAAAGTCGGGCTTGTTTTGAGTGTTTGAAGTCAGACGAAAAGGAAGTTACCACCCAGAGGAATGCTCATCTGATGTTGTGTAATGCAAGAGAAACATCATTTCAACCTCGCAGTATACCAACAGCTTGCTTTTAATGTGAAAGCAGCTTACGCTGACACAGATCTATTTACAATTGTCTTTCATTTCTTACATGTGATATTGTTGTTCCTGGCTTTATTAATAAGTCATTCAATACTATATTCTGAACCGTGAATCTCTGGTTCTTATGGGCTCCCGTAGGAGGTGTTTATCCTCCAGCTTGGCACTTTTTTGTAGCCCTTTAATTCATCCACGTTCTAGAAAAACCTTCAATGTCTCTACTCCCAAATTTTCTTTTCAACAAGTTATTGGCAAATATATCTGCAGCAGTATATCTATAGTAGTATATATCTTAATTGTTTCAGTGATTTCTGTTGGTGCTACCCTTTAATAACAGTGGTTTAGGAAAGAAGTTCATATTTGCTGTTTGCTTCCATGTTATGCTTTATGATTTTGACGCATATTTTTTCATTATGTGACCAAACCATTACTAACCACTGAGTCATCCTGATGCCAAATTAGGTTGATTGAACAGCCGCGTCCTTAAGTTCCCCGTTTCTCTTTCATACCGACGAGATAAATAGCCCGAGAAAATCAATACTAAGATGAAATGTTTTTGTAATTCAAGATGTAAGGCTTTAGCTGGTGAGCTTGTCCAGAAGGACAGCTGCTGGCAGCAGGTGTGGCAGCTGCCGTGGTGGTTGAGGATCAGTCGGCTAATAAAGCAGTGGTGTGGCTTTGTCTCACATGTTATTCAGCACTCTGACACTTGCAGAGAATGTTGGCTCGAGATGTTGGAAGATGTAGATTTGCCTAGAAAATTAGATTTGAACTGATTTGTCACTAACAGCTATGTGTCTCCCTTGGGCTCCCGTAGGGCTCTCTGTCACTTTCCAAATGTCCCGCACACTGTGAGGCTGCTGGTTAAGGGGAAGCAGTGAGGACAGAGTCCCTGTTCCACAGACGGGATGAGCGGGGGAGCAGAGCAAGCTGACATCCTAAGCGTGCTCTCCCTGGTCAAGGAACGATGGAAAGTGGTAAGTGGCGTGTTTTTCAGCTACAATGGGCAGCGTGTTTGCCCAGTGCCGGCACTGCCCGTCCCAGGCTCACCCTCTGTTCCACTAACAGCAACTCTTTGTTCATCAAACAGCGCTTTGCGCCCTCCTGAGAGTACGCCTGCTTTTATTTCACCTGGGGGTTTGGGGTCGTGTCTCTGTGTCCAGGTTGTGCTGCTGCGGTATGGGGAATCCAAAAATAGCTTTCATAACTATTTGTGGAAGTGCAGTGTTCTATATGCAGCAGCAGCAGTATTCCCCGTGCTCACATCTCTCTCTTGCTGCTCCCTGCCTGGGTGCCATGTTCTTGTTATTCCTCACTGGCTGCCTGGCACCACTTCCTGTCTTCCAAGGAGCCGAGTTACATAAGAATGCTGCAGCTAATCCCACGACTTTAGCTTCTGGTGCGACACAAAACTCTTGTCAGTGAGCATGGAGGACAGTGAAGGACAACAGGGAGCTTAGGGGAAATTAAAGCTCTAATAGCTCTGAGACGCGAGAGGAGAAAAAGGCTGAACAGTTGAGGAGTGAAATGGAGAATAGAGCTTGACAGATAAATCATTTTGATGAGGAGAGGGTGTAGAGATTCTAGCTTTTAACGAGGCAAATGCTATCAGCACGGAAAGCATTTAAAGGTGAGCTGTTTCTTAGGTAACCAAAAAAACGTCTCATTTACTGACATTGTTGTTCTTTATCACAAAAAAAACTCAATCAGAAACACCTGCAGAAACAACTTCCACCAAATGTTTGTTGGATGGTCTACCTAAGTGAATCGAAATGGACTCTTAAGGACTTCATACAAGACATTTTTTAGGATTTATAGCACGGTTTGAGTGCCACGGTGCTTTAAACGTAGGCCTTGCCTGCCTGCACAAATGTATTTTTAGTTGTAGATTTTTCATAAATGGAGCCAAATTCCCAAGGAAACTGCTCTCACCACATATTTTTGTATTCTTTTGACAGATGACAAATAAAAGTTTAAAATCGTGACTGAAAAGTGGCCAAATAGGAACACGTGTCAACCTGCTGTCACTATCAAAGTCCCACGTCAGCAGTGGCAAATCCTCTAAAAACTCATCCATCCGATGCCAATTTGTGAATTTTTGCCTGGAAAAAAAAAATTTGCTGGGGGATAAGACTCTTCTTCCTTATTCAGATAATGGTATCAGTGAATATTCAAATCGGGCCCCACCCACATCTCCATTGGCCACGAGCTGGCATTGGCCTGCCTGGATGAGCCATTGAAGGTGCTTGGCTCTCGGATTGCTGGGCCAGCCCAGGAGCTAGCTGAGCAAAGGCTCGGCCCTGGCTGAACAAGAGTAGCTCTTCACGTAGTCTCACCTTAGCCATGTTCGTTCTGCTGGCTTTCGGGTCAGCCCAGTTACCGACCCTGTCTAGCCCGGCACTTCTGGAGCTTGTGGCTCCCATGGTTAGCTTGGTTGGCTCTGAAGTCTCTAATAAAAACATCTTATGGACGCATTTTTTTTCTGTAATAGGGGGACTTTAAAGTATTTCTATTACCGCAGTGATTTCCAAATAATTAATAGAGAACTTCTTTGCAGTGATCTTTGTCTAAATTTGTCACGGAATTGAGTGGGACATTTCATATGCGTAAGGTCAAGATATCTGTTAACTTACTTCGACATCCCACTTCGATATATGCCATCGTATCAGGGGCTATGGCTCTATGTGGCTTTGACTTTCTTATGAACTGTCTGAAACCACGGCAACCAAGGCTATGAATCAGGCCATTATCAAACCTATGAGTCCTATACAGGCGATATTTACACCATCATTTGCATAACAATGTTTGTGACCTCCTTCTTGATTTGTTGCTATATTGAAAAGCCTTCAAACTTAGGCCATTTGGCTAATGTACTGGAACAGCAATCCAGTCAGAACTGTGTCTGTTGAACGCTACACGATAACATTTGTGTATAATGTGCAGAGCTGGACATTAGAGGGCTGTGGTCACATTAATTGAAAGAAGATTAAATCTTCTCTTTGGTCACTGAAAATCCAATTTTCTTTTCATTTCTTTGAGCAACATCTTATGAGCTTGAATTTGTCACACCACAGGCGAAGAAGATTGGGGGTGGTGGCTTCGGGGAGATCTACGAGGCGGTGGACCTACTGACACGGGTCAATGTGGCGCTGAAGGTGGAGTCGGCGCAGCAGCCCAAACAGGTGCTGAAGATGGAGGTCGCTGTCCTAAAGAAGCTCCAGGGTGAGTCGAAATGGACTCAGTGGATTGAGTTACTGGCACTCATCGATCCCCTCTGACACAGAGACCTATTGAGTTGTCCCAAACGTGTTCATCATTGTCGTCTGATTCTGTTGTGAGTTTCCTTGGCAATACAGGAAATGTCATGCGAGTGGAAATTACAGGGAGAGCCTGTGTGCATCAGCAGCGGAGGCAGAATGATCTCCTCTGAGATCAGATACAGATCATCTGACTCATCTGAAAACACAATTTGGCTGAGGGCTCAGCATATTTGCTTAAATCTCTCCGCGGGGCTAAAACACACTGCTGATCCTGCTGTTCAACGTGAACAGCGAATAAAATGCTCCGCATTATTTACGCATTATTTGAAGCTTTAATTCAAGTTTTACATGGCTTCATCGAAGTGCTAGTACAGAAGAATATGTGTGCTTGGACACTCCCGGTCTGTCAGAGCAGAGAAACACAAGAGAATTCTGTCAGGAGGGGGTTGTATAGTCTTACTCCTGTCTTTTTTTAAACCTTTTCTTTCCCTCTATCCCTCCTGCCTTTTAACCACCATGCCTTCTTTCTTTTACCCCTCTGAGAGAAAGAGAGAGAGAAAAAAAATCAATATTCCGGGATCATGTTTGCTTTCTAATGGCCTTGGCCTGAAGCATCGTTGTTCTGTTGCTTCCTGAAGGAGCCGGCATGTAACTTGAGACAAACTGAGCTCCAGCCCCCCCCCCCCCCCCCCCCCCCCCCCCTCCAAACACAGCTGACCCTCCTGGCTTTAAAGAATAAACACTGACCCTCAGCCTCACAAGAAGACAAATGGCTCATTTTGTTCTCATTTTAGGCTCTAAAACTGTCTTACTTAGATTTATGGTAGCCTTAAATAAGAAACTGGTGACAGTAGAATATGCAAAGAAGTAGAGCTTTTAACGTGGAGGTTTTGCTGCTGTTTGTGCTGGAGGTCTTCAGGGCGTGGCCGCATCCCAACCCCACCGATGCAGCAGTGTCCTCTGAGACCGGAGCTCTCACACACACGCGTGCACAAACAGACGGGGAATTCATGCACATGTCGACCCGCTGTTGTGTGCTGTAGCCTATAAATCAGCTGTTTAGCCATACAGGGAAGCTGCTGAGAGCAGGGCAGGAGGCTGTGATGATTGAGGAGAAAAAGGAAGATAGATCCATACATGACCATGACTCGTAGGACCTGCCTTTGAGATTTAACTGTTCAGATTGTGTCAGGTAAGGGGGACATCTCCGCTTGTATTCTATTCTGAAACAGTTTTGTCCTTCTTCTCTCAGGTAAAGATCATGTGTGTCGCTTTGTGGGATGTGGTCGCAACGACCGCTTTAACTATGTGGTGATGGAGCTTCAGGTAAGCCCAAATTGAGACTTATTCAGCCAGTCGGTCGTCCATCAGGCAATCTCATTAAATTCATGTAAAAGCAGATAATCACGAGTCATACAATGTCTGAGACACATCATGCATGTGAACTGCTGTATGTTAGAAAAGACCAATTCATATGACTATATCAGAAAAAGGCAAAAACACATATGCAGCAGGCTTGCTGAAAAGCTAAAAAAAGAAGTATTTATGGCAAAAAAACCCCCACTTTTTTTAACTTTTTGGTACGTATTGTGTCTGATGCTGTGAACTTTAGAGGTGAAATTAGTTTCAGTCATTGCATCCACCAGATGAGGCCCTGGTCATAGTCATAAACTCCTGCGTGCAACGTTTGAACCTGATGACAGCTGAGTGTTCAGTGTTCTGATTGTGTTGCCATTTATATGGTCGTTCTTACAGGCTCTACTGGCCCCTTGGCTGCACCATGTGTTTAAATATAGCTGCTGTGTGGCTTGTTTTCTGTCCACTTAACATATCTAGCTGTCAACATGTCAGTCAGTTAGAAGAGGTCTCAACTAGGACAAATTGCTGAGTTTGTTGGGTTTATTAGGCTTGATGGAGAAGTTTTCAAAGCGCTCCGTCTGTGGTCTAACAAGTCTTGATCTTTCAGGGTCGAAACCTGGCAGATTTGAGGAGAAGCATGACGCGGGGAACGTTCAGCATCAGCACCACTCTGCGTCTCGGGCGCCAGATCCTGGAATCCATAGAGAGCATACACTCTGTAGGCTTTCTGCACCGTGACATCAAACCGGTGCGTCACATTGAACTGGGTGCACTTAATGTCCCGTCGATATATAGTTGTACCGTCTGTGGGTTGCTTTGTGATCTGGGTCTTCTTTGTTACTGGCTGCTGGTATTGTTGCTGACTCAGTATCTTGCTTTTATGACTGCTGACTTACAGTAAGTCACCTCAGCATGAGTGCTGGGTAAATGCCCAGAAGTAACAGGACTGTAAATACTGTCTGAGCTGCTGTATTAAACCTTATTTCACCATCGGAACACATTCATCACTTGAGAGCTGCATGAATAAAATATACATTACATTCAATATAAATGACATTTCTCTCATGACCAGTTTTTCTTTCTTTCTACTTTTACCTTCTTGCCACCATCCTGTTACTGCTTTAGTCCAATTTCGCCATGGGCCGTTTCCCCAGTACCTGTCGGACCTGCTACATGCTGGACTTTGGTTTGGCTCGCCAGTTCACCAACTCTTGTCAGGAAGTCCGACCTGTGAGTGACCTTCTTGGTTACTTTTTATTTAGCACTGAGCTTAAAGCTGCTGATCAGATTTCTGCAGTGTACTGCAACTAATGTTAAAACCACACGGCTCCAGCGAGTTCCAGCGTAATATTTTGGCTTCGCAGTTGCACCTTGACTGTTTTAATTCTTCATTCTCATATGTTATGACGAAATTCCATAACCTGCCCGATAATTAACGACAGATGAAGTAAGCAGCTATCAAGTAAATGAAGTGGAAGTGTCGCAAATTCTTTTGTAGTCACGTTTATAACAATAAATGAGCTTTTTTTTTTTGGTTACAAAGCGCTAAATTGATTTCTAAAGCTTCTCTGCATATGCTGGATGTGAAACAGGAAACTGCTAATAGGTTTGTCCTAACAACTGGGCTAGACAGGGTCGGTAACTGCCCCAAATGGATGTTTATGTTAATATCTGATTTGAAAAAAAAAAAAAAATCCTAATCAGTGTTAGAAGTAAATTCCTTTTAGGCTCTTTTTCATCCTTTTTATCAGAGTTTTGCTACATTTCTGCAGATGGGGTTTGGATCTAAGCATTAAATGACTGTTTTTTGTTATTTGTCAGCCCCGTCCCGTGGCAGGGTTCAGGGGAACAGTCCGCTACGCGTCTGTCAATGCACACAAGAATAAGGTCAGTATCTGTCCAGCTGATAAAGCATTTGTGTAATCTGTGATGCTGTCCCATATTGACGTTTTTATACACATTTTGCCCTTTTTTTTTTTTTTTTTGGTAATGGTTAACCGTTGTTAACACGCAGTTTGTGTAATTCTGCAGGAGATGGGTCGCCATGATGACCTCTGGTCTCTCTTCTACATGCTGGTGGAGTTTCTGGTCGGCCAGCTGCCGTGGAGGAAGATCAAAGACAAAGTAAGATTGATCAAAAACTCAACTGAAACTTTAGGTCGTTACAAGTGACAGCATGCCATTTATTTGTATTTGTTTAACCTCAGGAACATGTGGGCAAACTCAAGGACACTTACGACCATCGTTTGATGCTCAAACATCTGCCGGTCGAATTTGGTGTGTTCTTGGAACACATTTCCAACCTTGACTACTTCACCAAGCCTGACTACCAGGTGAGACCAGGGTCTAACGTGTTTAATGAAGGCCGAGGGTCGTCCTTTATTATTATCACTGCAGTGCGATCGCTCTTTTGATTGTGCAGAGTATAACGAGTCCAAATGTGGTTTCTTAACGCACCAAAAAGTATTTAGGGTGTCCCATTTTCTCGCTCTTTACACTCGAAATAAGAACTCAGAAAAAGGTTGGTCATGTCTTTCTGTGCTGTTGCAGCTGCTGATGTCAGTGTTTGACAACAGCATGAAAACGTACAATGTTGTGGAAAACGACCCCTACGACTGGGAGCGGACCAGCACAGATGGCACTCTAACCATCAGCGCCAGCGCCACGACGCCGCAGCATCACACCCGCCTCACACCTGCGCACATGGGGTACGTTCCAATGAATACACATGGAGGAGAATTATTCAACCAGGGATTTTGTTTTTTTTTCTTTCAAATACAAGAGCGTGTGGAAAGAAAAGAGGTTTATATTCCCAGTAACCGCAGCTGTGGCTGTGTACTGGCTCCTTTTTTTTTTTTGTAAACTCAAATATGACACAGTGTCGTGCACCTTTTGTTTGCTGCAGCATGGCGAATGCCTCCCTGATCCCTGGCGACCTGATGAGAGAGAACACAGATGAGGTCCTGCAGGACGAGCAGCTCAGCGACGCGGAGAACAATCCTGCTCCCGACCGCATGCCGGAATCTCCCCTCCACCCACATCGCCACCAGGAGGCCGACGTCTGGGAGGAGCTGGATCGCAACCGTAACCGCATCAAGACGGCCGCCTGGAAGGTAGATCATCTAGAAATAAGCAAATCATCAGCACACACAAGGGCTCCAAAAAGAACCAGTGCCTGAGTTGAAATCCGCTTTAGTTTAGTAAATAAGTTACAATGAAAAATAGAAATAAAAAAATGTCTTGGTTCCACAGACGGCAACAGAAGAGGAACATACCAACAACCAGGGCAACCCGGGACACCAGAGCCCCTACGCAGGACCAAGTCTTGGCTCTCCAGTCAAACTGCCCTCCGAAGTGGTCACTCCAGATCGAGATGGTCCTCTGCTGAGGAAGCTCCGCAATATCCACAGCTTTGAGCTGGAAAGGAGGCTCGGACTGGACTCTAAGCCCAGTCCAGAACGTTTTCTGGATGCCTGGTAAGTCTGTTCAGAAATACATGTATGTTGAAAAAATCTTTTTCTTCTAAATCGCCCTTTGGGCTACCTGGAGAATTGATTGTTTTGCATGTGTCCTATGCAGTTCAGCTAAGCAGCAGCTTGGCACGCAGCACCAGGAGGCTGCTGTTATCCAAGTAACTCAGGGTCAAGCTGGAACTGCTGGGGAGCGTCCTGAGAGGATCTGGCACTACAACGAGGAGTACCTGTCTAGATCCCGAGGTGGTTCTCCTAAGCCAGCTTCACCTGGATCTTTGGAGCAGGGAGAGGGGGCAGTCAGTAGTGGGGGCTTTGTGGCCCTGAATTTGAGCTCTGGGAGGCAAGATGTTGACTCAAGGGAGTGGGTAATGGTGGAGCGGCCCTGTGGCTCCCCAGGAGCCAAGGCTACACCGAGCCCTTCGGAGGAGGATGAGGAACTGGAGGTGCTCCAGCCAGAGGAACAGTCTCCTGGATGGGAAAAGGGCATTCCAAGCCCGAGCTCTGGCAAAGCTAAACAAGAAAGCATGGCTTCCTCCAGGGGAAGTGCAAAAATGGACAAGTTGGAGCTTAGTGTGGGCCCTGTAGGGGCTCTGCCCCCTATTACTCCAACCAGCCCAGCTGAAGCTCTGGCTGAGGGAGTCCTCACCCAGGTAAGTCCTTTCATTTGAAGGCCATCTCACAACATGGCAAACATGATACTGACTGTAGTCAGCATTTTACCAAGTCAAAAAGCTGCACAGAGTCAGAGTTCTAGGTATAGAACTTCAATGCTTATATCATACAACAATCAGAGTTCCACCAGCCGCATCCTGCTGTAGTTTGAAGGTAAATGTTACTGCTTTAAGTCCGCTTGCTTCTTCACTTGTGCGTATTTGTTAGGAAACGATATGTGACACAACTTCAGATATTTTCTATAAGATCACAGCATGGAAAAAGAGAGTTTATGGCTTCAAAATTCTGTTTGATTAGCATTAGATATCATGCATAACTATATCTTATTTGCTGAAATTTGTGTTTTGCTTTTCTTTTGCTTCACAAATTGATTTTCAAAGTGTATTTTGGTTTGCTGGGCTTGAATATTTTGCTTCTTTTTGCGATTCATACCCTCCCGATAGAGCACTTAGTCCATTTCTACATTTCTACACAATCTACAGTTCATCTTTGACAGCTTAAGCAGTGATCCCCCCCTTCCCTCTCTTCTACTCCCTCTAATTTGAAAATATACACAAAATATGTCCTACCTTTCCCTGTTCTTCTTATCCTAGCTTTAGAGGGCACCACAGATTATCTTTATGATCCCTTTGTTGCTTTCCCTCGTCAAAACAGCTGTGCGTCACGCTCCCCACCAGAGCAACCCGCTTTTTGCTGCCTCACAGCACCTCCTCCTCCATCTACTCACGCCCTCACCAATCTCACCACCCCTCCTCTCTCCACCTCCCACTTCTCTCCTCCCCTCTCTTAGCTCCCCACCTCTCCTCCGTCTCTGCCCGAGGAGGTCATGGCCCGGACATCCAGCCCCATCCCTCTGCGCTCTCCCAGCCCTCACACCCTCCTGACCACCTTGTCGGACCCACTGCACCAGCGCCAGCCGCCAGGCATGCGGCGCAGCCAGTCCGTTGACCAGCAGCAACACGAACGCCCCTCCTCTTCCTCCTCCTGCCACGCCTCCCTTCCTCTACCACCAAACCCTGCCCAAGGCACTCGTTCGCCCAGTCGCAGGAAACTGCCGGCCATCCCTGCTGGTGCTGCCAACACCAAGTTTCCCTCAGTCATACGCATCACCCGTGCCCAGCTTCAGCAGGTGATGAGCCTATCACTGTCCCATCAAAACACAGACCTCCACTCATCTTCCTCTTCATCAGTAGCAATACACTGCCTTTCAGCATTTTTGTTCTTTTGTTCTTTCTTTCTTTTTTTTTTTTTTTTTTGTTTAAGTTGCTGGTTTTGCCGTCTTTGTTCTTTTTGCCCCGCGCTTATTGTGTTGCTGTCAGGCACCTCTCTCCAGAAACCATGAAAGGCATTGTGCAGGCCAGGCAGAGCATGGGTCAGATGTGTCCTTGTGTCTGGACATGTGTTCTTGTCATGTGAATAGGGGGTGTGTGTTTGTCTGATTGTGGCATGTGTGTTTGGAATGTCGAGTCATGACTACAGGTTGCATGGTCTCTTTTGTTTCAGATCGTCTTTGTCCTCTCTATCTTCCTCTTTCTCTCTCTCTCCCTGTATTTGTTCCTCACCCTCTCTTCGCTGAAGCCCCCTGCGAAGTTGCGTGAACGTTTCCTGTCCTACTTGCCGGTTTAGTACTCACAGCTTGACTGACACTGCCATAGCACTTGTGTGTTTCGGTCTGATAATGGTAGCTATGGTATTGCATGCTGTTGCTAAACTAATCACCATTTATTACCCCATATTATAAAATTTCTCTCTGTTCATACATCTGCATCTGACTCTTGCTGCAGATCTACAGCACAACTCGACATGTTGTAGTTTGTCAGCAACAGACTTTTAAAAATTAGAATTTTATTCCCATTTTTAGTGTGTTTTAAAAAAAATAACACCTGTGTGTCTTTCTCTTCCCTCCCATTTACCTTTCCCTCCCCTCCAGCTGACAGCTCAGCGTCCCTCTGGACTGTCCTCTCAGTCAGGATCAGACAGTGCTCCACAGTGTCTCCTGCTGGAGAGGCGTGGTGAAGCTGAAGCTGAGGCTCAGCAGATCCAGGAGCACACAAGGGACATCAGCTCCCCCCAGGATCATGTGCTCACCCATCCAGGGACACCAACTGAGCCCCTGGCTGAAACGCCGGTCAATGGAGACAGCCACACCAAAGCTCAAAGCCCTGTGCCAAGCCACATGTCCTCCCCTCGCTCACCCCGTTCGCCTCCGCCATGCTCACCATCCTCTCCTCGCTCCCCTCGCAGCCCCGTGTTTACCAACGGCCGCCTCTCCCCTTCTGTCAACACCCAAAAGGATTTAAGTAATGGAGCTTCCCCCAAGCTAACAGACCCCGACAATGATTCTAGCCCCACTCGCTGTGCCACAGAGACCCAGATAAAGGGGGAAGAGGGCAGAGAAGTGAATCTGGCACCAGAGCAGACCCGAGGCCCAGCTGCCTCCTCTTCTGCTGCCCCCCGTAAGGATCCCAGTCGCAGGCAGAGTCGCATCCCTGTGCTTGAGCCCTCCAGCCTGCTGGAGCTCCCTCCTCCAGGTTCTGCCAAGGAGAAACTCCTGCAGAAAAAAGCCAGCCACCAGGGATCGGTCCCCTCTCCCACCGCCTCGCCATCCCTGTCTGACAGGCGTGGCCCCATCATGGCCTCCCTCGCTAAGGATCCACTGTCCTCCGCTTCTGACCGCTCCCAGGATGAGGACTCTCTCATGGGCTCTCGTTCTGACCGCCAGGGAGACGATGCTCAGTCTCTCTCCTCCTCCTCCAGCCCCTTGTCTCGCAAGAGCAGGATCCCTCGCCCTGTTCATTCAGCCTCCTCTGCCGAGCAGCTGGCTACACAGTTCCTGCCGCGCCCGCCCCCTGGAAAGCCACCTTGTCGCCCCCCTGTGGAGGGCAGGTAAGTACTTCTATAACAGTGATACTCACTATTTTTTTCACAAGAGCCACATTGGCAGAGCAAAATCATGGGAAGGGCCACTTTTACGACAACATACTAAGTTCCCCTTTTGCAAATATGCATTTCTACATATAAAACATCCCACAAAAAAAGAAACAACACAGCCAATACATTTTCAATTAAGACCGCATTTACCTTAATACTGGGATGAGCGGAAGCTGGCATGCATGTCTTTGACTTTCTTCATGTTGTATTTGTAGTTTGTTGTTGTAATCATAGTAAGACATTCAAGATGAGCATGGTTCTTGTGCTGGTTTTTGCCCTTTTTAAAAAAAAAAAAAACGATCCCATGTTCCTGCATCTGGTGCTGGCTAAAGGAGCTAGCGTGCACTGCGGTCAAGTGTGACAGTGGTTTAAGCGGGCTGCGTTGCCAGGTTTAACAATGCCCCCTTTAGGAAACACCATTAAGCCTTAATTAATACTTAATAAAAATACTTAATACTACAAAAACGCAAACTTAATAAAAAATACTTAATACTGTGCAGTATTCGCTGTATGTTATTTGAAAAAATGTATTGTTATTGTTACCATATTGTTATAAGCTACTATGCGAGTGCGAGCCACCAATTAAAGCTTGAGGAGCCGCATGTGGCTCACGAGCCGCGCAATGAGTATCTCCGTTCTATAACATGAATATGTTCGAAACTAAAAATGTTTTTTCCAAATAATGATATTTGTGTTGGAAAGAGAAGAGTTTGCCCTAATTTATTGTATCAAAGCTAAGGTACCATCAGTGTTAGAGTATAAAGGTGATATTATTTATTTTAATTATGACACGATCGCTTTGTGATCTTATCTCTCAGTGTCCCAGGCTGCTTTTAAATACACGACCCTCTGTTTATCCCACCTCATATTCCTTTTTTTTTTTGTACCCTCACAGACTTAAGCGTTACCGCATCCGAGCTGGCAGCACCAGTGACTCAGACCTCCTGTCATGCCTCGCTCAGCTGATGCATGGCTCTCGTGGCTCCCCCCTTCACCACCGCTCCTCGGCCCAACATGGAGGCTCCAGGATGGGCATCTGCAGTCTGACGAGCTCCCCGCACCATCACCGCAGCTCTAGCGCCTCCCCGCGCAGCTCCTCTTCCCTGCAGCGCTCCGTCAGCTCCTCACCCTCCCGCCACGAGCACCGGGGCGGTGGGGGAGGGAGCTGCTTGGGCCGCAACCGCTCCCCTCCCAGCTTCTCGGGCTCGCCGCCTCCCCGCCGCTTCTACCTCCACCACCAGGAGACTTGCTGCAGCCGCCAGGCCCGCACGGGCCCCTTCCACCTGTCCAAGGGAAAGGGCTGCAGCCGAGAGGGCAAGTGCTCCAGCAAGCTGAGCAGATAGTTGCTCATGGGGGTGTGTTGCCATAGCTGAGGAGGGGAAGACTCCAGTAATAATAGGATAGACACCAGTCAGGGTAGAAGCCTGAGTCTTCCTGCGTTATCAGAAATATAACTTGTTTCCCTTTTTATGCTGTCTGAGATTTACACATGCTCCCAGTGCTCCCCTGACTCTGCGTTTGCATCATTTACATGCTCAGCTTTCAAGCGGTGCCCAAGTGATTTACTTTTGCACTAAGGCTGTTTGAGAAATAACCGTACCAAAATAAACAAACAAACAAAAAAAAAAGGCAGAGGCTGAAATGTCCAGAATTTTAGTAAAGCTACTAAAACGCAGGTTCTTCAGTTTCCTATTAGTCAGTAGAGTCTTTCGTTACCCCCCCCGATGAACGCTCCGCTTTACGATAATTTACCCAACATGCAGTGAGGCTGTGTCAGGGTCAGAGATTTTCATCATTTGTTTCCCTGCATCACCTGGCAGGCTGGACTATAATACATAAAACAACAGCTAGTTTAGCCATTGAGCACATAACCATTCAACTTTGATCCACCCTGCATCCCATTTATCCCCAGTATTAATGCACTTGAATCGTACTGATGAAACTTCAGCGTAGCTGACTCCATCTTAAGGAAATATTGGCCAGGGGTTGGCTCGCTTATTTCCTCTGCTTTTGGAGGTTGCAGGCAGGGTATAAATCTTATTTTATGATAAATTAAGCTATTCTTGGTGTACAGTAGTTTTTATCCAGATATTTATTATGATGCTTAGCGATGCTTCTGACTCCTGCCCCTTGCGTGTGATCGTAGCCGTGTGGTTTTGCATCCCTCGCGTGTTTAGTTTTAAGTGTTTAACTGAAGGGATTACTCAGTGACCCCTTATACAATCAGTCATGTCGAGTGTGTGAGAACACGCACCTTCTTGTGCCTACTGTGATGCGTAGAGGGAATCCAACTCTCACACTGAATGAAGAGAGTACAGGTTTGGAAAGACATCATTTTTTTTCAGTTGCGACTGTTGGAGTAGCAGTAGTGAGCCTGAACAACACAAGGTGCATTACCGGTGAGTAATGCACGGACACAGATGTTTGTCTCAGCGTGTGCCTTGGCACTTCGGGCAGCTCGAGGTTTCACTCTGATGTGTTTGCAATTAGAAAAATAAAAGGAGCCAAAATCAGACTTGTGCCAGCAGTTCTAAGACAAAACCCTTTTTCATCGATGTTCATTCCTGTAGATAAGGTAGCAAAACAAACGTTTTGTAAATCATAATTTGAGTTACTTGAGAGCAGAGTGGCTGTTATTGCTAAAAAGGGAGCATTTTTCTTGTTTCAGCTGCCCTGTGTACATACCAGGCCGGTGTAAAAACTTTGAACAAATGTGAATTTCAGACCTCAAAAAAAGCATTTTTCCTTGGAGGCCATATGTACATACATGCTCACACCGAAGTGACGTTCCACGCCTCCATGTGTGTTCACTCCTGCGCTGACGAATGTGTCTCGGTATTGTTTTGTTTTAGTTTAGCTTCCCACCTCCCGCTGCCTGTAAGATACTGTAAACTAACTCCAGCCTCCCTCTGACGTAGCTCCTTGCATGATCGACAGAGAGTAGACAGGAAAAAAGGATCGAAGTCAACTACTGAGTGAAAACACCACTTAGCACCACATGGCATTTATCTTGTGAGAGTTTTAACCCGGCAGGGACGTCATTACCTTTGGGGCGACCAAACTGAACCTCTATGAATCTGTATATGTTCCCAGATGCGTTGTATTAGTTTTGTTTTTGGTTTGCTTTTAGTTAGTTTTTCTTCCTGCTCTGACTTGGGATGATTGCGATGCTGACGAAGATGGCTGTACTTTTACCAGTGCATCTGTGTGACATGATTAGGAGTGTCCTTAGTGACAGTAAGAGAGCAGTGATGGTGAAGTAAGTCCCCATACCTCTTTTTTGGAAAGTTTATTCAGTTGCCAAATAAAGGAGACGGAACAATCGGAACCAAAACAAGGGAGAATTATTCTGAGCGAAATTACATATTTTTTCCCCAAAACATCCCGATATTGTTACGAGGAATGCTTTTGGCCATGCGGATCGTGTTGTAAAAATGCGATAGTGCAACTGTCCTAGACGTGATGCATAAAACATTCAGTGCAAGAATAAAAGGAGTGAAGGTTGCAGTGGTTTTGAAGTCTCGCGCTGTGGGAAACTACACGAGCCGAAAGACGTCGCCGTGCATGAAAACAAAGGAAATAATCACATTGCCAAATATTTTCTTGGATGTTGCAGATGTGGTTTGTAATAAGAGATGGAAGGGGCACATTGCTTTTAGACGGGAAAACTCACGAAGCGACTCACGCAGCCTCACAGAGCAGCTATGATGACTCATCCTGAAGGCAGACAGCGTTCAGTCAGTCAGCCGCCTTAATGTCTCTTCTCTGCCCCTCTGCTAATAGCGAGGGATGACTGAGCTTTGTCTGTGTTGGAGATCATTCCACTATTAGGCCAAGACGAGGCCTACTGTATCTTTTCCCCTGTAAATGGCGCGTGCTGCCGTACCTGTGAGTGTGGCCGACTTACGGCCACTGAAATGTGCGCTGACGGACTTTTGTGCGTACAAAGCTGTGAGAGAGCCGGAGAGCGCATGAGAGAGTGTGGACCTTTTTTGTTTTGTTTTGTTTTGTTTTGATTGACTGGTGGAAAATTGGCCAGCAATCTATCTACCTTTGAACTCTCCCTCTTGTCAGCTCTCGAGTTCAGGCTCGCAAATTTTAAGATATCCTCAGTTCAGAGGTCAGACCACAGTTGTGTAGACTTTTAATATATAAACTGTAAGATATTCAAAATGATATTTAAATAAAAAAAAAAAAAAAACAGTATTGTAAAACCATAACTTATATGCTAACTGGCTTCAGCGAAAGGGAGGAACCGACACTAATCAGTGCTGCTGGTTTTACAAGATAATCAGATTTTCTTCATGTTTCTTTCTTATTATTGCACATAAGTGGTGTGTAGTTGTAGTATTAGTGTTACCTTCCAGCCTAGATTTTTCTTTGTCACTTTTGAAAGTGGCTAGCTGATAGAAAGGTGTCATATTTCTAGTAGCTTATGGGTATTAGCAGTCGCAGATGCCCACAGAGCAACAGAAATGTGATACGGAAACTAGTCGAAGCTTTGGTGTCCACTTGTACACTTTCTCTGTGTCATAACATTGGATTCCTTGTTAATAACCTCTGAATACTTGACAGAAACGATTTATTGTGACATTTGCCCATCCATCACTTTGACTTCACTTATCGGGATTTTTTTTCTTTTTCCTTTTTTTTTTTTTCAACGGTTGCTATTTTTTTTTGTGTTGTTTAATGTATTTCATGGTTTTGAAATGTAACTGTACAGTCTCAAGAAAAGAATGTAACAAGTTGGAGTTTTCCATTGTGTATATACCTGTAATTATTTATGTTTCTTCTATCATTTGTATCATATCAATGCCTTGTACAGTGGTTTATTTCTCTTCTTTTTTTTGTTTTGAAATTATTTTGTATTTTATTTTTATAAACTGGTTATGAATAAAATACTCATTCCGCATGCAGATGGAAGGTGTGACGGATGCCTGTTCATCGCCCTCAGATCTATAGACACACATTATATAATAAGAGAATTATACAGCCATGTTCCTGCTGTGTAGAACAAACATAACACATTCAAAACCAACAGTCAGTTAAAAGTTAAAAAACCATAACATGTCAAATGTTTAACAGAGATGTTTTAGCATGTTTCAGTACAGATGAGGCAGGGACATGCTTAGCACCCCGTTGCATCACACTCTAAGTGCTTGGACACTGAGACCATATGCATTAGTTTTATGCCATAATAAGAACATCACATCAATAAATAAATCACAAATAAATTGCAAAGAGTTTGGGTTTTCGTTATCGTCACAGACATATTATTGAAAGGTTTTGAGAATCCAAAGAAATCTCTGTACAGAAGAGACGAGGCAGAGCTGACGCCGCATTGAAAACAGACATAACTGTGCAGTGAAAATCCCAGCATGGGCTTCAAGAGTCTTCTAACAAGCATTGTCAGTGAACACCGTTTCTAACCGAATCAGCAAATTCATGTTAATGGATTAATTGTCATTTCTGATGTGGAATTATGTTGAAGACAACTGCCCTGTGGTCTGGTGACTCAAAATCTGACAAAAAAAGGGTGTTGCATCTTACAGAGGAGCAATGGTGTACATGGCATGGTTCCTTTGAACATGTGTGAAGGCACCATTAATGCTGAACAGTGTGTTCGTGTTTTGGTGCAACATATGTGATCATCTAGATGATGTGCTTATTCAGAGAAGATGGTATCAAACCACATTCAGCATGACTTTAATAAAAGTCCCGATCCAGGTGCTAACCTTGCCTGCCTCCAGTCCAGACCTGAAACCCCTTGAAAAACATTTGATGTGCAAGAAAAGAAAAAAAACATTGACTAAGAGACGCAGAACTGTTGTGTCATACAAGAGTGGGAAAACACTGAACTTACAAAACTACTGCTCTCTTCAGTTTTAAAACGCTTACAGGGTGTGGTTAGAAGAAGAGGTGATGTAACACTGTGGTCAACTTGTTTGTGTCACGACTTTTCTATTGCTGGTGAACACATGTTTTAACAATAACATTCCTCAGTCGTCACACTTGGCATGTTCTTTTTGCCCTACTTCCAATTTAGGATAAGGTGTTTGTATCTATTCATTTTTCACAATGTGTCTCAATTCCTATTTGTCTCATTTTTTTGTTGGGAGGTTGTACATGAATAGTATACATAGCAATAAACGTGATATAGAGACAAAGAAAGTCATGTATCATGAGTATAAGGTTATGGCCCTTAATTACACTACTCATAAATTATTGAATTTAACTCTATTAGAATGTATGCAATTTGATATTAGATGTATTCATGTTTATAACAGCTTGGTTAATCATACCAGCTTACTTTGACGTGACCTCCGTCCTCCGCCTCCTAACCTCGGAACTGTCACGATCAAACGTCATCTACACAAGTGATCAGGAAGGCGGAAACGACAATACGCATGCGCACACGTTGGGCCCGCCCCTTCCCTTCCAGTCTCTTAGCCGCGAACCTCCTGGCCGGAATGGCGGCTCTTTTGGAATCTCTTCTTTCACGGAAAGCGCATATTAAAAATGTCCTGGACTGGTTGAAGAATGCCGAGGTAGGTATGAGATGGTTGGGATTGATATGAGAGCATAATTTCCGACGGGCATGCCTTTGTGTGGCGTGTTTTATGAGATGACACAGCCCTCAACTGTTTGTAAACAAAACTTTTAGCTGCCAAGCTAGCAAGTCACGTTAGGTGTGGATCGCATGGACTCCATATGAGATATTATGTAGCCAACTTCCCCTATGATTGGATTGAATTATTTTGTGCATAAACTGATTATAAGATACAGTAGCGAGTTGGTGCTGTTATCTTTAATGCTGTATACAGGTGTACACGCAGCTAGACATTGTTAGCTGATGCATTGTTAGCGAGGTCAGATCCTTTTTTTTCTGCACAAACCTAAAGCAGTTAGTGGTTACTTAAAATCTTGGGTGCATCATGGGTGAAATAGCATCGATTATAAGTGATCTATCTCTCACAGTCCGTTTTGTAACCATTGTGTCTCGCTCGTTAACAGGTGGGTGACAAGCTGTCGTTCAGTGATGCCGGACTGACAGTTCACAAACATGAATTTGTCCCCTTCCTCTTGAATTTCCTGAGAGAGCAGAGCAGTCAAGCACTTACCCATGGCCCGGCCACACCAGCTAAGACCCCCAGCCGGCCCAGACCTGCTGAACAGACTCAGGGCTTCTCTGACAAGAGGACGTTTCGTTCTGCTGGCGGTGTAGTTGGCTCACGGAGTGCCAGCAGGGTCCAGCTTTTTTCTCCAGCCGCATCTGTGTCACCTGGGAGTGAGTGGGATGCTGCTGGTCAGTCAGGCTCCCAGTGTCTGAGCGGGGTTAGTGCCTTCAGCAGCCCTTCTTTTTCCACATCATATAGCCCCGCTTCCAGGCCGTCAGGCTCTGAGCGCCGCCATGGGCAGAGGATCAGTCTAGGCGACTACATGGTTTCTCCTCCTGACCCACAACACAGCCCAAATTTCCAGTCACATAAGGGCCGCAAGAAGAGTGGTGTTGGCACAGCAGCTGGGGGACAAGGGAGATACGGAGGAGAGCGGGGAGGACATCCTAGTGATGAGACTGGGCGTTGGGAGCCTGGAGGGAGGAGAGCGGTAAAAGGAGGGGGCTATGGCAAAGTAAGCGAGAAGGTTTCCCCCACAAATGAAAGTCGGCTCAATTTCAGCAATTTGGAAGATTTCCCTCCTATCGGGTCATCGCCCATTTCTCCTGCGTGAGTCAAAACAGCTTTAAGATTAGTAAAACTGCACGTTTGTTTTCTTAATCTCTTTTCAGTTTGCCTGACAGCTTTTTTTAAATTTTTTTTTATTTTTTATCCTCCAGGACATCCAAACCATCTAGGAGAATAAACCCAACGCCAGTCAGTGCGGAACGGCCACACTCTAAACCAAAGACCTGCTTCACATCCACCCCATTCAGGAAACCTTCGAGCCCTACGCCAGGAGTAGAAACACCAGAGGGGCCAATGACAGCGGGTAGTCCTCTGAGCCTGCAGGAAGAGAGGGAATTACTCAAAAGGGAGAAGTACGTGCACACGTACATTAAGTCATTTCATTGTTATTTCGACAAAAATGAGGAAGCAGTAGTTATCGTTTCCTTTTGCTGCGGCCACTGCTGCATTCCAATGATGACCGTTTGAGAGTCTGGATTATTTATATGTTCTGTTTTCAAAAGTTCATGAAAATCTAAAACAAACTGTGTTTATTATTGTGTACATTTCACCTTTCTCAGTTGCACTATTCCACATGTCCCTGAACATGTATCGGTTTGTAGCCGTTATGGCAGCACTCCCAATGTAACCTCCCTTGCTTCACACTTGTGCATTGCTGCTGTTGTATGATCAGAAATGTCTTCTTTGCAGGACAAAGCGCGCCCAGCAGGTCGCTTCTCCTCTGCCGCCGTCTTTGGACCCTTGCACCCCAACAAAGACGGGGGTTAGGACGGGACCTAAAGTCACGCCAGATCTGCAGATGGTTTGTCCTGAACCATCCAAAGTCACATTCTCCTCAGAGCTGGATCTTTTGGCTGAGCTCTACTGCACCTGCATATCTGGTAAGTAACCACAAGGTTGTAGTATTGAGCTAAGAAATAATTGCTGTGGACACAGTTTAGCTGGTCTAAGTAACATGAGTGCAAAAGAAGTTAAATTAACTTAAGGATGTACAAACCGATGCCTTTTTAACAAGATCCTGCCGAGAAATATTTAAAAGAAATTTCAAAACAATGTTTTCTTTTCTAATGTTTTGCAGAAAATTTAGTGCCAAACATTTTCCTGGAGCTCTTCTTTGTGATGCAGTTGCTTACGTCTCGGTCTCCTCATGCTCAGAGCGATGAAGAGCAGGAAACTTTGTGTGCAGGTCTGCCGTTCTCTCTTGACTAATTCGACTCGTCACGTTGAAATGTTGGGATTAAAGCTGCAGTCTGCAGGATTTGTTGTTGTCATACGTAAAGTCCTAATTTTTGGCATTTTAAGAGTTTACATGATCTATCAGAACGCTTGAAGTTGAAAACGGGGACCTCCGTAGTCGCAAAATGCAAGAAATGCTTATTTTTTAACCAAAAAATAAAAAGTTATTCAATTTCCTGTCCCGCTCCATCAAAACACATGAGAACTCGTGCACGTCTACGTGCACGCCAGATGTGCGTACACGACTCCTCGTTCATCAACTCACCTGTCATTTGCATCATGGAAGACACAGTAAGTAGACTAGCCCGTAATGAAGTTCAATAGTCTAGATAAATAAGCGTGGGGACGAGCCTACCTTGTATTACGCGTGCACAATCGGTGATTGACAGGCAGCAGAGCCCAGCTCGTAACCTGATTGGTTACCTTTTACCGGTCCGGTCTGCAATTTTGTAAACAAACCTGCTGGCTTTGGAGGGACCTAGCGGGACATATAGGGGACCTAGAGAACTCTTTTTTTTTTTTTTGTATTGGGGTATTTAATGTACTACTTTCAGAATCCCCGGACAGTTCCAGGCATTATGCTTGAAAAAGAGTTGCAGACTGCAGCTTTAAGGATCTGATCTGAAATGGAGATACTTCTGTTTCACTTGCAGATGTTCTAGAGAGACGCTACCTGAGACAAGTGCACAACTGTGTGTATTTTGCGGCGAAGGTTCTGGAAAATCAGTTTCAGTGAGTCTTTTAAAAAAAAAAAAAAAAAAAAAAAAATTTATTTTTGCATAACAGCGCACAGATTTTCCCCACTTGAGGGATGTATCGTCACGGTGATCCTTAACCAACATCTTCTTATTGTCTGTCAGGTTGTTGGCTCATTTGGACAAGTGTACCTTGCGTATGCTGGCGGAGAATGAACGGGTGGCTTCTTTCTCTCCAGACCTCAGGGACTGCCTCACCCAGGCACAGGATCGAAGCACAGCTAAGGTATCACCCACGTGCAGTCTTTGTTTTATGCCTTTAAAATACAATAAAACATCCTTCCAATACTCCAACCTGTTTATAAAACAATGTTTATAAAACCTGTTTAGTATTTATATGTATTTTTGTATTAATGTTTTTTAAAGAGGTTTCCTATGTGCAGCAAGTCTTTATTTTATTATTATTATTTTTTTGTACCATCCATCTCGGATTTACTTTTGACAAGCTCAAAGTGTTTTTTTCTATTCCAGCTCTCTCCCTCGGTGCCCACTTTCATCCACTCGGTTCCATTCCAGCCTGCCACTGACAACCGATCCAATTTTGGTAGCGACAAGGCCTTCCACACCTTTAAAAAACAGAGGTACATCACAGTGTTCTCGTCCCTAATAACCCCTTTAAGGTCAGACAGAAGGATTCAACCAAAAGCTGCCTACCTTTAATTGATTGTGTCTTTGATTGGTATGTGATGCATTGTTCAATGCATTTACTTTCTAATCTTCTTCTGATCACTGCATTCATTTAATCACCTTTTTTCTTTTTTTTTTTTTTCTTGTATTTGAACATTCTAACCCTCCTCTTAGGGATATTTTTTATGAAGTGCTGCGAGAGTGGGAGGATCTTCACAAAGAACCGGGGTGGAGTTTCGATTCCACACTTGGTGGTAGAATCAGGCAGGTGCAATTAGTTATTTGCTCCCTGATCTCCTCTCGACGAATCGTATTTGTTTAAGAGCCGATTAAACGGCTCCTTTTAACGGAGTCTCTCGTTTCTGTCGTCGCTTACAGGGGAATGATGAACCAGCTCACCTCTGCGGGGAACCATTCCCATTTCGCCCGTCTGTTCCTGAAGCAGCTTGTTCAGGTAGACCTCCTCAAAACTTCAAACTGTGCATTTGAACAGGCGCACTACAGCGTGCTAAATCTCCCGCTTCCTTAGATGTGTAAAGGCCCCCGTGCGAACGGCTCTCCCGGAGATACCCCTGATGCCGACCTGCTCGGCATGTTGGGAGCTGATAGCCTGGGTCGACTAAAGCGCCTCGAGGAACGTCTCATTCAGCCTCATGGAGTTGTTGGTCCCTGCCCTCCTCCGTCTTTTCCAGGTCACCAGGAATTCTTCAGGGATTTCATCCAGTCGGCCAGCTGGTGAGACATTAGATGATACGTAGATATGATATGAAACAAGCAAGCATCGCCTAACATGTCTTACATGTGCACCAGCTGTCAGCTGAACCAGCACCTCCAGGACAGCCTGTGTCGCCAGCTACTCCAGCTCGATGAGGTGTCCATACTGAGCCCACCGGCTTCCATCGGGGAGGGAGAGGAAGAGGAAGATGGAGACATGGAGCAGCAGGTATGCTGCCCCTCCTCCCCCGTCCGTCCGTTCAGAAAAGATGAATCGGTCCGCTGTTTGTAATTGAACCCTTTCGTTGTCAGGATGAGAAGCAGAGGTTCTCCTCAGTGCTGCTCCAAGCTCGTCTTCTGGCAAAGTTCCTGGGATTCATCTCCTTTCTGCCCTACCAAACATCTGAGAGACCGTCCAGAGAGATACAGGAGACGTCCGTCACCCTGCGCAGCAAGGTGAGACGGAGACGGTGACTCTGGGCAAAGGTCAACATAAGAGATGACTTTCCCCTGAATGTTATTAGTTTTTTTTCTCGCTAGGAAACCTGTAAGGGGGATCATAGTCTTTTCTTATATAGTTTTGGTGAAAAATGTGTCGCCTGTGTTTGTTTTCTGGGCCTCACAGAGTATGCCGGTGCTGGACGTGTGTGCTGTGTTGAGCAACAGCATGAGGAGGAGGCGCACCATCCTGACTGTTCCCTGGCTGGTGGAGTTCCTCTCCATGTTGGACTTTGTCGGCCCTTTGCTGCTCTGCTACCGGACGGCGCTGGGTACACTGCTTCTCCTTTACAGGTTTGGCCGTTTCTTTTCCACGTCACACCCTCTCTAAAATGCCCCGTCAGCATCCTTCTTGTGCCGTAACCCGAGATAAACACCTCTGTAAATGCTGAACAGTTTGCTTTGGTTTGCTCTTAGGAGGATGTTGCTGAAGCGATGTGAAGAAATGTGTTACCTGAACAAGCTCCTGCTGGTGTCGGTGTTGGGATGGCTGTTCCAGGTGAGACGTATCTGAGGACCATCTTCCATTTTTACTGCTTTACGGTATTGCGGGCAGTAACCTGCTACATTTGAACTTGTGCAGATCCCCGTGATTCCCGAGGACATTTTCTTCACCAGCGAGTTTACTGCGGTGGCTGTGGTGGAAGACAGCAGCTCAAGTTCTGCAGGACTTGTAAGGAAAATACCCCCCCCCCCCCCAAAAAAAAAGGAAAAAAGGAGCCGGCTCGTTTTACATGGATGTATTTTCTGTTCATTTTTAGGACAGCATTCCCCTGGTGAATCAGCAGCTTCTTCATACATGTTGTCCATTTCTGGGTGAGTAGCAGTCTTTTTGTAAATTTTTTTTTTATGTTTAGAAGACAGAGAGCTTTGGATCCCATTTTATATGCTCACCCACAAACACCACAGTGTAACATATTGTGGCTACACGCTCTGCTTTGCCTCCATCTGCTCAGGTGAGTTTCGTAAGCTTCTCGCTGCCTTCGTGTCTGGCAGCTCTGCCAAGAGCGGAGGAATTATCCGCAAGATTACCCCCACTTCTGCCGAACTCAAAGACACGCCGACTGCGAACCGATCGCAGCAGAAACTACAGGTGAGTGAACGAGAGAACCTCTGCAGTGCCGCCGAGTTGC
Organism: Odontesthes bonariensis; assembly: GCF_027942865.1. NCBI lineage: Eukaryota > Metazoa > Chordata > Actinopteri > Atheriniformes > Atherinopsidae > Odontesthes > Odontesthes bonariensis. Next base: position 21,620,322 of record NC_134522.1, on the reverse strand, counting down.
CTGTGTGTTCGGACCTGAACCAAATGCTTCCAATGCGACAGGTGGATCTGGAGCAGGCCTTCTTTCACAACCAGCCTTCGTCGCTGCGCCGCACGGTGGAGTTTGTGGCCGAGAGGGTCGGATCCAACGCCGTCAAGCATATGAAGTCAGTATCACAGAGCTGAGGGCTTGGTTGGGTGCGATAATGACACATCAGCCGCGATGCATTTACAGGTTTTCAGGTCATTGATATTCTAGATCGAGCGTAACTTTGACACTTTTATTTTTCCTTTGAACCGCCTTCCGCCAAATCTTTTAGAATTGTGACGGACCTTCACAGTATATTTGGTTAATCATCCCGCAACCTCGGTCGGTTGCCTACCTAAGAGCCCGGAAGCTGTTCAACGCTCCAACATTACCAGCACTTCAGACGGCAGCTTAGTGTGTAAATGTGTTCGACAGTGTTCCTTTCGGCATGAGCAAATTCCACGTGGAGACTGCTTGCGTAATGAGTGTTGCTGGTTGCGTTCACGTGCTTCTTTATTCTTGTGCACAATTGAAACAGGGCTACATTGGTGAGTGAACTGGTGGACAGAGGAGAGAAGATGCTGAGAGATGGACTGGGGTCACCGAACTCAAATCCTTCGAAGCTAAACGACTCCATCTGTGCTCAGCTCTGCGATTCGGGCCTGGATGCTTTGGAAAGAGCCACCAGGTACAACGGCGTCTTTTACAAGCGTCCCGCTGTTCCTCGGCGGAGCAGAGATTTGGTGATAAGATATTAGATCCGTTTTCAGTAGCCATTATGTGCAGATGTGCTCATGAGTGAAGGCCCAGTGGTTGTTGAGGAAAGAACTCATTTGAAACCATCATTTGTAGTTTTACTCCTGTTTGAGAACCTTTTTGGGGTGTTTTTTTTTTGTGTTTTGTAGATTTTGCAACGAGAAGAGCCCCGAAGCCGTACGGATCCTGCTCCCCGACGAGACCTCATCAATGGTAAATTTGCGGAAATAAAGGCTTATGTTTTTTGCATCAAAAACGTGAGCGGAGCAAAACGCGCAGAAATGGCATTTGTGTTGGCGTGGAGACGTCTGTGCTGTTTTGTATTCATGACCCGCAAACTTTGAACTCCTCCTCAGGTCCTGGTGACATCTGAAAACATCACCAAACGTCTCGCCGCAGAAAAGGCCTGCAGCTGGCTCTCTGCCAACATCACAGGTAGCAAGTTAAAGATCCCTTTCCTTGGGAAAACTACACATTCCTGCACACGTTTTCTGGTGTAGGCCGACACCCATTTAAAGTTTGATTCTGTTCTCTCTGCAAAGCGCTTGTAAGGCGAGAGTGGAAGAGCAGGTATGATCGTGTCATGAAGGCCCTCGGCTGCCCTGCAGCTCCAGACTCTGCCGGCGTGCACGGCGCTGCGGTCGAGCTGGTCGCTCAGGAACAGTCGACTACTCCCAAGAAGAAGCAAGGGGGTGAGAGAGCGATGTCCTGCCCCCCTGGATGTGACCACAGTGCTTCGCTGCCCTCCGAAGTCCTCATTGAGATTAAGGTACGCTTGGTTTTTTTTGTTTTTTTTTTAGCTGCTACAACAGAGGCAGCTGTTTGGGATTTCCTGAGTTTTAGTGTTCCATTTGCCGCATGGTCGGGACAGCTTAGTGTTTGTTTGACCCAAACGTTGAGCGGGGAGTCCTAATAGACTTTGCGCTGAAGTGAAATTGAACGACGTGTGGCTGAACACCAGAATTTGTGGTTAACGTAGGAGCTGCTGAGCATCGCTGCAGGCCCCAGGACTGACGAGGAGCTGCCGACCGGCTCTCAGCTCAGAGCGCTGCTGCACAGAGTTGGAGGCACGCTGGCCTGCAGAAAGGTACACGAGAGCAGCAAAAAGAACGCCTGTGCTGAGTTCATTGATTTTTATTTTTTTCTCTCTCTTTTTTTTTTTTGTGCCTCACACCGTTTTTCTTTTATCTCTTTATTTAGTTCTTGACAGTGTTGTCTGAGCAGATGCTTCTGAACTCCACTGTGCTACTGGCCTGCAAACTGGGTAAGAGATTCTGAGCTGTGAAGATTAAGCTTTTCATCGTAGGGGGGTGTTTGTGATGTGTACGATACGACATCTTTTTATGCACCGATCATTTTCAATCTTATTTATTTGCAGGCGTATTTCACATATGTCTATTGTGTAACATTTGCTTTGCCGCTCAAGTGCACATATGATGAAATGTGCTTCACAGACCTGATCATCAGATGTGTGTGTGTGTGTGTGTGTGTAGTTTCTGGAGAGCTGCCAGTGTTGCCTCTGTCAGGGTGCGATGGACATGGCGGGGCTGTTGTGGATCCCGGTTCAGGGTCAGAGCCTCCTGTCTCAAAACTGTTGGAGCAGCTTGCTGAGCTGTGGGAGAGAGACTGCTGTTCCTCCGCCCCCCTCCATCAGCTCTTCACTCCTCTCGTGGTCACCGCTGTGCTGAAGGCCAGCGACACAGAGGTACGAGGAACGCCACAACTCTTGACTAATACAGACGTGTCAACGATGTTGCTGTGGTCTGCCGTGTCGTTTTTCCTCACAGAAAAGTGTGTATTCATGCAACAGGTGTGCGTTGTGCAGATGACCATTTAAAAGAAATTAAAATCCTTACTTATTAAATTCTATAAAAGCGAATCTGTATCGGCAACATAGAACAACCTGAGCCAACACTTGCTTCGTCATTCACACAGCATGTTGATCTCAACTGTCCTCAAGTGCCCTGTTAAAGCTTTTTTTTACGAGCTTTGTAAACCCCTTCGTGGTAATTTGACAGGTTTGGTTTACTCCTTCAAGGATCCTGATAGTAGTGGAGGAGCAAGGAGAAAACATTGTTTTTACATTCTATCATAGCATTTCTTCCAACAGATCACCCTAAATGGTGACACACTAGGGGGAAGAAAAAAAGAATCTAAAATCAACCCTTTCACACATGGACCGTTTTTCCATTAATCCGCCGGCAGCTTGAGTGTGTCAGTGTCATGTGTGAATTACCCTCTCGGTGCTTTCGCGTAACAGTTTTGAAATGGAAATCAGACAAGGTCAGAGTTGGTAGCATAGGCATTACATCACTGTCAATACTGGGGGGGGAAAAATGTCATCCGCTGCAGTCACATCGACTGGGTTAATTTGACGTACGATCAGCTGCTCAGATGCTCGGATGCGACGGGTCGCGGTTGAATAAACGAGTAGCGGCGCTCTTCGAACGATCCTCCGCCAAGATTATACCCACAGTGCTGCAGCACGGAGTCGCCTTTTATTCGGGATCGGAGACAGACGAACAAGAAGATTTTCTTTCAACAGTTCGGGCCTCTGCTGCCTGACTGACGTATCGATATTTCAGCTGCTCACGTTTCCCACTGTTTTTGTTGTTTTGGAACTGCAATTCGAGAGGCTTCTATTCTGACAGCTCACTGTGACGACACGGAGACCACGTCCTCGCATCGTTTTTTTTTTTTTTTTTCCTCTCCAGCCGATGCCGCGGTGCAGTCGAACCTTAGAGAATACAACACCGACTCTTCAACAAGTTCACGCGTGTGGAAAAGCGATGTTTATCTTGTCTTATTTCCGTGTGACGCGTAAGAAGCAGAGAAGCAGTTATTTTACAGCCTCACGGCCGTAGCTGTCCCCTTTTCTATCACTACCTTTTGTTTAGGTTGATGGACTCTGCAGCGTCTGACTTTTTGTAACCCGTTTCTCTGTTGTTGTGTTTTTTTTGTCATTTAGAAGTCGAACTACCTTTTCTTGGTTAGAAAGCTGGTGGACGGAGGGATACTGAGCGAGGACACGGTCATTTCTCATTGGAAGAAACTAACCGACTTGGCCCTGCCAGTGGTGAGGCTTCACCGCCTTCTTGTTGTCATGTTTTCCTCCAGAAGCATTTCTTTACAAGTGATTTATTTTTGCTTGCATTGCGTTTCAGGAGCTGATTGAGAACTTTAAGCTGCAGTCAAAGAGTTTGAAACTCCCCCCGCCTCTGGCTGAGATGCAGCCGCACATTGACAGGCTGCAGGTCTCACATCAGACGGTAGAGGGAGCGACGTGACCACCAAACGACCCAGTATTCCACCACCAACCTATGTGTGTGTGATCACCACTTTGTCTTACGTCAAATCTGCCTGTGTTTTCTTCAAGCGGGAGGTGATTCCGGGTGACTTCTTGTTATTATTTTTCAAACCCGTTTTACATTCAGCCTTTAAAAGCCTTTTGGTTTTAACTTGTGAAGTAAGTGCAGCCTTCAAAGTCTGGGATGGCAGCTTCGGATCACATAATTTCATCTTTTAATGCACCTTTCTGCAAGCCAGCTTTTTTTGTGTGTATCTAGGGCCGGGGGGGGGGCATTAGCATGGATTTCAAGATTTTTTTTATTTTTTCTGAAATCTCACGTGTAAGTTTGGGTTCACCTTAAAAAAAAAAAGGTACAACACAAATGTCTGGATTCAGATTCGGAAGCATGAAATCTAAGACTGTTTTAAAAAAGAACCCAAAAAAACCCCAGAATGATAAAGCCAACTGGAGAAAACTAGTATTTTAGAGAAGCACTTTCACACTTTCACTGCCTTTGACCACATAACTAGTGATGGCATGATACATTTCTGAATGCAGGAGTGCATTTGTGACTGCTTTTGTTCACGTTGAACTGTGCAGTACTCTCTGCTGCTTTTAAACTGAAATATATATTTTTAATGTTACTGTGAAATTAAAATGATGAGTAATAAAGACATATATGGGCGCAAGTGTTTTTATTTTTTTATTTTTGCAATTAAAATGGAAGCAGTTTATCTCTGACCATAAGTCAATCATGTGTAGTGTCCTACAAAGGTTCACTCTTAAAACAGTTGGGGAATTCAAATACTAACAGGCATACAACAAAAAAAAAAGTTTGAAATGTGGCTTAGGGAGGAGTATGGAGCAGCATCTCCGCCCTCCCCTCATGTCTGTCCGGCAGGAAGTTTCAGTCCCTTTGTAGAGGGAGACTTTTGGAGAGACTCGGCGGGCGGTTCGAGTTCCGACCGACTGGCTGAAGATGGCTTGAGCAGAGCGGGGGGGCTGATGTCTGAGGAAAAGTCGCCCCGATACGTCTGAATACTTGATAAAACTCATTATGCTCACAGGAGAAGCGTTATTTCATAGCGTTTCCGACTCGAGTCAAGTGCCGTGTTGGGTGTAAAACTACCCGCCAGACTTCATGGCAAACGTTAAAGTTGCCGTCCGGGTCCGTCCTCTCAACGCAAGGTGAGTTTTTCTGTTAGCTCGTTATTGACTCTGTTGGCTAATTTAGTGCGAATGGAAACCCATTTAAATGGCAGTTGTTAGAAATGCTCTATCCGTTCAGCCTCTCACTGTCTAGCTTAATGAAGTAAGTGCTGCTTGTTGTTGGTAAACATTAGGCTTCTCGTATTGCCTTTTTTGTATCAGTGCTATTTTCTTCTGCGTCACTTTAATCAACAACCGTTAAGCTAACTGAGCAGCTTTCTCAGACTCGTCAGTGGCAGGAACGAGTGTGTGCACATGGTGAATAATGACAACTGTGGCTGACAGTTGTGTCTGACTAAGCACGTTGTGTGGAGCTTTTGTGATTCCGAGTACAAGAAAAGCTTGGGTAGTTTTTATTAAAAGCGCAGCCCCTCTTCTCAGCATCACCATCATGCTAATGGGGTCTGTAATTAGACAGTAATTGTGATGCATTCAAAGCCCATCTACTGCTTGTCTATATGGCAGATTCACAATAGAATCAGTCTTACGCTTAATATGAACCCTTCACCCCTGCAATGAAGGGTTCTGCTGGCTCTGTTGTTCTGACTTCTGGAAGTATTCAGTCATGAAACATTTCTATCCTGGTTAGAGGGGGGGTCTCTTCCAGAATAATTGTCCCTTTCCATCTATAGGTCAGGAGGACTCACTTAAAGGCTGGGATTCGTGTGTCGTCGCCTTCACAGTCATCAGATCTCAAGCTAGCAGAACACCTCTGGGAGATTTTGGACCAGCATGTTTTACGGTCACCAAAGCTCTTCCTGTTACGAGGGAATATCTTTTGGGAGAATGATTTTCCATCACGTTGGCAGAGTTCAAGAGCTCAACCAAACATTGATTTGAACTGATTGAACGATACATTCAACCCAAAGGGGAAATTAACATGCTGCTGTGTATAGGAATAATATTAGTCATCATATTCAGTCCCTGCGGTGGACAAGGATGACCTGCTGCGCCAATCTTTTGTTGCAGCAGAGCTGAAGAAGCCTCTGCCTGAACACACTCCACTGTTTAATCGCTGTGTAGAGGGAGTGCAGTATTATTACTTCTTTCATAATACTAAACAAACAAGACAGAGTGAACAAATGCTTGGTTTGTGTCTGCCATTTGTTTAGTCAGAGGCATTTATGGAAACAGGCCCCCCATCTTTTTTATTTTTTACTGTGCTGTTAAATCTGTTGAAGAGGCAAAGAAACCCAGAGAGGTTGTAAAGTTGCTCTACTCCTTTGGAACCCCTCATTGCATTATCAGGCAAATTGCTGCAGCATGTTGAATAACAAGTTTTGGAGTTCCCGTGTTATTGTGCATATGAGCTCTGCAGTAATGCATTAAGTTTATTTGATCTGCGGCAGGATTGCTTAGGCTGCAGGCCATTAAAGTAGCATAACAAAGCATTATCCAGGCTACCAAAGGCTGAACAATGACTCTTTCAACTGGTCTTCCTCGTGTTTTGCATGACAAAAGAAATTCTTATATCAAATGTTCACTGTCATGCAAATGAGCCTGTCCTGATTTACTGTAAGATTATGACATCCGCACTGTCCTCTGCGCTCTTCTTATTCTCAACTGGAGGATGCATATCCTCCCTTCATATGTTTGAATAGCAGCTTTCTGCATTACAGAGATAACGTTAACACCAGCCCGCTCGGCTGCATTCCTCGTTCGGTCAGGCAGACAAGTGTGTTGTTCTTTGTTTTAATTGATAAATAGGATTTTAGCGGGCACCCCTGAGAGGCATCTCACGCGTGCAAGAAACACGTCAACCCAGCTGGAAAATGTTTCTAGTTTGTAGCAAAACACATTCAGATGAAGTTTACTACGTTTCGCCCCAAAAAACCTCCTCTCTTTCATGCTGGTTAGAGCAACATTGAAGGTCGGTGGTTTTGGGTTGGGCCCGCCGCTGGGGTTGGCAAAATGAGTTCCACGTGGTGAAGCACAGGGAGAGATGAAGAGCACAACAGCCTCCTCGTGTGCCCCTTACCCACCGTGGAGATTGAGCTTTTGTATTACATTCACCGTCATTATCGCTCCCGGCGATCGCTATTCTCTCAGCTCCATGTCGCGATTGCCTCCAGTTTCCCATGTGTTGCATCAGACACGCTCGGTCCAGCTGCTGGAGCACACACAGCGGAGTTGACCTTGTTTTACGCACATGCGAGGAGACGCAGTGGTCCAGATTTCGCGCACGCAACATTTGTGCACTCTCTCAACTTTATAGAAACGGCCCAAGCTGCCTCGCCAGAGAAAAGCCTCTGGGTAGCACCGGAGCCTGTTTTCATTTGAATGTGAAAGTGGTCAGTGGGACTCCTGCGTGGCAATTCCATGGATCGGACGCAGACAAAGAGCCATTGTGTTAACCGTCTTGTGATAGCCTCAAGTCAAGGGCAGCGAGCCTAAATGTATCTGGACATCCCTCTCAGTTATATCAGCTGCGGCAAAAGGAGCATTTTAAAAGCAATTAGATATAGTGTGACTGGTAATAATACAGTTTCTGAATCTAAAGTGAAAGTTTTGCTATAGCTCTGTCTAGTTTGCGTATGGAGTGGGAGATGCTGATCAATACTGATGGCATCTCTTGGATCCATTTCTCTCTAGTGGAAGCATGTGTTAATGTTTTCTCCAATTTGGTTTCTCCCTTTTCATCAGCATTTATCACATTCGCTTACACTTGAAGCAAAGCCAATCTTTTTTTTTTCCTTCCTCTTCTGCTCACAGGGAGAGCGCTGATGGAGGACGGCTCGCGGTTCAGGTGGAGGATAAATTTGTGAGGATCCGAAATGTGAAGGTGAGTATTCCTGCACGGAAGCAGAACAGACACCTCTCCTCAACTTCATTCATGCTTCATTTGTTCGTGGCGCCGGATGACATTTTGAATTTTGCTTTGAATTAATTGGATTGACTACTTGGACTCTAATTGGCTTGAATTGGACTGCATTATTGAAGTGCCTTGAGATCACATTTGTTGTGATTTGGTGCTGTATAAATAAAACTGAATTGAAATATGAGCAGCACGCAGAGGGCGTCTGTCATAGCAACAGGATGTTTACAGCCCGGGATCAGCTCTTTCCGGCTTGATGTCGCTGTTGTGTATTATATCTGTTGACGCACGAATTGAGGGATCCTTTCTGTCAAGCACATGCAGTTTGACACTATTATAAACAGCAGCACAGCTACAGCCACTTCAGATACCCACAAAACCTCTCCAGAAATAAACATTAGAGGAGTGTGTGATGGTGTTTTGTACTGTAAGTTGATATTTGATGTTGTAGTCTTTTACAGGTTTCAATTAGGCTCCTCACATTTGGAAATGATTATGTGAGCTTGTAAGATGACACTTTCCCTACGTAACCGACCTGCTGTGTCAGATAGAGTCGAGTTCTGTGATTGGTTGAGTCGCGTTGCCTGCAGACAGTCTGGTTCTGCGTGGAACATTTTTCATTCCAAGTGTCGTGTTGAGTACTTTCAGACACCCTGCCTCAGTGAAGAAATCATGAATAAGAGAAAGAAAATTTAGACTGTGACCAGTTTCAGAACTCATATTTAGCTACAAACGAGTCCCATGTTGATTAAGTCCTGTATGTATTACAGTTCTCATTAAACTGGATCACCTTTTTGTTTACATTTTGATACCTAAATGCTCATCTCCTTCTAAAGGAGTTTGGATGGGGGGGGGCAGAAAGTCTGTTGCACATGATGTGACAAGAGACAAAGTGCATATGGCCTCCCTCTGTCGTGGAAAAGGATCCAAGGCTATTTAGGATCTCATGGGAATAATTATTTATGGAAAGCAGTAGTTTGGAGAACCTAAGACAAATACAATAAAGCAAAGGTTATGTTTTTCATGTTATGTTTTTTCAAACAGTGACTGGGAGTTTCCCAGACAGAAAGAGATACAACATATAAAGACCTACTCATCTTAACTAGTTTGAAGCAGGAAGTGCTTATGCTTTACAGCTAGTCGGTTTTGCGTAAACTTTAGTGGTCGGGGCTTTGTGATGCAGAACATTTGCCATTGGCTGTTGTTGCTCCTGGCTCATCCCTCGCACTGTGCGGCCATTGTTGTATTTCCTACAAGTGCAGAGGGGTTAAGTAGACATGCTTTCAGGCAAGCCAATTGCTGTGAGCAAAACTGATACCCTGAGCTTAGTACTGCCTTATGTCGCAGTCGGCGAAAGATAATGAGCCTTGTATGATAAAGACTACAAGACCTCTCCCTCTCATTATGGCTAAGAATATAACCCACCTAAAACAGCCAAATCAGAAACACAGGAAGCTTTAATGTAATTTGACTAAACTTGGCAGAAATGTGATTTGGAGCTGCTGCGGCAGACTTCTAACGGAGCCCTAACATTTTGAAAAGACATGGCCTTACAGATGTACAGAGACATCCTTTAAGAGAACTGAAAAGACGATTGAATATACATGTTGCATTCAGACCAAAATCTTTCAACATATTCACATACATTTCCCAGTGCTCGCACACACTTTGTGACATGAATGCTAACTTGTAAATGATACAGACTGTAAATGTGGGGTGCATTTAACAAGGCGCTTAATCACGACTAGACCCTGGAATATGCTGAGCGTCCCTAAGCTGAACTGAGGGGAGTTTGAAGGTCCGATGCAGTGATTTAGAATAAATGCGTCAGTGCTTGACTCCAGTCTGACTGCGCGGCACCACCGAATGCTGCTGCGCCGGTCATGCTTTGCTCACAGTAAGCAGAAAAGGTGGTAAGAGTCAACGCACTGGGGCGAATAAAAGACTGGAGGATGAGTAAGTGCATGGCAGCTAATGAATGGAAACAGCTAACTTGCAGTTCCACTGCGTTGTAGTGCAATAAACCAAAGCTGTAGTGCTAGCTTTTACCACCGTGGCTCCTGTTTCTTATTCACTCACCTGTTATCAAATACATAAAGTCTGTGTAATCACCCAGCAAGCTGCTACATTGGCTTTTTAAAAAATGTTTTATAGGCAAAACAAATACTGCTTAGTGATCTTGTGCTTGGCAAACTGGGTAGTTGCATAATGACCTTGTTACTGTCTAATGTTAAGTGTTGATTATTCATGTTAGATGAAGTAAAAATTGTGCGTCTCACACTTTTTTTTTCCTCCCTGAAGTTGGATGGCCGTACAGAAGGAGCCGTGGATTCCAGGGAGAAGCTTTTGGAGTTTAGTTTTGACTACTGCTACTGGTCGGTGGACCCTGCAGACCCTCACTATGCCTCGCAGGAGGAGGTAATGGCCTCGCTCACTCACCAACTTTGTTTACAAAAGCTAAAATCGCCACTGACTGACCTCAACGTAAATAAAACGTAACTCTTTCACACGCTGCTCACTGAACCTCTACAAATAGTAGTAATCCCCTGTGTTTTGACACATAAGCCAGTTAATGACTCAAGATGCACCCACCCATTTGTGTGTATTATTCAGCATTGAACAATATTTTTGCTTTCATGTTGTGCTTATGGTTCAAACGGTGCTTGTGTCCTAGATATTTGATTCAAGCATTCGGAATTAGCGCTAACACATTAGCACATTGATGAGATGGTTTATTTTGTGGAATGAATAAATATACATAATCCTTTCCCGGCTATTTGGATGAGTTGGAGTCCAGAGGAAACATTGTCCTTGTGGAGAAACTACAACAAGAATGAGTGTGTTTGGTTGTATGTTTTTGCACAGATGGCCACTCGAGGGATATGATATCTGCTCCATCTGTTGCCCAGAAGTCTGTTTTCTTCAGAAACTGCGCAGATAGAGTCGGTTTGCTTTTCATGTCCTGGGCTGTGATTGGGCAATTAGAGATCTTTGAGTTGTTTTGATTGGAGGGTTTTTGTGGAACCAGATTAAGGTCCAGATTAAGAGGAAGCAGTGCCCAATGTAAAAATGGAATTCATATGGATTTTTTGTTGTTGATTTGTATTTACATCAAGGTGTCTTTGCATATCACTAAAGCAAAGCAATGGAAAAGCTTAGGTTTTATATTCAGTCTGCTTATTCTACCCTTTTGTCCATGGAGATTTATCTTTGGCCACGCCCTCTCTGACCATCTTTCCTCTTGTCAGAGCTGCCTTTGTATTTGTTTGAGAAAGACAGGGCTGTGATGCTGGCCTATATTATGCACAGAGCAACAGACATATCAACACTTGTATCTCTGTCCCTCTTTTCCTGCTTTCTCTGGCCCTGGCTTTGGCTGGTCTTTCCTCAGCAGAATTGTGTCCACTCACAGTGGGCCTGGTTGCCACAAGACATTCCACTGATGACCCGGGGTGGGCGATAGGGCGTCAGCGGAGGACAGAGCTGCTAGATTTGAATCTGACTTTTTTCTTCTTTTTTTTTCTGCTCCAGAATCCAAAGAATTGTCTCTTTAACAGAGAACCTTGTTTGTCACCACGTCAGCCGGTTAAAGATCAGAATTCCCAGTTGAAAATATTTAAGTTGCGTATTTTGCTGTTGCACGGCGGATCTGAAGACGCAGTGAATCTATAAAAGGAGAAAATCCAGTGTTTGTGTTGCATGGCAGGAAGCCAGTTTAATGGAGCGCACTGACGGGTTGACTTTATAATCCTAGAGTCATTCTTTCAGCAGACAAACTGCTTTTAGGACAGCGAGGAGCCGTCTCAGTGGCCAGTTGAGATGGCAGATTTGTTTTCCACAACCATATTTGGCAGCCAAGGTTTTTATTTTTTCTCATGTTGCCTCATTTCACTCACTGGCATTTAGATTTGCTTGATTGGTCTAAAGTTGCACTATTGATTTCGTTGTCAAATATCTAAGCAAATCTGTGTTTAATGGGTTTTCCAACGTAATTAGTCGATGCTATTTTTTGCCAGTGCAAGTTTTTTTTTTTTTCCGTGGCTTCTGTTTCCAAATGAGATATTCACAGCGGGAACTTCGACTTTGTCCTTCACCGTATTCCCCTGGAGACAGAGAACATCAGAATCTGTGGTGGAATGAGATGTAGGGAAACTGGATGTTGACTCGTGCTTTTCCACTCATGCACTATCTCACCACACCCAGCTCCACTCGCCTCTCCTGAAGGACTCCGGCTGCTCAAGCCCCTGTGCTTCCCTTCTCACTCCTGCTCTGTACTGTTCATGTGCATCGCTGATATCTTACACCAGTTACTTCTGGTGGTTTCTATTTTTGGTGACAGCAGCAGGAAAGAAATTAGGAATTTTTTTAGCTACATTTTGAAGTGCAGACATGGTTCCATTCTTGTCTCCATGGGCTCTCCACATATGAAAAACATGCATTACAGGGCGGGGCGTTTAGCTCTGACGATGTATCCTTTGGCATGAAGCATTATAAGGAGAAAATTGAGTTGAGAGGAAGGAGGAGGGATCTGCCAGGTGAGGGAAGGTAGGGCTTTGGATGGGAGTCATAATCCATAACGGTAAACCAGCTGTTGAGCAGTTGTGACTGTTTGTCTAAATACTGGCTTTATGTTGGGCTTTGAAATTGGGCTAATTAATGTCTTTTCCACAGTTTAATAACGCCAACCCAGAGCTGCTGTATTATGTCTGACAGCGAGAAACTTGGGGGGTGAAGAGAAGCAGCTGATTTGAGTAGAAACACAAAATGGCAAGAGAAAATGATAAGGGATGGGAAGAGAGTGAGATAGAGAGTGAATTCCATGAGTGAAGGAGGAGGGGAGGACAGGAGGAGAAATTGGTGGGTGTGTGGGAGGGGGTTCCAGTGTGCCTCTGGAGCCCCCCTGGCTCTCACTCGCCAAAGTCACAGCTGCCTCGCAGAGTCATTTTTCATAGTTAGATTTCAGTGTTAAGACGTCACTGCTGAGGATTCAGCTTGGAGCACAAGGTTTTTTTTTTTCTTCATTGTCAAATAGATTCAGCTTGCTGGGGTTTTTCCCCTCTCCTCCTCCTCCTCTTCCTCTTCCTCTTCTGTCTCTCTGTGACTCTGTCGAAACGGCAAGATATGATTGTTTCGCAGTGTTTCTAGGTCTGTGTGTCAGTGGTGCTGCAGAGCAGGGAAGAATAGGCCCTCTGTGTATTGGAGTAATCCTCTACGCACATGTGAGCATTTAGTCCCCCTCAAACACATGGCTTGAACAACAGCCAGAGTCCATCTCAGGCTGGTTTGAGTTAACTACAAACAGGCCACCAGAAATACATCAGCCTATCAACAAAAGGTATGAGGCCTGTGCCATATGGAAACGATTGAAGCACCTGTGATATATGTTTAGACTTATTTCAGTGGAGGCAGAAGATGAAATGAATTGTTACAGGCGAGACTGAAAGTGGGTGGACAGAAACATATCACCTAAGTTCAAGCTGAATTTAGCTCGCCGTGCATGTTCTAATAGCAAAAAGTGTTTCTTTTGAAAGACTAAAGAAAAAAAGTTGGTGTTTTTTTTTCTCTGCAGAAAAAAAGACATCAATGAAGGTGTTGCATAGGCTTGTTTTGTGTTCATATAATGCTTTTGAATTTGAATACAGCTTGTAATAGATCCCTGCTGTTACCCACGGCCTAATGTTTCACCCTCAAATGAGTGTCAGATGCTGGCTAACCAGTGCTAATGGTTGTTTACTTAATCTCTCTTTTTTTTTTTTGCCCCCCCTGGGTCCTGTCAGCTCATCTGGAATCAGCAGCAGATCCTGAAAGTGGGCATTATCAAAGGAGACCATTTTCCCAACTATTTTTCTTCTTTTCTCGTTGCTCTCCCTTTTCATTTCCTCATACTTTAACAGTCTGGCACAGAATAGAAAAGTGATTTAAACAGAGAGTAACAATAGTTTGTGTCAATCTGCAGTAATGTTTCACCGGCTTTTTCCCCAGTGAGGAAACCTCTGCACTTCCACTTACACCCGTGTGGAGATCACACCAGGCTCCCCTCAGTCTGAAGCCTGGAGAAGTCATTTCCAGCTTGAAATTAAGATTGGTGATACTTAGGTCCAGCATGCGCGTTTCTGCTTTGGCCCCTTTAACAGGGACTGGCAGGGGGAGTAAATCCCCAAACTCTTTCCAGATATGGTTTTATTTATTTGTTTTAAGCCCAGCCTTTGCCCCAGTGTCAGCTCAGCAGAGGTGTACGCAGAAAAGTTGAATGCTCCGCCTGCCTTCATTCGTTTGACTCTTTTCTGCTCCTCTTCATTCCCATGTGTACAGAGGCCCGGGTAATGAGGAGCAGCCTGTCTGTTCGGTCTGCACATCTCCCTCCTCTCTCTCGTACAGCCCCTGTGCACTTCGATGCTAATTTGACCTACAAAATTCTGTCCAAGTGTGACAAACAAGACCATTGTTGAACTGTGGCCAAACAGCTTCCTCTGTGTCTCCTCTGGCAGGAATGCGATTTGGTCTCCCTGCCTGTGTCCTCTCTCCCGTCTTCCTCGTCTTCACATTTCTCCCTTTCCCCTCTGATTCTCTTACTCGGATGCCTCTCCAGGATCTCCTGTGACATTTCCCCCCCCTTGCGTCTAAACAAAGGCATTTAGTTTTGCTCAGGGCCCAGCTGTTGTGTTTGTGTAACCCAGTTGGAAAGCGTGGGACGGGAACCAAGCGAACCCCCCCCCTCCTCTGCTGCAGCTGTCCACTCCTGGACAGGGAGAATTGAATTTTACAGCATTTTATCCGAGTTCATCCAAGTTCGACTGTTTAGGAGACAGTCGTTCAACTCATTTTTCTTTGCTTTGGTTTACATTGGGCTTGGCGGCGCCCTCCTAGCGAGGATGCTTATGGAGGGAACACTAATCTCTCGGTGACGTCAAACTTGGCTAAAACTATGAGAAGTTGAAGTTATAAATGTGGCTAAGTTACTTCACTGGCATTTTGCCATCACCCTTGACAACATCATAAAAACACACACAACCACCTCAACACTTTTTTGGATTTAGTGTAAAGCAAACCACATAAAACCAGACCAGCACTTGGTATTTTTCCGCAGCCACTGATTACGCCAGTGAAATCATTAAAGCATTATTACACCATTACCTGTTAACTCTTACAACCCCTTTATTGTGTTTCTGTCGTACAACTTTCACTTTTTATTTTTTTATTTTTTTAAACATTTATCAAACACTTCACCGCCTTCAACTAGGTTTTTTTTCTATCCTGGCAGTTTGAAAATAAGGAGACTTGCTGCTTCCCACGCATATTATTTGGAGATGGTGGCGTCGTGTTCGTCTCGTGCAAACAAATATCTCACTCGATGCATCCCTATCTGACCATAATAAATAGCCAGTAATCTGCATTTTTTTAGTGCTTCTTTCTCAGAGAGATTCTTCATTTACTTTTTTCTACTTGATTAGACCATTCTGGTCCTCTGCTACGCTTTAATACCCTTCACCACCTAAAGGCTTGTTTTGCTCTTCCTTCCTCACCCTGTTTTTTTGACCTGATAAATCTTGCTTCCATTTCCTGCATAAGAATGAAATCTATATTCTGCTTTGCCCTGTTTCATTGTTAGGTTGTGTACTACTTGTTTTTCTTACTGAGGGAAGCGAGCCTGGAGGCTTTTGTTCTTGTTTTAGATGCTGGTTCCGCTCGGCCTTTAAACTGGTCAGACACACACATGCACGTCTGCGCGGCGGCCTAGGCTGACGACAACGGTCTTCCTGTGCATGGAGGTGTTTCGTCTGTCCCAAGTGTGTTTTCGGGACTCTGACCAGCCTCCACTCTTACTCTGGCTCTGGCCAAATAACTTTGTGTCCAGGTCGTCTTTCTTGCTCCATTTGAGTCTAGACCACATTTCCATACCCACAATGCAACCTGTCGCCCACCTCACCTGCTTTGTTAGTCCAAAAATATCCCCCAACACTGCAGGGAGTTTCACACTGTGAAAGTCGGTTGTGACAGAAGGCCATTGTGGCCATTTAAGCAGGCAGGATACAAGAAGCACAGATGAGAATATGATTTCAATTTGGTTTGACAGTGATGATAAACAACGGGGTTGTTTTAATGTTGCCCGACTTTGTCTGTCTAGACAAAGTCATCCACTCTGTTTTAATTGCCTTGGGGTTGAAATAAATATGAGATTACTCCTATTGTTTTTTTTTTTCTTTTTTTTTTTAATGGTTTTACTTCAAGGCCATTTAAAGTATTTTGTCGGCTTTGAATGAAAACAAAAAAGGTAAACTGTGGTGGTGAACAGTTGGGATAGAGGACAGAAGGTAAAAAGGCTGTCAGGTTCAAAGAGGCGGACCGTTGAAGTGAAGTTCCATCCCTTTATGCAAAGCCTGCAGGGACCCTCAGCCTTGTTGTGGCCCCCGCTGTGTGAATTTAAAAGGGTCAACTTTAACAAGGCCTGCATTGATTCTTTGTGTTTGAGAGGAGGGAGAGTGTCTGTGTCTGTTTTTGAGGAGTAGGGTGAAGACAAGACAGAGATGGTGCTGCTTTTTGTCTTCATGTTTAAGCCTCCATTCAGTCAAGAGGCCGGGGGCAACACTTGGTGCTCTGGACTCCAGTGGACTGCACGCTTCACAGTTTGTGTTAACGATTCCCAGTACTGAGCCACAGTTATATAAGGTGCTTTCATGTCAAAGTAATCTCTTCATTTAAAACAATAGATTCTAGTGGCTTTAAACCTATTTTTATGTTTTTCTTTATCTCAATTTGGCTTGTCTCTATGAAGTATGCTGTTTAAGATCAATTATACAGTCCTTAATAGCTTTAAGAACACTTGTTGATTTGCTCAGTAACTGTAGCCTACTTAAACTAGTCAGAATGGTTTCCTCCACATGTGTTCGTTGTTACTTCCCAGATCCCTGTTGAGTGGTTTATACCATCATTGAGATGGTCGTGGCAACAGTTTTACTGGCTTCATGTGGCTGTTGGTCAGGCTAATGAGTTTTGCCTTCAAAATGAAAAATACATTGTGGTCTTAATATTTTTTTTGGTTGTTATTGATCCATGCTGGTTTTTAATTGATCAAATGTAATTTTTAAAAAAATTTTATCAGAAAAATGTTTTCTCTCTTTTTCCCTCACAACAGTTGAGTGCAGAAACAGTTTAATTCTCTCTGAAAACTCAAGGCTGTTGAATATTACCACACAGATTTGCACAATCCCAAGAACAACCAGATGAGCACTGAATGCATTCGGGGTCCTCTCTCAAGAGCTTTCAGCCACATCCAACCTAAACCCATTCCCTCCATCTTGTAATCCAAGAGTACACACAGGCTTTGCTCCAGATTCTCAAGTCTCCTGAAGACGATTGGTTGTCAGAAATACACTCGCACGCACGGGAGGTATGTTGAAAATATTCCCATGTTTGATTCTTTGAGGTTGTGCCAACATTGAGAGCATTCCTAATCTACCTATCCAGGAGTCCCCACGGTCCAGTTTTGAGCCTGGGGCCAGGGAGGGAGACCCCTCACTGATCCCAGGGTGTGTTATGGTTGTGGGGGAGAATGTGCTGTGTCTCAGGTCTGGTCTAGATCAGGTTGCTACCCCCCCCAAGGCACATGTTGCCTTTGGACTGAGTTTATGGCTTGCAGCTGAGGCCACATGTCCTGAGGAACTGGTTCTGGTTAAGTTTTTTTTTTCGCTTATCAATAATAAACAAAGTAAAGATCTCAATACAGTTGATCAATAAGCAACACTTGAACACACACATCTGAGCAGAATAACACATTTTAACCCGTTAGGAAATGTGAAAACAAGAGCGTACCAATGTTCATGTCGATATGAGGCCTCGGGTCTTAAACAGTTCAGTGATAAACACCCATTTTGCACATTGTGCACAGTGTGCAGTTTGTTATCATGATGTGACATGTTTGGCTCTGATAAGGCTCAACGGTAAATAACTGCTAATTCAGTGCTTCTGTGCTATGGAAAAGCTCCCAAGATTTGCATTGCTTGCCAAGATTATGACATTACCTGGAGGTTTAGGAAGCTGAAAAGGTTGATTTAGGATTTTTTTTCCTCCCAAATAGCTTCTCCATTATCCCCAAAAATGATTGCCTGAGTCATGTTACAGCTGTTCAGTGAGTCAAAAAGTAGATGTTGGATCTGCCGGGCTAAACTGTGAAATCTGATCAAAATACGTTGGCATTGGAGTCTCATAGTTCTGTGGATTACAGCATGGATCTTCAGTGGATCAGCCTCGTTCCCGTGCATCCTCCAGCTGCTCAGTTGGATTTGCATCTGGGTTCAGCTCCTTTTGCTCTGCTCTTCGTGAACAACTTTTGGTCTGCGGCGGGTAACCATGTCCGTCTGAGGGAGTGCCATGGGAGCGTGTTCGGTCTGCAACAATGTTTAGGTGGTTGGCACATGTCAAAGTAACATCCACATGACTGCAAGGACAGGAGGTTTCCCAGCAGAACATTTTTTTATAAAAAAACAACAACAAGAGATCTGTGTTATTTGCATCACCTGGGAGTGACTTTCAGGGTATAGATGATGAGCGGTCGTGTTTTGGCCTTGCCCTACTCATTTCCAGCTTCTGGAACTCAGACAAAGAACGAAATAAAAACAAAAGGCCTCTAGTTGATTGTTTTTAGTTGGGCTTTCCAAGATCCCCTGTCTCTGAGCTGGTTTTTCAGCAAGGTTTATTCTCCTGACCAAATAAATCTTTTAGCCTTTTTACCTTCATATTTCTTTTAAAATACACATTCTGCAAAGTTGCCTACCCAGAGTATTGGGTGACCGCTTTGCTCCTTACACAAACACTTAATCAGGAAACAACAGTACCTCCCCACCGCTGGCCTTGTGCCAGAGCATTGTGATCACGAAACCTCCCTGTAAGTCTACACTCATGTAAAAACACTAATCTTTTTGGGATCAAGAACCCAGTCTAACATTGAAAAACAGTTCAAAAGAGCACCTGCATTATTTTTCCAAGTGAAAAATCCTTATTCTCACTTTAAAGATATTCATTATTTCACATCTTCAGCACCAAATTGGAACCCTGCTGAATGATCTAAGCATCTCGGAAAACCAGAGAGCCAAGTGTGTTCTTTCACCTGCTTACTAATCCAACTCTTATTTGATCGTTCTTCGTGTATTTGTGATTGAAGGTATGTGGTAATCTCCTCAGGTGTTCCAGGACCTGGGTGTGTCGGTGCTGTCCGGAGCATCTGAGGGCTACAATGTGTGTCTATTTGCTTATGGCCAAACAGGATCTGGAAAGACGTACACCATGATGGGGACTCCGGTAAAGGAATACGCTGAAATCTTTGCATGACTTTCTTTACATTTGTTTTAAACGTTTTAACTCCTGTCATATGGCGCATTGGCGGCAGTGCAACTACGTAAAGCATTCACTCAAAGTGTGCTGCACAGACAATGAGCAAATGTACACCCTCTGTTCAGAAAAACATCCAGTTTTGACCCAAGTCTGCATTACAGCTATCAAACTGACGTGTTTCATCCTCTTGTTTTCTGGTTTTCCTCAGGACTCTATCGGCCTGACTCCTCGTATTTGCCAGGTACGGATATAGATTACAATTCATGCAGATGACGTCAGAAGATAATTGAGCACAGGTCAACATTCTGCTTTTTTAATTCTGCTGTGTTCGGTACGGTAAGGTAATTGGCATTTGTCCTTCCTTTAAAGGGTCTCTTCCGTGGTGAAGATGCTTTTCCTGACCAGCACAACTCAAGCAGAGTAGAAATCAGGTGGGCAAATTGTGTCCTTTTGTGTGAAGTTGAAATTCATATTTGACTCGTTTAAGTATTCATGGTTCATTTATGCTACGAAGCTGCAGCCAACAAAATGCAAATTAAAAATACATGTTCCTGCCTATAACTTATTGAAGGTATTGTTGAATGAATGGAGAATATGCTGTGCTCTCTGAGTTCCTGCTGTGATTCATTCACAGGAAAAAAATGTATTTAAAGCCCTGTCCAAGTCTTATGTCTTCCAACTGTGTTTATTATGAGATGCCTTTGCACTCTCGTTGTCCTTTGTTTCTGCAAATAAAGCAAAATTCCAGAAAGGTTAGCTTTTTTTTTTTTTTGGTAAATGTCGTTGATGTACACAATGAATTCTTTGACCTAATTGAGTTAAACTGAACTCACCTGGTAATCGATGAGACTGTCATATGACACAGACATTGAGCGCTTCATTCCTGACATTGTACGAAGGCCGATGTTGAACTTCCTGTCTCGCAGCTTCTTGGAGATCTACAACGAGCGTGTCAGAGACCTGCTGAGGGGCGGAGAGCAGAAGAAGAGAGCCTCCCTGAGAGTCAGAGAACATCCAGAGAAAGGGCCGTACGTACAAGGTGAGGGTTTGGAGCCTCCGTAACTGCACTAAATTGTGTAAAGTGTGGTTCTCAGCGGGGTCCGGGTCTAAACTTAGGCTAAAGGCACTCTCCCATTTCCATTTCAGCAAGAATTGGATTCATCCAGTTCGATGCTTAACCATTGAACCACCCAAACCGTGTGATGTTTTATTTATTTTTTGCCATCAACAACTCAAAGCCAGATAGTCATTAATCATTTAAGTAGAAGTCTTGGGCCTTTAAATAAACTTTACTTCAGCAGCCAAATTTCTTTAGGAATAAAACAAGATTTATGTTTAAAGGAATGTTCCTTATATGTAATCTCTCTCTCTTTACTCTCATACACATAATTTGGAAGGGGATGTGTAACACCGTCTGCAGCGCATTCAGTGATGCCCGTGCATTGTAAACTGGATTTATAAAACTGTGGTTTGTGGCCAGTGGCGGAATTTGTTTTTGCCTCGTTAAGTTTCTGATCTGTTCAAGAACTGGACTTCCTGGTTCTCTATTTAGCTCCTCTTACTTTTTTTTCTCCCTCCGCCTCCTCATCCTTTTTCCTCTCTTTCTTTCGCCTCACTCATCTACTCTCTCTCTCTCCCGCTCTGTTTAAAGCCCCGCATCCACTTATTGTCTGCACCAAGAGAAATCCCAACTGACCAGAGGAAGTGAAGTCATTTCCTCGTGGTTCCGAGGAGAACACATCCCCACACACACGGAGCACATTAAGGATTTGCAGTTTTTTTTTTTTTTAAACTCTTATCCCTTAGCATCCATCCAGCAAACACTGTTTTACGGTCATTTTTTTACCGCATGGTAGGGAGGGGAAAAAATGGAGCCAAATAAAAGAACCAAGAGGCATCTAATAATCTTTGCACATATAACTTATAGCCCTAGAAGTTGGTGTGATTCACACCCGGAAGAGGAGCATTGTTACAAATGTTTGTTAAGTGGATTTGGGAAAATATCAGTAATCACCACAGAGGAAGTATCGATGTTTCCTGTTGGTGTTTTTTTTTTTTTTTTCCCCACATTTCGAACATTTTGAGCTCTAAATGAAAATAATGTTTCATAAGAGTTTTTATAGATCATTCTAATCAGTTGACCTGATTACCTTAGTTTCATAACAGGCATACATTAACAATAGAATATAAACCCATGTCCTTATGTTGTCTTCGAACAAAGTTTTGTGAAAATAAGAATTTTCAGTGCTGACAAGAGTTTTGATTTGGTGTTTTTTTTTTTTTTTTGTCTCCTAACTAGACCTGTCGCAGCACGTGGTCTCAGACTGCAAACAGGCCATGGACCTGCTGGAGGAAGGCATCGCCAACCGCATAACCGCAGCGACCCACAACCATGATGCCAGCAGTAGATCCCACGCCATCTTTACCATTCAGTACACACAGGTTGCTTGCATTAGGTCAAATGGTCGTCCTACGATTGTTTCGTCAGTTATTAGTATTCGTGCATGATTGATGTTTCTCTCTTCTTCGCAGGCAATCCTTGAAAATAACCTTCCTTCAGAAACTGTCAGCAGGATTAACCTGGTGGACTTGGCTGGGAGGTGAACTATGTCCTTATCTTTTTTTTTTTTTTTTTTTTTTTCCTGTCCTTTCTGAGTCATTGACAAAAAAGTGCCCCCTACTGGATATTGACTACTGCCCTGAGATTTTATGAAATCCACATTTTTCACATTGTATACTCTTGTGTTTTCAGTCATTTCTAATTCTCAGACTGAAACCTCATGTTATGCTTGTTTTGTGTCTGACAGTGAGAGAGCAGATCCCCACTACTGCAGGGACAGACTGACGGAAGGCTCCAACATCAACAAATCGCTGGTTACTTTGGGCATCGTCATCTCTGCTCTTGGTAAACAAAGACATCGTTTTTGTTTTTTTTTCAAAATTTAAATTTAGAACATTTAGAGATCACGTCTAAGAAGCCGGAATGTTCTCAACTGTATTTTTCCTTCTACATTCTCATTCCTTTGTTCATTACGCATCCTCTGCACATCCTCCATTCTTTCTACCACTGCCTCCGCAGCCCAGAACTCTCACATGTCAAGCAGCTGTCAGAGTATCAATAGTGTGGCCTCTGAGGGGGACAGCAGCACGGTGGGAAGCCACAGCAGCTCCCTGTCTGGAGGAGGAGGAGGAGGTGGAAGAAGGCACTGCTTCATCCCATACAGAGACTCAGTCCTGACCTGGCTGCTGAAAGACAGTCTGGGTGGCAACTCCAAGACCATCATGATCGCAAGTGAGTATTGTTTATTGAAACTAAAGCAACTGTCCAAAAATATTCTTTTATTTCCCTAAACAGAAGCTAATGGCTGCCGAGGCTAAAGAGTATTAATCTATAAATGAACCTTGTGTTATTGGGAAATTGCTACCGTACGTCGTCTCGCCAATTAAACTGTCATTCTTAGTTCGCTAACCGTTGCTTTGGTGTCTTTGCCTGTGCGTGTTTTCTGTGTTTTTTTTTGTGGCCGCAGCGGTGTCACCCTATGCTAACAGCTACAACGAGACCCTGAGCACCCTGCGCTATGCTGCCCATGCCAGAAATATTGTCAACAAGCCGCGGATTAATGAGGTCAGTGGCCCCTTTACTGCCAAATGTCAAAGTTTTATCGTGCGATAAGAATGTTTTTGATTGGCTATGATTTCTGTTCAGGATGCAAATGTTCGACTGATAAGGGAACTCAGGGAGGAGATTGACAGGCTGAAGAGCATGCTGCTCAGCTTCGAAATGGTACGCTGACCTTTTATTGTTCAAGCGTAGTGATAATTCCTCCAGGGATACAACCTGCTGATGTTAGAAAAATTCTTCGTACTGTAAAGGCTTTGAAAGAGAGATTCCCACATTACAGTGCAAGTTTTTCTACCAAAGCTATGATAGAGTGGTTAGTCTCATGGTGGCATTTCTAATCCCCACTGTGGTAAGGACAGTACTGCATTTTGATGCTTGTGACATTTTCCCTTTGCTCAGTATATTGATTGATCTTTTTTTTTTTTTTTTGCCCTCTTGACTCCCAGCAGCGTAATCCCAGTCCGTCCCTGAGTGATGAGAGGGATGGAAATCTTTCTGAAATTGTCCTACAGAATGAACTAAAGGTAACACGGAGTTGACACACATACTTTGAACTTCTTTTTTTTTATTTTTTTTTATAGCCAGTTGAATGTTTTTGGTCCGGTCGACATTTTACATGGCCTCCCTCTCAGGTGGAGCAGCTGACAAAGGACTGGTCAGAAGGCTGGAGAGACAAGAAGGTGCTGCTGGAGCAGTACGGTGTGGACATCAACAGAGACCGGGCCGGTTTCCTCATCAGTTCCCTTCAGCCACACCTGGTCGCCCTGGATGGAGATGTTCTCAGCACTGGAGTTGTCTTTTACCACCTAAGGGTATGATGATAAAAGAGCAAATAAATGTGTTGTGTTCATGAATAAAAACTGCTGGTGTTAGTGTGGGGTCAGGTTACCTTATTAGAGATAATTCACTGTGTGTTTGTTGAGGTTCTAGAATAACTGGTATAAGAGCTGCTGTTCATATTACCAGGAATAGCATTGGATGAGTCTGTGCATGTATGAGACGGGGCATTTTCATTCTGTTTCTCCTTTCTTAAGCCTCTAGACATGTAACTTTCTGACAGATATTGTTTTGCATTTGCTCCACTTTTCCAAAATCTCAAAGTTCCCTCTTTGTCTGCTGTCCTGGACTAAAAACCTTCTTTGTTTTTCTATCTAGATTCCTCTTCTCCTCCCCGTACTATTTCTTTCTGTTTCTACAAAACAAACAAACAAACAAAAAAAAAAAACTCTTGAGAAAAGGTGCGTCTCTACCGCTTTTACTTTTTACTCCATCTTCCCACCGTCCTGTCAGTTTCCTCCTGTGTGTGTCATCGTGTGTCTTCTGCGTTGCATGAAGCTCGGTTTGATAAAAGGCTCTTAGTTCTGAGGCTAGGACTCGGGGGAGCTTAAGCCGTCCTGATTCTGACAATGACAAGCATACCCTTAGGCCTGACAATTACGCTGCTTCCTGCATGTGAGAGCCGTGGCCACCTGGGAGCACATGTGGTCCTGACACCATATAAGAAAGCTTTTAATCCTTCTAGATAAGACTCTACAAGTAAACAATTCTTTAGGTCGGGAAAGACAAAGATTAGGACGAAAAACAGTTATTGTTATAGGAAATTATTGTGTAAAATTGCGTACATTTTGAGCCAGGAGACTCACAGTATGCACAGAGGTTGTTTTAATGCATTAGTTTAGGTGTATCTTAGGTACAACGACCACTCATAGATGTTTGTGTTTTTTTTTGTTACAGGAAGGCGTTACCTACATTGGACCCCGGGACCAATTTGAAGAGCCACAAATAGGTAGAAGTTAATATGCAGACTGAGAGCTCTAGATTCACGGCATACACAAATGATAGCTAGTATTTGAGAATGAGTAGCAAACCCTAAAATGTGCAGTTACCTTTTCGTTAACTGCTACTTTGGATGCTGAATTATCTTGTTTTTTTTTGTAGCTGTACGTTGCTGGCTTCGGTATATTTTTCTGTATCAAAATGTGTGAATGTGTCTCTGGATTCTGTTTATAGTCCTGCAGGGCAGTGCCAGCTGTGAGATTGAAAACCACAGGGGTGTGGTAACGCTCAGACCGCTGCCGGCCTGCGTCTGCCTGCTCAACGACAGAGAGGTCACCGAGGCCTGCAGACTGGCTCAAGGTCAGTTCATATCTGCAGGAAAACACTTTGTTCACACCGTCTCGTCCCAGTGGATGTTTCTCCCACCAGTGACGCAGAGTTGATATTTTGGACAGAAAAAAAGAACAGCGCGACTGCATGCTTTCATTTCTTATCTGAGCCATCAATTTAATCAGAATAGTATGGAAGATAATAGAATTTTATTTTTTTTACTAAACAAGATTCTAACTTTTAACTGCCAAATGTCAAAAGAACATTTGACTGAGGTGTAGTTCAAATAAGCAGGGGAAAGATTAGATATTTTCTGCCCTGCTGCTTCTGTAGAACGTACTGTCAGTCACAGAAAATATGACCTGGGATGCATGGAGCAGTGTAGTAATAGTACCTGTCTGTAATTGTTCCTTTATAGTTGATATCAAGTATAGGTTAGTCTACAGTTATGTCTGCACACATATACACAAAAACATTCATCACCAGATGTGGGTCAAGGTGCAGATATATATATATATATATATATATATATATAAATATAATACACACACACTTATATATGCCCAGAGTTGTCCCAAGGACGATAGTGCAGACACACACTCATAAACACTCTTGTTATATACAACACACCCCACACTCTCTGCACACACCTGTTTCCTCAGCTCACATTCACACAATGCTACAGGCTGAGCACGGCATGTGATAAAGAATGTGTCGCTCTATCTCCAGGGACAGTGATTACCTTAGGAGGAGTGCATAAGTTCCGCTTCAACCACCCGGCAGAGGCAGCAGTCCTTCGGGAACGGAGGCGGGTAGGTGCTGCTCACCTGAAAATGAAAACAATGCCGTTAATTAAGATCGCAGTCGTGATAATGTTCATGATGAGCAGATGATCAGGCTGTGTGCTCAAATGCTGATGATTAATTTCAAAGTTGTTGCTGATCATTTCTGCTCTGAAAATAGTGGCAGGGTCGATGTTGTTTTCTTGTAACATTAAAATTGCTACTTTTTAATTGATTAATCCGTTTATTTTTGACTGTTCTCAGGCCAGTGAAGGTGGCATGACCTGCACCTACTCTGATTTTTGCCCCCTGACTCCAGATGACGGGTAAATTCAAACACAAAAACAATGTCCTTGGGCAATATTCATCACCCTGTGTACGTGTGTGGTGTACAGAGAGATCCTATTCTGCAAACACCCAACATGCATATTTGATAAAAGTTAAGAGATGTAGCAGTGTCCGTGTTGCAGAAATAGAGCAATGCTTCATGTGTTTCCATTAGCCCCCACCTTTTGAACAATCCCAGGTAGCTGTTTACAGTTCAGACTCACAGGTTGCTTAGTTACAGCTGACAGCACCCTCCACTAAACCTGCTGCTTTATCAGCAAACCTTAATCCCAGCTTTCAAGCTATACTTTGGTGAGGTAAAAAAAAGAGGCTTTACTTTTTTATAATTAGCTTATTTCTTCATTGTTTCTCTTTCTGTGTGTCTATGCCTGTTGAATAGTGTCAAAGAATTGAAGCTCCCACAGCAGCTGGGCGACTGTCTCTCGCCCACTGAGGAGCCTGCTGTCAGGCAACGAGTAGAGGAGCAGAAGCGCTACGTGGAAAGTTTAAGACAGGAGATCCAAGCTGAGCAGAGACGGACAGAGAGGGAGCTGGAGAGGGAGCAGGCCTACCTTCGACAGCAGCACACAGAAAGTAAGCATTCTTTCTGCAATCTCCTGTATTGGTATTACTTGTGCAGACATCAATTACATTTATTAATTAAATCTGTTTTTTAAAATCAAAATAGATATCAAAAGTATATCCAATATAGTGAACAACACTGTGTTTGCAGAAAGATTTA
The DNA here is from genome assembly GCF_027942865.1 of Odontesthes bonariensis. Taxonomy (NCBI): domain Eukaryota; kingdom Metazoa; phylum Chordata; class Actinopteri; order Atheriniformes; family Atherinopsidae; genus Odontesthes; species Odontesthes bonariensis. The sequence continues at coordinate 21,593,340 of NC_134522.1, read as the reverse complement.
AAATGTGTATAAATCACATCTTTTTACAGTCCAGCAGTGGATTCTTCAGGAGAAACATCGCCTGACATCTGCAGAGCAAATAGTCACCCGAGAGTCTGGAGTCCAAGCAGACCTCCTGCCTGCTCCGCTTCTGGAGAAGCTAACAAGCCAGGTGTTCAGGGACCGGAGAGATTCTGATGTGGATTGTCCATCCCTGGTGGTAAGGGCCAGGAAGAAGGCAGTGCAAGATGAGCTACTAAAGCATCATGCCCTGTGCCGCGCAGAGAGCCGAATCCGTCGGAAAAAGCTGCACTACCAGCTGGAGAGAATCGCCAACAAGCGGCATCTGTTGGATGCCAAGAGAGAGTTACAGCAGCTGGAAAAGAGGCTTCCTGCAGGACCAGAGAGCCCTGAGTCTCCCGAGCTGGGGTCCCCCTCAAAGGTCAAAGAAAACGCCTTTGGTCCTCGTAGACACTCGTTTTCAGCAGATCTTTTGTCCCGGCTCTATCCACACCGCACGCCCATCTTCAAGTAAGTATGTGGAGTCAAATGCATCAGACATAGGAAGCAACTTTACACAGTCTGTACTTTTTCTGCAGCTTTGATTTATGTGTTGTTTTGTAGTTGTTTCTACTTTCTAAACCTTTCCTAAATGCAAATCTCCTCAATTTTGACTATACTTTTTCTTTGTCTCCTATCAACAGACACTTCCTCAAGAGAACCAAATCCACAGAAAGGACTTTAAATCCATCCACAACATCTGATTCCATTGGCAGCAGGAAGTGGGTTTCGGATGAGTGTCTTCCGCGGGAAAGAGCCCAAAGTTGTTCTGGCTCTTTCTTCTCTGGACAAAACCAGTCCAGTAAAGTAAGCTCCCCTGAAAACATCACACAAACTGCCAAAGAGGAGCCACAAGCTCAGCCGTGTCTGGGACGGCCAGAAAGAAAGCCTCTGCTGCCAAACCGAGACTTGTCTTTTAAAAGAAGATTGAACCAGAACGCAGCTGTGAGACTGAAATCACCACTCGGAGCTGCTTTACTGCCACTCAGCAAGGAAAATATACAGGGATCCACAACAGACAAGCCAGATTCTGAGAAGGGCTCTTCTATGAGCGCTAAATGCTCCTACAATGCAGGACACAACCGACTAGAAACCATCAGCAAATCTCTGTCTCATTCTGTTGGGCCGAGGATAAAAACTGTTCTGTCTAAAGTTTTCAGAAAACCACCTGCGAAGGGAGGACGAGTCCTTAGGCCTCTTGGGAGGATAGCAGGTAAATTTCCCTGGAGACAAAGAGCAGACAAAAGTCTTAAAGACACAAAAATGAGTCAAAGCCAAGTTGCTATTAAAACTGCCGTCTCATGTGAGGAGCTTGATCAGAGGACTATGTTTGAGGGTGTCAGGCAGAGGCGGTGGCATAGCACCGAGGCTTTGATGAACAAGACCGGCAGATGGATAGACAGACAGCAGGCTTTGGTTGGGTGGGAAGAACACCAAGAAGACAGGAACGAAGGAACATCAGACTGCGAAAGCCTTTTCTCTCTCGACTCTCTGTCCTCTGCTTACACGGCAGCCCTAGTGGAGCAGCTGAGACACGAGGAGACAGCCCCGAGTGAAACAGAGAGTGAAGACAGTGAAATGTCTAAAGATTCATTGACTACAGAGAACAGTGTGACATTCTCAACAGTGCAGAGAAGTAAGCAAACAGTGGTACCAACTTACGCGCTGGTGAAAGATTCTGCCCGTTCATCCATGCAGAGCAATACAATAGCAGAGACCAGTTTGGTTTTGGACTGTTCTCAGAAACCTCGTGTAACCACAACAGATGCATATTGGAGCCAGCAAGCCCCTTTAAAGATGAGACTAATTGATACAACAAGGAAGCCCACTTCTCAGAGCTCATTAATGGCAGATCCCAGAGGCAGAGACGCTGTACATAAATTGGCTGAGGACTTTGGGAACATGCAAACCACCTCGACCAGCAGCCCACGCTCTCTGAGCAGCTGCAGTGTGAGGGAGCCAGAACACTTGCTGGCTCTCACTGACGCGTGGTCCTCCACAGATGCAGCTGAGAGTCCCAGGATTGACAGGAACTCTCTGCCTTTCCAACGAAAATTAATGCTCAGACACGCAGAGAGCAGCAGCAGCAGTCCAAGTCCGATTAGTATGAATCTCTCTGACTCGCAGAGTGGATTTAGAAGCTATAGTTCTACCTCCATCAGCACCGAGGATGTAAACATTACAGTGCAGGAAAACAGCCTGGAGGTTTTAAGGGACTCTCAGGTTATTGCGACACCACAAGATGCATCGATGTCAGGTAACCATGAGGATGGAGCATCTTGTGTAGAGCACTTGGAACAGTCAAAATATTTTAGAGAAACATTTACGGACGGCTCAGACTGCAGCACAAATCCATTATCTGTGCCCACTTCAGATAAAACTGCTTCTTTGTCACCAACAGAGATTCTCCAAACCATACAGGCAACATCAGGTTTATTTCCGGAGTCTACAGTTGCGTCTGATACGGTAGCTGCTGACATCACAATATCCTCTGACACTGAAATGTGCACCTCGGGCTTTCCACCACTTGTGCATTTTTCTGCAAATTCCACCAACCACGTTGAAATGGAAGAGCTGCCCGGTGCTGTGAATCCTTTCAGACCTTCCATTAAAGAGGAAGCACCAGATCCCATAGCAGAAAAGGTGAGAGGTGCACGGCACTATCATTTACGGAACATTGAAGATGTATTAGTTGCATTGGATGAGACCAAAAGCACCCTGCTGTCCATTGAACTACAGCAGGAGGTTGTTAAATCAGGTTGTAAAAATTCCAGGAAGAGGAACAAAGACCAGCAGGATGCTTTTATGGGCAGCCTGAAAATTCCAAAAAGGGACGACAGCGGGGAGTTGCTAACTTTCTCCTTTACACCAGGTGACAGCGTGGAAGGTATTTGGCCCGATGGCAATAACAACAGCAGCGACTCAAAAAGGGAACAGTCGGCCGCGGAACCCGGCAACCGTGGATTTGATTTTGTTTGTGTCGATGACAATGTTAGACGAGACGCAGTAGCTTCAGGTGTGCTGCCGGTTTCTGATGCCAGGAGCAGGCAACTTGAACCAAGTGGTCAGATCTTTGAGCACTCTGAACATTTGCTTGAACATGGGGACAATAATTCAAAGAATGGTAACACAGCTAGAAATAAAGAGGTAGTTGAAAAGGGAGATGTAACACTGAGAGACGTTTCTGATGAAGCAGAGGGGGGTGAATACCAAACTGCAAGCCTCAGAAAACATGAAGACAATGAAAAGCACAGATGCAAGTCAGATGCCATTTGCAGCGCTATTGATCTGAGGATATCTGAAGTGGTGAAAGAGCATATGAAATTGTCACTGGCTGGCAGAGATGGGGCCCAGAAGAGGAGTCAAAGTCTTAATTTCTTGTCATCATATACATGCGGTTTTAGCTGTAATGGCGATGAACACAGATGGACACGTGGAAAGTTGGGAGATGAGAAGGGTAATGATGTGAAAGAAGAAACAAACGTATGTGGAACATCAGTGGAGAGGGTGATGAGTGACAGTACGCTGGCCACAGCTGAGCAGCTGGCATCAGAAATGTCAGCTGAATTAAGGACCAGCAACGAGAGCAGCCTGCATCGATATACTGAAGCAACAGGAAACATCGACGATGCTCCTAAGAAGCCAACTTTCAGTACTTGTGTTTCCCAAATGTCATCTAGCACAAAAAACAACATCGAGTCAAAGCTGAACCTGATCAGCAAAAACGGGTGTGAGCACTCTGACAGCTCTACTTCAGAACCAGTGGCTTCATCCGATCTGGAAATCAGTAATATTTGCCCCAGAAACATGGACAGTCAGACCAGTTCCAGTGCCCCTGCTTTCAGTGCTGATCTAATCGCTCAACTCCAAGCACAGAGTCCCAGCCCACAAAATCCCCAAAACTACAGTGGAACACCTCCCACATCAAGTCGTGCAAATGTGAGCGGTGACTCTACTGTTTCAGAGGATATCGGTATGGAAGTCGCATCCAGTGGTGCCAGAGGGGACAATTATTCATCCAAACAAAACTCACCAAAGATGGTTCAAAATCCACAAAATGGTTCTGAAATACCTGCTGCCGGTAAGCTATTAAGTGACGGGGGGTTACATGAGTTCAAAGCTGACAGGCATTACTGCAGCCAGATCTCTCATAACCGTGCCCATGAAGAGAACGTCGAAGTGGACCACAGGTTAAGAGATGAACCTTTCATCACAGCACAGGATCAGCTCGGCTGTCGACAAATGTGTTCCGAGAGCTTGGCTGAGACTTTTGTTGTCAACATGAATTACAAAGAGAACTCTGATGAACATCCTCAAACGAGCAGTAGAGATGCTTGTGCGTTGAGATGTGGCAAAGAGGCTTGGATGAATCGGTCCCTGCCACGGGATCAGGTACTGTTAGAAGTGTCGACATCTGAAAGTGCTTCTGCGTCTGCTGAAGAAGTCAAAATTCCTCTGAGAGGTGGCATTAAAAATGCAGTTTGCTGCGGATCTTCCATTTCTAGAGATGCTAATGTAAACACGGCCGGTGTTACACCAGGTAATCCTGCTCCCATGCCTAAAAAAAACAAGACCAAGAGACTCAGAAAATCTAACATTCAAACTTACTCCCCTTCTTCCTCTGACTCTTCTCTTAAGTCGTCAGATGAGGATGAGGGGAGTAAGAAAGCCACCAGAATGTACCACAGCAGGCTGACATCCAAATGGGTTAAGCTGGGCACTGAGAATAATGGCAATGCAGAGCGTTTTACTTCAGTGTCTGCAAGTAAATCTAAAATTATCACCTCTGATGGGATTGCTGGCAAAAGTGAGGTTAAACTTACAATTTACACCCAAGAAAGATGCTCTTTACATCCTCCCACAGTGTCCCAGAAGAAAGAAGAGGAAAAAATAAGCCTGTATGCAGAGAGAAATGAAGAACAACATGCACCAAAATGTCAGGACTCGCCCATTCATTTTGCATCTAGCGACATCAACCCTTTTGTTCACCACTGGCAAGACAGTGACTCAAACCAACACTGCTTTAAGAACCCAGCATTTGGAAGTGCTGCTGACCTATCCTGCAAATCTCCACTTTTAAACAGCTCTGAAAAGCGTATAACAAGGTGCTGCAGTGTTGATAATGGTTTGAATGGGCAGAACTCTCCTTTTAACTCCCACCTTAGCACATATGCCACCAACAAGGGGCTCTCCAGTACACTTAGCAGCATGGAGGATTATAAAGTCAAAGCATCCTCACAGCTTCCTCCATGTCAACAAGCATCGGCGGACATTCACAGTCGCCTTGCTAGTCTGACAGTAAACAGCAGCTCTTCAGGTAATGATATTTCTGGGGGCTTTGGCAACAGCTCCAGTCAAGTGGATGAAATCATGTTTGTATATTCATCTGAGCAAGAGTCTCAGGCAAGCAGCATGCAGGTGCAAAGGAGGAGGACTTGTGAACACAGTACTCAAACAGAGTGCGGGCTTCAGGCAGTTAATAATAACAGCAGCAGCAGCAGTGCACCAAAGAGGAAAGATCGTCACAAAAGGAGCAGCACTGATGTTCCCTCTTCCACGAAAAGCAAAGTGGATATTAAAGAATCACCTACATGGGCCAGTATGGAAAGCATGTCGGCTCACCTCTCCAAGCTAATCAGCAGCACTTCTGACTTGCTGGGAGACGTCCAGGGAATGAGGACAGGTGAAGTCCACAAGTCAAGTCCAAGAAGGAGCTTTAACTCTCCAAATCTTAGCATCTCTTACACTGAGGTCAATGACTGCACACAGAGAGACTGTTCGACTCAAACAGCCTCGGATGTTGGGATCCAGACTGAAGAGCTGGTAGGCCCATCGGAGAGTAAAGCTGTTGTTCGTCCAGCACCCAGAGAAAACTCTAAACCTCACGAAGTCAATGTGATCGTGAAAGTGATTGGATCTGAGGTTGTCAGCATTTCTCGAGATCAAAATGGGCAGTGTGTTGCGAAAAGTCAAACCTACGCAGACAAAGAGATGCAGAGTACACCTGACCTGCGGTTTAACAATCCTGCTGCCTCTCAGTCAGAGATCGACCCTCTGGAAACACCTCCGGCGATAACTGCTGTTGATTGTCACAGGCGTGTAAGATCTGCCTCATCTCGCGTCTCGAAGCTGAGCACTCCAGAGGCGCTGGGCCGCAGAAGTGCTGTGATGTCTGAAATTGGCCCCAGGTCATCAAAGAACTGCTATCAAGAAAATCCCAGCCCACCTTTAACAAAGGGTCCGTCTACTGTGGCAAAGAAACATGCCACGTACACAGACCGTGCATCATCTCCCATTATTACTGTGGGAACAAGGTCCTGTAGCAGGCAAAGAGGAAAACAATCAACAGTCTGTCCTCCAAAATATAGGCTTAAAAATGCACACGCGCCCTCTGAGGAAGACAGCCTGACCCTTCCTTCTGTTTCAGATGGCAATCAAAGTCCCAGACAAGATTGTGACGTTTCGTCTCATAAATCAGAAACCGTATCGCTTGAGATTGTGAGCAAAGTAATTTGTTCTAGAGAATCGGATAGGCGCTCTTCAAGCCTTAGATCATCACTGGACAGATGTACAGACATTAACAAGAGGGATGCGAGCTACGTGGACGAGGACGACCACCAGCCCAGCTCCAAATGGCAGGTGACCTCCCAGCAGTGGATGACCTCTACTTCGTTGAGTGGTCTAGTTTTGCAGAACCACATTTCTCCCACATTAAGTCCGACTGGTGTGCATACGCAGCGGGAGTCTAAATACACAGTTGATTCTGGGGGTTTTTGCGTTGATTCCTACAGTCCGTCCCCCGTCAGTGAGAAGAGAGACCAACTTAAAGAGGATGACATTATGTCAGTGGTGCCCAGTGAGTGCAACACGGAAGTCCTTGTCAACATGGAACCTGCCACCAGTGAGTTTCCCCGTCAAGGCCAACAGAAAGTCCCAGAGGACCTGCCCATGCACAACAAATTCACCAACTGGTCGGGCGTCAATCAGCAATCAAAGTGTTCAGACAAACTGACGACATTGCTGAGGACTGACCGCAGACTCCGTGCTGAGTGGGGCGAGACGGAGAGTGCCGGTTTAAATGCTGTCGCCCACGGTGACAGAAGAGCGAAAGAGATCATGAAGCTGCGGCGGGAGAGAGAGCAGGTGATGGCGACTTTTAACCTCAGCACCAACCCGACGCCTCTGACCGTGGAGCTCACAGAGGCCAAGCTCCATTATGGGCTGGGAGAGACGGATGCTCTGTTGAAGATGCTGTCCCCAAGGTCCAAAGAGGAGCCGCAACCACCGACCTCCGCTCCTACCAAACAGCAGCTGTATGATAGGTAAGCATAGAGTTGACCCAAATACATCTGGGCAAAGTAAAACTCATCTGAAAGTAAAACTCGGTCAGTAGCTTCTTTGTGTAGAGTTGCATTAAAAGATTCATGTAACTTTATACACTGCTTGTACCGTAGCAGTTTAATTTTTAACCAAAAAATCTGATAAACAGCATACTTGTGTATTTGATTTTTTTTTTAATTGTTGCAGTACAGTATTTTATTTTTGTGCTCCTCTCAGGCACCGTCGGAGCATTGAGGGCTTGAGGCAGGAGAGGGAGGAGCGCCTCCAGACTTATCGACGAGCTCGTAGTCTGAGTCCCAGCAAACATCCGGGCTCCTCTCTTCAAGAGGCCGTTTCCTCCTCTGAGGGGTCTGCTGCCCCGGCCAGTCGGCGCCTGGAATGCCTTCAGCAGCTCCGCCAAGAGGTGATAGATGGCACCAGGTGAGACGCTCGGTTTCAAAAAGTAGCAGCACAATTCCCATTTGAACAATAAGATATTGACGGATAATTTAAACAGATTTGATTAAGCAGGATGGCGGGTTTCATTTTTGCTACATTTTCTGTACCGCAGATTTCCAGATCCTCAAAGAGAAGAGGGACCGTATCCATCTGACATTGAGCAGCTGTTGCGTGACTATGGCCGAGCTCGGGAAGAAGCCAGGACGGAGATCGCGAAGGCACGAGAACGACTGCGAGAGAGGACAGAGTTGGAGAAGAGGAGGCTACAGCAGCAGGCCCTGTCTCAGGAAATTAAGGTCAGTTATCACAGCAGAATCTTAATTCAATTTCTCCATGTGTGATATGACATATTGGTTCAGACCTACAGAAAGCAATTTCAGATCGCCTTCAGTGGTGTTCAGAAATGAATGAAATACTTGACTTTTTTTTTTCCTTGTTAATGAAATGCAAGTTTTTTTGGTTCCTTTTCACCACGAGCCCCCGACCTTCCCTTTGTCTAAACAATGAGTGCATGGATGGAGGACAGCAGATTGCAATGCCCAAATGTGTGATGGTCCAGTGAATAACATGGGCTGTATGAATACAGTAATCTTGACTCCAGCTGATTCATTGTATGCAGGACGATCTAAAGCATCGGACACGAATCAGCAACAGCACTTTGTGCACGGGATCCAGTCTAAGTCTGTCCTCTGGACCAACATCAGGCTATAACAGTGGGAACACTGCTCAGCTACTGCATTGCAACAGACCAGTATTAACTGGACAGGTCGGTACATTCAATTAGCGAAATACAGTGAACTTGAAAAAACTAGAACTGTTTGAGAATGTAAAAGGTAGGATGTTGTACAGTAGATAACTCAACACCGTGTCTTTGTTCAGATCACAGGGTTAAAGGACGAAGGACGGAAGCTAACGGCACGCCCTCCTATAAATGGGACTCAGAGTGTGAAATCACAGCGAGCCTGGCTGTCAGCTCAGGGTAAGGGCAAAACAGTCACTCACAAACCTCCAACAGACATGGAAAAAAAACTGTTGTTCGGTTGTTTGGTCAGAAAAGTCTGAGTTATAACCATTCCAACCTTTTAAATTTTTTTCCTTCTCTGGGGAAACTTAAAGTGAGGCACTGATTTATACGACGACATTTGCCACATAAATGTGCCTGAGTTTTGGTTGACTTGCCCACTATTTTTGCCAAGGTCTCTCACCAGTGTCGGTCAGTATGTTTACATGCACAGTTTAGTCACCATGTTTAGAGTTAAAGCTGGCCATTTAATTCTACATGCACATGGGAGTTATTGATCAAAGTATGTCCAACGCCGCGACACTAGGTGGCGAAATGCCCCTTTTCAGCTTGTTAGTATTGGGCTTCTTCCTTTTATTCTGTTCTATTATGGATTAAAACAAGTAAGAAATGACTCAGCTGGTGGCACATTGCTACCATGCTGGGTGTTGAATTGGACTGCTCGACAGTTCTGTAAAGTGCTGCACACCTTACTGTTTTTACAAAACAATGTGCCTTTTCCATTCTGGTTACTCTCTGTTGTTGATATCTGCTGTTGCTCTTGGTTTGATCATCTTCCTCACATCTGTGTTTAAATCGCATCTTAATATCAATGTGTCTTATCAGATGTCAGCCTTGAGCCACGTGTCAGCGGGTTTGAGCCGCTGATGACTTCATCTCCATCACCGACAGCAAGTGCACGCCAGCGCACCGCCTCCTTTGGCTCCTCCTCCTCCATATCTGCAGCCTATCAGGACATCACATCCAGTCTCCTAAGTCAAGCTCTGGCTGAGGTAATGCGAACAGAAATTCAAAAATGATTATTCATGTTCTTTCCGCTCTCTCTAATGTTTTGAGCGAAAAGGTCCAGCTAGTAACCGATTCTGCTTTGAAACAATTCTCAGTTTGTGGCTCGTTGCTTTCATATTTTAGTTTAGGAATTTGACCGTGACGTCCTTTCTCTCCAGGTCCGACTAGCTTCTTTTGGGGATTTGGGCAACCTGGTGATGTGCAAAGCCGCAGCAGGCTGGAGGTTAGTTTGGCCATTTCCAGTGTTTGATTTTGTCCAAATATCGTCAGCCCTCGGACAATTTCTAACCATCTACTATATCTATACGTCTGCTTTAAAACAACTGAGACCAGTGACAAAGTTAAAGAGGTAGTCCCTTTTTTATTTTCACGGGGCAACGTGAAGTACTTGTGAGCAGTTGTCAGTGTCCTACCTGCAGTGGAAAGCAGTGGAAACAAGTTGCAGAGATTTAAACAACGATCTTCTGGAAAGATAACAACTCTACAGTTGGTAGCATCTCCTTCACCAAATAACCAACAGCATGTTTATTTAGCTTCCCCAAGAGTGGTGGCTTTAGCTGAGTCGATAGCTAACCGTTGTTGTGGATCTGAGATAAGCCTTATGGCGCTTCTTCAAATCGTCGCTCCTAAAGGATGCTTATTGTCACCCAAGCACAATATGTATTTCACTGCGAGTGCACTTGTCTCTCTTTTTGCTTACCAACTGAAAACAATCTGCAAATTTCCATGATCTAAATGGCCTTCTTCCTGCTGCTTCGCTGCACATGTGCAGGATTGACTGTTTGCTGAGCAGAAGAGACGCAGAGTGTGTCGGGGATTATCTGTTTTGTGGCAACAAAAGGCCCAACCTGACACGGTGAAATGTCAGTAGTAATCATCTGCTTATTTGAGAATGTACTAGTTACCACAAAAAAAGTAATCTGAGTATTCCAAACACAGATTATGGATATTTACAACACTTAACTTGCTGTAGAAGCAATAATTAATGAGTGGCTGTGCGCTAATTGCACAACACCAAACGTACTTCAGTTAAGAAATAAAACGCTGTCAAAGAAAACAACCGTCTGATTAAAAAGGTAACGGTGTAAAAGTTTGCATTATAATGTTAGTTCTGCACACTTCTCACTTTAAAGACATGCTTCACCAGTGTGATTTACGTGCTAATGCGTTAGGTCTGTATTTGTTTAGGTACCAAGGAGAAGAACGAGGAATTCAGGCGTTCTACAAGCCTTCTTCCAGCCCATCCGTCCACGGTTTTCTGGGGGTTGGGGAGCTGCATAGACCTCTGGATAGTTTATGGAACGTAATCTGCCAGTTGTCCAAGGCCCACATGTATAATAAGTCAGTCCATTCTGTGTGGACCCGACCACTAGATGACAGCACTCAGCTGGGTGAGCTACTGTAACATTCCTACCCAGTTTACTCTTATGTCCTCATATTGGTAATGTAAATGAGAATAACAGCTCATTTAATCCATAACTTCATTTCACTGATCTTTACAAATTCAAGGTGTTTGTAATTGAGAATTTCTGCATCGTGCCACTTTGTGCTTCAGTGATGCTTGAATTGCAGGTTTTTCACCAACCAAAAAAAAAAAAGATTGTATAAGATATTATGAATTTTTATAAGGCCGCTTGGATTTTAAATTAAATCTTAAAAAGCGCCGCTTACAGCCGAATGCATTTGTTATGAGAACTTAATAAGGCCGTGTCTCATAATGAAAGTAGAAGTCAATGACATATTGATGAATAATAGTTATGTAAGATTAAATTACGCTGTGCAAACTCTTGCACTGCGTAAATGTTTCTTTTTGCTGAAATCTGAAAATAAATCATATTTATATATTTTTTTTGTCTTTCCAGCAAAACCTTTTATATTATTGCAAGAACTTGAAAAGGCGGTGCGAATTCACCTCGGTTGCATCTGTGTCCTTTGTCTATCTGTAGTACAGCACAGTACAGTCTCATTCATCACTGCCAAGTTTGTTGTATTGCAGAGCCAAGTCCACTCTCACACCTGCTGTGTGTTTGCATTCAACACATTGCATCATTAGGCCCTTCTTATTTCATCTTCTCTGTTCCGTTTGAATTCTGACTGACTGTTTCTACGCAAAATGTAAAGATTATTATTCAAAATGTCATTATGTCACGTCGTGAATGTATTGATTTCCTTCTGGAAATGGAATGAAGGCTGCTTCTTCCCCATGTAAAGTGTTAAATGTGACTTCATCTCTGTATTTCTCTGCAGTTTACATACTAACGGACCCGTCCGCCTGCCACCTCAGCCAGCCGCGGGACTTCTGCTGCATCAGCACTGAGTCCAAACAGGTAAGCACAGCTGAACAAATCAACCCGTCAGTCCAAGTGATTGCAGCCGGTCTCCCTCGAGTTGAGGCCTGCGGAGCATTTGCAGCGTTTTGTGCGCTTTAAGGGAGAAAATTTCATTTGCTCGTTTTAGAGTGGCGGGCGAACGGCAATTGAACAATATGCAGTTTGTTATCCACAATATGTAGAACATGCTGTTTAGACACAACACACGCTCCCCAAGCACCCTGCGTAGAGGCAGTGGGTACGGAGCAAACCGCGTCAGCTGTTGGTTATCAATGTCAGTGTAGAGTCGGCTGATCAAAAGGCTGCGCTGCCTTTCTTTGATGTTGTTGTTTTTTTTTTTGTTTTTTTTTTTTTTTTTCCTCCCTCTGCCTCAGGGCGGCCTGTGCGTGCTGGCGTTGCAGTCTGTGTTTGAGGAGTCTCTGCCTCGCCCCAGCGTAGACGCCATCAGAGGGGAAATGATGCCCAGTTGCTGGATCCTGCAGCCAGTTCGGCGAAGTGGACAGGATGTCACCAGAGTCGTATATATGCTACAGGTGAGATCTTTTTGCTACAACCGGCCGATGTGCGTTCAGCTGCCAACTCAGTAAGTACGTGCATCGATGACGCAGCCAGTAAGAGGGTGCAAGCTTTAAAGTACATTCCTGTAAATTTCAGATGTTTGGGTTAATTACTGGCATTGATTACCTTCAAGTGCTGCGGAGGGATTAAACTCAGTGAGCATGATCTGTTTAGTCTTGTGAACTTGGAGTTCATCTTATTTTTGGGTGGGGGTGTGAAGAGGATTTAAGAAACACCCAGTCACATGGAATTTGTTGAAGCACAATAATGGTCCAGGAAACAAGCTTGCACAGCTAGAATGCTGCAGGAGGTGGTCGTGACGTTGACTGTGCTGACTGATCGGCTGTGCTGATCTACAGCAGGAGGACTTTATGGCTCACCGTTGGCAGGCCCCTCTCACTATTACTGAAATTAGTTTTATTGAGCAGAGGCTCGTGAAATCGCTTTCTATCATTTCCTCTTAAGTTAAAGTTTCCAAATGCAAAAGCTGACACCCTGTAGTTGAAGGGGACGGAGGCACGTCTAGTCTTCAATAAAATCTGTTCAAAATGTTTGGCTGTAAATGTCTTCCGTCTGAAGAATTCATTCACAGAACTAAATGCAGATCAAATGTCATTGCTGTTTCCTTTTGTCCTCATTCAGCTGGACCTCGGAACCCCATCTTTTCCTCACCGACTCTTGAACACTGTTGCCAGGAGACAGGCAGCTGTCATCGCTGATCTTGACACTTTCCCCTCTACATGAATCCACCGAACACACGGAGGCGAATTAGCATCCAGCACTTAGACTGTCTCCAGCATGGCGTCAGGCACTCTTTTGAATTTGCACCTAAATGATATGTACTTGACTGTTTTTTGTTCTAAGGGCACTGTTGCGTTTGTATCCAGACACCAAGTTGAAGCAGCTTTTTTGTACGAACGTTTTTGTTTGATATGAATATTCTAATATTTGCACCTGAATGCTTCTAACAGTGTATTTTACCAAAGATTGATTTTAGCTGCAGATTTTGCAAAGTGCATTTAAGTTTAGGTCACTTTTAGGAAGCTTCCTAGGAATTAAAATACAATTTTATTCAATATTGTAGAATTTAAATGAAGCTGAAGAGGCATGCAAAGAATAGCCAATCAGAATTACACTGATTTATTGTATATATTTACTGGTAATGTTTCTATTTATTCGTTACAGATCGATATGGGCAGTGTTCTCAGTGTTTTAAATGCACACACACATTGATCCAGCGCTTCCACAGATGAACTCAAACTATACCCAAATCGAACAAAAGAAATACAACATTCCCTGCTACATTCGTGTATCTGCAGTATTTCTGCAGGCAGGGCATATTTCTCCACTCAATGGCCCTCATTTAGCAGAAAACGGATTTCATCAGATATCCTGCAGCAAATAGATAGAAAAAAACAAACAAAAATGTAAGTTATGCATTAGATAGCAGAGCCACGCGGTCAAAAGGTAGACACTACCTGAAGGAATCAAAAGAAAAGATTTTGTCCTGTTAACTTTACTTGAGGTTCATTTCTGGGAGCGGCGCAAGTGTCAGCCAGCTCTCACTCTACAGGAAACTGAGTTGTGAACCCGGGAGACCCAAAGTCGGAAAGCCACAACCTTTTTTTTTTTTTATGTAAAAAGTTCAAAGATGAGCAGGCGTATTGACTTTGAAACAAAAGGGGCTGGCTCGTTCCCACGTTGTTGTGTCCCACAGGTATGGAAAATGCCACCCAGCTTCTGTGATGATGCTTTCATACAAAGCGCTGAGTTTTATGGGCCTTTATCTTCCCTTGTTTATATGGTATTGTATTTATTTTCGTTCCCCCCCTGCCCTCTGTTTGAAATACTGTTGAATGTGTTTTATAGATGCGACAGATTTTTATAAGCAAAGCACAGCACTGTGTTTACAGCTTGCACAGAACTTTTTTTTTATCCGTTCGTTACTGTCACAGATTTAAAAAAAAAAAAAAAAGGGACTTTGTTTTGGTTTGTACCGTGTTTAAGCTATGCAGAAGCTGATCAAAGACAGGGGTGCTCGGAGTCCAAGCTGGCTCACCTGTGCTCGCATCTGAAGCCATATTATTTCCACTAGCTGAGGGTTCAGGAATGTTCCTCGGCTCTGGTTTGTGACTAAACACATTCCTAGGAGGAACCAAAGAGACACAGGTCAAGCGAAGGAACAGTGGAGACTTTTTGTACAGATTTGTTTTTTTTATGTATAACTATCTATTTTTTTTATTTTAAGTGTGTATTTCTTTTTGTAAAAAAAAAAGTAATTTATATTCTGGTAATGTGTTGTAAATGTGCTTTAATAAAGATGCAACACTTTCTGTTGCTAATCAGTTTTCATTAGCTGTTGATGGAAACAATAAATATTTGTAAGTGCAATTTTGTTTTTTTAAAATTCCCCTTTTTCACTTTCCAATGAAGTGCAGTTTTACCAAGCACAATTTTGGGGTGGGTGGGGGGGAGTGGGTATCACACCCCACTTACTTAAACAGTGTTGCTGTACGGTTGATGTTGGGTTATTATGCTTAAAATTGGAATAATTTTTGGTCAAATTATGGCCAATTTTGGGCTTTCCTTTGCAAAGTTCTTACAGAAACAGTACAACCATAGTTTAGACTCCAGGCTTGTTGTTAAATGTCGAAAGAAAACCATAAAAGCACAAGAAATATTAAATCGCGTGACTAAAAAGTGACACTGAACAAGATATGGAAATATTGTTATAGAAAGTTTATATTGATACTGTGGATGGTAGTATCACTCCATCACCGCACCTGCACACTTACTGTAACTTTATAAAAAAAAAAGTCCATTCCGGGCACATCAAATAGATGGCACAACTGTGTGAGATATTAAAACTGTTTCTCATCCAGATTATTTTGCTAGAAGAGTTTCATTGAGGCATGTTTTTAGTCTTGTTCCCTGACACCTGTTCCCAGCATCACATCCTCTGACGGGTGTTTTCATTCCCAGCCGATGGGACACTCTTCTGGACTTTTATACATGTCCAAACTTCTCTCTGCCCTGGGTGTGGAATACAGCGGCAGCGGTGGAGGTGACATTTCTATGGTGGTTTGGGAGGGTGGTCGGGTGATGTGCGATTAGAGCCCGGGCGGGGCGGGGTTCGAGGGGGCGGGGGGGTGGGGGCTGGCTCAGGAGATCAGAAGCGGCTCTGCCATTTACAGTCACCAGCTCTTGTCAGGAATGTCCGTCCCCTGCGCGCACAGAGATCATGTACTGGATGCGCCAACTTTATTTTTAACCCGGCAGGGTGGGTCAGTCACTGGCTTTCGGGAATGACCGTGGAGCGCGCGGCGCCTTCAGCCCCTTTCCCTCGTCCCCCGTGCTGGACCGTGCCCTCCTCGCGCAGCGGAGACCTACGTACGCTCTGACCAGGACCCCCGCCGCTTTAATGGGATTATAATTGCTTTACTGGCAGGGAGCAGGCTGAAGAAAAACACTTTCGGACAGGACAACATCTCCAGCAAGTAAGCGTGAATTGAAAACAGAGCGAACTCATTTATTAACTCAAGTTATTGCTCTCTGTACAAATTGTTTGTGTTGGAGGACACTGAATGGTGCACCTGTCGTGTCCTCAACTGTTGTTTTACAAGTTTTCTCAAAACCACCTGTTGGTCCTGGTTACCAAAAAAATATGACGTAGTTTCTAAAGGCAGCTATTTCAAACTCGGTGTGTAAGTTATTGACTGTTTCCTTTCGTTAAGTGACGCCGCTGTTATTTCTTGACGTGTAAGTTTGTTATCTTGAACTGTGAGAGGGCAACTGCGAGGTGCGCCTACGAAACTGCGCAAAAGCAACCCTCCGCGCGCTACTGCGCGTGCAAATGTGCCCTTGCCAAAACGCACTGTGTGGTAACTAAGTCAGGAGGAAGTGCTCGGATAGTCAAAGTTCAAGGCACTAATATTAGAGTACTCTGTGAAAGCCTTGCATTTGTAAACATAACTTGAGCGTAAAACTTTTTTATTACCCTTTCAAAGCAAACGTAGCTCTGCTCAGAAATATCTAACAGGTCTATGTTCTTTAATGGAATATATTAACCGGTGCGTCACTATATAAATTCAATTTAATTGTCAAGTGGAGCCACTTTCTCATGCCCTTTGAGGAGCTCAGTCCCCAGCGGCATGCTGAGCACACTTGCAATACCCAAGTGAACCGCAGGTACCTGTGATATGAAGCACTCCACTCATGTTTATCTGAGCTTGTGTACTTTCCACAGTTGCTCTGATAAAACACTTGCACGAATACATTTTCCATTCTTTCCCTAAAGCAGCATGTTTGCTTTTGAAATGAGATAGAAATGAACAGTTCCCCTGCACAAACGGCTCCTTCCCTGCTTCTTCCCCTTAAAAGGGCACATGTGAGAGTGTTGCCCTGTCTGGATAAGCCGGGCCTTTGGTGTAGACACACTCCAGGAATAGTCTGCTCTCTATCCCTTGTACCCTTTTGTAAGATCATGCTCTGTATTGTCACTGTCAAAACAATACTGACCACAACAAAGAAGCTTTCTTCACAGCTTATGCACATGATCGATCTGCAGTCTTGGTGATTCTTAATAGCCTGTGTTTACGCTCAGTATTTGCTGTTTTCCTGAGAGAATGTTAAACCCTCTGAGTAACTGTCAGTCACGTTGTGTCTGTGTTGGTTTCCAGAGTGCCAAACTAAGCATTGATTACATCCAGAACTCTGTCGCCTTTGTGTTTGTCTCAGATTCACTCTCAGTTGTAGCACAGGCCTCCTTCTCCTCAGTCCAGTTGCCGCTGCTACACGTTCTTAAACACGCACACTTACACGGTTCAGGTCACACACATCTTGGACACACCCATCTCTTGTTACATCTTCTTGACTGTGCTGCTCAGAATAATGTGCTTCCTCCACGCTGCCTAATGTGTGCTGTGCTGCGAGCATCAGCATACAGCTGCGAGAGTAGTCTTTCAAAGTTGTAGTTCAACCCAGGTGCTGCATTAATGTTCTTTTCACAGAAAAATAAGCAACAACAAAAAAAGTTTCCAGAAAGCTCCTAATGCTGCCGGCCTTCAGGTGTGAAAGCCTCATTCACACCTTTTAATGATTTTTTTTCCCCAAGTACTTCGCTGTTAGATATCTGCAGAGCTGCTCCCATAGAAATCCAAATTCATCTAGTGTGATTGTAATGTCTTATATAGAAAATAAGAGACAAGCCAAGGTCAAGCAACACTGGGTTATCTGTGAAAATTCTAGCTGACATTTTCATCATCCCTCTTGACATTTTAAAACTTTTGTGAGATTATTCAGAGCTTCTGGCGTCATCTCTCGATTTGAAAATGAAAAAAGAGAAAAGGTGTATTTACTGAATCATGTACTGGAGTCTTTATCTGCCACAGGTGGCAGGAAACAAAAATACAAGAGGAGCCAAACATTTTACATACAAAGTCATTACATTACGGTCATTTTGCAGACACTTTTATCCAAAGCGACTTACAATAAGTCTCATTGGTGGTGTGCAGTAACGGCTTTAGAATATGTTTTCTCTGTCAACTTGACGTGCTATTTATACTGTGTAGTGTAGCTCATAAAACATGTACATCATTTGGATGATACGGATGTTTAATTTTGTGATCTGAAACACTTTGAAAACTAGCTGGAAAATGAGCAGTTTGTTGGGTAACTGAGAGGGTGATTGACCCCCAAAAAATGATCAGAAGTAGTTTCGGTTAACAGTTAATCCATTACCACATAAAATTCAGGACATACGCCATCTGGTCTTTCAGTTTTTCTGCGTTAAATCTTTGTAAACTCCATATCGTTGGATTCTCTCGTGGAGCTGGCAGTGAAGGTGACTGCTATGAAATATTCCTTTTCAAAGATTGTGCAAACTTTAATTTGCCCATTACTTTTTCCGGTGACCGTGGGTGTTTCCAAAGATGCTGTTGGGAGTTTTTCATATTGCCTGAAGTTAGAGGATCTTCCAGCTGACAGGGTGACCTATTGTTAGAGCAGGTATTCAAAACGTTCTTCTCGCTCAAGGTCACCACAAGTGGACACCTCCCTATTGACAGAATCACTTGCTGTGGCAGGCAGTGAACTCATGGCCTCTCTGTCACTGGACTGTCTATAAGCAGCTTGTCTCCATACAGCTCCAAATGGAGCGGTACGTGCAACGTGTCTCAGCTCACGCGGTTAATTTGTCGCGGTTAGTGTTTGCCGGTTAGGTAGAGTCAGTTCTCAGACAAGATTAGAGCTTATGCTTTTGTATGCAGCGGACATGTTGTGGAAATGAGTTTGTGCGGCGTATAAAGAGGGTTTGTGCTGTAGTCCTGGCCAGGTTGTGTGTGGCATGATAAGGGGATCCCCTGGCGGTGGGTGGAGCGTCCCCGCGCTGATAACAGCCCTCTGCAGAGGACTGATACTGAGCAGGAGAAGGAGGGAGACCTGTAGGACGGCATCATAGTACATCATTGAGGGCCTCTTCTCTGAATGCACCGAACAAACATTCACTGTGGGTGTACTATGAAGTCATCCGGGGAAGAAAGTACATCGATGTGTGTTTACTGTCCTTATGGACACATTTGAGGTGCTTTCATTTGAAAGATATAGTCCGTATGTATATCTCTGCAAACTGATGATTTTCAATAAGTATAATGCATTGTCACGATTGTCATCATTTCAGTTGCACGATTGAAATTCGAAACGAATCACCAAATGATCAGCTTAAAAAGAGGGCTTTTGCCCATTCTGAGTGCTTTAAGTTCACTTTTAGGAATTAATAGAGCATTATTCGGTTAAATGAAATTCGATTCAATTCTGTTCATTTTAAAAGAAGTGCCCTTTAACCCTTGAGTGCATTTTCAAAGGTTCGACTGATTCTGCAAAGTAACTACATGATAACTGTAACTATCAAACGAAAGTGTTGTATAAGACTAAATGTTCTCGGCATTTATTCCTCAGAAGTGCACACAAGTAACTGTGCAGATGCTTTCTGCCACTGTGAGATATCACTGCGTAGAAGACTCTAATGTATATTATATGACATACCATTTGTGAAAAATATGGGTCACCCACCACCCTTAATCAGTGCAAAGGAACACTCTGCCATGTGTCTCTATCTCTATGCTTTGTGTCATGCTGCATTAACACAAGTTAGACTCCCCCGCCTCACTTTGCCTCACATGGTTTTCTAACAGATTCCCGCTAACGGAAACAAGCAAACATACGCACGCTTACATTTCAAGCTACGCGAGCCGCATCATTCAAAAGAAGGCGGTTTCGTCAAAGTTCTGCCGCACTCAGGGGTTGCCCTCCCCCCGTGTGACATGATAAGAGAGCTATGCTGCACACAGATAGAGCTATCTGAGTGGCTACCCTTCAGCCCGCCATTCCATGCAAAGAGCACGCAGACACACTGGACTCTCAGGGTTGAGCAAAGTGACAGACACAAAATGGAGATTATGAGGGGGCACAGGAACTGGTGGGGCCTGTTTGAAAGCAGCCAGATGTGTGATTTCTGTGCAGAAATAAGGTAGTTTGAGTGTGCCCAAACTGCCTTACAAAAAAATTCAGATTCCAGGTACAGGTACGGCCTCTTCCCAATGGGATTGATGCACTGAAATTTGAAACCCCAACAATAAAGAATAAAGATTTACCGATGAACTGCTTTAGACCTTTAGACCTTTTTCTGCTGAAGCTGAAGATTCATTCAACAGTATACAGCAATCAATCGTAATGTAACGTCTATCTCTTTCCCCTTCTTTTTCAGACTATCGTCAGTATTCACTATTCATCCTGCCATTCTGCCCCATCCATTCATTTACCTCTTCACCAAGAGCACCTGAGGACGCCAGCTGCCGCCCCCCCCACCTGCCAATCTGGCTGCCGCCATGACTTCCACTACGGATTTTGACAATGTGGAGATCACGGAGCAGTACAGCTACATCAACACCCGCTTTAACCTCTCTGATGAGGAACTAGACAATGACAACAGCTCTGCCAGGCGGTTTGAGCGCTCGCGCATCAAAGCCCTCGCAGGTGAGTGCCTGCATAATAAACAGGCTGTGTCCTCTGTGACAGATTCTTGAGATGACAGCCTTTTTAAGAGTGTGGGGAAGGGCAGAGAGGATGAGCTATAATGGGAGAGCTTCTGTGTAACTTTGGCAGGGTTGAATGAGCCTGATTAGAGCGCTAACCTTCACTCAGAAACGATGACCAAACCCGCCCTACAGGTGATGTTTGATTTTTCTCCAGAGCTCGCTGTAAGGGAGCCCCTGCAGGGGTTGTTGTGCATGTCGGTTCGTGTGTGGATGTTGCTTTTGGCATCACACACACACACACACACACACACACACACACCTCCAGCAGCTGAACCCTTACCCTGCTCCACACCCTCTGCAAGCGACCAGGATCACTTGTACATTCCCGGAATGTCCAGCGTCTGACCGATCTGGACAGCTGCCCTGTCCGTCTGCCTCCCATTGCACAGATCTCTGGCATTTCAGGCTAAGCTTGTAAGCTGTGGTCCACCTGTGTGCTGGCTGCTTGGAGTTTGAAAATAGCAGTGTTTCTACGGTTAAAGGACATGCAACAGAAAAAGGGGAATACTATTTTCATGCCTGTAAAGCTGCAGACACAGGAGAGGTCAGACATGAAGGGGATAAACAAAGTTGTCCTCACACAAGCAGAAAGTGTGAGATTTCTGACTACTTAAAATATTTGTACTTTGACAGATCATTCCTTTGTGCTCCATTAAGTTTCTCAACAAGTTCCTTTATTTGCTGTCGTTCGGTTATTAGTAGGTTGAGTTTATTACAGTTTTTTTTAATGATCGCAGATAGTTTTTGTAGCCGAGAGTCAATCATCTAGGAGCAGTGGAAGTGTGCTCAACCATTACGGTTGTACTGCTCCACAAGTTCAGTGACATACATTACATAGAGGACTTTGACCCATTCTTAGATTATGAGCATTCCTCCGAGAAGCTTTGAAAAAACTGGGTCCCTCAATTCTGCAGCTGAAACATGCATCAGCTGCTCAGGTGCAGCAAGGAAATGTAGTTGTCAAAGATGGGAAAAGTTCTTATGTACAAGGGCGCAATGATTAAACATTATGTCTCTACCAGGTGTTAAAACTGTGTAAATATAACATCAGGTGAACAGCGACCTTTAACATATTACACCAAAACATTGTTCATTTAACAAAAACTAGTTGGTTGTTACTGCTTCCATAAAAGTTCAAATGCACTTGAACGTTATGGTAGAAGCTGAAGGGAAAGAGAAAAGCTGCTCGATCGATCAGGGAAGGGTTCTAAGGCCATTACCAAACAATCTGGAGTCCATCATTCTACAGTGAAAAACATTATTCACAAGTGGGAAACATTCAAGGTAGTTTTCAATCTTCCCAGGAGTGGACGTCCCAACACGTTCACCTCAAGGTTACAGAGAGTGCGATGCTCAAGCAAAGTGCAAATCACACAAACGCCACATCTCAGACTCTCCATGCAGCATGTTGAATGTCAAAGTTCGTGACAGTACGTTTAAAAAAAGACTGAACAAGTATGGCTTCTTTGGAACAAATGCCAGAGGAAAGCCTCTTCTTTCGTAAAAAAGAACATGGCAGCATAGCCGTGCAGTTACATCTGAACTCCTGGAATAATGTCCTTTGGACAGATGAGACCACGCATGCACAAACACGCCAAATGTCTAGTTGATAATGATAATGCATTTTGTCCTAATTCATTTAGCTCTTTTCACATGACTGTTAAGCACACAATAACTCACTTAAATACATGAATGCTCTGGCAATAGCTTTATATCATGCCTTGCATGTGTTTGCGTTACGTCATGTGAACCTATTGTGGGCGGATTTACAATCTGAATCCGTCACGGAGAGGTTTAGTGTAAGACGAAAACCACTTACAGCGCATTGAATTTGCAGGCAGAGAACATTATAACACTTTACGGACTGGGATGAGCTGCTTAATTCGTGATTTACCATAAACGGGGTTACAGTCGTTTGACCGGAGTCTTACAGTTTTGTTCACTCAAGTGAGCAGATCAACTTTTGTCACTGCTGGAGCTTGATTTTAACCCCCCCTCTTGACAAACAAGTAACATTCACATTCACGTTTGCGAGTAAAAAGTGGATCCTTTTCTTCTCGGCATGATTCGTTTCGCAACCGCTGACAGAGGTGACTTGATGGAACTTCACAACCAAGACTCATTAGCCATCACTTCTTCATATGAGAGACAGTTTTCTATCTCTGATGCTATGTCCAGTTTCGGGGTGGCCAGAGTGGTTTTCCTCCTGTCCGGGGCATTTATCGGTACCACTGTCTCCACTTCTGTCTGCCGTCTCTTTCTGTCTCTTTAAGCGATGAAGGTTTTTTTGCGTGAGTGTTGGTTGGGGATATTGTGTTAGAGTGCTGCTGCACTGATGTTTCTGTAATGCAATCAGTGTTTCCTGTCAGGGAGTGAGAGGGAGGGAGACTGAAGAAGAAGAAGAAGAAGAGGGGGCAAGAGATGAGAGAGGCGCTGAATGACAACCACTGCTGATTTACAGCTTGTGAACCCAGAAATATGCATCATCCAGCATGCCTTCAAAGTACTTGCAGAATGTATTGGATGTCCAGTAATTTACACTGTGTGTTAGACAAGCCTAAATAAAGAAACAGTCTTTTGAGATACATGCTGTCGTTTCATGTGGAATAGTTGGCAGGGTAAATAACAACTGTGCCAGTTGTGCACTTTACGTTCTGTGATGACGACAGTGTGGGAGCATTGGGTAGTGGGAGGGAGTTATGGGAACACGTGTATTTATTGAAACATATTGTATGCATGGATGAGGCTGAAAAAAACCACTCTGAACCGAAGCGAAGGCTGCCTGAGCCTGCGTGCCGCCTGAAAGTGGAAGCAGAGCATCCTCCCGTTAACAGTGAGGAGAGAGTGAGAAGGAAAGAGAAAGATGAAGGAGGGAGGGAGGGAGCAGAAGTGAACGCGAGAGGGATCTGGAAAGGAGGACAGAGAGCCAAGAGACGGGGAAAGAAGAGGAGTGTGAGGCTCCTCCGCTGGCTCCTGAGGTGGTGTGTTTTTGTCATTGGTTTTTTTTTGGGGGGAGGTCAAGATGAACAGCCCATGCCTGCTGCGCGCTGCTCCCATAAGCCAACCCCGGCTCAGAGAGGTCAAGATCAGCCTGAAGGCCAGCAGCAGGGAGACTGGAGCCATTCGGAGCGGCAGCGGAGGGGCCAAGGAGGCTGCCGGCCGGACCTACACCCCAGCAGAGAAAGAGGCACAAGTGCGGGTCAGCGTGAGCAGCAGCAGCAGCAGCCGGAGCAGGAGCACCCCACCGGTCCACCGGGCCCAGAGACCCGAGAACAGGAAGACAACGAGAGGAGGCAGCAGCAAGCCGCAGGAGCCACAGCACCACCCGGAGAGGAATGGCACCGTCCTGCACCTCCCAGCAGCCTCACTGTCCTCTGGGGTCTCCCCATTCACCTCCTCATCTTCCTCATCTTCCTCCTACACCCCTAGACGTCAGCGACCCTCTCACCCCCACCCTCCCCCCGCCCCCCCCCTCTCCTCCACTTCCTCCTCAGCCAAGAGCATGAGGCGAGCACGCTGGTTGAGTTACAGCACCTCCAACATCTGTTTTAACTCCATCCTGGATGGACGCTTCAGACAGCTGCAAGGTACAGCATCCTGACTGCTAGGCCGTGCGTGTTTGTTTCTGCATCTGTGTGCGTTTGGGGGAGGTTGTCCATCTCATCCTGATTCACATGTAACAGCGATGACACTTTTCCAATCACCCCCCTCCCTCCCTCCCCCATTATGTGTTTGGGCACGGCGGCAGGGAGGCTGGGCTGTGATGTGTCAGTGTGAGGTTAGTTTGTCATGCTGTAATGAGAAGTTGAAAAAAGCAGCTGCAATGAAGTGCAAACTTCATAAGAGGTGGTCCTGTTATTAACTATATGTAGTGCTGGTTTATTTATGTCAAAGAAGCTGTGGCTCTGCCCCAATTGGCTTTGAATAATTCATTTGCAAACTCCTGAAGAGATTGTAATGTTTCTCCCTCTTAAACCATCCATTGCTTCCTAGTATTATACAATCCATGCTTCTGTGTGCTCATCTTTTAGGATAACAAAAATGTTTATCATCCTAGCCAGTTGCTGGTGCTCCATATGGCCCCTTGCCATTCACAAACTTCTCCAAAAGAGACTAAAAAAAACAAAACAGAAACTGAGTTTTGTACCTTGCTTCCCTTTTCCCTGAATAATTGTGTTGGCGATGTAAAAAACAAACAAAAAGGAATCAATTTCTCTGATGGTTTAACTTCTACCTGCCTGTGTTATTAAGGTTTTAAGAGGAAGGACTGCCATCACAGTAGATTTTTTTTTGTGAGCTTGCACTATGCTATCCAACTCCCTGATGACAGGAGAGCATTAGTGAGAGGAAGAAAATGGAGGAGACGATGCAGGAACAGAGAGGGAAATGTTATTTTTTTCTGCCTCTGCTACATTTCACCTATCGACTGATTCTGATGGCTGCAGAGGCAACTGATATGTGAAGCGGCTAACTTCTGAACCATTCCCAAATCCGAATTGTGCCAAGTGTATTGATCCACCAACTATAAGTCATGAAGTCTCACTTGCAATGTATTTACCAACTATCAAGGAGCTCGAGTCAAGACTGCAACATTGTGAAGTTGACCAAAACAGATATAATAGAAAAACGTATTGAATCGAAAACAATTTTTTTTTTAAACTTTTATTGATTTCAACCATTCATTCATATTTTCAAGTCTGTTTTAAAATTGAATATGCTCGTCGTTCTTGCAGATTTCTGCTATCCTTCTTGCAGAGAATAACACTTTTTCACATTCTGTCGAGGCTCAAGTTTGCTTTTGCTGTTTACATCCTTTTTTTTCTTTTTCTTTTGCATCTTCCCTTAATTTTCTTAATGCGCTGCCTGGCATGAATAAACCTTGGAGACATCAAATGCACATTAATCTGATGTCAAGCTGCTTCAAAGTGACAGTTTGTCTATTGACGAATCAGACGGCTAATCTTTAGGAACATGTCTGGAGGAAGCGTGTAAACAAAGCCAGCAGAGAACGTCTTGCTAAGCGCGACCCGTCCTGCAGTCATGGTGTCATGGCTCCAGGACGGGTCACACTAGCAGGCCCACGAGTCAGACATGTAGTTGGTTAGTTGGTTACTCTGGGACCAAAGGGCCACATTTGGTAAAGGCTGACTGTGGGAAAAAGACAGATCAGGCTGTATACAGGGAAAATCCATCAGCATGAATAAGTCATGGGGCTTTCACTGGAGTCAAACAGTGAGAGATTACTAAGTAAAAGAATGTGAAACAAAGGAATGTTTAGTAGGGCTTGTACTGATATACTGGACATAAAAAAAGCTGGACTGGGAAGTTGGAGAGGGTTTACGGCAAAAGAGTGAAAGAGTCCAGTTGGTGTGGGGAAAAGAAGGTGAGGCAAAATAAGTTGGACGTACAGTATGACTGCTGCCTTTGTATAGGCATGTTTTATTCATGATGAAAGAACACACGATGATGGCGGCCTCTGTTGTAGCAGCTCTGAAAACCACGCTCTCTGTCAAGTTGTGTTTGTCCTTGGGCAGTGCCAGTTAATGCAACTGAATATGTAATAAAGCTGCTCTTATTTACTTTTACAAAGGTGACGTCATCTGATAAATTCAGCATTCTCAAAGACTCTGAGAATGTTAGTTATGTGCAGCTCAGAGCCTGGCAGCTGCTTTGCTGGGCAGGAAGGGAGGAAGGGAGGAAAAGTTGGCGCTCACACTCGCCGGGCTATTCTGGTGACACTCCTCAATGGAATTTTGACACATTTTGCGGAACCCAGTTGCTATATTAGATGATAGTTGCTTTGAAAGCAGGGGGGAATTGTTAAGGTTGCAACAATGAGCAGAGGTTGTAAGCAAATCTGCTGCTCACCTTGGTTCCGGTTGAATCCCAAGCCCTTTTCCTTTACCTTGCAGGAAAATGTCACACAGTTTAGGAAAGATGGCAGGAAATAGGAAGTCCTATCCCACCAGACTTACACTAAGCTGTGATGTTGGTCTGCAGCACTGGAACTATGTTCAATGTTCAATAAATATTCAACAAAAAATGCTTGTCATACTTCGTCTGTGGCAATCTTATCACATTGTTACAGGAAAGTTATCTCATATGTATATATGTACTAGAGATAATATAGAATATTACTTTATTATCAAGGTTCGTACGTAAAAAAAAAAGTAAAGAAAAATGCACAAAAGTGAAATGTGTTGGCAGGGCTGCTGACAGGTTTAGCTGGGCCCGGGACAAAATTCTCTGAATGGGCCCCCCCCGGTAGCAACCCACCCACACCCACCTCTACTTTCCCAGTCTCTCATTTATTGCGGATAAACCCAAAGGATTATTTACCACTTTGCCTGGGTATGGATATGGACTGAGTGGAGTTATGGCTTTCAAAATCCTACCACAATAAAGCTCACGCTATTTTATTCATTTAGAGCTCATAAACTGCACATTTCATCAACCATTTTTCACTTGACCAAGGGAATCATGTTAAGGGTACTTTTATTTATCGCCAGACCCGCGTGTATGTCCGCTGAACTTTCTGAGAATGTTCGGGGAACAAGGCGGAGCCCATTCATCTGGTGAGTGTCAAGTTAAATCAGTCAAAACGAAAGTTACAGGCTACCCCAAAACGTCACGTTTATAACCCATTCGTTACATTCAACTCTATCTAAATGGCAATTTCACACGTTGCCATGTCTATACTGGCTTATTTTAAACAAAATAAGGTTAAACCAGAGCCGCGTTACACTGGCTGTCATTCAGCTGACCGGGGATGATTCTCAAATCAATTCAGCCTGATTGGCGTGCGTGCCTGAAACATTTGGACATATTTGCGGACTAATGTGCATAATTCCTTTTTTTTTTTTTTTTTTTTTTTTTTTTTTGGGCCCCCCCCCATTCCTGGGCCCGGGACAAAATACCCGTTTGTCCCCCCCTATCGGCGGGCCTGTGTGTTGGTGTCACAGGCTACTCGAACACATCCTCCTGTCCTCATATTTATCCACACAAATCCCAGTTAGTATGACTGGAGGAAAATAATGAGCGTCACTGGGAAAGTGCAGCTGCAAGGAATTGTGGGACGGAATTCTCTCCTTTCTTTCATCAAGTATGGTTCAGTGTATCCTGAGCTAAAGGAGATCTTAAGGGAAGAATTGAAGCTCCTTTCCTTAGCATTAGGAGAATTCGAACAGCTACTTCCAGGTCATCTCACTCAGTGAGGAACATTGAGAAGAACACCGTCCTTCAAACTTTAGTCTTACATGTCGGGACAAGATTTAATTATCTGGTCTTTACTAGGTCTTGAAATAAAGTAAATACAACCTCAGATGAACAACAGCACATTACGTTTGATACCCTGTCACAATTATATTAACAAAAGCTAAGCCAAAATGGATTTAAAAGATAAGTCCAACCTTACTGCTTCCCTGGGAATTAAGAGGTAAACTAGCAGCCAGATGCTACTAATCAAATGCACTTGATTGATTGATCGTCAGCAACACAGTTAACTCAACGCAATGGAGGAAAGACATCAGCAATGATCTCAGAGAAGCAGTTGTTGCTGCCTCTCAATCTGGGAGGGTTATAAGGCCATTTCCAAACAACTTTGACTCCATCTATCTACAGTGACGGTTTTCAGTCTTCCCAGGAGTGGACGTCCCACCAAGTTCACCCCGAAGTCAGATGCTCAGAGAAAATGCAAAAAACCCCACGTTAGCTACACCCCCGACTTTTCAGGCTTCAGTTAGCATTTCAGTTAGCGTGTTAAAGGTCAAAACAGTACAATCAGAAAAATGCTGAAGGAGTATGGTTTGTTTGGAATGGTTGCCAGAAGAAAGAAGAAAGTATTCCTATCTACTGCGACTATTGCACGTGTGCCAGTCTCATAGCAACTTTCTGATATCTCATTAAAACATTTCTGTTCTCGGAAATTACACTTTATTCAGAGGTTTTATTGAATTGTGTAATTTTTTTTGTGTTGGTCATTTTCAGTGCTTTCGGAAATGCTGCAAAGATAAATGTGATGACCAAAAAAAGGAATGTTCTCTTAGCTGAGCGCTGAAATTTTATGGCTTGACTGCACAAAGCCTTAAAGAGTCAGAACAGACTAAATCTAACATATTTTGCGACATAGTGAAATCACAGATGCAAACCAATCTTGTACCAGTAATCACATTGATATTAATTCATCTTCTGCAGCTCTGTAAAACCACATAGAGAATTTTTTAAACAGATTAAACAGAGCTTGCTTTTCAAGAGAGCACTGAAGGCTGAGAGTTTACGCGGAGCCGTTGTCATATCGCGCTTGTTGAACTGCTCATCTGCAAACAGCTCAACGGGGCGCATGCAGACAGCAGCTTCCCTCCCTCACACTCTCTGCCGTCCCATTGCTGCCTAAATGGCCAGGAGCATCCACGTGCTTGCAGTCCGTCCCTGCTCAAGGTCTCATGTTGTGATATGATACGGAAAAACACAGTGTGCACGTTGTGCGTGTGCACTTTAATTGCCCTCTCACTTATTCTACTGTAAAATCCTCATCTCCCCAGACAGTTCAGTAAGGATTCGTCACAGTTTTTTTTGTTGTTGTTGTATTTGTTTTCCGTTCCAAAGACAAATACTCTGTAACCATTTGTGGTGCTAATGGAGCTTTGGGTAATTTGCACATTTTGATTGCCATTACTTTTTCATGGTGTGGATGTCCGTGTGGATATAGCGGACCAGTGTGTGCTGTTGTTCTGCTGAGAGGAGGAGAGTGAGACATGATTTATTTACTGTGCCCTGCTGTATCATGTGTTTTACATGCAGCAACTCCCCATTTCTTCTTTTTGATGAGGCAGAGAAATGGGGCTGCAGCTCACCGGGTGGTTTTTAGCAGCAGGGTGATGTGTCTTGCTCTGTTTATCTGGCCGTGCCTCTGCAGACTAAACCTGAAAGGCTGAATCCCAGAGCGCTCTGTCCTTTTTAGTCCTCTTGCCAGGTTTGCCTCTCTCCAGACTATATGTCTCCTCCTCTATCTCACCTTGTTTGGCAGTCTCCCTCTTAACCTATAATCTAATGCCCTTAACGTCTCTCCTCTGTAGCCATTTTCTTTTGTTCCTCTTTTTTTTTGCTGTTCCTTTGCTGTTCTCCACAGCCTCAGGGTCTGAATCATTTATTACACGAGTAGTGAAGGATGCAGTCCTTTTGCACTCCAAAGCGTGTGCAGTCGTATGTGGGTTCATGGATAAACAGGGCAATCTGCAGCATGGAGACCAAAGAGAAGTCATGTTGTGCAAGCTGGGATGAGTGAGGGGGGCATGTCTCATCACTGACCTGATAAACGTTGAGAGGCTCTGTGTGTGTGTGTGTGTGTTTGTGTGTGTGTAAGTGAATGTGTATCTGCTCTGAGTTGTAAATCAAGGTTACTGTAGTCAGAAAGTAACGTCCTTCTGTTCTCCTTGCTCCAGATTATCCTGCAGAGTCTTTTTCCAATCCTCTGTAAGAAATATGCCACATTTATAAATAAAGGCCTGCGTTAAGATTCTGTTCACATGAAGAAATGTTGTAGAAACACATTTCCTGCAGAGATATCAGCTGATTCGGCACAGAGTTGCTAAACTGTTAGTTGATGGAAAAAACAAACCTGTATGTTAATCATTGTTCCTGTTTTATGTCATTGTTTAGCGGGGGTTTCTGGACTGTTTTGGACATTATATTTGCCTCTAGCAAAATACGACAGTCATTATGAACAAATGTATTACAACCGAAATACCACTTTCCAATCAGTAGTCAAACACAGAGTAATTAATCACTAAAATAACTCTTTGTTTCCATGTTATCGCGTCTGCGATATGAGGGATGTGAGGAAAATGTGCTTGCTGCTGTTGTGATATTGATTGTGACCACAGAGCCAAAGGCTAGGCTAACTTGTGAATCAAGAATGCAGGAAAGATTATGAACATGACATTGTCGTTTCTTTAACTACCAGCCTAGAAAAAGAAGACAAGAAAATGTGCTATATTGTGATAATGATTATCAGATTTATGGCAGGTATTCCAGAGAGAAAATTCAGAGGGCATGTGCCAAGCATGTCAGTTATTTAACAGCTAGTGCAGGAGTGCCTAGAATTTATTCCTGCTGTTCCAGTAACTTAGCAAAAAAGGTGGAAAAATGACAGTTTCTGGGATTTCTCAGCATTATAACAAGCTGAAGGCATCGCTGGGGTAGTTTTGTTTTACTCACGAATAAGAAATGCAATGGACAGACGTTAAGTAACGTTTCCAATATTGTTTCTTCAAGAGTGCTGTTCTGTTTTTTTGTATTGATAAGGGTCTTGTTTGTTCATTTTACATATAAAGTCATCTAATACTGAGTCTGGGATTATATATACAAGATTTTCAAAAGATAGATTCAATATGAAGTGAGAAGTTGAGACGAAGCTCGCTGGCTAATGTAGACTGGCTATCAGAGTTTTTTCTGTAGCAAACTAGGAAAAAAACATGATCTTACTTTACACTGAGGATTAATTTAAGCAGAAAGATTTCCCCATCTCTGAGGCAGATATCCTCAGACAAACACTGACATGCACTCTAACTCCTGCCAGGTTTTCTGTCAGCCTTCCAGGCATCTACCGGTTTGAAGTGCCCTTGTGCAAGACAGTAAATCCCTACCAGCTCCAGTGGTGCTGCTTTGTAGCTGTAAGGATTGTGCATTATTCATGGAGCTCATGTTCTTTCTTAACTATGTGCCCTCATCAGATGAGCGCGAAGCAGTTCAGAAGAAGACCTTTACTAAATGGGTCAACTCAATCCTTTCCCGAGTGGGCTGTCGCATCTCTGACCTCTACCTGGACCTGCGGGATGGACGTATGCTCATTAAACTGTTGGAAGTGCTGTCTGGTGAACGACTGGTAAGAAGTTATTCTGTCTCAGCTTACATTTGATCCTCTGCGTTTTCGATATTCTTTGTATCTACTGCGACTCTCTTGTGGTCCCTCCTATAACAAATGTTCTTTTTCCACGTTTGGCTTTCTCTGTAGCCAAAACCCACAAAAGGCCGAATGCGTATCCACTGTTTGGAAAATGTGGACAAAGCCCTGCAGTTTCTCAAAGAGCAGAGGGTCCACCTGGAGAACATGGGATCCCACGACATTGTCGATGGCAACCATCGCCTCATCCTCGGACTCATTTGGACCATCATCCTGCGTTTCCAGGTAAACCGAGGACGGGAGCTTCAGCTGAAGGCCGTGCTGAATTCAGAAATGTATTTTACAAGCTTTAAAACCTCCAGGTCACATAAACAATGGGCACTCAGAACTGTTAGATACTTACATTACAGGTCACAGCAGTGCAACAGCTAATTCAGAGCAACCTGGCCCACTTTAATGACCTCATCAAAGACAATTCAGCATCTACCGTCTCATTCCTCTGGTTTAATGGTGGTTCAAAATGACTTACTGCAGATAGGAGAGCCCAGATCAGATAAATCCAATGGTGAAGAAACCATAATGGTAACATGGGTAGGTAACTTGAAGTATGGAACGAACAAACAAAAAAAGCCCAACTAAATAACGAGTAAATGACGTTCAAATGCTATCTGCAATGTTACATACATCACAATACTAAAGACATGTGGTGCAAGGTTTTAAAGGTGATTGTACTGTATTGTTGTTTTAGAGTGGCTGCACGGTGGTGTGGTGGTTAGCACTGTTGCCTCACAGCAAGAAGGTTCCAGGTTCAACACCCAGCTGGGGCCTTTCTGTGTGGAGTTTGCATGTTCTCCCCGTGTATGCGTGGGTTCTCTCCGGGTACTCCGGCTTCCTCCCACTGTCCAAAAAATCATGCATGTTAGGTTGATCACCTGCTGGTGGTGGTCGGAGGGGCCGATGGCGCCAGTGCATGGCAGCCTCGCCTCCGTCAGTGTGCCCCAGGGCAGCTGTGGCTACAATCCAGTAGTCTGCCACCATCAGCATAGCACTTTGAGATTCCGTATGAAATGAAAAGTGCTTTACAAATGTAATTGATTATTGTTATGGTTAAAATGTGCAAAATGACTTCTGGAGTGTATTTGTTTTTTCAATACAATCCTTATAATATACAAATAACAATGAGAGCTAATTATGTTAGGAGGCCCTTCAGTGTTTAATTCATTGTACATTACCTTAATTATGCAGCAGTGTTAGACAAATACTGTATATACTGCACACTGCTCTATACATGTGTAAACCGTATACCACAATGAACTGAAATACGATAGTGGACTGTTTACAGAAGGGGCCAACTCTAATTAATTTTGTTGTCAATGTGCAATAACAGATAGAGCACTAATCAACAAAAGCATTCAGAGATCGTATCAACTGCTTTCGTCCCAGTTCCAGTTCCTTACAATAATTTATGTGGGATCCTCATTTAGTGATGCTCCAATTCTCGACTAGGTTTCATGTAACTTGGCTTTGTAGATTTGGTGTAAACTTGGTCATACACTAATAAAGGAAAGTCAACAATCACACGCCTCCACCTTGGCAGGGGTAAGGAAACATAATAGAACATTCATTTAAATTAACTTTAATGTCCTTTTACATATATTTATTTTATTATCTTTATTGATTTCTTTTGTTGTGTATTTTATATAACCCTATTCTTTTAACTGTTAGCTCCTCCTCCCCCTTCCCTTTATCGAGCCTCTGCTCGTTCAGGCTGCTATTGAAAATAAGAATTTTTCTTCTTAATTGCTTGCCTGGTTAAATAAATAAAGGTAAATAACATGTAGATACTCTGACAGAATGGACTATTTTTTTGGGATTCAGCCACGTTACATGTCTGTCACATTGACTCAATGGGATTCCAGTCATTTGTCCAACCACTTCAACCTTTACAATGCAGTACTTCATAAATATCCATATGTTTGGTGTGATTGAACCTGCAGTTTTTAATAGATGCGTCTCTGATGCGTCTCTGTCAGTTGTTTAGTTTCACTTGTGTGCTCGGGCACGTTGCACAGACACAGAAAAACTGCCAGCTTTAGGATGTTTACGATTATTCCTTTTTCTTGGAGACGATGCATTCAGGTTCCAGCCATTATCATCAGAAACACATCCAAAACATCAGAACATGTCTGTTCGACTCTTTTATCTTCTCGGAGGGGCCACATATTTATTTTTAATTTGACAGCAACATTGTTATTTTTAGATATGATAGTTCAAAGAATACGGTCTGGTGCATTATTCAGCCTTTTCAAACACGGGAAAAAAAAAAATATATAAAAAAAAAAAATTTAAAAAAAAGGAATCGGAAAGAAAGGAGTTAGCATGTCTTGTCTGTTTCTTTCCATCTGCATAAACCAAGGAGAACCAAAGCTGGCTAAATTTAGCGCTCTCTCAGGGCCTGTCTCTCAGATCACATCACTGCTCCAATTACTGGCCCACCGTGTGGGAAAAAATAAGAAATTCAGTCATTGCCACCAATTTCTCTATCCACTGGATCTGGATAGTTTTGTGAGGACCCAGCCTGACTTATAACATTAATCTTATGTCACTTGAGATTGTTTTTGTGTTACACAAAGAAAAACCAGATCAAGTAACAAAATGTTCCCTGTGGTGCATCGAGTTAGCGACCTGATAGGCTAGGCTTTTACTTGTTCTTCTTTCACTGTAAACAAAAGAGATTAGTTAAGTTTCATTATTTACAATCCAGCTGTGGTTGTTGTTCTTCAACAGATCCAGGACATTATTGTGGAAACAGGCCAGGAGGACCAGAAGGAGACACGCTCAGCTAAAGATGCTCTTCTTCTGTGGTGTCAAATGAAAACTGCAGGGTAAGTGCTTTATGTGAACTTTAGCATCAGCAAGCTGCTGTAAATATCCTGTGAGAGTTATTATGCGAATGTGCAACCAGGTGTACATCTGTTAGTACGTAAAATGCTACAATGCAGAATTCTCTGTTTTATTTCTTTAAATAGTCATGCAGTGTATCTTTGAGAATCCACGTCATTACTTTTTTTTGTAGATGCAACTTATTATGGTTTAAAAAAAATAACAAAGTCCATGGTTTGAATTCAAAGTTTTGCACGAGTTACTAAAGTTGTTTCGTGACTTTAAGCTACAGTGACAAAAGATTCTGAGTTTTGAATGAGCACAAGCCGAACAAGACCAACACAGTGATGCAAAACAGGAGCTCTGCAGGAATGTTTCATTAGTGGCGTCTGCTCACTCATGTTTTACAGGTACCCTAATGTCAACATCACAAACTTCACCACCAGCTGGAAAGACGGCATGGCCTTCAACGCTCTCATACACAAACACCGGTAAGGCGAGATGAATGACAAAAACAGCTCTCACCAGGTCTGAAATGTAAACACACGAGAGGCCGGCCTGCTCAGTGTCTCTCCTCCTCGTTCTACTTCATGTCTCACACCGTCTCGCCGCTTTTGCTCTCAAATCCTAGGCCAGATCTGGTGGACTATGACAAATTAAAGAGGTCAAATCCGACCCACAATCTTCAGAACGCCTTCAACGTGGCAGAGCAGAAGCTTGATGTGACGAAACTCTTGGACCCAGAAGGCGAGTGACTGGCTGAAGCTGTGCCTTTATGTGGAACTGAATGTTTATGAGCATTAATCCTGGCGGGAAACAAAAGATCAGGATTCTCTCTTGTTGGCCGTGACTGACTTGCTTGCCATTTTGTTTCTTAGATGTGTTCACAGAGAACCCGGATGAGAAGTCCATCATCACATATGTTGTGGCATTTTATCACTACTTCTCAAAGATGAAGCAGCTCGCTGTTGAGGGAAAGAGAGTGGGAAAGGTGAGACGGAAACACGGCACACACTCATCAGTTTGCTGATAACCTGCTCCCTTGTTTACCTTTTGCCCTCCTTTTCCAGGTTCTGGATCATGCCATCGAGACTGAGAAGATGATCGATAAGTATGAGACGCTGGCGTCAGACCTGCTGAGGTGGATCGAGCAAACCATCATCGTCCTGAACAACCGGAAACTTGCCAACTCTCTGAGTGGAGTCCAGCAGCAACTTCAGGCATTCAACACCTACCGCACAGTAGAGAAGCCACCCAAGTGAGTCAAGCTTCTTGTCTAATCTGCATCATTTGTCGTGACCTTGATAGTATTTCTGTTCAACCCTATCATGCACATTTCTATTTTGAACTGGCCTCTACATGAACCGGCCTCTACAGGGCATCCTATGGCCGAAGAGTAACCTTTGTTGTCTCTCAGATTCCAGGAAAAAGGGAATCTTGAGGTGCTGCTCTTCACCATCCATAGTCGCATGAGGGCCAACAACCAGAGGGTTTACACGCCTAAAGAGGGAGCCCTGGTTTCAGATATCAACAGGGTGAGATTTTGTTGCAGAGCAGTTTTTATTAAGGAAAGCCTCTCTGTGTCTGTTGATTTCAGGCATCCAGCATGTTTAGATAGAGAAATGCTTTCAATTAGCAAATCATAAGCCCACAGCAGCAAATAAGCAACAACGCCCCGGCCTTTTATTGTAATAAAACTTACTGAACAATACAACAAAAACCGTCCATTGAAGAATATTGAAGTCTGACTGCTCAGCAGGAACATGACACTAAAAAATAAACTGTATCCAGATGGGAAAGTCTGGGATTTCTTTTTCTTTCAGGTATCAAGAGACAAATCAAGATCAGTCCAGATGTTCTGTGATCTCTGAGTTCTCCATCTTGGATGGGATCAGAAGCTGTTGATATTAAGACAACCAGCCACCAAAGATTAAAAACACTCAGGATGCCTCTCATCTTCTGTGTGCAGGCGTGGGAGCGTCTGGAGAGGGCGGAGCACGAGCGGGAGCGTGTCCTGAGAGACGAGCTGATCAGGCAGGAGAAGCTGGAACAGATGGCACGAAGGTTCGACAGGAAGGCTGCCATGAGGGAGACTTGGCTCCTGGAGAACCAGAGATTAGTGGCTCAGGTGAGCTGATCTTTAATGTTTAAATGTCTTGTTCAACATTCGTTGAATCTATCCTTAAGCTTTATCGTATGTTGGTTGTCAAGTGGCAGTGGTTCTTTGTTACGGCTCCTATGTCTCAGATTAATTATCTAACGGTAAGTTTTCTTTTTTTGTTTTGTTTAATTAAGTGAAACAGCAGGTTGCCTGCCCACCAAAGTTATCCACATAGGGGGGGGGGAGTGAAACAGAGACAGGTTGTCCTGAAAACATGGGGAGATGAAACAAACTAAATGATGTCAGCTGCAAATAAAAAGTAGCAACTTACTTATGAGAAAAATCGATTTTTTTTTGGTCAGTTAAAAAGTTCTATTCAGTTAAATTGTCCAAATTTTTTATCAAAATTAAAAGAACTTGACACCTGTATGTTACCTATTAAACGACTTTAATATTGTGACTGATGTATTTATGTGCAAACATCATTTTAGTGATGAAGTAGTTGGAGTAATTTGAGCTAATTTCACCACGTTTGAGTAGTTTTCTGAGTAGATGTCATCAAAGTTCCTTACATGTTTCATTACTTTAATCTTATTATTGGAAATAATATTAAAGTTAAGTACCTATAAATCCCCCTCTGCTCTTTGCTCCACAGGATAATTTTGGCTATGACCTGCCAGCAGTTGAAGCGGCAAAAAAGAAGCACGATGCTATCGAGACGGACATTGCTGCATATGAGGAGCGTGTTCAGGCCCTGGTGGACATATCAAAGGAGCTGGAGTCTGAGCGTTACCATGACACCAAACGAATCGACGCGCGCAAAGACAACGTCCTGCGTCTGTGGGACTACTTGCAGGAGCTGCTGAAGGCTCGAAGAGGCCGCCTGGATAAGAACCTGACCCTGCAGAGGATCTTCCAGGAGATGCTGCACATCATCAGCTGGATGGATGAAATGAAGGTACACAGAAGAGTTGAATGTGTACATGCAGTTCAGATCTTTATCTTCTAAACACTGAGTGAAACAAATGGTGTCTCTCTCTCCTCAGGCTCGGCTGCTTTCCCCTGACTTTGGGAAACACTTGTTAGAGGTGGAGGACTTGTTACAAAAACACGCGCTGTTAGAAAATGACATTGCTCTGCAGGCAGACAGGGTACAGAGCGCCAGTGCTGCTGCTCTGAAGTTTGCCAATGGAGACAGTAAGTACTACAGCTTACTGTGCCCTGTGGAAAAATTGCACCATGAATTAAAGAATATTGTAGTTATTATGTCTGCATCTTTAGTTTAGTTATTACAGTGCTAAAAATTCAAAGAGTGCAATTAGTATAAATTTTAGCACTGTAAAACGAACACAATCAATGGTCCTGCATGTGTGAAGCTTGTTCTACTCAGAGTTGATTTTGTTGTCTATAACTGCAGAAGATATGGTGTTTTGTTTGTTTAAACCATATGCAAAAATGGGTGTCATTTACGTGTTAAATGTAATACATTTCACTTCATGACTTCTGAGCTATGCAAACACATAAAGTGAAATACATTAATGTAAAATATACAGACATTTCTTTGTGCTTTCTTTCCTCCCCAGGCTATAAGCCATGTGATCCTCAGGTGATCCGTGACAGGGTGCAGCACCTGGAACTGTGCTACCAGGAGCTTTGTGCTCTGGCTGCCCAGCGAAGAGCTCGCTTGGAGCAGTCTCGCCGCTTCTGGTACTTCTTGTGGGAGGTGACGGAGCTGGAGAGCTGGATCAGGGAGAAAGAGCACATTTTCTCTTCCCTCGACTACGGCAAGGACCTGACGAGTGTGCTGGTGCTCCAGAGCAAACACAGCGCCTTTGAGGACGAGCTCAGAGCCCGTCGCGCCAACCTGCAGCAGATTTTGGCTGAGGGGGGAAACATGATCCAAGCAAAGCACTTCGGCTCGCCAAAGATTCAAGAGTGCATGGACGACATCAGGAGGCAGTGGCAGCAGCTCGAGGAACTGGCTGCGTTTCGAAAGCAGAACCTCAAGGATACCCAGACGTTCTTCCAGTTTCAGGGAGATGCTGATGAACTCATGGCCTGGCTGCTGGATGCCAAGAGGCAGATGACCAGCGACGATGTTGGCCATGATGAGTACACAACTCAGAGGCAACTGAAAAAGCACAACAACCTGAAGAATGAAGCAATAAAGAACGGAGCCACTATTGAGGCTCTATCCAAGCAGGCCAACGCGCTGCCAGAGGAGCTACAAAACACCCCTGACATCCAGAGACGTCTGAAAGACATCAAGGACCTTTACATGGAGCTCCTGTCTCTGGCTGACCTGAGACAGAAGAAGCTAGATGACGCCATGTCTCTGTACATCATCTTCAGTGAGACAGATGCCTGTGAGCTCTGGATGGGCCAGAAAGAGACGTGGTTGGTGGGCTTAGAGGTGCCCGAGAAGCTGGAGGATCTGGAAGTAGTACAAAACAGGTATACATGAGAGATGATGTTGTCTAGCACCCATCACTAAGATTTTCACAACACCGATAACTATCAAACATTCAGAAACGATCGCTCAAAGACGAGCTTATTGGTTTGTAGCTTTTTTTCTTTTTTCCAAAATTCTTTTAGATCCAATGTGTTGATGTGTCATGTTGATTTTGCTCCTGTTATTTTAACACTATCCCTGTTTGCAGGTTAAGCATTTTAGCTCAAGATATGGCAAACGTTCAGTCAAGAGTAGATGACGTCAACAGAGCCGTAAAACAGCTTGAAGACGGCAGACACCCTCGCACCAAAGACGTCAAGGAATGTCAGGCGCGACTGAACAAGAGGTGCTTTTAATGAGCAGTTCAGCTGTTCTTGGGAAGATGATTCTGATATTTGTGCCTCTTGAAGCTCATACAAAGTTCCGATAAAACTTTACTGTGTAGACTGTATAGATCCAATCTATAGACCAGGGTTAGGGTTTTGTGAAAGGATGATGTAGCTTAGCACTGATAACACATTGGTGTGCACTCGGGGGTATTTTCTCAATTCTTAGCAATCTCTTGTGCACAGCAGCACATACTGAAATTTATCTGCAAGGAGGCAGGCAATGAAGCATATGCGGTGAATAGATTTACATTATCTTTTGATCAATCTACCCTGGTTTAGTCAAAATAAAGCAAGTTTCTTTACAATATCTATTTGTATAGTTTTCACAGAAAATTAAGAATATCATGCATTCCCAAAGATGTTTTTTTAAACATTAACAAGAATATTAAGGCCATTTAAACCTTCATTGATTTATTATTTTCCAGATGGGAGGCCTTCAAGGCAATGGTGGAGGAGAAGAAGAGGAAAACAGATTCAGCTGTTAGTCTGAACAACTATGGTTTGGAGTGTGACGAGACTGAAACCTGGATCAAAGACAAGACACGTGTGATCGAGTCCACACAGGACTTGGGCAATGACTTGGCAGCAGTCATGACCATCCAGAGGAAACTGTTTGGCATGGAGAGAGATTTAGCCGCCATTGACACCAAACTTACCTTCCTGAGAAAAGAGGCCGACCAGCTGGCTCAGGATCATCCGGAGAACGCAGCAGATATCTTTGCTCGCAGAGGACAGCTAGACGCTGCCTGGGACGCGCTTCGAAAGACCCTGAGTGACCGCGAGGAGTCTTTGGGTGAGGTGAGCAAGTTACAGAGCTTCCTGCAAGAAATGGACGACTTCCAGTCCTGGCTTTTCAAAAGTCAGAAAGCCGTGGCATCTGAGGACATGCCCACCACGTTGCCAGAGGCCGAGGAGCTGCTGAGTCTTCACGACGCCCTGCTTGAAGATATAGGCAACCATGAGGAGGACTATCATCGTGTGAGGGACACCGGGGCCCAGGTCACGCTGGGTCAAGAGGAAGATCCTCAGTACCAGCAGCTGGAGCAGAGGCTGAAGGGCCTGGACCGTGGCTGGTATGAGCTCCAGAAAATTTGGGACAGTCGCAAGAGCTTCCTGGACCAGGGTCTGGGCTTCCAACAGTTCATGAGGGATGGCAAAGCTGTAGAGGCCATCCTCAATAACCAGGTACTGCACAGGGCTTGTCTTAATGTTGTATTAGTTAAGGTGGAAGAGTTCAGCAAACACGTAAATCATGTGTTTGCGACACTACAGGCTGTTGTTTATGGAAGAATGCTGTGCAGTCGGTTCCAACACTGCATGTTTGTCATATGATGCGGCCAGCAGGTTTTAAGATTTCAAGACTCCGTCTCTTTCATTTTCTTTGACTTTTGCCAACCCCATGATGGCTGTTTTGTTGCAGGAGTATACGCTGGCCCACATAGACAAGCCTGACACCTTGGACGGGGCAGAGAAGGCTCTGAAGAAGCACGAGGACTTTGTGAGCACCATGGAGGCCAACGAGGACAAGATTGATGGCGCTCTGCAGGGTGGACAGCGGCTGGTGGACAGCAACAACCTGTACTCAGGGAAGGTTCAGGAGAAAATGGACTCAATCGGTGACAGGTATGTTGTCACGGTGTCTGATCAGTTTTAGCCAGTGAAGTGTCGTCCATCGAGCAGCCGAGTAGTAGAAAAAAAGACTTTTGATTGAATTTTGAACTTGATTTCAACCATATGTGATGACAACAGACAAACAGATAGATAGGTGAATAGATATTTCATAAATCCTACCAGGGTAAATGCTCGATAGTGATTATGAACATTCTGTGAGATGATAACGTAAAATCTAAAGCTTCTTCACTTAGGCACCAGCAGAGGTACTGATCTTATGCAGGAAGTATCTTTCCATTTTCTTCAGAGTACCGACTCAGCAGTGAAAAGGCTTTCTTACCGCTGTGTTGTTGGCCTTAACAGGAGGCGGTACAGAGGGCACACGGGGGCTACTCCCATTACCTCCTACTGTTCAGCTTGATAGACAGGCACCTGCAATAATGGGTATTGATCTGTAAGTGAGAGCTGTTCTTCACAGTGAAGCAGAGGAACAGATGACTTTCTTTCAGTGGAGGAGCTCACGTGGATTA
Organism: Odontesthes bonariensis; assembly: GCF_027942865.1. Taxonomy (NCBI): domain Eukaryota; kingdom Metazoa; phylum Chordata; class Actinopteri; order Atheriniformes; family Atherinopsidae; genus Odontesthes; species Odontesthes bonariensis. The sequence continues at coordinate 21,551,865 of NC_134522.1, read as the reverse complement.
GTGTAATGCATCCTGTTTGCATGATGTCACAGGGGCCTCTGTTTGAGAAGAGGAAAGAATTACTCTGCCTGAAACTGTATTTTGATGTGCTGTCTGCCCTTGCTTTGCGTTTGCTCCTCAGGCGTAGCAAGAATAAAAGACGAGCTGAGGAGGTGTCTGATAAGCTCAGAGATAACCGTGACCTGCAGCACTTCTTGCAAAACACTCAAGATGTGAGTTTTCTTTTCAGTTTATTGTTCATGCAGTGGTAAGGACACGTCAGTTGGTACCTAAATAATTAGCTAAATCATTACTTTAGTTACACTTGACATTATGATGTTTATCTCTTTTTAACACCTGTACTATTTTCCAAATACATTTTGCTGTGTTGATTATAACACAGTGTTCTTATAACACTGGATTCAATTTGGGATCGGGACCCCATTTTTGCTAAGTGGCCCTCCGCACAGACTTTAAAAGCTCACGTTTTGACGACTTTCCAGAGTTTCGTTACCATTCGTGCGTTCATCTATGCTGTTCACTGACCAAAGACAGAAGACCGGAACATCAATCGACTTTGCTCATGATAATCTTTGTTTCTCGCCATGCTTCAGCTGACTGTGTGGATCAATGAGAAGATGCTAACAGCCCAGGACACTTCGTATGATGAGGCCAGGAACCTCCACAGCAAGTGGCTCAAACATCAGGCCTTCATGGCTGAGCTGGGCTCCAACAAGGACTGGCTCAACAAAGTAGATCAGGTGAGGGAAAGCTGCATGTTGTTTTTATTTCAGAGATTACATTAACCTTTTTACCTACTCCTGAACTATAATGAAACCAAAAGAGCTACTTTATACAGCACCTAATTAAGCGAGCTAATTAGCTTAAACAATGTATAAATCAAAATCAAATCAAATTTATTTATAAAGCACATTTCGTATACAAACAATTCAAAGTGCTTTACATAAAATAAAAGCATTGCAGCAGGGAGTGGAAGAAGCATTAAAAATAAATAAAAGAATATAAAGAGAAACTAATAAAATCATTTAAATGAATTTAAAAACAAGCAAAAGTCAAGATAAGTTAAAAGATATTGTGCAGATATACTGACTAAAGATATTCTGCTATTACAGTAAGTAAGTGCATAGCATGTGTAGCATGAAATATTACTTAAAGGGTCATCAAACTAATTTAGATAAATAAATGGAATAGATTGAAATAAAAATGTATGACTTAATGTCAAAGATTAAAACAGTTCTGAAGTTCTCAGGATATACAACTATAAAGTTTCTAAAGGCTCTAGCATGGTTGCCGCGTCTGCTCGCACGAGCGGTGTTGATGACGTCACGAGTTCGTGCCCGCCATAGGACCCTATATAGTGGCGCAAGTCGATGCGCCAGTAGTTGCAATTTTCTCCGTCACAGAGGTGGCGCTGCCAGGTGAAGGTTACCTCTACTCTACAACCACGAAAGTGGAGAAGAAAACAATGCCGCTGTCAAGAGCAAGAATACTGTAATTAATGATACTGCTGCAGTTTTCGGATCATTTTAATTTTTTAATTCAGTTAAAAGAGGTGAAGGTTTGAAGCCCCCGGCATCAACAGAGTCTCTGCCCTCTTCTTTGCCTTCACGTATCTGTCCCGTAGCTTCTTCCACACATTCTTACAGAACTCTCCCTCTTTCCCCAAAGTTCTGCCCATCTCTGTGCACCAGTTTTGGGAGTTTACGTGCTCCCTGTGCTGTTTCACTGCAGTTTCGTACAGCTGCCTGTACAAATGCACCTCCTCACTGAGCCTGGTCTCACAACGGTCCATCCGGTTCGTTATGCTCGGCGCCGCCAAGTTACAAAAATCGACTGGTGCACGACAACGCGCTGCGCCGTCTTTTCAAGGGAAGCGCCAGGCCTGAAACGTCATTTTGACATCACGGTGCGACACCGCCGTGACAGACGCGGCAACCATGCTACCGCCTTAATGATCCAGGTTTTGAGCTATTATCTCAGACATGAATGAATCGCACATAAGAAAGTCATATTTGCAGAATGGGTGTCCAACTTACTGTGGATCATTTACAGACAGGCCGCGCTCAGATTGTGCCGCACAAACCTTTTTTATTCTCTTTTTTAGTCTTTTTAAGCACATATTTGAACAAACAACAGAAATTCTTGGGTAAATCACAATAGATATTTGTATTTACATGTGTACAGAAATTTAAAAAGTACATATAAACATATAATGCCTCTTTTAGAGCGTTTTGAAAACGAGATCTCCTTTCTTCTTGTGGGTGCAGGAGGGTCAGGAACTCATGGAGTCCAAGCCTGAATTTGAGCCTATTGTCAAGGAGCGTCTGGCCAAGCTCCATGAGCTGTGGGACAAACTGGAGTCCACCACTCAGGAGAAGGCTCGGCTGCTGTTTGATGCCAACCGCTCTGAGCTTTTCGACCAGAGTCTGGCTGACATGAAGAAGTGGCTGGGAGAGCTGCAGCAGCAGTTACAGAGCGGAGACGAGGAGGTGAAAGACCTGACCAAGGCCAACATCCTGCTGAAAAAGCATCAGGTCTGTATCACGTGTAACTATAATGTACATATATTAGATTTGTCTGCACATTGTCTCTGCAGCTCTTGTTCATACATGCATTTCTTTGGATGTGTGTTTTCTGTGGGCGTCTGAACTTAAATGTGTGAAAGAAACATTGTATTTGTCTGGAATAAGTAAAACACAAGTTCTAATAAATTATATTTAGTGTTACTTTTACAAAAACCTTAGTGTGATCTGTTCTATGCATTGTTGTCATAAAAGTTTACACGAGTGAAAAAACTGTCTGCATCCTGATCAGGCTACTGAAAGACGATTAATCTTTTTTTCTCTCATCACGTTTACCCACTCCAGATGACAGAGAACCAGGTCCGTGACCGGGCGCGGGAGCTGGAGGAGCTCCAGGAGGCTGTCAGGAAGCATGGCGGTGCGAGGGAAGACCAGCCGGAGCTGGAGGCTGAGCAGCAGGCCCTGCAGGGGGAGTTCCAGACGCTCCGCACACCACTGACCCAACGCAGGAGCAAACTTGAGGCAGCCAAAGCTGTCCATCAGTTCTACAGAGACCTTGCTGATGAGCTTGTAAGCGTAGATCCTATTTCGCAGCAAAAATGATGGTGTCAAAATCCTCAAAACACACAACAGGATTAATAACTCAAAAACAGAATAACGAGGTTCGGACTTTAACATATAAAGAACCTGAAGCACTTTCTGCACGTGTGCAGGAACACTTGCATGTTGCAGCAGCTCTTAATGCGAGGTAAAGTGGTTGGATTAACGGTGGCTACCGGACAACAGTGAGAAACGCTCGGGGCAGCTTAAAAGCTATCGAAGCCTTAAAAAGGTCTTTTGATGTCTCCGTGAAATTGATACTTCTTTAGATCAGCGTTAAAATCTTGAATCGTATTACTGTTTCACTGCTTGAATCCTCTTTAGCCAGATTTACTGTTTGAGGGCCTTGAAACATTTTGGGAAGGAGTAAAATTCTGTACGAGGGAGATAGTTTTAGTAGTATATATAAAATTGGTGGACATAAGAGAGCTATAAAGCAATTTCTCAAATTCTGATTTTTCCATCCTTATCCTTATCTTTTTCGTCTTCTCCATCTCTTTCAGCTCTGGATTGAGGAGAGGATGCCCCTGGCAATGTCACAAGAGCATGGCAACAATCTTCAAACGGTGCAAATGCTGTTAAAAAAGAACCAGGTAGGGATTTTTCTGTGCAAAATGTGTGGTTAGTCCGTTGCATCAGTTAGTTTACCTTCTTCATCAATAACTTATCTGTAAAATGTTGTACAAATGCCCTTCACACTCTCCTAGAGGTTAAACCGAAGCCTTTGAATTTGAGTTTACACGTTTACATGACAAAGAAAAGCAACTTCTCCTTTTCTCTAATCTACAAGCAGAAAATACAAAGTTTCTGCTTGAAAAAAATGGTAAAACTGTTAGCATTTCCATGGTGGATAATGGAATCACATAATTGACTACTTGCTCAGCCGTTTCAACTTTTTTTTGTTTAAGTATTAAAGTGAGGTACATTCACTGTCTCTTCGTGGTCCATCAGACATTGCAGAGGGAGATCGAGGGACACCAGCCTCGCGTTGACGAAGTACTCGAGCGAGGAAGTAGGATGGCAGCAGCTGCCGGCGCAGAGGGCAGACCGGAGGCAGAGCGAATCACAGACCAGCTGAAGGAGCTGGAGGAGGCGTGGGCCCGGCTGCAGGATGAGATGGCCAAGCGCCGGGAGAGGCTGAATGGTTCCAACTCGGTCCAGCAGTATTACAATGACGCCGACGAAGCCGAGGCCTGGATAGGGGAGCAGGAGCTCTACATGATTGCAGACGAAAAAGCCAAGGTGAGGCTCAAAGGAGGTGTTGTGTGCTAGAGACTAAATAAATAAAGAGTGCTCATTAACTCAGTGGAGTTTCCACAGATGTCTAAAAATCTTATTATCTTAATGAAAGTAAAGCATATCAGTCTGTGCAAATAACAAGTGGCACTCAATTAATTAACATGATTACATGGTTTGTGTTCCCTTTAATTAAGATGATATGCTTTTGGGTGCCATCTACTCAAAGCTCATTTTGGAGTACTTTGTTTTGCTTTGATGCATAGACTCCTGTCTCCCATTAAAACATGTTTAATGTTTGTCTTAAACCACCCTCCTTCTTTTTCCTCTCTTCTTTTTATCTGTCCAGGATGAACAAAGTGCCATGCTGATGCTAAAGCGCCACATGATCCTGAAACAGGCAGTGGATGACCATGCCGACTCCATTCAGAGGCTGGCTGACCGTGCCCAAAAGATGTTTGCAGAGGACCATCCTAAGGGGTTTGTGCTTCAATGATTTGACACACGCACTGAAAAAAATTCCACTCAAACGTCTTGCGGTGATGCTAACTTACTCGTGTTGTTCCAGTCAGTTGTGGTTTAGGGTGATGAGAATGACAACCATGCAAAATGCACCTTTTAATCATGTGAATCTTCTAGGGAAGGCCTAAATCCGATCAGCTTAACCTGTTTTTCCTCTTCAAATTTTCCACCAAAATACCCGAATCGGATTTTATTCCATCGTCTCTAATGAATTTTGTTTGCAGGGAGGAGATCATCAGGCGACAGGGACAGGTGGATAAGCAGTATGCAGGATTGAAGGAGCTGGCAGAGGACCGCAGGAAGAAGCTGGATCACACCTACCACCACTTCCTGCTGAGCCGAGAGGTGGAGGACCTGGAACTGTGGATCGCAGAGAGAGACGTTGTGGCCTCCTCTCAGGAGATGGGTCAAGACCTGGACCATGTCACGGTACTATACTATATACAGAAAGAAAAACAGACATATCGCACAAGTAGATATACAGAGACGGGAACTGTGAACAAAATATAAGAATTACTGTCACAGTGTGGACAGAGACAGATGTTTTGTTTGGAGAGAGAAAATGAGAATAAGATTATTACATCGTTATACAGGCGCGTCAGTTTTCGTACTGATTTTAAAACTCTGCCACTTGTCTTTAAGGTGTCTAGAATTCCTATTTTCACAAGAGTAATGGACCCATTTTGACCATCTGGAAAAAAAAGATTTTCCAGAGCTGATGGCTCTATAGCCACAGCTTCACGAAAGGGGTTAATTCTCACTGCTCTCTCAGCTGCTTTAGATGAGACAGGCTCACGGGCTCAAACTCTATATTCAACCCAATGAGAAGCATGGGCAAAGGTTCACTCATTATACATCAGGATTGAATGTGACAGGGGAGGTAATTCATTGAAACCAAGCAGCTAATGATAATAGAAAGAGAAAACCACCAGGGGAGATTTCGGTTACAGTATTCTTTTACAATGTCTGCACATCACTTTCTAAATATCTATTGTAAGTCAAACATTTGCTCGTTATCTGCTGTAATTCCAGTTAGATAAAAATAATACAAGCTTATTGATATATATATCTTTTCTTGCCAGCTTTTAAGGGATAAATTCAGAGACTTTGCCCGGGAGACGGGGATGATGGGTCAGGAGCGAGTGGACATGGTCAACCAGACGATAGACGAGCTGATCGAATCTGGACACAGTGAGGCGGCCACCTTGGCAGAGTGGAAGGACGGCATAAATGAGAGCTGGGCTGATCTGTTGGAGCTCATCGACACTCGCGCTCAGCTCCTCACGGCATCTTACGAACTTCTCAAGTAAATCAAAAGAAATGTAGAAGCTATTGCACAGAGAGATGTCAAGTTATATCTTCTGATGGCATAAGAAAATGATGTCTAATCCTCAAATTCAATATTAGTTTTTCCAAATAAGATAATGACGTCTCGGCTGTGTGACATCACTAATCGAAATCAAATCGGGTAGCAAAATGCCATGATAATGACACATATGAGGATGCTGAGACACACTCTCTTTTCTCTCAGGTACTTTGATGACGGAAAGGAGCTGGTGGCTCAGATCCACGAGAAGCAGAAAGAGCTGCCTGATGATGTGGGTGAAGATTTCAGCAAAGCAGAATCCTTCCACAGAATGCACGCCGCCTTTGAGCGAAACATCACTGCTCTGGGCAAACAGGTACAACACAAGAGATCAATGCTTTTACTCTAAGGATACACAGCAGGGAGCTGCAGGAGGAAAACTTTGATGAGTCATACCTGGTGAGAGGTGCTGCAATATTTTGGCAACTGTGAAAAGTTTTATATGATATGGGATTAGAGTTATCAAAGTCAAAGCCGAGATAATCTGTATTTTTTTCGTATCGACAACACATTATTTTATGTTAGGTGCAAGGGAAGAGTGAGACATGAGATTTAGCAGCTCTCAGCTCTCGTTTTGGTTTTACACACGAGTCAAGCCACCCTTAAAACAAAATTGTCATGTATCATTGGAATAACATCTGTTAACCCACGAGTCGTCCTTCCTCCAGGTTCAAGAGTTCCAGGAGATGGCATCACGGCTGCATGCCCAGTACGCAGGGGAAAGAGCAAACGCTATCCAGGCCACGGCGAGAGAGGTGATGGAAGCCTGGAGGGGCCTGCTGGATGCTTCCGACGGCCGCCGGGCGCAGCTGGTGGACACGGCAGAGAAGTTCCGCTTCTTCAGCATGGCGCGGGACCTGATGGCCTGGATGGAGAGCATCATCCAGCAGATAGAGACTCAGGAGAAGCCCAGGTGAGCACACCTCGAACAGCGCGTGAGATATTCATTCAATCATTTCTGCTTGACTGAAATATCAACACTTATATATCAACACAATTTTTTTTTGCAAATTTCAATGAGAGGCTGTTATTCATTCCAATGGGAGAATGAGATGGAGTCAGCTGAAAAACAAACCAGAAATCTCTGGCTCTGAGTAATGAACTCTCATTTCATTTTTTCTACAGACAATGAGACATAGGTCAAATACACATATGAATAAAAAACACTCATTTATCTATTGTAATATAAAATCTAATTCAACCTTTGAGTGTTTCACATACATTTCAGTTCATGTAAATTTCAATAGCCAACAAAAATAGGGCCGTTGATTTTTGGATTGAGTGGGAGGACAGTTAAAGGAAGAATGACTTTTACACTGGGTATATTCCTGTGTGTACATTTTTCATTTTTGAGAGTTAATGCTACAATATTGTTGGCAAACTTCGCACATCACTCTACCCGTTACCACTCCAAACTCTTCTCTCCTTTGTATTAGGGATGTCTCATCCGTTGAGCTCCTGCAAAAGTATCACCAAGGGATCCGTTCGGAGATTGAAGCCAGGGGAGCCAAGTTCACGGACTGTATAGACCTTGGCAAGGCCCTGCTGACACGCAAGCACCGAGACTCTGCTGAGGTAAGGCCTTCGCAGCAAAGACAGCTTCTTTTCATACTCCGCCGGGCCTCAAACAGCCACTTTCATTAGATTTAATTACTTTTCTGGGAGTGATTGTTCCTGTCTGGCACAATGGAACCAATTGGGTTGCCACGATAGAAAAAAAATTCCACTTTTCTTACATCCATCAAGGAGACTATAAAGCAAACACTAATTACAAATGGAAACGCCAAAAGAATTTAAATAAGCAATTGACCCTGGCCTGAATTTAACGTACGGTTAATTACTTCACAATACTCATTTTTGTAGGATAATTTTGAAGGCAGTTTTGGGGTTGAATCGTTGAATATTGCCGATATGTAACCGCGACTATAACACTGCTCGTGTCAGATCAAAGAGAAGCTGGTGCTGGTGATGGAGAAGAGGAAGGAAATGATGTTCAAGTGGGACGACAGATGGGACTGGCTCCGACTCTGTGAGTGAAACGATGCTTACCTTATACCTCAACCTGAAAATAAATCCCGCTCGTAGATTACTCACATATCTGCCATGACTAGCTCGTGAAACATTGTGCAAATAAATATTTTTACATGAAAAAGCTTCATCGCTTCAGTATAAAAATCTCCTCCATGATCCTCGTTTCTAACAATACTTACCACATAATGCATCCCCCTATCGATAAACCTCATCTTATCGTAACATAAACAACTACAAAATCAAAGCTCGACAATTTAAAGGTAACTACCATATTGCCCCATATCACTCCTAAATGAGATGTGTACGTGCATGTATTCGAATGCAACAATATGAGAACATTTTGGAGAAAATAATGAACTGATGCCTCAAAAATGAGCTTAAAAAAAGCTGATGATAACGTGCTTTCATTGCATCCAGTGCTGGAGGTGTGTCAATTTGCACGAGATGCTTCGGTGGCGGAGGCCTGGCTGATCGCTCAGGAGCCCTACGTGAGCAGCAAAGACCTGGGTCACACCGTGGACGAGGTGGAGAAACTCCTCAAGAGGCACGAGGCCTTTGAGAAATCCACCGCCACTTGGGAGGAGCGCTTTTCTGCGCTGGAGCGCCTGACAACGGTACGGAAGTATCTTTGATCTGATTACCAGAAAAAAAAAAAAAAAAAACTAGCTCTGTGGTCTTCTCAGAAAAAGGGGGAAATGCCGGCTTGCATGCTCATACAACGACTTCAGACCAATGATTTTGAGATATGCTACAGATAACTACAGGTGACTGATGCCGGTCAACTACTGTGTTGCAGCTGGAGTTGTTGGAGTTGAGGAACCAGCAGCAGGAGATGGAGCAGTTCATTAAAGACGAGCAGCGCTCAGACAGAGACAGCAGGTACACACTCAGACACAGGCTTTCATGTTTATACAGTACAGCAGGTGTACGACTTGGAGACAGTCATCATGAAAGGATTCATCCGGTGATACTCCTGTGTTTTACTTTTGGCAGTAAACCCCATGAAAAGATCAAAACCAACAAAAACAAGTGATCCTTTTATATTTAAAGGCTTGTTCCTCGGTATCCAAGAGCTGCACAGTTGTGCAAACGCTTCTGAAAACTCGAGTCACAGCACTGCATTGGGTAGCACATTCTCTTATGAACATATTATGTCAACCGTCTCTTCTGTAAAACACTCGCATGGAGTGAAAGTAACACCCCAAACAAAAACACATTAGCTAAAAAAGAAAAAATGAAATTCTGTCTACAGATGTGTGACCTAACTTTAAAGCAGGTGGCAGAAACCATTTACCTTGAAGATAAAAACCAGAGACAGGGTGGAGAGCTATCAAGAAATGCTCTAATGCATTGTTGGTTTTGGTCTTTTTTTTCAGGATCTGCTGAAAGTACATTTTATGCTTTCATTAAGTCAAACACGGTGTCTCTCTCTGTCTTCTTTGTTTTAGGAAAGAAGACACAGGCTTTGTAGAAGAATTTTCACAATTCTCCACTGTTGAGGAACAGACACTGGTTAGTAGCCGACTCTGCATATTCAAATGTTTTTGACAGAAATCGGATCTCTCTTGTGCTCCATTTTTTACCAGCTGTGAGACAGCTTTTCCTGTTTGTTTGGTGAATAAACTGATTACTAAACCCAGCTCTGCCGTCCTCCCTTCAGATGCAGATTTAGTCGTGGGTGAACTCATGATTTGTTCTGCTAAATGTGTCGCCTTTCCTCTGCTTCAGTCTGGTGCAAAGGATCCCAGCTCAGGTCAGTGGGAGGGGACCGCCGGTGACTCCACGGTGCCGATCGCGTCAGAAATGAGAGAGAGCGCTTCTCTCGAGCTGGAGCCCTCCGTCTCAGCGGTGACGCCAAAAGAACCCGAGAGGGCTGCCACCATGCCCGCAGAGCCCCGCAGAACCCAGGAAGTTCTGCTGGAGGGCACGCTGGGCCGCAAACACGACGTGGAGGGCTCCGGAAAGAAGGCTTCAAACAGGTAAAAGGCCATTAAAGGACCACAGTGCACCACCTCACATGGGAAATTCAAGCATGTGGTTCTTTTGCTTAGATATAGTTTCTTATAAGAATGAATACTAATGTACGGCAATCACATTTACAAATGGCTGCTTTATGGAACATTAAAATGATTCTATTCATTGTTCGTATAGTCCTCCTGAATGCTCGATGAGAGGTGAAAGGTTGCCATATGTTTACCTGCTTTGAAACTTAAGAAAAAAATAACTTAAGAAAAAAAGAATACATTTTCCAATTAGATATCTAAAGTAGGGTTTTGTGTGCTTTGAATCAATAATAATGTAAATTAGATTGTTTGTGTACTTTCTTTTTAATGCTGTTAAACGTTGTGTCTTAATAACAAAGCAGGCCGGTGGGTTTTTACTCTGACCAGATTCTATTCATCTAAAAGAAAGAGATTATTACAGTTTTCTTTTTGAAATCAAGTCTGAATGGAGCAGCGATGCCGTTGAGGCTTTTGCTATTCGGATTGAAATAAAATGATTTTTGTGTACCTGCTCGAAATCCGTCTGAAAGGATCGTCTTTTTCCCGCCTCTCCCTTTTTTTTTCCCCGCTCTCAGGTCATGGAACAATTTGTACTGTGTGCTGAAGCCGGGTCAGCTCTCGGCCTACAAGGATGCCAAAAGTTTAAGCCACGGAGTGACATTTCACGGCGAGGACCCCCTGTCCCTCAGCAATGCCAGCTGGGAGATCCTCACCAACTACAAGAAAAAGAAGCACGTTGCCAAGCTGCGGTAAGAATCGTATTTCATTGCCGTCTTAGCATCATTTAGAGGGGATTAGATGAGAAGAAGCAGTGTGGGTATACGTGCCAGACTTGGATTTCTATTCCCTCTTTCTGAGTTGCATTTTGTGCCAGAACGGTGCTTTTTAAAAAATGTCTACCATCAATACTTGACATCTGAGGTGACTTCCTGGTTTTTTTAATGCTGAAGTTTCCAAGCAACCAGCTGAGACTCCAGGAAGTCGCTGTCCTCACCTTCCACCTCCCAGCTGAGACACCATCTCACTCTTAACCCCCATGTGACAGTTTTCGTGCCCATCAAACAGATGAGCTATCATTTTTAAGCTTCAGGGGTGTTGAGAGGTTGATTCTTTTTTTTTCAAAAAGAACTTTTTGACAGACAGCCTGCCTGTTTCAACCTCTTTCCAGTCTTTATGCTAAACGAACCACCTTCTGACTTGGCATGATACGTATCTAACTGCACAATATGAGAGGCTGTCTTCTTATTCAATTCTCTACAAGAGGCAAAAAAAAGTCTATTTCCTCAAATTCTTCAAGCTAAAAAAGTCTTGATGGTAAATTTACCGAAAATTTCCAGATTTGATTCTTTGCACAGAATGGGTACCGCTGAGAGCCCGGTTCAGTTTCCAACCTCGTTGTTTCTCTTTGTTTTTTACAAACCGTTCTCAGCTTCCGGCATCAGTGTAAATAAATCACAAGTAAGCTGGGTTTACAAACAATGGAGAAGATTTGGGGACTGTAAAAAAACAACAAAAAAAACAAAACAGAAAGAAATTATATGCAAATCTCAGAAACCAATATTGCATTAGCAAACTTTTCATAAAAGAAATGTGCTCCCCATGCATTTCAGGGCAAGAACACGTGTCCAAAAAGTTTAGATTGAGGAACAGAATGGCAGAAAAATAAGCGATGCGGAACACGTAGCCACTTATTACGTCAGTTGACAACCGGTCTGTGACATGATGTGGAATAAAAGAAGAGCACCTTGGAGAGGTAGAGTCTCTTAAGAGGTAAAGGTGGACAGAGGTTCAGCAATCTGCCAAAAACCGCACCTACAAACTGTGGAATACCTTCAGGATAATGTTCATCAATGTAATGTTGGAAGAAATCTGAATATTCTGTAATCAACGGAGCATAAGACTGTAGAGGATTTTTCCTTTTGGAAATAAAGGACACCACATCCTCAGGCCATGGACCACTGGACCATCCAGCACTCAGTTCAAAAGCCTGCATTTCTAATGATTACTGTCAGTGGAAAGGCACCACCAGTGCTGAATGGTGCGTACAAATTTTAGAGCAACATATGCTCCCATCCAGATGAGATATTTTACAGGGAAGGACTTGCATTGATCTGACGGATAAACCACATACATAGGGGGGAAAAAGAGCACCATTTGATGAAAACCAACACCTTCCCTGCTGTTAAATATGAAGGGGTTCTGTGACAGAAAAGGCTGCTGTTTCCACAAAATATCAGCATAGTGTGGATGCAGTTGTCATGGAAGCAGTCAAAAATGACTCGAAGACCAAATGAAATGAAGTCGCGAAACATCCACATGAACTTTCATAGGACACACAAGCTGAAGCTTTTGGAATCAGCTGGTCACAATCCTCTTCCACACGGAAAAGAATAAAAATAAATCTTATTCAAAGGTGTTATTCAAGTGACAAGTGAAGAGAGAGAGACTCCTACCCAATGTCATATATTATTCAATTACAGAAGTGGCTTCAAAAAGCGTGGGCAATTTGTGCTACCTGCCACAGGGTGAAAGAAAGCCGTGAAATGTCGAGCCGGATTCATTCAACCGAACCTTAAAAATCAATCTAAAAAAAAAAAAAAAAAAAGTAATTTTCCTTTGCATACCGCTCTCTGTATGTATTTTTAAGATACATTTTTCATCACCCTGCCAAGACACGTCACACCAAAGTTGCCAAGACGTGCTACAAAAAGGCCGACTTAAACATCCTGAAACATGCTTTGATAAAAACTTTTAGGATGGCTTGAATTTTATGCTAAAAAAAAAAAAGGCTCGTATGTGCTTTTCTCATTGAAAACTTTCCTTTCTCTCCCACAGTCTGAGAGACGGCAGTGAATATTTGTTCCAGTGTAAAGACGAGGTAAGCCAACTGAAATACTTTATTGTTCTGGGTTTCGATCACTCTGATTAAGAGGCTGACGCGGACTAGTTTCCCGTCATTGCTTCGATTTAATCTCGCAACCGCCTCCGCCTGTTCGTTCACGCAAAAATAGACTACAGGACAGAAACAGACAGTGCCCTTTATAATCCGATGCCGTGTGCGTTTTATTTGTGTTCAACTCCAGGAGGAGCTCCAGCGCTGGAGCCAGGCCATGGAGAGGGCTGTTCAGACCCTGGCAGCGGAGGAGGCGTCGGGGCCCTCGGGGGCCAAAACCCAGAGCCTGCCCGCTCCCTCCTCCTCCTCCTCCTCCTCCTCCTCCGCTGCCCTGCCTGAGTCCGGCTCTGCCAAGAAAGACAAGGAGAAGAAGTTCAGTCGCTTTGCCAAGAAGAAGTGAAAGAGATGGGAAGGCCATTAGGAGGGGGGTGTTGCCAAGGCAACCTGGAAAGAGAAAGTAGTATTCGTGTACAATCAGTCAGAGCGAGCTTTTTATCACTTTTTATATTATTTTGTGAGAATTAACAAATGTTGTAGTTTAGGTCCAAGCCATCACTATTTGCCTGTATTTAAGCTGATTACAAAGGTCCTCTTTTTTTTTTTTTTTGATGTGTTCTTTTTGACAAACTCAAAGCATTAAATTAAAAGCACAGGAATGCTCCTTTCACACTCAACCAAAGAATGTTTGTAAAACTTTGTTTTTTTTCCGTTCATTTAGCCGAATTTTTGTCCTTTTTCTTTTCTTTTTGTCATTGGTAACGCATGCTTTGATATAGCCATGTACAATATAAAGGCCTCTAATGAACGTAGGGCGACTCAAAGACTACAAGGATGGCATGTTTCATTAATCTGCCTTATGAAATGGTTGTAAACTGAAATACTGTGCTGTTTTGAGTTCAGAGCACTAACTGCTACTTAGAGAACCAGAGCTAATTGAGTTGAATCTATAAAAACCTTTGTAAATGCCACGTAAAGATTTGGTGATGAGTGCCGAACAGTGCGCACACACACACACACACACACACACACACTCAAAACGTATATGCAGTTATGCAAACTTAACTCTCTATGCACCGTCAAGGGTTTGACTTTTGAGATTTTGAATCGGTAACTGAAGACGTTCGAAGCGGTCGTGTGACACCACAATCAAGTCAGTTTAGAATATAGATCCATTCAGGCTGTATTCTAAACTAATGAGCGATTTCTGTGAGCTGAACATATATTCAACACTTGTGTTTCGAAACTCGTTATTTCATATTTATTCATCAACATATATGCAGTATATAGACACATACCTACAGATGCATGAAGTATATTTTATGTCAGTTTAATATGGTGCTATTGTGGTATTCGTGAAACTTAAAGCAAGACCAACTTGACATGCCTTACTTGTCTTCAACTTTGGCTTTTTAGCGACACACAAAACGGAAATGCGTTCTGCTAACGTGCACACATCTGAGGGTTGTTTCATAAGAGTGACTCACAAATGCAGGTCTATCAAGCTAGAACCAATAGCCTGCTCTCCAATCCAAGGACAAACATAACTTTGTGAAAAGCAATATAGAGACAACTTTTATTGAATTCACTTTACCCAAATGACAATTCAAGGTAATGATTTGTTTGTCCTTGGATTGGGAAATAATTGATGTATAGTTGCACACTCAGGATTCAAACTTTACCACATGCAGCCAGGAAACACAAAGAAGGCTGAGAACATTACTAACTTGGTCTGTAGCAGTGAGACTTGTGATCAAAACGCTGAATAACTTCAGAGTGGGAGCGCAAGAGTCTGCCTGTTAAGTTTTACAGCGTGAACAAATTGGGAAAACTGGGCTTATTATGAAAGTACAGCCATCTTTTGACTTTTCATTTACAAATGCCGTGAGCTGGCTGGAGGTTCGGAAAAAAAGCTATGGGCTGCACTTTTAAGTATGCAAACTAATGCACTCCATGTCAAAGTTAAAGAGCAGTTTTCATGGAGGGGAAACTGTTCGAATCTGGTCTTCAAAGGCTAATCACGCCACAAAACATTTGCAAAGGGATGCTGTGAAAACACCACTAAAGAACTAGAATACTGCAGGAGTACTCTGCAAAAAAGACACGTTTCATCTTTTTCAGACTTTTGAGTATTAAGTTTATAGAGGCTTCGTCATTTCTTCATGTTTATGTACAAAAAGAAAGAAATGAATGAATGAATAAAAACCGGAATTTCTAAAACGGGCCATATTTAACTGCAAGTGTCGCTTTATGAAACACCCCTCCAGTCCTGCTGGCTACATTTCATTTACGACACTAAATGTAATCATAAAACAAAAATCAAATGTTGGGTTTATTTAAACTAAAGTTTAAACCAGGCGCTCTCACTTGTGAAATCATAATTAAAGAAAAGAAAATAATACAACGATATAATCAATACATGCAAAGAGGAGACGGAACATGTGAACTGCGTTTTTTTTTTTTCTCATAATGAACTCATGGTCAAGATGGTGGCTTTCAGTCTCACACTGCCATCTTGCCTTGTATCACGGGCTCCGTCCCTGAACTACAATCTCCAACTAAAGTGACCTCAGAGAAACGATAAAAGCCATGCATAGAAAGATGAGAAGACTGTTCAGCTCAAACATTCTCATCATCGCTCTACTTTACTTATATTTAAAAAGCAACTAGAGCGCAAATCCAGTCTTTTCATGACCGCAAATGCTTCACATGTATGCAACAAGGAAGAGAAGTTCAATTCCTCTCATAAACGCACCACGAAATGGTTTGACAGACTTGCATCATGTGAATTCAGTCTTGTTGTTGGTCACAACATCTACAGAAAAACTCAGATCGTGACACTTAGACTCTCGACACCTTCATCCACTTTGTTTACTCCTCCACTTGTTCCTTCCGGCTTCTGTTCAGAGGTTTTGAATCTGCATTTTGTACTCTCTAGCTGTGTAAAATACCAGGACATCAGGACAAAATAAATAAAAATGCTGAAGGGAAATATCATTATACATTTTGAAAGAATAAAGTTTAAAATTCTATCCTGAAACTACACCGGTTGGGTTTATTCATTTGTCAACTTCTACTGTAGCCGAACGTTTGAATTCCGGCTTCTGCCTTACTGTGAAAAAAAAAAAAAAAAAAAAAAAAAAGTCAAGAGGTGCACTGAAATGAATTTCAGAATAACTTTATTGAGTACAAACAATTTAACAGGCTTAAAGCAAAAGGACTTTTTTTTTGTTGTTTTACTTTCATCCAAACATTCATCCGTTTACCAAGCTAATTTCAGATGAGTGGAGCTGCATATGGACATGTTCAAAACAGGCAAAAGTGTTGTATTTACACTCCAGTGGCTGCTGGTTACACAAAGAAAAGATGACAGCAAGGCAGCTTCATGCTAATCAGATACAAAGCCCTGGATAACAGCTCATTTTTAACCTTTACAAACTCAGTGGGTGAATGCCTTCAGCCAAACATACAAATAGCTTCTCTTTAAAACAATCAAGCCCAGGAAATGCATATGGGAAACATCCTCAACATAAAGCTTCTTTATCATTAGCTCATTTTACTCAGACTGAACCCAGCAGGACGCGCTCAGCTTTTGCTTTTAATTTTACAAACTATATGTATTTGTGCATCCTGCTGCCAGCAATCACTCCTCAGTCGAGCTCCAGCTTTGACGAAACAAATCACGCTGGCATCCTCAGATTTTAAGAGTAGCGGTGCTGTGAAAACCCTTTGACAGAGCAGATGAAGGCTTGTGTGACACAATGGCTGTTACAACACAACCTTAGACCAGTCGTAAGAGGCTGGTGGGATCAATGAGCAATCACCCACTAATCAAATCAAAAGCTTTGCTGGAATAGTTGGCGGTTGTTTTAAGTTCTTACAAAAAAAACAAACAAAAAAAAAAAAGCACGATAACCTGACAGAGACAGCAAATAGCCGACATGAGAAGCTACACAACATCTAAAGTGTTTTAGGACTCAACATTTGTTTAGAGAGAAATTTTAACTTGAGGAAATTAATTCTGAACACACCTGATTACCTGATCTGTGTAAGAGCCTGAATAGGCTGTTAAGTCTCCTCGCGGGAGAAATAAATCTTTATTAACCGAGAGGTTACAAAGAGCGAAGGTAGAGGTAAGTAAAGTAAGTGGATTAACAGAATGACTACAGGCAACAAACAGTGACAGCATGTTTTACTATTTACATCAACACTGTTGTCAGAGTGAAACAAACAACTTCAAACTGTACGTGAAGCACAGCAGATGCTGCGCTGTTGTTGAGCCACTGCTGCATGTCCCAAATCGATTGTGAACACTAAGTAAACCCAATGCTTTCGGATCATGATGACGGCCAACATTTCTCTTGATCTTTACCAACTGGCCTTTAAGTTTAAGTGATTTCTAGGCAACATGTCCAACAGCGGGTCAGCGTCCTTTTCTTACATCATTAAAACTATTTCATCCGTTTGAAATATCAACCCGCAACATTAAACTGCTCATTCGGGGAGAGGTGTGAGGAACTCCAGCATGAAAAGATCTGGCACGACTCGCTCCAAAGGCACAGCATTTAGGTTTTTTTTTTGTTTGTTTTTTTAAAATCTAAAACAGCAAAAAAAATGACATGGGAACAAAGTGTAAACAAAGACAGCCTTATGCACAAGTCATTTCTGCTCGCTGAATAATTAAATAGGCATTTTAATCTCAAAATAATACACTATACAACAAATCAAGGATTTGGATAAGATGCTTCTAACCAAAGTCGACGTGAGGCTTGATTAAGACGACGGCTCTCCGGTCGGGGCGAGTGGCCTCGTCCCCACGGATCACACCGCACCACACGCACGGACAAACAATTCATAGCAACTGAGATTCAGAGTAACTGAGATTCAGAGTAGGACACATGAGGGGAATTAAATAAGAGTGAAAAGCAGCCGATGTGTGTTTCTTCCCTCACTGTGAATGTTGTGCGATATGCTGCCACGGGCCTGGTGAATATTTGGTATCAAACAGCAGCGACAGGCAGCCGGTCCCTTCCTGTTCGGTGCGGGTTCTGATTCCCGCACTGCTTCTCAAAAGGTCATTATCACTATGTGTCACTGTGTGTTTATGTCTTCCATTTAGATTTTAGTGCAGTAAAAGCAGGCGGACTGCGGGCTAAACTTCTTCTAAGACCAATTTTGCGTTTTATTTGCCAAAGTGGATGTGTGTTTGTGCATGTGCAGAATTATACAGTGTGTGTGTGTGTGTGTGTGTGTGTGTAGCGAAACAGGCTCAAAGTCGATGGATAAAAGTAGCAGAGGGCTTCGTTGTCTATTTGATGAGCTTGTTGGCTCTCTGGTTGGCTTCATCGATGCGCACTTTGTTCATGTCCGCCTAAAGGAAAGATGAAAACATGTTAAAAGGGTCAGCCGACTTTAAACCGATCTGCATTTAAAGGTGACGTGGAGTTTCACTGCGTCGCCGTGTAGCAGTTTTATGTGCACAACATTCCCCGATGTGCAGGAACGAGCCCACAGCAGCCGGGAAAATGAGGTCACCGGCAAGTAAAACATGGATGTCAACAGTGTGCGACTTGTATGGAAAATCAAAGTGCATTTCAAATTGATGAAATTGCCACTTTTTGAGGTATTTTTTCCCCAGACTCTTCAGTGCAGTGTAGTAGAGGCACATTTTGCAGCAGGTCTTGAGCTACTTTTGCACACCTGGCTTTATCCCATTCTTCCTGGCGGATGATACTAAAATCCATCAGACTGGATGGAAAGTATCTGTGACCTGCAATCCGTTAGTTGAAGGCCAGCGGAATGTCCACAGAAGCTGGGCTCCAGTCAGCTATAAGACTGCCTTTTTTTCATTTTTGTGAAGGAAAAAATAAAAAATAAAAGCAAAATGATTGAAGTGAAAGCATATGCCTGAAGCTAAAAAAAATATCTAAGCTGAAATTTGGGGCACAAAGCTCCAAATAAGGATATCCCAGGTGGAGAGCAGAGAGAACGACAGGGCTCTGACATGTTTGAGAAGATTTCTACATTGCATCTAATTAAGCAGCATCATCTTTTGGGCTCCGTGGGAGGGTCATCATGCGTGCATAATGCTCACATCCATTTTCTGCTCTGCTTGTGTGCACATCTATCACACCAATACAATTATAATGGATAAATGGATAAACTGTGTGGTTTCTTGCACAACTACATTTAGCAAGAGGGCTAAAGTGTATTGGAAGCCAGCAGCCCACAGGTGAAATGCCTTCAAACCCTTACCTACAAGCTAACACTGGCCCTAGCCCTCAGTGGCCCCATGGTGTTATTGGAACTACGGACCGTCAGGAGCAGGTTGCTCAATGCCGTTTGCTTTGACAGTGAAGCTGAAAGAATTCATCCTCCTTTCAAAATCTGAGCCTCACACGTACAACATTTTAAATCACTGATTTTAATTTTTTTTTCTATTAGCTAAACGAAGAGTAGTGTTTGCCGAATGGAGCGCACGAAGATATTTGCCCAACAGCTACGTTTTTGATTTAACACCCAATTATTTGTCCCTCACTGGCAGGTAAAATTAAAACACACTGAGGTGTGCAAGAAAAAAAGAAAAAAAGAAAAAAAGCAGGAAGTCTGGATTCAGAATGTTTGTCGAAACCCGGAGGTCGAAAAAAATTAGTTTTTAATTAGTACCGCTAAATTTAATAGAACTTTAATCTAAATGCACCTCGAAGCTGAAGAAATGTTTTGACACTCGCCTCTTGAAATTCAAACATGAACGTGCTCGTGAAGTTTCAGCAAACTAGATTTTCTGTGCCTCTGAACATCACGTGATCATTATTATCCATCATTCAGGAGCTTTGAATAAATGTTCGTCCTCAGAAAAGATTTGCAAAGCTGGTTTTAAAAATATCTGTTAAAGTTGTTGACATCCGTGTTTATTTGCCGGACGTTTCCTCTCCCTTCCACTTTCCCAGCTGGCAGTGATGCTGCACGCACACGATACATTCAAGGACACATAATAGTACGGCTCTACAGTGCTGCAAGTCAAAGGTTAGCTGGCACCTAAGAAATATGCTGTAGAAAGTGTATTTGACAAGAGTAGAGAACAGGAATAACATGAAATACTAACCGGACAGTGATTTGACTAATTAAAAGTCATTCATCTCACCTTTTCGGTGATACGGTCAATCTGTTTGTTCTGACTGTCTATTTCGTTGCCCATGTCGAGGGCCATGTTTTTCAGGTTGCCGACGATGCTGCCGACCATATCAAGATTCTCCTCCATTTCATCCTCACGTGCGTCGTTGGTTATCCTGCACCACAGAAACAAAGGAAGGTTTGCTTATGCCAAATGTGTCGCAACGTTTGACATATTCAAGTTTTTCCCTAAACTTTTCTAGACCAAACGACGATGATTTGTAAGACCAGGAGCGCACCTCTTGATGTAGGGACCCGACGGTGCCGGGGCGTTCACCTGGGGAGCTTGGCCATTGCGAACGCCCGAGGGCTGCCTCGAGACTACTCCCGAGCTGTTGGCGTCGCCCTCGCCCTCACCTCCTCTGATACCCCAGGTGCGCTTGTAACGCGAGTCACTCTCGATTGATGAAACCCTGGAAGACAGACAGAAGTTAAAACAAACGAGGAAATCAAAGTGTTTGGTCCAAAAGTAGAAGTATACGTTACGAGCACGGAGCTCCTAATTAAAAGCATTAACAACAGTTGCTTTTTTAAGACCGACTCTCAGCCGCTACAACTACACCACAGATGCAGATTATTGAAGTGATGAGGATGTAAGATTCCCTACCTTATGTCTTGATAATCAAAGTTTCTTCTTCTCCAAAGCGAAGGCGTTTTGGAAAAGATTTTTCATCTTTAGAATTAAATATGATCTACCTCTACACAGCAATCGTGTCATAACAAGAACATCTGATGAGCAAATACGGGTTCAGTTTTCAGTCGCACGGTCTGCTACCAGCAGCCACATTTTGGAGATGGCTGCAGACGTTGGTGAATGCAGGAGCAACTTGCGTTTACTTTCAGTGAATGATATTTTTCGTGCTTCTTAAATTAGAAGCACTAGCTTCCACTTTGCAATGTTGGGAAAAAAAAGCCAAGTAGGTGTACGAATCAGAAACGCGGAGCACTCAAAAATGAGCACATTTGCTAAATCAATCTAAAGGAATTCATTGATTTTATAACAATTCATACATTCGCTATGATATCAGTACCATATATTTTGTCACACAAATGTTCAACTTTTGTATTAAAGATGAAAAAAATAAAAGCTTTAAGGCAATACAAACTGTATATACAAATATTAAAATCTTAAAAGTCGATCCTAATGGGGATCATGTGCACGTTTACCGCAGATACCTGTTCTATAAATGATTGCGTCGGCACAGCACAGAAAAACCTTCCGGCTGGCAATAAATGAGTGGTGTGTATCCAACAACCCCGACACCGAGGCTGAGCTTTGAGCGGCGTACCTGTCACACGGGCAGACGCAGAGGCCGCAGCACTTGGACAGGTCAGTCAAGTTTTTCTCAGCCTGTCTCATGTCCACGTTGATCTTGTCCATGCCCTCTTCCACACCCCTCAGCTGCTCTAAAATAGGTCGATAAATGTTTAAAGATCACATACGAGCATGCAACGTCGTGTCAGACGGGTTTCTTTTCACTTGCAAACCCTATTTATAATCTACAAAGTTGATCTTGTTTGTCACCTTTACGATCCGTTTCAGACTACATTAAACTACACTTAAAGATCTCTGTGGGATTCTTGAACTGTGTCAGTAACTGGGTCTCTGCAGCAGAAGAAAAGTGAATACTGCTTCCACCAAAAAAAATAAAACATATTAATCTTTAGACATGATAATGCGTGACTATTCCGTGCCTGCAACAGAGTGAGGTTCGCACAAATGAATTCAAGTCTATTTAAAGAATAAATAAGATTTCTTCTTGCATAGCGCTCTCCGGCCCGTCTGGATATCTTCATCCCTGCATATTGGCTATAGTTGACACATTTCTGAGACTTTGCCTTTATGATAATAATATGTGTGCTGGGGGGTTCATTTACCTCCTTGTTGATCCAGCATGACCATGGTGTTGACGCCAGTCTGTTTGGTCTGTAAGAGAAAAAAAACGGAAAAAAAAAAACAGCCCCCCCCGCCCCACATGTTTAGAACCAAACACCACAGATGAGACAGAAATAATTAAGAGTTGGATACACTCCAAAATGAATTAGCCCACCGCCTTATTAAAAAATCTGAAATTAGAAAGGTTTGACAACAAGGTCACACTAGTGGAACAGAAAAAATGTATGCTTTTTTTTTTTCCCCCCCACCTCCAAGCCATAATACACACTTCTAAAGGTAGAACATAATCGTCTGAGGTAACATTCCCACCCAATACGTGCAGCTCGCTGTTCAATGTGATGGCGACGCATTGCTAGCTTTCGACCTATTGCGTGATCTTTCGTGGACGAGACATTTTTCAGACACTTTCCGGGTCAATGAAGACGACACAGAATAGAATATCTGGCACTATCACACTATCATATCATGTTAAGTATTGTAACAAAAATAAATAAATAAAAATGAGGAGTTGATGGGTATCAAGGGGAGCTTTACATTCATAAAGCTTCCCTTGGCATAGCAAATGTGTTTGGCATAAACGGTATTCAGATTACAATTCTGCTGCCATAATGCTGGACAGGACAAGGGGTTAAAAAAAAAAAAAAAAAAAAAAAAAAAGAATAGAATATTCTGCCGTGTGTCTGTAAGAAGAAAACTGTCAAAGTCTTACCTCTTCTGCCATCTGCAGCATCCTCCGTGTGCTTTCCAGCGACTGTGGACGAAGGAACCAAAAAAACAGCGGTATTAGAGAACAATTAGAAATGAGGAAGGGTATTGGCTTAAAACAGTCTGCACAGAGAGCGAGCAAACAGGTACCAACCAGTACAGCACCCCTCAGATTTGAGCTGCATTATGTGATTTTGGCTCAGTTAGTTTGCAGTTCCCCCTGAAAGTAACTTAAGATCGAGATAACTTAAGACCATGAGAAAAACAAACAAAAAAACCCAAAATGGATGGATTTCTCAGCTCCTAATATCTTAATTTCATAGCAGCAAATTTATTCCAGCAGTTGATGATGGGGATTTTGATTGATGGACCAGAGAATTCTAATAAAAAAAAAAAAAAGGAAGCCGATTAATGCGACCATGGCCAAAAGAAGCAGACAAACACTTGAGGAGGATTAAAGACATTACAAAAAAGAACAATAAGTCATTTTTGACTTATTATTATTGGTTATAATGCAAGCTTGATAAGAAAAACAAGCATGAACCTACACCAGTTGTAATTGTGCAAACAATTACGTGGTAGTTTCCCTCTACTACGCCTGACCTGCTTATCTCATTGACAGCTGACGCATATCCTCCTGGTTCACAGTCTTACGTTTAGATTTTGAATTTCATGTATATCTTTTGTGGTCATTTTCAGTGTTGAGTAGCATCTAAACTTTGCCGCACTGACAAAGTAATTGAATTAATTTCAACAGTCATATACTGTTTGCCTGTGGTTATTTCTGAACCTCAATGTACGGTTTAATGAGAAAATAATGAAAAATAGAGACATAAGACAGAGAAAGGCAGGGAGTATAATTAAGAAGAAAGGAATTAGTTTTTTTTTTTTTAATGTTTTGATTCAAGTTTGAATTATTTGCTCTTTGAAGGAGATGTCTGACAAACACAACAGCAACACCTTAAATACTACCATCTTAAATGGAATTCACTCGTCCCAGCTTTTCAAATTAACTGGTCCTTTTAAATTTGCTTTGGTTTCAGACACGCACACACGCACACACACACACAAGAAAAAAAGATAAAGAAAGAAAGAAGCTATTCAAATTAGTCAAATTTGTCCGTGGAAAATGGTGAAAACACATTTCTACTGTTCTGACTAAACTAAATAATTGAATGAATAATAACCATGAGCTGCAGCCTCAATTTGTGTTCTATGATTTCAAAACATTATTATATTTAGGTGGCCCAACCGTAATAAAATGATATTGTGTTTGGAATTTTTACACAGATGTGTCCAATCCAATCATCCCTGTCTGAACTTTAGAGGATTGCTGCGAATCCTCTCCAGAAAGACATTCAATTTAACATTTGACTACTTTTTCTCTTCTATAGGCATTTCATTACTTACATTTCCCACTCCCCTCTTTGCACTCTCTTCTACATTATTCATTCAATGTGGGAAATGAGTCCAACATCAATATAGGTTATAGGACATTTCTGTCCATCAACTATTCTGATTACGGATTATCTGCTCAAACATGGAAAACATAAAGGTTTGCCTCTTTGTGGCATATGAGCTGCCGCGTGACCACACTGTGTACGTTCAACAGCTCCCGTCTCAAAAGTTGCTGATCAAACGGGATGGATACATCTCACACCACAGTCAATATTCTAAACCATGACAGACAAAAATAGAGACAAAAAGCGTCGCCGGCAAACTGGAATGCAGTCAGTTCAGGTGCGTTACGCCCTCTGCGTCTCTATCAGATAGGAAGAGGATCATAAGGAGCGAAGCAAGGAAGCGACTCAGAGACTTCACTGTTGCCATCGGTGACGAACAGCTGAGGACAGAGTCCTCGTCCTCTGCGTTGTGTTTGCATGGAATACGTTCACCAACGAGTTGAGAGACAAACAAACACAAATTTGGCGAGCTGGATGTGTCGAGCTGAGCCAGGTTTCTGCTGGCTTAGCCAGAACATCACTAGTGTGGATGAACATTACATCGTGTCTCTAGAATCACTGAACGTGGGCTAATTAAGCCCAAAATTAACGTGTCAGCCAAATTCTCCAGATTGGGGTTGCTCTGAGAAATCTGAGACACACAGACATTTTTTTTTTTTTTTCATCATTTGTTTGGGACAATTCAAATAGGAGCACAGCTTGATGGTGTGATGCATGTGAGTTCAAAACAGCTACATTTAAAAACCTTTAAACAAGAAAAAAAAGTAAATACATACATGAAAACAATATGGCTGCAATATAGCAGGATTATCAGGACGTCACAGGCAATGATTTTAAGTGACTTTGACTGTTAAAAATCTATCTCTTTACACTTGGAAAAGACAGCTTCTGTCTGACTTTCAAACAATCTTTCGTAATCGCAAATTCTGATACATTGTCAGCCATGATCAGAATGTTTCAGGTATGAGTGGTTACCAAAAGCCAGAGAGGTAAGTAGACTTAGAGGAAGGACCCTCCCATGCCCTTGTCCCTTGTGTGATCAAGCAGTCAGCAGCAGTAGGAAGACGAAAGAAGAGGAAGGAAAATTGTAGGTTAAGTCAAAAAGCTCATTGAAAGCTCATAGAAAGCACCAAAAAAAAAAAAAAAAATATAGAAAAGAAAAGAAAAGAAAAATCAGAAAACCATTGACCGGACATCTACAACAGTCATAATTATATGAAGGTGAAGTACACGGTTACAAGGCCAGCTAAAACAATTTGCCTTCATTTGAATCAGATGGCTGATCGTATGATGCCCCGGAGTGCTGATTGAACAATCATCTCAAAGATAATAACAGAGATCCAGCTAACGAAACCCAAACTGCCGAAAGCACAGAGGGATAAGGGAGCTATCTGACTAAATGAGGCATACGGCCTCGCACACTTCCTATTTGATCCATCTTTATAACAGACACTGAACACAATCTTGTCTAATAATCCATCTACGCTCTTTCACGGTTATAATGAAAAGAAGTCCAGATTATGTGTGTGTGTGTGTGTGTGTGTGTGTGTGTGTGTGTGTGTGTTATTTTTGTGCTTTTGATCCATGTCAGACTGTGAGAATTCCCATTTTGTCATAACATTTTCCATATACAAAATCTACCTTCATGAGTTTTTTTTTGTTAAATGTTAAATAAACAAACAAGAGGGCAATCAGATGAGCATCGGCTCCATTGTTTTTCAATTGATTTAACCAATGAGATAAAAACATGTTAATTGCTGAGCTTCGGCTGGTGGATTGTTTTAACCTTTAGACAAAGCTGGGCCATCAGTTTCCACCTGCCTCTGACATCTATGCATGCAAAGAGTAAACTTTCATATTCGCAGCTCCTGCTGCATTCGCGTTTGGTTCGTTTCCATCCGAAAAACAGGTTTCGCTCCCGAGATGAAAGACCGTCCAAACTGGTCTCCATGGAGGTTGCAGGGTTGGTCCGGCTTGTTGACAGGATTACTTACAAAGTTCTGGAAAGTTTCTTTAAAATGTTACGAGACTTGTGCCCAACTTAGAAGAAGCGTCTGTCTTCTGATGTCTGGAACCACATCTGGAACCCAGATGCTATTTAGACTTTGTAGACCGATGTAGTCTTGGACAGCGTGTTAGCATATATGCATTAGTGTATTTGTTAAGGATGCAAGTCCTCTTCTGGGATAATCACTCATCCCTGTTGAAAGATGTCTCAGTGTGACTTTTACATTGAGCCAATTTTAATGCTGACGGTTTTTAAAGAAGCAAAGAAAGGTAATGCTTTATTTTAGGAATCTACAGTTACTTTCATTTTATCATCACTTCTGGAAGTTGTATTGGGCACATAGTTTTCACTGGCCTGCAGACTGATTTTTCCTTCTTGTTTGTCGACTCTGACCTGCTTTACACAGCCTTCATAACTGATCACTCGTAATGAAATGGAATAAATCAAATGTGAATCCTAGTTTCAAACCGTTTTGGCAACATTTTGCATTTCCCTGCTGTCCGTTTGCCAGCTATGTTCCAAACACGCAGAGTCAATCAAAGCTTTTCGCAGCAGCATGCTTTAGGTTGAGTTTCACTTGAAGTTGAATATTAAGGCAACAACAGGGCGACAGTGAGAAAGAGACTCATTACCTCGTCAGTCACTTGGTTGGCTCTGATCGCCATCTGTTCCACAGTCATGTCTTCCATTTTGCTGGGGTCCTGTTTGGCGGCTCCTCCCGTGGCACCGAGCTCGATATTCTGCGGCCTGAAAGAGGGGAAGAGTTAACAGCTCACTAAATGATATCCCATCAGATAGAATCTTTCATTATTAAGCTAAGGAAATACAGAACACACTCCTGACTGTTGGAAATAGAAGTATCTTAGGGAAGGATTAGACTACTGATTAATTAACTGAATATTGCGATAAAGAAGGAATAATCTCAAGACGATTCTTTAAAGCCGAGCCCATTTCTCAAGGCTGATACTCAACATGGCATTTTTTGAAGTCGCAACAGAGCCAGAAACATTTTAGGAAGGAATACCTTGAGTTAAGTTGTCAAAGAACAGTGATCAGTACATGAAATGAAACATGTCAGCGGACATGAAAACTTAATCACTGACATGTCCACCACACCATTCATTGATTGATGTAATAATTAGGGAGATAAGAGCACAACACACTTTTAGCCTTTCTCTGTTTCACCTTGTGGTAAATTGATCAATAATGATAACTCGTAAAATTATACCACTGGTTGAAATCTTTACGCCCCGTGTTGACATCTCAATTTAGCAGCACTCCCTTTACCTTTGCGCTGTGCAGTTTGATCTTTCCTCTCTGCATGACCGAATGGAAACACGAGGTAAATCTTACAACATTAAAAGATCAGGTTATAAGTCGCTGAGTCTAATACCACAGCAAAAGGCCTTCTCCGTGCTGCCTGCCACTTATCCGAAATGTGGAAAATACATTAAAGAATAAAGCAGTTCGGACAACACAAGGGAATTACAGTTTGTTTAGTGCTCACGTAACCCATATGGAGAGGAGAGGAACATGCAAACCCTAAACAAATCAGGTGCTTTTTCTTTTTCTTTCCCACCTTATGGAGCAGTAGCAGACTGAGCACATACACAAGGATTACTGATACGGTGTGTAAAGCTTAACTGCAGTGTCTACCCTTTCAATGAGGGGATGGATACATAAACACTGGGATAGGGAGATTAGCCTCGAGGCTGAATGTTAGCAATTGACAGCGATATAGTAAACGATACCGCTGGTATGAAAGCACTTATCAAAATCAATACTTTAAGAGAGATACTACAAAATATCTGATCAATAAGTAACCCTATTCATAGGTTTATAGGGCTACATATGGTAAAACTTAACACTATGGCTGAAGGCAGCATTAAAAAAAAATACTATTAAAGCAATATTGAAAACATGGGCTAATAAAGATGTAGTGTGACTGAGCTGAAAAGAGTTTAATCGCGGTTTTCATCATCAGGTGTGTCATTTCCCATCTGAAAATCACATTCATTTAAAAAAAAAAAATTTTTTTTAACCATTTAAACTGAGTATACGTATATATGTGTACATATAAGTGCAGCTCTACTGTATTACATTCAAATCCCTGAGAATGTTCTTCAAAAAAAAAAAAAAAAAAACAACTGGGATTCGTGCTCAAAACAGAAATGATAACGTTAACATCTTTTTGATCAAACAAATGATTTCACATCACATTCCAATTTGAAGGCTACTCAACCATCAACAACAAAAGAACTGGGCAAAAACTAAATGAAATGATTACATAACTTGCTTTGAAAAGTTAACACGGAAACTAATAAAATGCGATTTTAAGATAAGCTACATGTTCAAATGTGTCTTTATGCATACTTTCACACCAATTTCATTCACTTAAAATCATAAAAATTTGCTCTGTTGCTCACTAAAAAAAAAATAATAAAAAATTAGATATTGTAATAATAAAATACAAAGAAAGTCTAAATTTGGTTCCTCCGGCGCCGACGCTTAAGGAGTCTCACTGCAGGATACGCAAACTCTATAAAACCATTACAGCCTGAGACTTCCACAGTAAACAGTTTAACTACATAACTTCTGCCTGCTGATCACATCAGGACACGATGACTCAATGTTTGACAGCTAAATGCAGGCGACGTATTCACATGTCATGATCTCGGTACAACAGAAAGACAGGCATGAACATATGTTAACCAGAAGCTACGAACTACAGCGGGGAGAGTCGTTTGTCTTTGACCGCTCATTGTGTAAATTTGCTTCTTTTTTTTGCCGTACTCTCATCTTACTTTTCATCTGTTGCAAAGTCTTCAGTGTAGTTCAGGCAAAGCCCAGAGAATGAGAGCTGATGCTGTAGAATAATATAGTCTTATCTGACAAAGGTGTTGCTATAGGCAACATAAACTCTGTTAAGCAATCTGGATGGCTTCTATATTCAGTACCATGGGTATGAACACTTAAAGTTATAGGTGACCTTAATGCAGTCCAGTATCAGAGCACACACTAAAATAACTGGTCACATAGCAGCCTTAGGCAGGCTTTGACCCACACGGTAATATGAGAGCAAGCTCATCGTAAGCAGAGATTTAAGCCTGATTTCTGTGATGCAGACAGACTGTGCTATGAAGGGAAGAGAACCAGCCAACCATAAACACTAAGCTCTGTTTTTTTTTTTTTTTTTTTTTTTTTTTTTTTTTTCAAATTTCAAGCCGAAGGTTTCTTGATAACAACGTACAGGAAGCACAGCTTCATTCCGCATGCTGCTTCTTCCTCTCCTGTCACCCCCAGGATCAAGTGACATTTTCCTGTTTTGCAAATAACTCCTGGACTTCAGGTTCACCGTCAGAGCTGACGCAAAAAAAAAAAAAATAAAAATATCGGAAGACCGGAAAATGGATAGTCTACTTGGCACAGTTCAGTGGATTTATTTCTGTTGACTCTGCATTTCTTTGTACATGGATCACACAAGTTTGACAGCTTTTTGTAACCAATTATTGGACTTTGCAAGATACAGACGTGAATGTACAACTATACCTCTGAAGGTGGATTTATTCACACAAACTACATCAATAGGTAGCATCCTCATTCAAATGACGGTTCATGGGCCTATAAACAACTGCAATCAAGGATTTACTAGTCCGTTTCTGTTCATTTTAAACCACAACGAGCTTTAAATAGTCACGTTTTAGCTGCAAATCGAATAAATCACCCCTTTCACAACTCAAACCATAATGTGTCCACATTGACACTGAAGGGTTCGGCTTTGTTGCTAAATCTATGGCGTTAATATCAAATGGTCCTCAGTCGGTCGGATACTCAAGATTATTCCTTCGTGCCAGAGAACCACTGCAGAAAAAGTAAATGCAGACAGAGGATAAACACAATGGAGACAGAGATGGGAAAACAAGACATTTCTGTTACTCTCATACGGATGAGAGGGAACTATTCAAGTCATTATGAATGGAATGATCAGTCAGGTCAAGCAGTCACCATCTGCTTCACCATATGATAATAATAATAATAATAATAATAACGTAAATGTCAGCACGATAAGATCATGTAACCCAAAACACACCTGTGATTCTATCCCCATGTCTCAGTGCAGAGGTTAAACATACACCCAACATGAATACTATACTCATTAAATACTACATTCAGAGTTTTGCACAATCTAAACGAAGTGAGCGCTACATTTTCACTGCACACTTGATAACAACACAAAGACGTGCCACCACACGAGTTAAGAAGCACACGAGGAATAATTTAACAAGCCTTAAGGACATACCCATTCATGTTGTCGACTCTTCGCAGCACCAACAGTAAGTGGCTAAGACAATAACTCCAACAGGGAAACGCATTTCTTGTTCTTCTACTCAAACCTGTTCCTCCAGATCTTACTGCAGCACTAACTGACGTCTTTTCTTATTCCAGCCATGCTGGGTTTATATCCTCGTTCTTCATCTTTTTTACATTTAAACGTTGTGGCCATTCCCTGCCCCCAGCTACATCGTGTTTTCAGCAAGGATAGCAACTCTTTTTTACATAAGTGTGACATGTTTGGGCACAGTGGCTCGGAACACTGACCTGTGAGCAAAAACAAACAAAAGGAGGGCCAATGACATCATGCAGTACTGTAAAAACCTAAACCATGACCTTTTATTTGTAAAATGCGGAAGATACAAAATCATTTCACAAAAGTTGACCAAAAAAACCCCCCAAAAAACATGGAAGGAAAATACGTCAGATGGTTTATAATCATTTCTGCTGACGCGTTTAAATGGATGCAACGCTATTCCAGCGCACCTGCCCATGGATACAAAGCTAAAAGTAAATGCTCAGCAATCATGAACCATGGGTCACTTGACACACAGGTGATGTCTGGTTGAAATATTAACCAAAAGCGTTCAAAAAGTGCCGTCCGAAATGGGGAAGTTAACTCCACACCCAACGCAACTAAGTTGAGCAGTCAAGACCCAAAGCCACACTTTTAAACTCCAAGGGACAGTTTGTGAGAAGGAAGAGAACAGGGTTTAACAGTGTGTCAAAGTTTTCTTACATTGTCCGAAAAGTTGTAGTTGTGCTTCAAGTGTCGTTATCAGGGCAATAACCAAGATCCGGGGGGGCAACTTGTTAACCTTGCTAACGTGCTGTTAGCGTGCTAGTTGGCTAGTTCCGCTTTCCTGTCAACTACCTAACGCCACCACTCTAAACTATGTTGAAATAAAAGTGTTGGGAGATATCAATCAAGGGAGTCAATACTTACTGTTAACCTTCCTTGTGACTCGCTCGCAACTCCTCCTTCTTTCAGGTATGTGGACTCGGCGTTGGTAACTCCTGGATTCCTTCACAGCCTCCGCCGCCCGCGAGAGTGTGAAAGTGTGTCGGCTGATGCCTTTAGGTGTCGTCGGAAATACTGCTTTACTTGATAGAAATAGCCGATATCATATACCAACAAAAATAAATCAATAAAAAACAAAACAATCACCACACTCATATTCTAGACTTAGTAGCTGTGAATAATTACCTATGGTGGAAATATGCTAGCTCTTGCTTCCCTGTAGAAAGTTTAAAATACATTTAAATTACATTTACTCAAACAGATGACTAGAACCTGCTCAAGTATAATTTTTAAGCTGACTGTTTGTATAGAGAGAGAATCTGGGGAAAAAAACACATGAAAAGACCCCCATCCCTCCTACCAAGGGCTAGTCGATGGGCACATTGAAAAAGACAGGACAGCCACAATCCAGTTATTATTACAAATCTGTATTTATTTATTTATCTTGGTAACTGTGTGTAGCCTCATGACAATTTTACATTCCTTCGTGGTATTTTTGTGTTCTCTGCTGGTTGCTTCGCATTTCAGGAAGTGTTTCATGTTGGTTATTTTACACTGCTTTGAAGTCAAGTCGTTTGCAATAAGTTTCGATTTTATTATGTCCCATATTGGTTGTTTTCCATCTCACTATTGTCATTTTGTTTGGTTTTGTTTGTTGCTGTCTCGTCAATTTACCAATCTTTACTGCTCTCTGTCACTTTCTTGAAGACACTATATATTTCTAGGATATTTCTGGGACTTTGTCCAATAGGCTTACTCATATATCTCTCTATGTTTTGGCATTTCCATCCTACTTTCACTCCATGGTATTTTGCTCACACAATATTACCATAGCATCTAATCAATGGATTGATTTTGTTTGGTCAGTTGTATTTTTGTTTGTAATTAAAGGAGGAAGCGATACGACGAGCACTTGAACGCAGCACATGATTGCATACATGTCATATGACTCCAAAGAAAAAAAGAGGCACTGCTCAATTTCCCCACATGAGTGCAGCATTTACCCTTCACCCGGACCTCCCCCTCTCCCCCTCCCCTCATCTGGGTATTTTACACAAAGACAGACTACAAGATATTTTTCATAGAGCTTCTAAGTGATGCTCTGAAATCTGAGTCCTTTGCATTGGATCTGCTGTGTAATTCCTAAGTTTTATGGTTTGTACCACAAAAGCCTTTTCAAGGTGACTGCAAAGGCAGTAGGCAGAGAGCCAACCAACATATCAGCTGACAATGTCTAAAAGTCTTTAGTGGTTTTTTTTCCTTCTAACTGCAGCTAAATATTTCCCCTGTGGGGTCACCTACAGCTAAATACCCACGAACTGACAATTCCATGCACAGCTCCAAATTTGCACAAATGACGGTCCAAAGCTGCCCTCACCACACTGCCCATAGCGCCTGAACTATGACTAGCTCTCTCCGCCCATGTAACTTTTATAGAGTCTACATAGCATGCATTATTCAGCACTAACACATGGCCCATCTGGACTCCTGCGAGTGTGTTTGTGCATGTGTGTCTATGCATGGGTGAGCGGCTCATAGTTAACTTTCCCGCTACGCCATTTTACCATTTCATGCCACATCCAACAGTGCTTGAAGAGCTACGAATTTGTATTTCCTCTGTAATTACAGCTAAGGTTTAATGTGAGTATGATAGGAGGAAGAAACAGGAACAGAGGAAGGATAGAAAGTGGGGGGGGAAAAAAGGATAGTTTCAGCAAATAAGTATTAAAGTCTACCAAAATGGGATGTTCAGGATCAAGCTCTTTCATCATGCTGTTCCTCATTAATAGAGATGGGAGCGCTGCCCTAATTCCATAATTCCTAAATCATGGCTGTTAGTTGAATATGAGGAGACAAAGGTACAGGGAAGATAGCAGAATGGATTAGCCTATAGCCTAATGATGTGTCTGAGAGGGCCAGAAAGCCTCAGAAGAGATGAAGGGAGAAAGAAAGAAAGCAAGAAAAAAGAAAGCAAGAAAAAAAGAAAGAAAAAAGTGAGAGGGGTCGCCATCTGTACTTCCTGGCTTTGCTTTTTGAATGTTGCCAAAATCAATATCATATAGGCCAAATGTATTCTTGCCAATTATATTCCCAAGTGTATAGCGGCCAATGAAATGTGCTAAATTAATCAAGTGATTAATTAGATCTGGAGAAGAATACATGGGGATAGAGTTGTATGTATGAGCATGTGTGTCGGTGACTAGGCTCAGACCACTTTCTCATGGTTTCAGGGAGCGCATCTGTTAATTTCTGGCTCTGTTCCAGTTGTACCACTCATCTATCTTTCTTCTCACAAGGCTTGAGACATGGGAAGGTTTCAAGGCCGCGCTTGATTGGGCTTAATTTTACATCGGGCTAATTCCGCCGGTACCTGATACATGTCAGGACAAAGAATTGGCTGACCAAGCGTGCATCTCAATATTCAGAGATAATTTCATTCCCTCGTCTCCTTTTCACTGGAATCAACTCTTTCTCCATTTGAATTGAGCTCTCATATGAAGCAATTTGTTTGAAACTGGAGACATCGATAGCCATTAGCCTGCTTTGCACAAGAGAACCAAACATGGCAAGCCGGGGCTCATCTATTATTCATATACCTCAGTTTTCTCCCCAAAACCTCGTTTCTGATATTCTTTTTGCATCACGCTGACAAAACTGACAAGTCAGTGGTTTCAAATAACGCCTTTAAAACAAAGCTTATGAATGTTTCAGGCTAGCACTAGCCCTTACGAGCCTCAAGGGGGAAAGTGTCTATTGCCCGTCTGTGTTGCCATGTCTGGGGATGGGTAAAAATCTACTGAGGATAAAGAAGGAGGGAATCATCTCAAATTATGGTTTTAAAAAAAAATGGCTCGTTTGAGTGCTTTCCAGGCATTTAATTATCCCATGTCTTTCAAAAGGACCCTTTGAATCGATGAAGATTGAGTGGTGAGAATCACACAGCGCAGGTTCAGAGCAATCTCTCAAACAAGTGAACTACAATTTCCATTTATACATCAGATATAAGTAGCATTTTACTGTTGAAATTATTATAATTTTTATTTTTGCGAAGTTCAAAGAGAACATCACTTGAAAATACATCACGTGCCCAGTTTCCTTTCAAATGTAGCACCGATTGGAACCGAATCTAAAAAAGGAGCACTTTTTAGTGCTTTTACGCAAATGTTCACAGGTAGAAGTGTTGAGATAAACAGCTGTCGAAAACAACTCTAGTTTAAAACCATAGAAGAGGATAGCACATTCAGATGTTAGAATTTAAAGAGCACCCATAATGTAACATTTTGGCATGCTTCGTGCATTGATTAATGGAAAATGACGGCGTCCTGACTAACTGTCTCTCCTATGAATCAGAAGTTTGAGGGTTTTTTTACATCATATGCTTCTTCCATTTTATTGCGTTATAATTGATACCCCGACTCTGCTTTTTTCTGCCTTTATTTGATAGATTTTTGTGAAGTGTAAACAGGAAAGTGGGAGAGGGGGAGGAGATGACAATTAGTAAATGGCCCGAGCTGGAACCGAACCGCAGCCTGCTGTGGCGGGGATTCAGCAGTTGAGTTGTACGAGGTGTGCACACGCTTCATAGTGCCCTGCAGAGGCCCCCCTCCGTTATGATTTTCCTACATTTTTCCCTCCAATTTCCAGCCCTTCCACTCAGCCTTTTTCATGTAAGAACTGAAAATGGTGGAAATGCACTCATAGAAAAATTAAACTCGACACTGTTGTTTGTGGAAACCAGTGAGTATGTGTTGAGTAGTGGATTTCAAAAAAAGTTGATCAGTTTTTACAAAACATTTCAAAAGTAACCTGTAACTAGAGCTAGAAAATAATTGTAAGGGGGATAAAGAGACCAATACATGTACCCATAAAATATAATGCTCAAGTACAGTATCTGAAGACATGCTTCGTGTTAGTTTTCCTCACCGGTTGGCCACCATCCGAGAAATCTGATGGAAACAAGAGAGGAGAGGCTATCAAGCTTTCCGTCCTCCATGTTGTCAGCAGTTCAGATTAGCTGTCACATCGCTGAGGGAGAAACAGCTGAAGATTGGAGAGGGTGATTTCATCTGAATAATTTCATGCTTTGACTGGCAGAGCTCAATGATCACCGGTCCAAGACTTTGACGTCAGAGAAAGATAGACTGGGCAAATAAAAACCCGGGCGCAGTGCGATGCATAAATACAATCACCTGCCCTTTGGGAGGAGAAAAAAATGCATAAAATGACAGTTAATTCACATATCCACTGAAGAAATTCCACTCAATCAGATTGTTTTCGAGTAGACAAAAAGACAATCTTTATTTGTGTGTTTCTCTCCTAGCTCTGACTTCTGTGTTTACTTTTGACCGACTGATTTTAATGGCTGAGGTCGTCTTCCACAAAAACACCATGAACAGAAAAGGAGACAAACTCATACATGACACTCGGACCTGAAGGCCTCCTACCACTACCAACCATGGATCACAAACCAGAGAAGAAGAAGAAAAAGACAGATAGAAGGACAGAATCAGTGGAATAGAAGAAGAGAGACACATTTTTTTTTAAGTCCTCCACGGGGCTATAACCCATCACTGCATCCCACAAAGGAGTAATTAACAGTGATTTTAAATGCTACAAAAATAAGATGAAACACGGAAAGAAGCGTCTCCCTTTGTTTGTGTGTTTCTCGTGTGTGTGAGTGTGTCTTTGTACAGGTGTCTATGTTCATGCCATGTCTTTGTACATGTCTAGAGCTGCATTGTTTTTCTACATATGTCAGTAAGTGTGAATATCTGTACATGGGTCATCGTGTGTATGTTTGTGTGTGTTCACAGTGCTTGCGCTTAATGTTCACTTCCCAACAGTATAGAAGTCAGTCCCTTGATACACCCCCCCTCCTCTGTTCCCTTTCTTTGTGCTGTTCCCTTTAGAGTCCTGTCCACGAATGCTTCCACCATCACTTCGTGTGTGTGTGTATATGTCTGCGTGCATGCGCATACTTGGGTTTCTGTGATGCTACCACACACAAACACAAACTCGCGCACCTCGCCTCATTTGCCAAAGTCTATGTGCTTCCCTTATTGGTTTAACCCCCAGACCTTGGACCAGCTTCAGTCATTGTTTACGTCCATTGTGATCCGACTTGGGCTCTGAGGGCTGATTTCCAGTCAGTTTCGCCCAGCGGGTCCATTTATCTTCCCAGCCCGAGCTAATCCATCAACGACTGAAAGCCAGACGGGAAAAACCGTGTGAGGAGAGAGGTTGTATTTTCCTTTTGATGTCCGAAAAAAAAAGTCTCAGGGAGAGCAAGAGAGCGGAAGCAGGGTGTTTCTGATTTCCTTCTTCTTCTTCTTTTTTTTTTTTTGCATGAAAAAATATATCATCATTAGAAACAAGATTGATCTGAAGGTTTCACAGTGGTCATGCAACTTGAGTGTCGCCTCCTTTTCTCACCTGTCCTCTATTCATCTTCACCTCGCCCCACCCACACTCCGCCCCGCCCCGCCTTCTCTTCAAAACCCAGACCCTTTAATCCTGCCAGTCCGAGAGAAGGTTCTGTAAGTGACCACAGTCATGATAATAAAGAAAGACAAAGAGGTGGGTGACCAGTGGTACATTCATACAAGAGAAAGTCATGGTTCCAAAAGTCACCCGACCCAGTCGACATTAGACAGTGCTGGAGATGCCTGTGCTGGCCAGGCCGTGATAAATGCTTTGTTTAGAAACACGAATAAGACAAAACACACCCCACCTGAAAATCTACATCTCACCAAGCCCACCCAAAACACCCCAACATCCTCTCATTGAAACAGGCTATGGTTATACTTGTCATCACAATGTGAAATATGAGTTAATCAAACAAAAAAATAAATCCAACTCCAAGATTTTTATATCAGATTGCCGGGTCTGAAAATATCAACACATACAATATTACATTTCCCAATTGACTGTATTTATTTAAATTTATGCACTCATCCTTTTCCCCTCACTTTGCTGCACAGGCCGGGTCACTTTTCTCTTCTTCTCAGTGATTTTTGCTCTTATTCCTTTTGCAGTTGGAAATGGTCCAGATAGCTTCGAATTCCAATTACAATGCAAGCTTGGTCACTTCTAATTCATGGGTTGAGGATGTGATAGAAATGTGAGCAAAATCCAATTTTTGTGCATCCAGGCCTATCGCTTCATGCATCCTGCCGCCATCGGATGATAGGAACTGCACTGGAACGACAAGTTTAATCATAGCCACATATAGCTACATCTACCCCATCAGTGGCCAAGAGTCAATTGTCAAATCACAAGGACCCGCTGATATGAGCGCAGATACATCTCTCTTGTGTTTTCCCTCTGAGATGCGCTGATCCACCCGGAATTCAGGGATTGGAGATGGAGGGCAGCTTCCCAGACAGTTTAAAACCCAACCTTCACAGCCATGCCATGGATTGGTGTCTGTGGCTGGGCCATGAAAGAGCTGGCAGTGGGGGTGGTTGGTGGTCATATTAAGGTGGAGGTGGAAAGGAGAAGGGGGCGGAGTTAGAGGGCTTCCCTGAGGGGTGGTGGATTTAGAGGGACAGCCTGCCCAGCCCATGATACCAGGATGGGAGCTCCAGGAGGAGGGGGGGATGGGTCACAGCCAGAAGAAGAGTTCCAGGAACAGTGGGGTCATAGCTGCTAACAGGGTCACGCACCCCGCCCTGGAACTTGGTCCTCCATCAGTGAGGAATGGCTCTGGAGAATCATATCCTGAACCATCTGAAACATAGAGATGAGAAAAGAAAGAAACGACAAAATATCTGAGCCGAGACGGACACACAGACAGATGCGAAGACGAGACAATGTAAAACATAAAGGAGGAAGTGGATTCTACAAAAGACAAAGAGTAGACAAGGGGATCCGTCAGGGTGGGAGGGGGGGTGTTGAAAGTGAGTGACAAACCAGAAACCACAAAACTCTCGTCTACACGCAGCTATCGAAAGGCAAAGAGCAGAAAGAAATGAGAAGTCGAAAGAGGGAGAGGGAGAAGGAGAAGATGACAGCAACTGAGTAGCTCTGCAGGGGGTTTAACCAACCTAATTACAGTTTAATCACAGAGACTCGGAATCTGGAGCAGCTGACACACAAACACACAAAGATACACGTCAACTCACACATTTGTGCATCCGCTCACAGCTCACTCACACAGTGACAGCATTTCACAGATGAGATGAAAGTTTGCAATGTCAGACAGATTACTTTAACAGCACACACACACACACACACACACACACACACAAGCAGAAACCCAAAGAGGAGCAAAAGCAATGACAGAATAAAAGAATGTATGTTGTTTCAGTAATTATAGAGAAGAAGAGAATTTCCTCCCCCTGTAGTTTGATATGGAATCATCTTAGCCTGGAAAGCTGTGAAATATCTCACTTTCTTTTGTGTCACTGTCTGTGGTTCTGGTTACTAACTAGGTTTGACTTTTCAATCTGGGTTAGCTTGAAAACTCATGAGGTCGAATCCATTCACGGGTGTACAATGCAGGCAGATTTACAAGATAGTGCAAGTTTAGTATAATGACTCCCAGAAATGGATCCTCGTGTATCTCGGGTGTCCTTTGAGTTATTTTTAAATGGAAGTATCATCAGCCAACACGGAACACTTGTGAGAGCACTGCACTCTGTCAGCAACAGGAAGCCATTTTGAAAGGAGTGTGTGTTCACAGACTGTATGCTATTGAGGAGAAAAGTGTGTCAGCCAAATAATGCCTCACACTCTCATCGTCTCTTATAACATGGCTGAAACATTTGGAAAACTTGATCAAATATTAATCTATCAAGTAGATGTAATCAAATCAGACCGCTCCTAGGTGAGACTGGATCAGATTGCTCTTTTGTATCTTTATGAGCAAACCCAGCAGGCGGAGCGATGTGGAAGGCTGGTCAACATTTTTAGAGAGCACTTTCAGCCTGCTCTGTTATCTTTTTACAAGGACAGAAGGTCTCCCTCACACACAGTGTGATGTGATTTGATGTGAAGTGCGTATGCCACTTTGTGCCGTTGTGCGTGCACGCTCTTCTCAGGATGTGTGTGTTATTCCCGCGCCCGTGCAAGCTTGTGTGTGCCTCTACGTGTGAGTAAGTATGTGTTTGTGTCAGTGTGTAAAGGTGTCAAAGTGTTGCCTGCCTGGTCTGTGAATCAGAGCAGAAAGTGTTGCCGGGGCATTCTATCAGACCTCTTATTCCCCCTAATTTTACTTTGATAGGCAATCTGGGTCTTTGTGTGTAGTAGGTGTAAGCATGTGGATGTGTGTTTAGCTGTGTGTGTGTGTGTGTGCGTGTAGTTAGCGCATGACTTACCTGGAGGTCTGACATACACCTTCAGTTTTAGACATGCCCGCCCCACATGGTTTGGGTGAGGAGACGCTGTAAAAAAGAGATTGAAAGCGGAGATTAGTTTAGAGATGAAATAATTTTTGTTGCTGATTGCATTAATAAATTTAATTAAAGATATTTTAATGCTTGTCTGTCTTGTCTGAGTTTCATTTCATGAGATTTGTGATCAGATCGCAGTTTGCACAGAACAGGACTGATCTGAAGGAAAAAAGTCTATCAAAAAAATCAGTTGAGGGCACTTGTCCTCTTCCTCTGTATTATGTCTCTTGTCATCTTCGAATACACCAATAACAAATACATTTATTTTGTACCATATAAAAGTAGATTTGACACAGAACACGTAATAGAAGATAGAGCTGCTCCCCGTGTGGCTCTAGTTTTTGTTGCCAATTACCCTTTCTCTCTTCTCGAGTGATAGAAACTCTTTTCCTGCTGCTTTTACTTGAAAATGTTCCCTGAAGAAAATATGGGTTTTCATCCACATGAGATCACAGTTTCCTAAAAGTGCTGACTTCTACGGCGGTTTAATTTGTTACAGTTGATAGTTTGATAGTTGCTGTAAAAACACAGTCAATTCCTATATTTGTTAGTACTGGAAACTCTCAGAAATAACACTGGTACTGTTTTTTTTTCTTTCCTACAATAAAAAAAACGGATCCAGCCCTATCCTTTCTGCAAAAATGCAGGACCGAGCCAAATACCCTTATCTTTTTTGCTTGGTATTCTAATTTTTGTGGTGCTCTCTCTCAAACAGATTAACAGTTATTTAAATTGCCTGCAGGGTCATTCCATGCCAGCTTACTTAACCCTGACAGTTCATGTCATGGATTTTCATGAGAAAAAAAAATAATAATGAAAACTTTAAAACTATTATTAACTATTAAGTCAACGTGACCTTGCAAAATCCCAAAGCTCCTCTCCTCTTTAGTTATTCATAGGGAATTTAGATTTGCCATTAGAGCTGAATTTCTTTATATTTTCCAATTTCTAAACCTCACTCATTTTTTGCATGGATTGGGCAGAAATTGACACCAAACTATCACCAAACCCCCAGGACAGTTTACGACGAAACCCGCATTACTAAGAACAATATTTTAAAACGATACCAACAAAGAATGAACGGAACATTTTCAGAAAAAAAGCAATATCTCTACCAGTTCTCAGCCCTCTTGAAATCAGTTTTTCATGTTGTGCAGTAATAATACAGTTCTACCATTCCAAAAATGTATTTGGTCCTTCGTGAAAAAATTGACTGACTTACAAACCTTGCTGTAAACATCTCAAGCATCTCAAGAAATTTGATTATATGATAAGATGATATCATTTAAAATTCCTTTAAACTTATTTTATAAGTAAGTGTTCCTATTACTTGATAATGAATGTGTATAAAAAAAATCAGTTTTTCCCTGACTTTGATATGATATGCTCTATCTCTGTGTATATGAAAACTAACTCAATTGTCAACTTTATTAAAATATTATGCAATCTAATACATCAGCTGTGCGGTGAATCAATTTTTTCCCACCCCAACCTTAAGTTAAACTAAAACTACATTAGCTTTTGTTTTGTTTTTTTTTGCTAAATTTAAAAGAACTTAATGAAGTTATATGGCATGAACTGAGAGAGGTGGGCGATGTTGCATGGAACCTCCCAGCTTACGTTTTTTTTGCCCAGAAAATGAAAACGGCATGTTTTTAGTTTGAGAGTGAAAGGTGGAACCTGCTGCAAAAGCCAACACACTGCACATTACACATGTAAAATGAGCTTAACTGCAGGGAAAATGGAAAACAAAAACATTTGTGTGAATACGAGCTGCTTAAAATCTGCAGCCTATCAGGACGGTTTAGGAGCATACTTTGCCAGAAACTAGAACACGTTCTCAAACTTAGCAGTAATCTACTTTTGTTCAGTGATAAACCAGTAATTATTCTTTCACAAATGTATCTAGACTGGCTTGTTGAAAGTAGGTGTAATTTTATGAATAACTAAACAAGTCAAACATTTGGTACTATTTAGCATTTGTGTGGGCACTGATACAGTTTTTACTTGCTTGATGGCATTTAGCGCTTCAGGCGGCTGTAGAGAAGTCCTTTTAAGTGCTCTTAAACCCATTCTCTTGAACTTGTGAAATTCTATAAACATACTGGGCAATGTAAACAAGTCTGTGAAGGATCAGCCCACCCAATGAGATTCAGTCACACTCACATTCACACCTAAGGGAAATAACTGACTCTAAAATCGACCTGACTTGAATGTCTTTGGAATTGGATAGGAAATCCATGCAAATTCCCCACAGATGCAGCTCCCACT
This sequence comes from Odontesthes bonariensis, assembly GCF_027942865.1. NCBI lineage: Eukaryota > Metazoa > Chordata > Actinopteri > Atheriniformes > Atherinopsidae > Odontesthes > Odontesthes bonariensis. The sequence goes on along the minus strand of NC_134522.1, from coordinate 21,509,432 downwards.
TGCTGTGAGGTGACAGCGTTAACCACTGAGCCACTGCGCTGCTCGGGCTGAATACCAAAAATAAAAATGAGGAAAATGCTGAAAAAAAGTTCCTGTGATTCAAACTTCAAAGTACAGCAAATGAAATTGAATCTGGGTTTTTAGTCCCACCTCACTCTGAAGTGAAATAGAGCCAGAGACCTTGGGGGAGATGGTGACCAAGTCTCTGACCACTGGCGCATGCTGACGTGCACGCACTCATACAATTTAGAGGTAGTTTGAACATATGCGCGCACACAGTGATGGTCACAGAAATGCCTATTGTCCTTCTCCCTTGAGGAAGTCTGCATAGCCGGAGCCCTCAGTGACCCCACAGTGGATCATCATCAGGATCCACAGTGCACAGGAAATAAAGCTGACCCTTCCTCTGCCCTCTCCTCCCTCCCTGTCTTCCCAAAACTCCTCCCTCCATCCTCCCCTATGCCCTTCGCCTTTCTCCTTACATGACCACTTCCTTTCCCTCAAAATTTCGACAAACACCACTCAGCATCTGTAGAGAAAGTGTCAAGGACCTCTATGACAAAATTCTGGTGTTGCATTGAGCTTCTTCTCCAGACAGTTTTTCTTCTTCTCTTCTCTTACTCTGTGCCGCTCAGCGAATACCACCTTTGTCATCTTATCTTATCATCCCGCCCCACACCTCTGTTTCCCAGCACATCCACAATCCGGTGTTCGCTGGAAACCCATTGAAAATCACTCAACCTCATCGTATGGCAGCTGGGAGAAGTAAGGGGTGGAGTGGACCTGTCAACATGTCAATAGTGTGACAAGCACACACACACCAACATGCACACACGGGCTAATACTCATACAAGCCAAAAAGCACCAACAATATGTTACACTAATATGTGACGGGGACAACACACACACACACACACACACAGACACACACACAAATGACTCATGAAGTTGTCAGCTACTGTAGTTCCACGGCAGTACCAACCCGTGGATGGGTGTGTGCGTGTATGTGTGCTGGGAGGCAGCGAGAAACAAAAATTAACGTGTGGCTGTCAATCAAGTTGATTGACATGGCCTTTCAAGGAGTCACAATTGCTTGACAAGTGACCCCCTTAACCAGCCCTACCACCCCACCAAAGCACATACACACATGTATTCAAACACACTCACAAACACTCCAGTCATGTGGAATGCATGCTACCCTGTGGGGGTCCAGAAACACAATAACAAAGTCAGCAACTATGCAACTCTGGAGGGGCCCAAACCATTCTCACATGAGAGGAAAAAGAAAGGAGTGTGTGTGAGTGTGTGTGTGTGTGCGTCAAAAGGGAAAAGTGCAGAAGGACGACATTGGGAGGCGGTTATCTTCCCTTCTTTAACTCCCTGACTGTTGCCTGCTGTTTCTTTGGGGGTCTGTTGACAACAAACTTGGTCCAATATAATATTTGTAGATGTCATTTACACTTTTTTTTTTTTTAGATTATTATTGCCACAGTAGGACAAATTGCATTTGTTATTTTATTAAATTTGTCACATATTGCACTGCGTTACAAAATCCTGCATGGAAATAAATAAAATCTGGAGCCGGTGATGAATTCACAGTGATGAATTGAATTGAAACCTGTGCCAGAGTCTCGAGTCTTTGTTGTTTTGTCTTTGGGCTAAACAAAACCAATATCGCTGTAGCTTGAGGGATTAGTGTCCAAGGGCAGAAAAACAGCATAGAAACCTGTCCCACTTGCAAGCTGACCTGAAACCGGTGGTTCCGGACCTTCATCCCATCATGAGTAATAGGGAGAATGTATCATCTCCTGCTGAAAAGGTCAAGGTCAGTTTTTTCAACTGGCTGTGCAGAGGTAATGCTTGGAGAGAGACCTGTGGCACACTACATGCTAAAAGTCTGTGGTACGATTCATTTTATGACTTTCACAGAGCAATACAGAGGTTAAATAAGTAAAGAAACACTGAAATAACTCACCTAACTGGTTTGTAAACTCCTCATATAGTCTTGATTCATGTTCCGTTTCTCAAAAATGCTCATTTCGACTGTCCTCACACAAAAAAACAGAAGTACCACCTCATCATATCTTTTGCCAACTTGTAACCTTCCACTATTTTGTAAACCATGACTCTTCTCTCCCTTTCTTTCTAGATGTTTCTTCAGGAAGTTTGTGCATTCAAACTGAGAGAAGTAGTGGCTCTTTTCTCTCAGGCACAAGAAAGTTATGACATTGATAGCAGAGCTTTTGAAAGTCATTCTCTATTGGATTTTTCTATAATCAGCAAGTCATCTTAGCAACTGTCCGGATATGCAAAATCTAGCCCACCCAATTGGCTCCCTGAGCTTCTGAAAAAAAGTGTTTATGAGTAATTTGAAACCACTGTTTGTCCCTTGTCTGGTGGAGGAGCGATGGCTCTTCAACTCTGTTCAGAAAAACAGTCTCAGAAGGGCAAAGCTCATTTGTGACACTAATACATCACTTGTTGAAGTGAGGAGAAACATCAATACAGCTAATATAAAAATGATTACAAAGTACCTCTGGCGACGTTTTCACCACTTTGCTGAGCACACCACTTATGACAGACCAAGAGTGATACATCAAGAAATAAAGAGTGTGAGACGGCGTTGGGGAGGGAGGGAGAGAGGGTAGGTTTATAGATGCACGCCTGTGGGTGTACGAGCGACATGGTGGGCTGTGTTCCAAAGCTCTCAATCTACCTCTGTTGATTGCATATTTACATATTGTTTACAAATGCATATTGAGCAGGAGCGTGTATGAAAACGCAAACGCAAACACGAACTCGAACACAAACACAAACACAAAACGCTTGCATGTACTGTACATAACAAGCAGCCCTTTGCCTACGTTCAAGATTACACACAGAGACACACACAACTTAGCTGATAACCTACAGATGTAGTAGTACTCATGTCCAGGCCTGAACTCAAAGCCCAGGGAGAAAGGAGTGAAGAGCTGGAACTTCTCTGAGAAGCGCAGGGGCCCGTCAGGGCCGCTGGGACGGTTGCACTCCCAGCGCTTGAAGCCACGCATCCTGTGCTGGCAGGAGGTGTAGCCCTCGTGGTTGACCATGAACAGGATGTAGCGCTCCATGCGCCCGTGGGACGGAGGACCCTCGTAGTAAGGACAGTAGATGTCTAGATAGTCATTGATGTTCACTGCCACTCTGTACTCCCCGTGCCAGAACCTGTGAAACACGGAGAAAAACAATGGCTTGAGATTTTCTTATGAATAAAAGAGAATCATGAACAGGCTGGAGGATTTGCATGGAGTCTGTGAGCAGAGGTCTGTGGTTTGTTGAAGGCAAATTAGATTGTCGGAGAAAAACTATGAATATTTACTTCCTACTTTATATTGAATTCCCGTGTGATTGCACAGCACAAAGGAATCTGGGGTGAGCATCCACTTGGTTTAGTCCTGCTGTGTAACATTATTGTGTGACATTGTATGACTGAGAGCATTTTTGTGTTTGCACCTCTCCACAATAAGATCAGAGTTCACAGTCTGCAACCAAACAGTAGCACTTACCAGTTTCCAAATGTTTCTCAAAGACAATACAATATCTGCAATTGATTTGAGTCATTTTGGTGTGCAGCAAAAACATCCTAGAGGGATACATTTAAAAACAATTTTTTTTTTACTCAAATGGGGAAAGAAAAGGAAGGTAAGTAAAATCCTTAAAACAAAAAATCCCTCTGGTTACAACAAAAGAATGCAAAGTAACCAGTTTTATTTCAATAAACCCCGGTGAGCTGTGAGTTATCAACCCCCATCAAAGAGCTTGAATGAGCCTAGCGAGATGATACCCAAGAGAAGTTGGTCATGTGATGTTAGAAGAGCACATATTATCATCCAAACCCCTAAAGCGTTGCAGAGCGAGTGCCCGCATGCAGATCACTGGGGTCGACATGATGAACAGAAGTGAGTCATAGGTTACTGAATAAGAGATGATAGTACACACACACACACTGTGGAGTGTCAGTATTGTGGCATTTTTCTTTACTGTTTTCCCCTTCTGGCGCACAGTACAAGAGCTCGCCACACAAAATGCAGGTATGGAAATGCACAAGATGGTGCTTGAACTCAGCGACATCTCGTCTCATCGCTTTTCAACAGCTTCTCCGATTATCTTTTTTTTTCTTTCTATGGAGAACAAACTTCTGTTTATAATCTTGAAGTCACTGGAGTGAAACAGTCTCTCTTAAAGGATGACCTCGGGGACATTTAGCTTTTTCGTTTTCGTCAACATTATCCATGAATATACCAGGCAGTCTGTCTCTCTAGACGTGTGTATTCCTGTCTTATCGGAGGCATCATCACTTTTCCATATACATTATTCTTAAAAAAGGTCACAAATACATATTTTCATCTTGAAATAAACTCATCAACTTCAAAAGTACTGAATGGGGAAGTTTCTAAATGTAACTCTTGAGCAAATTTGAATTCGCTGGGGACTTTTTCAGTTGTGGTTTCACATCCAATTTGTGCTTTATTGCATATTTATGTCAGCATAATGGTACATGTAGGATTTACTGAAGATGCACTGAAAAATTGCCCTCTTTGCAGCAGTCGGGTTGGTGAATTTATCTGTTTTTAATAGCGGGACAAAAATTGAGCCCTTTGGCACAGAGGGCTATTCCAAATCCCACTTTGGAACCATAGAGAATACTAAAAATATAGAATCTCTCCAGTACAGACAGATATAGATACTTTATTATAGCCATGCAATAGCGCTGGCAGTAATTTTGTTTGCGACCATGTTCCACTACAAGGAGGAAGCTTGCAGACACTGTAAGCCATAAGAGCAAAATGAAAACTATGCGAATATATTTGATATCAGCTCTCATCGGTATATGCCAGCGCTCAAGTCCCGTCGTAGTTCGGTCCTGTACTTACGGCACATACAGGTCAATATTTCAGATCTGGTGACAGTCCAGACCAACAGCTGTATTGAATGTTCTGACTGGTTTTGAATTGAGTGGTTTTGGCTGATATAGACATGAATCATCTTCAAGAGGGAAGAAGCAGGAGGAGGAGGTGGGCGGGATGGATCCCAGACTAGTTAAAAGTGCTCTATCTCTCTACACAATGTATTAAATGTGGGAGGAACATAACCAGTTACGGTGGAGGCTGTGTTGAAAATTCTGAGAGTCTGTCTGAGTTCCCACTCCTGAGATGGATGATGCGATATTGCCCTTCTGTCATGGCCCTGCAGAGGTGGACAGGCGAGTGTTTGCTGACACGATGCCCCCTCAGTTACCAGAGAAAATAGTCTTTGTTGGGCCTTTGTAATGATGCGGTTGGTGTTGATACTCCATTTCAGAGAGTTATTGATGTCCCTGCAAAAGGAATTTGAAGGAGTCTGTCTGGGACAAGGGTTGGTCTGAGATGTCAACCCTTGCTTTGATGTTTTTCCTCTTTCTAAGGTTCACTGCCATTTCCATTGTTTTTGAAGTGTTGAGAAGGAGGTTGTTTCTGCAGCACCGTTGCACAACCCAGTTCACCTCCTGTCAGTACTCCTGAGCTGTGCTGTTTTTGATGAAGTCCAATGAGGCGAGTGGAGAAAATGGATGGATGGTTTCTCCCAGATGTACCTTTTAAATCAATCTCAACATGACACAGGGCCCTTATTTCAAAATAATGGTATATATGAGGAAAGGTTTTTATATATGAATATTTAATACTAAGTGCAGACTTGTTTAACCACAAGTCTTAAAATACACTTGTTTAATTTTGCTTCCATATCAGCGCAGAAATACAATAAATCTGTATCTTTAAATATTTGATCCACATGTTCTTTTGACTTGCACTCCATAAATCATACGCCCCAAGGGTATGACTTGATAATCTTTTTGTTTTTGCATTACTAAAAACCCCAGTTCTATTTCCTTCAGTAAACCGTCGAGCATTCTGAAGACTGTTTAAATTAATCAGTGGAACACTGCGTCTCTTTGTGGACATGTGCACTCGTCTGTAACAGCCACTTGTTCTGGCGTATTTCGTTATCGTTGTAGCTCTCACGTGGCTACATGATCAATTTGAATTCACATCAGATTTATTTAAATTTCAGCTGCGGAGCGTTATCAAATCTTGTTTCTTGGAGCTCTGCAAATTTGAGGCACAGGAAACCGTCTTCAATCAAATGAGCACAAACAAACTTGTCGGGCAATCTCATCGCCTCAGATGATGCGCACGCAGATGCAGATTGAGCTTTTTAAACAAATTCATCATTTTCCCCCTCACCTTGGCAGTAATTGATTGCCTTGAATGAAGACATTTTGGTCTAAGCACTTTAGGTTTTGTGGGATATTTAGCTTTGGGATAAATTATCCCTATAATGGCTGTCCTATCTCTCTCCCAGAGGGCAAATCAGGAAGTGAGTTAGATGTGAAATGAGCGTCTTCATGCTTCGATGCCCTATCGGAGCACGTTTTGCAGCTTCTAAAGGGATCCTCGAACAGATCATTTAGAGGCATTGATCCACAGGGGAGCTCCTCTTGGGTCTCTCTGCTCCCAATCAACTCCGATTAACTGGTAAAGGGGAAAGGCAGAGGGAGAAACAAGTGAGGGTGTTGCACAGAATGAGAATAAAAGGGATAAAAAGAGAATAAATGAAGGAAATAAAGGAAAGAAACAGAGGGAGTAAAACAAAAGAGAAAGGTAGAGGAGGAATGTTAATGTGTGCGGAATAAGGACAAAACAGAGGGGAAAGTTAGAAAGAGGAGGGGGACACGGAAACATGGCATAATGAGATTGCATTAAATGAGAGGAGAAAAAGGCAGAAAGAAAAATGAGGAGAGCACAGAAAAGGAGGTGGAGGCCAGCTGGAAGAAGAGCAGATGGAGGAGGAGTTTTCCAGACTTTCATTTTTATTTGTTCAACTGTGTTTTTTTTCCATCTGAGAATAATGTGCTTTGGCTTCAGATGGTGCACTGATACATTTATAATGCCTACCATTTTGCATTAGCACATTAGATATACAATGAAGAGCGTGCGTGTGTTTTTACACGCCAGTATGCAAGTGTGCGTGTGAGTGTGTGTGTGTATGTGGTTGGCTGGTTCAATGGTGTCTTGGTAAAGTGGGGCTCGATGAGTGAGAATGCTCAATCCAAGACAGGGCTAATGTGCCAGGATGCATTAGGTTGTATTAAACCTCTAAGCACCCTGCCCTGCTCCTGTGACATCGTCTGCATTCCTAATACACTGAGACGAGAGGAAGCTGCATGTGCAGGTGGGTATGTGTGTCATGTGCTGGTGTGTTCCACTGCACTCTGAGCTGTTAAACTTCACATCTTGGTGTGCACATAAGTTTCTTTGTCCATGTATTCTCTCTATTCAGGCTGTGTGTCGTTTGGAATTAAACACACACAGTGCACCAGCCAAAAAGACACGGGAATGCACTCATACTTTCTGCATGGCTCCCTCCCAAAGAATTGTGTCTGAGTGTGTGTGTGCGTTGAAGGTGTAGGTTTCGAAGGGTATGGACTTCTTTTGATGTGCATATGCATTTGTTTTGAACCTAAAAAAAAACTATTACAGTTATCCAAGACACATCAAACTAATAAAAACTGACATTAATTAAATTCTATGATAATGATGTTGTAACCAATTAGCAACCTAACACCTCTTGAAAGTGTCAGTTTTCCTATTAATGTTGTACAAGTGCAACGCTCTCACGACCCAAAGTGCTGGATCTTTCATGTGTTTGGAGATTAGTGTATCTGAGAGGAATATATATTTATATATATCTACTAGCAGTAGAATGAAGAAGTATTGGGAAAACAAATCAGAACCTTTTTTTTTTTTTTTTTTTTTTTTTTTACTTTGAGGGATTTGATCAAATAGAGTTACACCTTTTTGGCCTTCCAAAGTTATTCACTGACCAGTGCAATTGATCTTTTCAAAAACTGCTTTGAACTTTCCATCCTTGGAGGTTGTTGATTTCCCTTTTCAGTTTTTCAGAAGTTTCATCATTTATTCTCAAAACAGCAGATGCTGGACGCCTCCTAAATGTGGTTAGAAGGGGTGTACCGTCTTTGCTCGTTGTAAACCTCACAGTTAAGACAAGTTCTAAAGGTTAACAGTCATGTGAAATTAAAGCCTTCCAACTCTGTCAGTTGGGAGGCTTTACATATCAGTACAGCATAATAATTTGTTCTGCAGAAATCTTTTCCTTCGTGAGCTAACAAAGCTTACTAATAATCACGCATACCATATTATCACTTCAGACAATATCTTCACTCATTACACAAACACATTTTTACCTGAAAATGATTCTGTGATTTGTATGAGTTGGGGTTTGAAATCGTTTTTTATTTCAGTTTTCCTAAAAATTAAAACATCATTATGTGAAACTACTAAATGTATGTATGAGTTTGTCAGCAGGGACTCAAAGTGATGATACAAAACGGAGGGTGTAACAAGCATTTTAAGCCTCAGTGAGTCTGCAAATGATGCTGGTAATGCATAGTTTGAAATAGATAGTTGAAAATTAATTTTCCTCAAGGAGTTTTCTCTATTTTTTTGCCAAACTTGTAACCCGCATAAATAGGTTTCATCAGAGTAATCCAACACAGTGATAGGAAATTTTGGAAAGTCTTTGAGGTAGTCGGCAAAAAAGCACAGAGCCAATTACACAGCTCCACTCATTGGCTCATTCTGTGTGAGCTCTCATCACATCAGATCACATTTCATGTAAGCATAGTGTTTATTTAATGGATAAAAAACTTGATTTTCTATTATTTTCAGAGAAGGATTTCAGTTTGTGCTTTCAGCATATTGACAATTGATATAATTTGTACACATAGAAGTTACAAAAAGAGGTCAATGTAATAAGAAGAAAAGAATAGAGCTTTAAACCTTTATATTGTTTTATGCTTTTAAATCTCGGTGATCTCCTCATGAAAAGAGCATAAAATTTACCAGTAAAACAGATTGCTGTTGAAGTGCATGTTGTTCAGACATTTTATTCTTCTTCATGTTTTCGTTCCGCTGCTTGAAGCCGTTTTCTTTTTTCATATTGTCAGTGTAATAAACCTATGCAATATGATATGATGGTTTGTTTGGTCCCTAATCTTCTGACGTCTCGCAGATTCTCCTCACTCGCTCAGAGCAGATGAATTACAATGGTGAGGTTCTCCTGATGCGGCTTTGGGACTTTGCTTTTGGCTCTTAACTCGATGTAAAAAGACTAATCCAGAGACTCGGACCACAATCAGTGGAAAATAATTAGTGTAAAAGTGTTTTAAGATTTCAGACGCACACATCAGGATAAAAAGAATTTAAAGTTCTAAAGTTTCAGAGAGAACTGAAAAAGTAGAAGCGCGCTTGTCTGTGCGTCTTTGAAGTAATGTAGATGCATGTTTCTCTATGTACAGTAGTGATTCTGCGTAAGTCTGTGTGTAGTGGCCGCTCTTTAGTATTCAGTCATCAACACCATCTCTCTGCATGAGTGTGATCAAAGCTTGTGGTTGGAGAAGCCTCGGATGTTTACCACACCTTCCTGCGCCCTAAACAGCAGGCTGGATCAGCCAACAAACATCAAAGGAATCTTCATCTCTCCCCCATATTCTCCTTTTCTCCCTCTCTCACTATGTCACCCATATCTCTGTCCATAACTTTCTCGTTTTCTCCAGCTTCACTTGATCTCCCTCTGTCAGTCCCACTAATGTGGCCTTCACGCTCTGGCCTAAAAGAAAAACTGCTGTGGGTTTGAGATGTCAGTCAGTCTAAATGCATTCCACTTGATATAAAGATTTTGGTCAAAGCGAGGGGTTCTAAGGATGAAGAGAGAGAGACTTTCTGTTTGCTAAATTCTTATGTTCACCAAAAGAAGATGCAACATTCTCGTTTGGGAAACATTTCTCTAAAGGAAAATTAGGCTTTATATGCAAGACAGATAAGATAGCCTAATCTAAAATTGGACCTAAAACCAACACAAGAACAATCCTAAGATTTAGATCTCCTTCTCCTGATGATACAAGACATGATTACACCAACTGCTAGAACGATTAAATTTAAGCATAGTTCATTTTGAGAAAATCACTGTCCCGTATTTATTTTTGTTTTGTGGCTGAAACCTAATTGGGCTTAAAAGAGCACATTAATGTAACTGCTATGTATATGAAAAAGCAGTCATAAACTCAGCTGACAAGATTCTGTAATATTATAACTACACTAATATGGGTTATAATATGTAGATATTGATAATTACATGCTTATTGATTTGATTTGGGGGTCACAAGATTAGGTTTACATCACGTAATCTTTAAAAGATTATGGCACGTTTAAAAGATGGCACAATCCACTCTGACTGGTCAAAAATGCTTTAGTTTAAGGCAACTGCTCCTAATTTTTTTCAGAGGTGAGCCAGACTGACCCTTAGACAGTCATCTGTTAAAATGTTTTACAGTGAAGTCAATAATTGAAGTATGAAAAGCGTGGACTTCAAAATTGGCAGTCTCTTCTGAGAGTAACTTTGTACCTCTGTACATGTTTTTACATACACAAACGCCTCTTCAACACATAAAAGGTAGGGAAAAAAACACCAAAAGGAATTCAAAGACCTCTTTCAAGGCAGCCTTTGGACGTTGTAGTGACACACTGGTGTTGTGCACTACAGTAGCACAACTGACACACTGAATATGCCGAGTCACAGGTGATAGAAATGACATGGCAACAAATGCAACAGACTCAAAGAAGGGTGAGAAGCCTGGTGTCCTACAGGAATAAAGTGGAAAAAAACAAGGAAACAGGTCACCATCATCATGGCACAATAATTCCAACTGTCATCAGAGCATCTGCCTACAGTGTCCACCATGCATTGCATCACAGCACCCATTTGAAACAAGTCAAGGACTCCAGGTGAAGGCAAAAATTTCAACTTAAGTTGCCAGTTTCTAGCTGTAAATGCTGTTAGTAATACTTTTTCAAGCATAGAATGTGTTTATCAGCATTCTGTTTCTGTTTTTTTCCACACACACACACACACACACAACTAGACTGCATAAGTATTGCCTCCAATCTTTGGCAAATTCGAGGCTCTTTTGGTCAAATTAACGCGTGAAGAATTTCAAATGTTCAAACTTCATAACAAACACATGAAACATGCACAATTTCCCCTCATTTGGCCTTTTAGTTGCAAGGGACTGCAGGCTGTTCCACAGTGTGTGTGTCCGTCTCAGTCTGCTGCGCCAAAGCTTCAGTCACTCTAGCAAATTAACACCGCATTACTCTCCATTTCTATCCCTCCATCTTCATCTGCTGCCGTCTTACTCTGTCTTTTGCTGCTTTTCTCTGCTTTCTTATCTTCAATCTTCATCTCAAACCACTTCAGCCTTTTTTGCTAGCTTTCATTCCTTTTTCGTCCTATTAATTCCCCTTCAGTTGTATCTTTAGAGCCTCTTACTATATCCAACTTTCAGTTTTCATGACTCTCATTGCCCCCTCTTACTCTCCCCTCCAATTCTTTCTGTCCTAACTTCCTGTATCAATGAATTTTCATTCTTCCCAACAGCCCTTCTACTTTCTGCTTATGCTTTTTGAGCGTTCAAATTGACAAGTCCACGCAGACCCACACGCATCTTCTTTTCGATAAGACTTCTCTCTCAAAATGAAATATTCTTTCTGATTGTGTTGTCTTCTTCTTGTACCTCCTGTAGTGTTGCAGCTGATGCTTTAGTGTGTGGGGAAGAATAAATATTACACAAACACATACATATCCACCCATATGAATATGAATATACCATGGTGAAACGCAAGCACACCATAACACATTTGACACATCCTGACGGAATCCATTGACACATGCAGTGAAGAGCCAAATTACCACACCGGGTAATATTGGGATTTGTAAGCACAGATGCATGTGTTTAATTATGTAAATTGGCTCTTGATCCTCACTTCTGTGTAAACATGTTGGAACAACAAAAAATGCACAACAGAGCTGCATATCATAATATGTCATGAGAAGAAACCATCAAAAACCCAAAGCCAACACACACTCCCGAGCTCAAGTGTTGTTTTGACAAGTTCCACTTCTGCCACTGTGAATAATGTCACCCATAGATCACTGTGGTGACATTCAGCACTACTGAGAGGTTATTATGTATTTCTTCAAGCCCCCCTATGGATTTAGCACCGCCCCGTGCCAATTCCTGACAAAATTCCCACACATACTGTAAGTACACACACACACACACACGCAGTCAGACACAAACATGCTCTCCGTCATACAGATAGATACATACAACCCAGCGCTAACCGATTGAATTAATATAACAAACCTGTTTGACATCTCTTGCCCCCCATGAAGCATAATTGTCACCTTTGTAGTGATGTGGTGGCTAAAATACACACAGACAAAGAGACAGACAGAGTGAGATAGGGTGACAAAGACACTGAAGGATGGACATGCAGGGGCGAGTCAGTGAGGCGGATGAGATGAGCGCTTGACTGAGTGGTGCATCTGACAAGCTGACAGACTAGAGTTGCATGATATGCCTGTATCAATCTCCTTGCGTTGCAGGAGTTATTCACCAGGAATCAGGATGGGGCCGTGTCAACCAGATAATCAGCAGTGGGGCTGTATAAGTATCGTCAAGGTTTGGCTCAAAGCGACCTGCGAATGAGGTGGCTCATGGCTGCTGTCCAAGCATACCAATGGGAATCTCTCATCGAGGGTCAGGGGGCCTGAAGAATTGTCAATGTTTAAAGGAGAAAGAAGAACTTGGTGATTTTTTCTCTATTTCATCAATACTCATGCAGTCTTTGGAGTTTATATTGCAGTTTTAATTACTTGGGGAGACATTTTTGGCTCTCAGTCAACTGATACTTTAAGCATGACCATAGCAAGTTTTTAGTCCCTCAAAGTTTCCTGCCTATACCTGGCCTGGCTACTTTGCACAGCTATGAAACCAAATCTAAATTAATGAGACATTTATGAGCATATCACCCAATAAACTTGTATAAACTCGGCATATATTGTTTTGGCTCGTATTTTGTGAAAAAAAACAACGAAACAAAACTACCGTAAACGCTTTCATTGAACCACAACCGGACTGCTACTGCTTCAGAACAGTGTTTATAGGACTTTTCCACCCTGTTTGTGTAAGTCAGAGATGATGACAACACGATGATGTGTCTGACCTGAGTCTGTCTGCCTTGTTGGCCAGCTGACTGACCTGCTCATAAACTACTGGTCAGAAAATACTGACGACTGATCTTACACATGAACAAACTGGCACAGCGTCAAAAACGACTGACTTATTAACCGTATGCCTCGCTTTGTCATTATCTGCTGGCTTAAGGATCTTCATCTAATATGGATGGGCTGATCCAGATCAACAAGGTGAACTAATCCATGTAGTTTGGGTCAAAGCGTTTGAGCCTCTGTAGGAGGGAAGTCACACAGGGCCGGGGGGGGGCAAACGAGCAAAACTGGTGTATAGATTGCATTGCAGCATCTCTAATGAGTAATTAAACACTTGAATGGAGTCCAATTAAGAGACATAGTGTGTTTGCAGGGACACACAAACATTTTTGCATTTCCACATGCTGACACACAACTAAACGCCGACATGTAAACAAAATCGAAGACAACACACAGAGAAGCAAGAGAGCTCACGATAATAGGAGCACTTTTACACGTAAATCTGAAATAGAAACACACACTAATAGAAGTACATAACCACATGATATACTCAGTCTTGTCACACACAAATATATCCATATGTGTCGGATTTGTTGTGGTTCAAGATGGAGTGAAGGCTCTCTCTGCTCTCCGTGGATTTTTCCCTCCAGGAATTTCTCACATTCTCACTTCCCTTTGTGACAGTCTCTCTTTCCATCACTCGGTTTCAAAGCAATCCACGTGCATGCTCTGAGGTGCCAAAAAAAACCCCAAAAAACCCGAGTATAAACTGTGGGTCATCTCCAGAGTAACATGAGCATTGTTTTTGGTTTAAAATGTTAAAATGACCCATGGTTTCATTGACTGGTTGAGAACTCTGGTACCCTGGTAATTTACGATTTGTCTGGAACAAAAGCCCGGTAAGCTTAAAAAACAAGTTTTCACAACGTAGTTCCATATCTACATTAGAAGGTGAAAGATTCCAAAGCTAGCCTTTGGATTCTATTACAGTTTTACAATGTACTATCGAGCGTAACGATACGAATGTTAGAGGAAAAGTAGGGCAGGTAGTTGTGTGAAGAATAATCAAAGAGGTCTTTAAGCTGTTTTCACACATGAACACCATCCACAGTTGCCTATTTACACATGCACAGCACAGCAAGATATTGTCCGTGTGAGATGCATTCTTCCATGGAAATACTCTGGAATGGTGCCTGGGTGGAATGCACAAATAAATGCGAGGAAGTCACAATTTTTGTGGATGGTGCAAAAGGCTCCCTACTTGTCTCTCTATAATTACGACTGTTAATATCAATATAAAATATCATAACATATGTATCTGTGTACCAACAAATGGCAAGGAAGCGACATGCAGACGATGGAAAATATTATTAAGCAGTAAGTAATGTCAATACTCGCACTCACAAGCTATGAATTCTCTAGAGAACCTGTTGGATTAACACACGGGTTCATTCAGAGATTTTCAAGCCTTATTACACTCATTAGACTTATTATATTTCAAGTGAGTAGGCTCAATTTAATGAGGTATGGCTATGTTTTGTTTGCAGTCACATCATCAATAGAAGTGTAGAATTTTAAAAGGCCAACCTAGGAACCCTAATCCCGTGGTTTCAGGTTCACCATGTAAATTCAAGGAGCCCATTAGAAAGTACGGGTCATGGTTCGAATTCATTGGTGTAAAAACAAGTAACCTGCAAGTCAAGCAGCAACAATCTGATGACAGCAAGTTAGCAATGCCAACATTAGCAGTCATGACAATAAACAAACAATTGTTATTATAGATCAATAGGGCAAATTATTGACATTATCTTTATAATGCCATGCACCAAAATAAAGAAAGAAACAAGGAAGACCGATGTGAAAAACAGCTACTTCTAAGTGTCGTTTGTCACCCTCCCAACAACTGGCTCAAGAAAAAGAGCATTGCTGCTCAGTCAGAAAGAAACAGAAAACCTGAGTGTATTTAACTCACTCTATTGGTACGGACGGTGGATTCTTTGCTATATGACCTGTGACAGGGCAAACTTCTTTGTATTTTACTTGTTACATTAGGTAAAACACAAAGTTTTGTTTTGACGCCTCAAACATACTTAGTATGGTACTCAGCTGTGAAATAAGTGCCTTTTAGGTGCGTTTTTTGCCTTTCTAATTGATATATATATCTTATCTTTTCAGCATAGGTGCCAGTTTGTAAATAATAGACAAGAAGATTCAGTTCTTGGTAGATCCTTTCTCTTTGGGTCTGAGTTTCTGGATGGGAGAAGGGACATTCATTGCTGTTGGTAGTAAGGGGAACTTCCCACCAAACAGCAGTTGTCGTAGAATCACATTTAATTTCTCTATCAAAGGTAAAGCCTTTTTCATTTTTCTTTCCAACACGTTTTCAAGGGTATACCGTAATGGTGGTCATGTGTTTGATAGCTAAACAGATATTTACATCACTGATGTTTACTCTTGTGCTGGTAGAGTATTATTTTCTGTGGTCGGAGCTAAAAACAGAGAGATCCTACGAATGGAGTTAGCGAGATATGAACGGCATCTAATTCTTAGTTAAACTAGTGAGGACAAAACTAAATAAGGATGAGTAATGTTTGTCGAAGACGTTGTTTCACTGTTAAATTAGAACAACAGATATAACCCTACTGTGCAATAAACTGAGCATGAGGACATGTCATGGCACCTCATTTTTCACTGCAAATAAAAAAAGAAGTGACGCTGTCAAAGTGTCTCTCCTCTCACTGTCTTTCTGCATTCCTTTCTCCCACTCACCACATCTTGGAGTAATCCCACTGTGCCCAAACCCTCTTTCTCATCTTCTAGCCTTCTACTGATCTCACAATATTCCAACCCCCACCCTTTTTTCCCTTTTCTCTGACTCCTTCAAAAATTTTCTTCTGTGAAACCCTTACATCTCAAGCAACACTCTAAACCACATAAAAAAAAAGAAAAAAAAGAAAAGATTATTCAGGGCAGTACCCATTTCAGTGAGATAATGAACACTTTTGCTTATTCTCTTTGTGGAATCATCCAAAAAATATAGTTTCGAGCAGATCTTTCACAACACTGTCAAATTCTTGTGAAAACTGTACTTGTACTTGTGTCATAGACAACAGGTTACACTAACAGCTTATCAGGGCCCACACACTAGCTAATATTTTCTTTTCTGCCTAGTACTGCACGTCTTTTTTTTGCTGCTTATCTTGTTGAGCATGTGAACAAAGCAACTTCCAACGGGAAAAACATGTATTTCTGACAGCATATTGAAGGTTTGTATGGCCAAACAATTAACAGCTTCAGACATTGCTTACGTGCTTCCTGTTGTGTGTGTAGTTCAAGTGCACGAAGCCATGCGTGCACGATTCAAACTGACTCGAACTGGCTTCGCCGTGGTTTTATTAGACGAGTAATGTACTCAACGTGTTTACGAGACCTCCGTGAGAGACAGGTGATTTTATGAGGAAACACTGAACAGGTTTTAAGTGGCCAAGTCTTAGTCGACTTCATGGAGTGAGAGTAGGACGCCTGCGCATGAGAAAAGACTCAAGACTGGAAGTTTGCCTTGAAAGTGGAAGACTTGGATGAAGAATGAGCTCATATGGTTACAGAAACTTAGCGATGCAGTCTCAAAGTATAGAATAATTTTTTATCTAAACTCACATGAAATCATCTAAAAGGCTAAACAATTAAGCTGTGTATATAAGGAGATTTACAATAAACAAGTTCATACAGCATTCCTTTGCCTAATCAACCTGACTTTTCAAAGTCATCCAGCTTCTTTTATACATGCAAACACACTGATCTCCTTGTCACTGCCGGTTCTGCTGTCAGTCACATTTTGCATGATCCACTAAGAGGTTTAAAGGCTGAGGGAGAGTATCAGATGTGTATAACCAAAACACCAGCTTTTCTTTCTTTAAAAAAAAAAACATGATTTGAATGAAAAAAAACAACAAATTGAAGTGATTCTTAAAATAGCTGATTTATCTTTGGATGAACTAATCAGAGCCAGAGTCTTTTTTTTTGGGGTGTCTAATTTACCCTCTCTTTCTCTCATCATCATCATGTGTTCAGTTTAATGTTTTGCCCTCTCCCCCCCTCCTGCCTATATTCCCCCTTCTCTACCCTCCTCTATCTCTCTGTGATCATCTTCTTCCACGCTGCTCTTCTCCCCAAATTTCCCTCTCAACTCTTTCATTCTCTCTCTTTCCATCTGGTGTCTCTCTATGAGCAATCATCAGAGTGCTCAAGCACCATGACCAAAAACAACTCCACAGAGACTCACCGCTTCTCTCTCTGGGTCTCTCTTCCCCAATCTCGTTTCTTTTTTTTCCCCAAATAGTCACAGATAGCCTCCACCCACTGCACACACATACAAATGCACACGCACACACACAGAAATCCATAAACATTTGTCATTCTCGGTTATGACTTCAACCTAGCCTGGAGGAACTGTGGTTGTGATGGTAGGAGTCTTTCATCCATCTCAAAAGTTACTGTCGTGTGTAGAGAACTGATTTTCACCGAGTGCGCTAGAATTACGAGGTGACAAATTGTGAAAAGATGTCCTGCAGAAATCTTTTTCATACAGTTGTTTTGGCTCCATCCATCACAACAGAGTCAATGCAAATCACTAACTGAGTTATGAATTTACTCTATTAAATGGACCCTCGATCGTATTTGCTGGCAGCAAGCTCTGTTGGAATGGAGGCTGCAGCTGAATATGGCATTAAAATTCATCATCATATTATAATCAGCCAGTTCTGGGATGAAATAAAGGGCTCAGAATTGTCACCTTCGTTGTACCTGAAATATATCCAGGATTCTCAATTGCCTGATGCCAGGAAACGCATCCCAATGAAGGCAGTCCAAACAGCACAGACTTGGAGCTACATTAGTGAGAATTTTCCATTTTCAGGATTTTCGGCAATTTTGTGCCACCCACCATTATTTTAGTTGACAATATCTGCCGGGTGATGCCAACTGGAGAAATGAGGGCAATTATGCTTCATACTCCACACAGCAGCACAAACTAGGTTGAAAACTTGATGGTATCTGTCATTTTAATTCAGCTTAGTTTGTGATTTATTCAGCATTCTCACAGCAATAATCGGAGATCCTTTTCTCACTGACCTTGAATTGATTAACACTTATGGTGAATGTTAGACTCCATCAGGCAAAATTGCTTTCTGTCCATCTTGGTCTGACTCTGCATTATCTTGGGTTCATATTCCTTTGAGTATGAAGGTCGAATAGGACATACATCTCTACCAGATTGTGTGGCTCAAGCTAATAACTAAGTGGCCAATATTACAGCTGAAAGTTGCCAACTTGCCAATTTTAAAAACAAATTACGGCTAACGGGGGCATATTTTTTAACATGTTGACACGATGAACATATTTAGGCCTATCACTTCCTGATACAATCAGGCTCATCTCAGATGCCACATTTGTTTTATCTGGTGCCAAGCACACGACATCGCAGAGAGTTGTTAACCGGAATTTAGGGCCAGTGTTTATTAAATAGATAAAGTAGAGTTTTGCATTCATAGTGAATGATCACAGTAAAAATCTCTCACTTACTTACTCCAACTGACATCACCAGAAAATGTATGATATGTAAATTCGTCCACTTGTCCAAAACATTGTCACCATCCATGGCTTTAAATCGTGAGATGACAACTTATTTCTAGACAGCTGTTTTCTGTAGCTTTCTGTAGCTTTTTCTGTCACGGCAGAAATCGTGATGAATGAATATCAAAATACGTAAAGCCTACATTTTTTGGAACTATGTATTTTTTCCTACGTATTTTGTAAACATTTGATTTTTACCCATAACTTTTGCAGGTGGGACTGAAGTAGAAAAGTATGGAGTCGTGAGTGGAAGAGGAACAAAAGTGCAAGAACTGTGGAAAACATTCAGAATAAGTTTTGAATTAGCAATCTCGCGCATAAACGTTTAGCACCCTCCATCATTCAATCCCTATATTGAAAACAACTCCTGGTCTCAAAATAAATTGAAACTGAATTGAAACTGAGTCTGAATAGAAACTATCGTGCTGAATAGTACACTGAAAAAAATAAATCAGTCTGAATTCATCATGGGACCAGACAGGCCACAAACGCCTCTCTCTCTTGGTTGGATTATCTGTGACTTATTCCACATAACCATTATGAAAGATACCCATCTCACAGTCACTGTATTGCACATTTTGCTGTGAGACTGATTTGTCTCAAGTTCAATTCATGGAAGTGTGATAAACCTCTCCAAGACTTTCAGAATTTCCCTGTGAGTGTAAATCACTGAGGTCATGACTCCCAGTTAACAAAAGCTTAAAGTAGATCCTAATCCAAATGACCAAGGTGTGTTTGGTTTTTTCAATTTTTTGGTAGCTGAATATAGGCTACTCATACAGAGTTTTTAATGAATATTCATGGAAAAGAGTTGCATAATAATGAACTGCTGTTTTTTTTTCTTTTTGGCCACAGGAGGCACTTATCTGTAATGAGCAATGAGACGGGTGAAGGGTTATATCTCTGTTTCATCTCTGCTGAAATCACGCTGCACAGCTGCCTCTGGCTTGTGCAAACAAAGCCGCATTTGAGTGCAAATTTTAACAGTATGACTTCATGGTCAGATCTTCGGTCTCGGAGGGGTCTGTGCGAGGAGCTCCGTGGCAGCGCATGGGTTAAGCCTTTAAAAGGATGGACTGTGTGTTCAGACTTCTTTTCATTGTGAAGGAAGAGCAAGAGCTTTTTCTCCCCTTTAAAAGGGTACACATCTTTTCTCCATCGATGGCCAAACCTTGACCCTCCAACCGATCTAGAAATAGGCATTCGCTAAGGGAGGGAAAGAAAGAAACACACTCGCACACAGAAAGCCTCCGGCCTTTCCTTTCACTACACACATACGCTTCCAACTGCCTGATTGTAGATGCACATAGTGCACGGAAACACACATTCACATAA
Organism: Odontesthes bonariensis; assembly: GCF_027942865.1. Lineage (NCBI taxonomy): Eukaryota > Metazoa > Chordata > Actinopteri > Atheriniformes > Atherinopsidae > Odontesthes > Odontesthes bonariensis. The sequence continues at coordinate 21,489,299 of NC_134522.1, read as the reverse complement.
ACACCCAGCACGGGTTTCCATTATTTCACTCTGGGGGGAAAGTGAACTCATATTGTCGACTGCTGAGTAAAACATAGCCGAATGTACACAGACTAAACACACACAAATACACACACTGTAGACACAGACCCAGACTGCTGTGCCAGATGTTTCTTTTAGCTTGTTCAACCCAGAGTGTTTTAGAGTCCTTCAAAAACAGTTGCTTTTGTGCACGCAGCTTTTTATTTATCAATTTGCTATACGTCTGCCTTGTGTCTGTGTCTTACTGTACTGCATGTTTACTTACAGCTCTATGTGGAGATCAGATCAAAATGTTAAAAATAAGATTATGATCAATTTGTTCTACTACCATTGAGCTGTAAAATCAAAACAACACACACGCGCATGACCATGAAGCTCAACAACATATGACACTTATCTTAGGAGATTTTGGTTGCAGATTTTTGACTGCGTATTGATGAAGACTCCAACAGCCAGCCCACACTGACAGTTGGGTTAAGAAAACTTTAACAAGCAAAATTCAGCATAGCAGAAATATTTTGGTTTATCCGGAACTTGAAAATGATTTGGTTACAGGTAGCCTATAGCATGAAAACATTCCCATGTTTCTCCATCCAAGTCTAGCTTTTCTAATTTCGAAATGTGTGCAAATAAACTCCTGATGCACTCCTTATTTGCCTCCTCTTCATCTTCCCAAACCTCTTCTCCTGCCCCACTTCTCCGTCCTGCTCCCCTTGGACCAGCATAAAAAAAGAAGACGTCCACAATGCCACAAGCTCACTCCAGCTGTTTATGGAGTTTATGACTTCTCTGTGGCTGTATGAACAGCTGAACAATGGAAAGCTGGGACCTTTTCTGTTGACCAAATAGACAAACATGAAGCCTGCAAAGAGGTATAAACGTTTAACTGCCTCCAGTTCATGCTGCAATGACATCATCACAATGCTGCTTTGACCCCACCAGTAAGTGGTGGTAAAATTCAGACTTTCTTAGCTCTCTGTGGTTATACTGTTATATTTGTTCACTGTGGATTTTTTGTTGCAGGATGCCCGATGAATTCTCCAAATACACGCATGTCAGATAATTTACTACAGACCTTGTTTCCAGGGAAATTCAATCAAAACTTAAATCGGTCATGCGTCAACTCATTTAAACCTTAATGTAAAAAACACAAGTCCAAATAAATGATTTTGAGTATCTTCACTGATCATTGGATTTACAAACTATTATACATAAACTTCAATAGTCAATGAAGAAACTGAAAAGAATTTAAACAAAGATTATGGAATTACTGCTTTTTTTTGTTGTTGCAATTTTTCCAACTTTCATGGAAAAGCGTTTTGTAATTAAAAGTTGTGAAACAGGAGTGCAGACGTGGACCATGATGGACAGGGCAGACTGCTTAATGCACGATTCAAGTGTTGATTATCTTGATTCTAACTCACTGAGATTGGAGCACATATTCAAATTACAGTTAAATAATGGAATAGAGATGGATTTTCGCTTAGGCTAAAGATCGCCTCGTCTCAGAGTTCAGCGACTTTTTCATTTAATTGAAAACCACTTCCTTGAATACAATTAATTGAAAAAGGAATAGAGCCTTAATTTGGAACTAAGGGCCCGTAACTGTGGTCAGCAGTGAGACTAATGGCATTCTGGTCAAACAGAAGAGCCTCAAACGTGGGAAGTTGTTTGCCTAAAATTCCCTCGGCGATGCCGGCATTGATTCTCAGCAGTAAACTTTGCAACCTTGCTACAAACACAGACTCAATAGAAGTATGGAAAAAGAAAAAGAAAAAAAAAATCAAGATTATAGTTCTTAATAGAATGTTGGGCAGCGGGGTAAGCGCCATGCCTGAATAATTCACTTTAGCCAAACTGTTGCTTCGGGTTCCATTCATTTTTAATGCCGTCTTTTGAAGTTGATTAATTAAGCAGTGCTAGTGCTGCTGTTTCTCCACTGTCACTGCCTCTTGAAGGCATGCACGCACACAAACACACCGCTGCTTCTCCCTCTTTTCCTCTTCTGACTTGCCTCTATCCCTCTAAACCCTAAAGCCTTTATCCTCCCTCCTCCTCTCTTCATGTACACGCACACACACACACACACGCTCACGTATACACGGTGCGAGCACCCAGCCACAAACACTTGCACAAACAACCACACTCAGTAACACACACATTTACAGTGTAGCGTGCACTTACAAATACACACCCTGTAGCACCCCTAAGCCACCTCCAGAAAGTGTTAAGATCCGTAAGTATTAAAAGTCTTTTCTTTTAAAGGCACATTGGGAGGAGCACTGTGTGTCTGTATGTGTGTGTGTGTGTGTGTTTGAAGGAGAAATGATGAAGGGAAAGGAGAGCAAAGTTAGTAAGTAAGAGAGCAAAGAGGAAAAGTAGGAAAGGGGAATGCCTCTCAGCAAACACGTAGCGGATTACCGGTGGTGTGTGTGTGTGTGTGTGTGTGTGTGAGAGAGACGGAGGAGGATAAATTCATTGTTAAGAGCCTGTACTGTACGTAACAGCTTGAGGGTTGGGTATTAATTAGAAGACATGCGTATCTAAGCTGGAGGTGGTTTCGGTGCAGGTTGGAGGGCGTTCGGTTGTATGCATCTGTGCGTGAGTACGCGCCGCTGTGCAGGCTCCTTGACTCTTTCATGTGTTTTTAACCAATGAAGACAAGAGCAACTCTGCGGCGGCCAATCAGCACCCCGAAGTTTATAAATAGAGTTTAGCTGACTGGATTCTTACTCTTTCTTCCAGCAATCTTCTCCCCTAATTTGCTCCTTAAGCGACACATTTAAAAGCGGCGACTATGTAAAGTGAAGTTCACGTTTAAGTGAAGAGTACTACTTTGGAAAAGCTTGTTTTTTTTAGTTTTTCAGAGAGGGAGTTTGGCAAGGATTTTAGTGCTTAATACTTGTGAAAAATTAAAATGGACAAGTATAAAGCGTGATTGGAGGATGTTAATGGATGACCACATGCACACACACACACAAACACACACACACACACACCAGAGTACATGCTCAGTCTGAGCAGGGACAGCCTGAAAAAAGCAAGCGAGAGATACTGACAATATTTTCCACTTTCCTTGACCGCTCTCCCTGAACACACACATGCGAGCACACACACACACACACACACACACACACACACACACACACACACACACACACACACACACACACACACACACACACACACACACACACAGTGTGAGTAACTTGATTTTCTCCTGATAATGAATTATCTGTGCGAGAGAGAGTGGAGCAGCCATAATGGTGTAGTCTATAAATACCTGGCCAAAAAGCTCCCTGTCATGTTACATTGATCTTAGCATGATAGTGTGAGCCTTTTTTTTTTTTTATTTCCATTAGGATTTCTATTACACAGTTTGGCTCTATAATAAGTCGAGAGAGAAAGAAAGAAAGAAAGAACTATCTGTACTTTGTGAACTTGGCAAAAAGTAAAGGTCTCAAAGTAAAGGTCTCGTTTATCTTGATGAATAATTACTTTTCAGGTAGAAAAGAACATAAAGGATGAGCATAAGTAGGAAAGTCTTTACAAAGTTCAAGCTTAAACTTACAGGCACACTGTTCTTATCTTCTGTTTGTATGTGTGTATATGCATATACACACAGTCAAGCCCGAAATTATTCATACCCCTGGAAAATTTAGCCTTAAAATTACTTTTATTCTACCAGCAAGTTTTTTTTTGATTGGAAATTGTACAGGCGTCTCCCAGAAGATAACAAGATGGTGTGCAAGAGGCATCGTTGTGGAAAATAATATTTCTCAGCTTTTATTTTCATTTGAACAAAAAAGTGGCAAAAGTTTGGTTAGTTTTTGGCAAATACTTCTTACCTTGTGTGTTTGGTTAGGTTAAGGCAGAAAACTACTTAGTAATGTTTAGACAACAAAACTACTACTACTTTGGGAAAAGATCATGGATTGGGGGAGCCTGAAATAACCAAAATCTCAAAGATTTTCATAAAAATGAGAACACGGTCACCATTTAACAGCTACTTACTGGCAGCTAATGTAATGGAAGGAAAGCTTGTTGCTTTCTGTGACAGTCGCATATAAATACAATAAATACAAAGTGCTACAAAGTAGCATTCATTCCACCCGTTACTGTGAAACCAGGCTTTATCATAGCCTGCTTTTTGACAGAGGCTACATTGATTACCTGAATAACAAGCAGTATGAAATCAGTGTTTTTAAAATGTGAATCATGCAAATACACTGTTGTGGAGTCTCAGGAAAACAAATTTTCAAAATACGACCTCTATAATCAATAGTTCAAATTTCCTTTATGCTAATCTTAACCTATTGCCCTGTGAATCAGGCTGTAAAGTACAGTGATGGTCATTGTTTTAACAAGGCATCTTAACCTATTGTGCTGTTTAGAGCTTCGAGTGTGTAGCACACATTACCGGGGACATTCTCAGTGCAGCAAGCACAAATTTATCAAACAGACACAAAACCACTTACAGAACGTTAAATTACATTTTCCAGTACCTTTATACACAATATCAAAGTACATTGGCAAGATAAAAAGTAGGATGGGATGCTAAACAAGTGCTGCTTCGTCCCTAACTGTACTTTATCTAACGTAAGGTTGTGTATGTGTCAGCTAAGCATAGCTCTTATCTTTTGTATTAGTTCTAATTAGTTATAGTGAAAACACTGCAGCTGCAGTCATTTGCAAACCATTTTTGAGTGTAGGCTATGTCTGATAACTATTTTCTGGTTGCACTGATTATTTTGAAGTGTTATACACATTAAGGCTTTCCATGAAGCACACGTGTTTCATGAGATTATATATCTGGCCTAAAAATGTCTTTTGGAATACATGTCAATCATTACAACATTACTATTTGGGCACTAGCTCCAAAATGTCGAGTTTTGAAACTAACAGAGCATGTTCACGTTTCGCAAAAGAGACATTTCTATTAGGGCTCATCAAAACAAGCACAACCACACTATTTTGGGTTCCAACCACATGTGGTTTGGACATTTTTGGGATCTGTGTTGGGATCTGGGCACTCCCTAATGCTGGCTTGATGTCAAATAATTAATATCAAATCATGACAAACCGCTGGAATAGTTTTACTGTAAAGCCGCTACAGGCAACACTGGACTTGCAGTGTTTGTGTCATATCAGAGGTACCGTATTTCTAGAAGTGGAATTTCAATTTCAAATACAGTTTTGATGTCCTGTGATAATGAAAGCAGAATAATCGACCCAAAGTGATTATTGTACAGCATGCCATACTGCTTCCGCTTATCTTGGGTAGTAAATGGAGCACGTCCTTCCTTCACAGCAGTGCGCTCCGGCCCTCGTGCTCAGCCAAGTATGTCAGTTGCTCGTGTTGAGAAAGAAGGAGCGGCGATGTGCTTCTGGACTTGTTTGGGAAGGTATTAACTGGTGGAAGATAGCATCGAGGCAGCCTTTGCGCAATAAGAGAGGGAAGAGAAATTCAGCTGTCTTGAAACACTTTGATTTTGAATTGTCTGACCCGGAACTAATGAAATTACTGAGCAAGATACATTACAGTTAGTAGCTGTGCTACAACGCAGCACCAATTTATTCAACCATTTGTACGGTCACAGAGTGGTCTATGACTAAGCAATAAAAGAACAGAACTTACTAAAAGTACTTGACTCCCACCACAACAACACAATTAACCGTCAAGCTCCAATAAGACACATTTTATAGTATAACTGCCTGTACTCACAGGTCATGGACACATAGGGAACATGGGGGCTTGATACATTCTAAGTTAACTGAAAATGTTTAAAACGATAACGCGAGTATTATTAAAATCATCATTGCTATTGTCAAACCCACTTCACTGTTCTGGTATCAAGGATATTAGCTATGCAACTACATGAACTAAGCAGAGACAATGTAGTTACGCATACAATATGCACTTGTACAGAAAAGGAAAAATTGTTCAGCAGTGTTCAAGAGAGCTGCCTTCAAGAGGTGATTTTGAAAGATTCTGCGAAAGAGTTGTCTCCGTCTCTGTTGAGTTGTTTCACTTCTGTTGCATTCAGGTGATATTGGTGCTTTTTATTTTTTTCTTACCTGCAGAAAAAGCTGTTTGCTGCCACTGGTTCCCGTAGAATATGGAAAGCAACTTCCCTAAACGGGAAAAAGCCCTACATTGTTTGCTCTTTTATTGCAAATATAATGATATTATAATTTCTGTTCATTTTTTTGACAATTTTACAATTCTGAAAAATATTTTTGTCCTTCATGCTAAAAAAGCACAACAGTATGAATGCTTATTCCAATTCTTCACAGTTTGTTTTCATGCAGTGACATAGTCATTTCTGGCATTGCCATTTAGGGTAAAAATAATAAAAAAAATAAATAAATAATATAAGCCAATGAGTCATGCTTGGATTCAATCAGTTTCCAGGAAACCATGATTTCAATTATTTTGAAGCACGCAGAAAGAGGGGGAATCAGCCAAAAACTGCATGGAAGGCTGGGTGCAGAACCCCAGATAAAAGAAAAGCTGCCAAGCTTCACAAAAATAAGTTTAAATGCTTTTAATGGAGCAGAGCGGGTCGTATCCCTTTGGTGGATGCCAATAAAAGCTCCTGTTGAGGTTACAGACGGAGTATCTCTGAGGTTCCAGTGGGCTGCTAATGGTGAGGCTTGAGAACAAAGTGTATCACAGGAGAGAAATCACACAGTCACCACGCACACGCGCTCGCACTACTCTCCTCACGCACACACACACACACACATATTGCTCTAATATTGTGAGGAAGACACAGGAGTGCGCTGTTGACAGATAATGTTGAAACACAGAGGGCGTGACATGTGAGTGTGTTGGTGTAGCTTGTGCGTGTGTATGTGTACCCCCTCAGCGGGGGATAACAGCTGGCATGCTGAGAGACCTGGGAAACTGTGGCATAGGGGGGCGGATCATTAAGCAAACGCACATACCTGCCCACACACCTACACACGCTCTCCCGCGCATCCCGGTTAAATCCAAATCTTAAAAGCAGCACCTCTAAACTCGTGCGTTTAGAAAATACTGTCACAACCACTTAACGCCTGAAAACTAATTATAAATATGCGTAAAATGAATATGCATGATGACCATACCCCACTTGCTCTGATAAATAAAAAAGCTTGGAGAAGCAAAAGCTGGCGCGCTGCATGCGTTTGCAGGTGTGTGTGTGTGTGTGTGTATGCATGTGTGGGCACAAGAGAGCGTGTGTGTTCTTCTCCTCTTTCTTTAATCTGTGTATAGGGGTAGTGGTGGGAATCTGCACACCATGCTAAATCGATACACTCCCGCCTGCTTTAGTATGCTTCCATGAGTGTGTGTGAGTGTGTTTTGAGTGTGTGTGTCTTAGTATGCAGCTCAGATAGACAGAGATGGAGAGAAAGTGAGAGGTTACATAAGAAGAAAGAGGGACACACTTAAGTGGTTTTGACCTTGGGTACATCTTTCCATCCTCCCACACAAGTCCACCTCTTCACCCCCCACCGCCCCCCAATGCCCGTCTTCTTTGGACTAAATAAATAAACTTTGCTTCAAGCCTGAAGTGCAGCCACGAGGGTCTGAAGTGTATGAACATGAGGCTGATGCATTTGTTCATATAGATTAGGAGTCTCAAAGAGAAAAGGCATCAAACTGAGGGGACTCTGGGATTCCCCCTCCCCTCCCTTCTCATGTTTTTCTACATTCTTTTCCTCCATTTTGCTTTATTTTCTTGTCTGTCCATCCTCCCCTCTTTCCAGTCTCTCCCCGACCTCCTTTGTTTTTCTGCCTGTCGCTTCATTCTTCTGCCCTGCTTAGTTTGGCCTGCCTCACTCCTCTCAAATCTACTGTATCTCCCTCCTCCCCCCAAAGTTATCTTCACATCCATCCACATCCGTCCTCCTCTTGCTGAGATTTTCTTTGACTACACTTCTCCTTTCATCTTGCATTCCTTTCCTGCATCCCTCCCTTCCATCCATCCTCATCCCTCATTCTGAGTGACCGCCGGTCCCCGAGGCTGTGAGCACATCAGACTGGCGAAGCTCTATCTTCCATCACCCGCCATCTCCCTCCCCTTCGCATACTCCGTTTCTTTCACTCGCTCTTTCGCTGCTGGCAGCATTGGCAGCATGACAGTGCTTTCCCAGGGCAAGGCCTTATGTAAACAGCCCCATAGCACCAAGCACTGTGTGTGTGTGTGTGTGTGTGTGTGTGTGTGCTTATGAGAAGGAGCGTTAAATTTCCTATGTGTGCTTGTGAAGAGAAAAACAAAGACGGAGACGGAGTGCATTTCTGTGTGTGCTGCACTTTGTTTGTGTGTGTGTGTATGTTAGAAATGCCCGTTAATAGCAGTGGAGGTCAAAAATCGCTCCATTTGCTGATAAAATGAACACAACAAGGTTAGGATCTCTCTGAACCCACCTTCTGAGAGAGTGAAGCGCGCTCGCCCGCATTTCCCTTCTTTTATTCCACATGCGTGTTCTGCCGATTGAAGATGATACGGTGGCTGCCGTTTGATTGGTTGACAAAGCTGTCTTTTGATTGGCCCTCCCCCAGGGCCGCCCCAGCTACGCTCTCGGACGACCTTCAGGAAAGTTTACCAAACTTTGCTTTGATTTACCCCCTCCTTTCCCGCTTCCCTCTACTTCCTCCTTCTACGCTTCTCCTCCCTGAAGCCTCCCACCGGATTCCGCAAACAGTCGACAGCCTCTCCATGATAATGAACAGCGGCTCAATCTGTACAGCTGACAAAGCGCAGGAGGAAGTCATACGGCTTCCATAGCGAGGGCTCCTTTATTGCAATCTCATCTCAATCAGTGGCAATCAGACTGTCTAGAAATATTAGGGTCACGCTGCCCTCCCACTGCTCAAGACGCTGTAATTCTGAGCATTCAAGCACTAGTCTGGAGTTAAATGTAAGAGGGCTGATGACTGAGATGATTTATGATGCTGTATGATGATGGTGATGACTTCTCTGATTTGGAAACCCCTAATGCTGAGTGTGCTAAGTAAAACCTGGATGAAGTCATGCATATCATTATAACATCCTCCTGCCAACTGTGGTGGGAAGAGCACGATGTTCAGAATATACAAACAGAAAAGCAACACAGTCCCACGCACGTCAATCCATCTCTGCGCCAATTTATTCTGTCAACCTGTGCATGTTGCTGTTTCTCTGTTTTTCTGTACTGATCCTAAAATTCATGACTCTGATGGCCTTTATAATGATGCCAATTATTAAGGTGACATTTCTACAGATTGTACGGGAAAGATTGGTGAACATGTCACCTCTCCTTCTTTCTTTCACCCTCTCACACAACTTTGAGTGTTATTGACAGACAGGCTGAAAGACGCCTACTGGCATCTAAACATAGCTTGTGAAAACCCTTACGCTGCTTTGAAGTGCTAATAGATGCTATCATAGCTAGAATCAGAAAGAAGTCCTCGCCTTCTGCCAATTTGTTGTGGTTCATTTTCTCAAGAGTAATCTTGATGAAAGACTTTGATCTGTTTGAACCTGCGTCTCTTTATTTGTTTCAGGACTGTGCTCTAACACAACTCCTGGCCCGGATCTTATTAACCTTTTTCTTATTTTCCTCACCCCTTATTATCAGACTTTATTAAAGCTTGGAAATCATTTCCCTGTGCTGTGTTCAGTGTCAAAAACCGCAGTGTTCAAACTCTGAGGAACTGAGAATGATGCTCAAGAGCCTTCCATCCATGTGTGCGAAGCCTCTGTGTCTACATTTGCCTGTTTCCCTGCATCAATTACCCATCTGTGAGCAATTGGATTTTTGTGTGTGTGTGTGCAGGAGGTGCGTGCCTTTGTGCCGCTCGAGCTCCTGCCTCAATTATCTACCTGAGCAGAGTTTGCACCTGCACATGCCTGTGTTTATATTTGTGTGGGTGTAGAAGTGCATGCATCAAAGGATGCACGAATACCTGCGTGCATAAATGAGCATTGACGTGCATTAGTGCGTCTTTCTGTGTTAGAGAGCCGTACACAAAGTGTGGAGCAGAGGGCCAGCCTTGTCTGAGACTGGCAAGCAGAGTTATTCACGGATCACGGCAGACATATGGGCAGACTGGGACTCGCTGAAGACATGCCCTTACTGCTGGGACTGATACAATGAGATAAACAGATGTGGAGGAGGCCACGCGCGCAAGGAGTCATTTGACAGACACCCACTAAGATGTCTGACAATCACACACATGCCATGGCTTTGGAGAGACTCAGATAAAAGCATAAATGCATGTAAGAAATACACAACTGTATGCCTTTCCTGCTAAAACAACAATAAGAGCCTACAACTGTGCCTGTTCACAAAGAAAACTGAGACAATGTCCATGTGCAAATAAACATTCCACGAGCACACAAACAAACTCCTGAATCCTCGTAGACTTATAACTCAACAGGGAGCACTTCATCAGAACGAGTGTGCCCTTATCGGCTACTGTTCCAGCTCAGCGGCTCTCACTTCACACTTTCAGACTGTAACCCCTCACTAACAGCCCTATTTCTGCCTGCTGCCCCTCAGCGCATTCTGTAGGTGCAAAGGATTCGCTTTCATTCGCTAACCTCCCCCACTCCCTCATCCCATCTCTTCTTGCCTCTTGTCTCGGTGCCAGCTCTGTTGAATGGTAGGGGGTGAGGGATGCAGCCAAAAGAGCAAAAGGAAGCAGGAGGAGGCGAGTGAAGGCTTGAGGGGGTTTGGGGTTTGTGGAGAGGGTTTCATTCAATATGCCAGCTGTCCTGAGAAAAATACACACAACACTGACTGGTAGAACATCTTCTGCCTGAACAAGTGCCTCAGATACCCTCTGTCTCTGTGTAACCTGTTGGCAGCCTGTACAGAAGATGTACTGTGATCAGAAATGTGTACGGTTGACCTACATTGGCTCTAAGGTGCTGGTCATTTGCAAAAAACACTAAAGGATAAGTTGGGAGAGAACATACATTAGTTGACTAAAACTAATGTGTTTTTGCAGTACCAGAAATAAGCTGGGAACTGATTATGTCCTGCATGCGCAGCTTTAATCTAAATTACTAAAAGAATTACCATTATCTTTTCTGGTTTTGCTCCGTTCATAGAGGCGTTCTGTACATTAACATGGTAATTCCGACAAGTAATTTACTTTTTCATTTTCTGGATTTATTCCTGCTCTCCGTTTGCGAGCCTCAACATGGAAAAGGGTATCCAAATATGCTGTTTGGAATCAGTGGCTCAACTACTAGACATTTATTGTGCTGATATCACTTGTATGTACAGTTTACATGTCATATTTACATTGTGCTGCATTACTAGATGGAAACTGCAGTGAAAGAGATCTCTAATCTCGGGACTTCATCCATAGATTCATTTTCCAAAACAACTTCATCCTTTTCAGAGTTGTGGTGGGCCTGGAGCGTATCACAGCTGTCATAGAGCGAGAAGCTAAATACACTTGGGAAGGGCTGCCAGTCACAGAGACACACAAGACAGGCAATCATGCTTAGTCCCACTCAAACCTATGGTCACTCAAGAATAACTTTAAACTAATACTAAAACTCATGTAGACACAGGGGAAATAAAGTACACAAACTGAGATTGAACAAAGAACCTTTATGCTGTACAGTGACAGTGTTAAGACCCCTTTCAAAAATGTTACTCTAATCTTGAAAAAACATCAAAAGAAACCTAAATGGGCTGAATTTGACTGAATCTTTGATGTTAAGCATCAAAGATTCGGCTCCTTAACTCGTTTGAAGCATCACTAATGACTGAAGAGCCCTGCTCAGCTACGCCGGATATACAGTAAACCTTTTCCTGGCCTGAGACAAATAGTCTATTATTCGATTATCATGAAGGAACAGTTATGATTTGGATATCAAACGAGATATTGAAAATGTTCCATTTGCTGGTTGTAAATCATTTTGTTCTGAATCTTGCTCCTTTAGATTTTCAGAAGAAAAATAGCGAATGAAAATAATAATTGGAGGTTTAGTCCCCACTATATGTTTCTTGACCTTCCCAGCAGCAAACACAAAAGTGTTCTTGGAAACTTGGAAAAAAATCATAAACATAATGATCATAATATATACATGAACAGACATTCATAATTGAGACCTGTGTTCAGTAAGTGGCCATTGTGTGTTCACTTATTTTCCCATGGACACTCTGGCTCAAGCCTTTTTTTTTAAATCCCACGTGAGACCATTTTTGTTCTTTACTTTCATTCTCACCAGCTGTTTTGATAGGTTTAGGCAACAAAAACTACCTCTGCTTGGTAAGGAAAACCCAATACGTTCCTCATAAAGCATCACTAGGTGACAAAGTCTGAGAGACACAGGGCTCTTGAGGTAACGGACACAAAAATGACACAATAACCCAAACAATTTAACTCATTGCGGCTGCGTTAGATCAGATCAATTCTGTGCTTTCAAATGTACTGTTTTGTCAAAGTGGAATTGTTGTTTCTCTCCAGGGAGTCTGGTGGCTTTAAGAACAGCAATGTAGCAGATTCCCTGCTGAAAAGATGCGTCTACCACACAGTAAAGCAGTGAAAAGCCTCTAAATATAGACTGCGCTCAAAATTATATTGATTTTCTTTTTAGGTGGTCCTTTTTTTCTTGGCGGTTAGAAAACGTTTCTCAGCTGATGCTGCTCACAGAAATGCATTACGAGTAAGTTCTGTGCTGGTAGTCTTGCCGGCTTCTGCAAGCTGCAAGCAAGCCAACAGTGATCAATACACTGACTATGAAAGAAGTTCACAAAACACTACTTCAAAGAAGCCAAACTATTCTTTCAAGGTATCATTTCTATAAAAGATTCTTGATATAGTCAGGTGTACTTGTAAAAAGGGAAAAAATGTCAAAAGTAACCTTGAAAGAAAAGTTCAGATCTCATGGAGTCTCCCTCAGCGCATTCGTACTTTAACTCGCGGTTACACGTGTGTAGTTGTTGACCTTGCTCATGCTGTGCTGACCAAAAAAAAAATCATTCTCAACTACAAACGAATTAAGACTGTTGTCTTTCAAAACTGTAATCTTGGCACACGGCTGTAAAAGTTGCTGCTGTAAAGCTCAGAACGACCTGTTTTTCTTCTTTTTTTTCAACTGTATTGGAGAACAAAAGAAGATACAAACATGGAAATGGTGGGACTGTTAAAAACTAAAACACTTCCTTGGAAGTGTGAGCCCTGGCGAATCCCAAATAGAGCTTCTGCATGGCACAATTCAGAATAAAACCAAGCTTACTTTGCCAATTTGAGCTTTAGAGTTTCACTCTAAAAAAGAACATGCAAAAGGAAGGCAAAGACGTGAAAACAATACTGGCTCAAACGGAGGGACAGACACATAAAAAATGGAAAATGTAGAGAAGAACTGAAAAACAAGTGTTTAATTGGCATTCGTTACTGCATCAAAAATGACTGCAGCAGTTGCGGTTATCTAATGGCTCAAGCTGCAGTTGACACTGATTGGAACACAACGCCCAGGTACACACACTCTGGGCAGCAAGAAAGGACACGGCTCACTTTTTCTTCTTCACAGAAACACATGTTTATCTCGTGCTGAGGCTCTGAGACTGACAGCAACAAGTTGTGGATAAAAATGGGCCAGATTGATTGAATTCACCTAACCACAAGACAGCTGGCAGCTGTGCTGCAAATGTGTTGCGCCCCTCCGAGCGCTGAGGGTAAATAAGCTACTACTGGCAATAAGCAAGGACTTAGGTGAGCTTTTTTCTGGTTGGATGTATCTGTGTTTTATATCAAATTGATGTATTTTTAGTTTCAGCTTTCATTAGCCGCAGAAATAAGAAGAAGTAAGGGAAAAGAAGAAGTCTGTTTTGTTGCGGCGCTCTGCACCTGGGGATCTGCTTCGGAAAGCCAGGTTTGGAAGGCCTGTTTGAGTGTGAGAGAAAAACATTGTGTGTGTGTGTGTGTGTGTGTGTGTGCACACAAGTGCTTGTGTAAGTTGTGCATTACTGTGTGAGCGAATGTTTCTATTTTGGTATTTATTCTCTATGTGTGAAAAGGAGAGATAAAGTTTGTGTGGGAGATTGAGAGAGAGAGAGAGAATTTGAAAGACAGAGTGAGAGAGGGCCAGATCCACAGATAGAGAGAAAGGTGAAGAGCCACAGAGATAAAGTGATGGAAATAGATGGACTTTAGAGAGCTGGAAAGATGGAGAAAGTGATAGACTAGGGATAAAGAGAGACAAAGAGGGACCTCTGGGAGCCACTAATTCAAGGACCAGCTAATGCACACATCCATGAAGACCTGGAGCTTCCTCTTCAACTACAAAGGAGTCTGCTCTGTTTTCCTCTGAGGATGCCCAGCAGCACTCCGAACACTGTGAGGTCTTTGTTTCTCTTACTTCCTTCCCCCTACTTCTTTCTCCATCTCTTTCTTTTTCCGCATCTGTACACCTCCTAATCCTTTCTACTTTCTTCCGGTGAATTGGCGAGCGTGTCTCTGATTTATTCATTAGCTTCTCACCTCCACTTTTCCTTTATCCAATATCCTCTTTTCTCCCCCTTACCTTTCTGCTGCTTTAAACACTCCCCTCCCTTCTCCCACCCACTCTGTCAGTTTATCCGTGTCTTGCATTGTATCACTGTTTGGATTTGGACTGTTTGTGATGTAAAACACCTTGTTGATTATTCTATGTAGCGCAGGGTGTCAGAGTTAATGACTCTTTACTTTGCCTCAATTATTCACGTACGCCAACTCACAGAAAATTAATTTCTAATACACGGTGCTGCTATTTATTGAAAGCCTTTGTTCAAAGCAATTTGTACTGTATACTCCAAAGTATTTGGACACCCTTGTGTATTCTGTTTTTCTTAGTGTGTGGGCTGAGCCCCTTAGCTCCAGTTCAGGAAAATATTATACGTACAGCATGCAATGACATTTTAGGCAGTTTGGAGAAGATCCCTTTCTTGTTTAAACATAAAAGCCCCTCCATGCATAAAGACAAATCTACAAAGAAAAGGCTTTCCAAATTTTGAGTGGAAGCATTTCAGGCCTTCAGGCCCACTGGATATCTCAAGAATAAACTCAAATGCCTGCTGAAAGCCAGGCCTTATTTCTCCACATCATTGATCAAGCTTACTAAAGCTCTTGTTGCTGAATGGGAGTAAATCCCCGACGTCAGGTTGCAAAGTCTCGTGGAAGGCTTTTCAAAAGAGAGAATGCTGTTGCAGCTGATGGTACAGATTTTCGGATAAGATGTTCAATAATAAGGTGTGGGCGTCCACGTACGAGTCTTGTGTCTGGTTATGGGATGTTTATGTTGTTCTGTAAGTCAACCACTTTGAACCACACTCAGATATGTAGCATAATCTCATTTGCTCGTCATTAAAAATTGACGTTTTGTTGAAGTCGGTAGCTGATGTTGTGCTGGGGATTTGGATTTGTGTTTATTACTGATCTGCTTTTTTTTTCTTTAATTGCAAGGCTCTGTTTTGCCTCCCTTCAAATTCTAAATTGGCCTAGGCCACTAATATGATCATATAATATTAGCTTTCTCACAAATAATTTTGCCATCTTCTTCCTCAGTCATGGGAACTCCTGCTTCTGTTGTACCGAATTTCGTTTCCCTATAAAGCATGTCTGGGATATTTGTGGGTATCCCAAACATGCTAACTGGCTAATATCTTCTTTAGGATACCCACAAGTTGTCTTTTGGCATCGATGCCATGACCCACTAGCCACACCTGTACTGAACAGTAGAGGTAAAGGCTGTCTTATGATCAAGTGACATAGTCAGCATAAGGATGTAGAAGGGGTGATGATGGAATACGCTGAAAAAAGTTAATTTTGGGAACGTCAGTTTGACTTGTATAAGATGTTTACATTGTTATTTGGAGGCTGCTGATCAAGTCCTGTGTGAGATATTTTGTGTTCCTCTCATTCACGGGCATCTAGATTACTTGGTTAAAGATTGGAAAAGACCATCGTTTGACTTTGAATGTACCCTCCAACACCACTGACCTTGTTAAGAGATCGGAGTTCTTATTTGAAGCCAAGGGGTCCTGAAAAATTGAGTAACACATTAAGTGAGACTGGGCTAAACTGATTCAACAGCTATTTTATTTGCCATAAAATTATGTTAATTCTCACTTGGAATAAGAAGAATGCCATTGATTGGGGTTTTGAGTGAAACTATTAGATGACCTTTATTGAAATCTGGGACACACTGTCAGCACGTTTATAAGACTCCAGAAAAAAAAATGATTGTGTTAGTCTGACCGAAAATCAGGAAAAATAGAAACGGTGGAACACGCTGGGTGACAATGTCAGTATGCAGGCAGGTGAAATCCCAGTTCATGGTCAGAAATGGACCGTTGCTCCGAATGAAACCGGAAACGCGCTCAGCAGTATCTGGAATTAAAAACTTTCAATTACTGTTGCAGTGCTCTGATCTGAAGGGTGCAGGCCCTTCCCATAACAGCGACGGATTGCTCCCGACAGCAGTGGCAAGACTTCTAAGTTTTCAATGCCTATAGCTGAACACATGCCTTCTATCATTCCGAGCATCATTCATCTCTGGCCGTAAACAGGAATTCCACCAGCATGGATATTGATGTTTTCACCAAGTGATTGTCTTGAAAATTGTTTTCACACAGTTCACAGCATATCGGCATCAGAGATATTGAGTTAATGTCTTCTACTTCCTTGCATGTCGTGTATACTGGAACAAGGATGATGGTCCAATTAAATGTCCAAGTCGAGCTGGAACTGTACTTTAACTCAGCTGTGCATGTAACTGTAGGGCATCATAATGCTCTCAGGATGAATTCCAAAAAAAGTTCAAAAATAACTTTTCATTTGCGCTAAGTACTAAATTTCTGTTCTCATACCTACACAACTAATTTCATTCCCTACTCTAACTGGTGGCATTTGTTTAGTGCCCATGATTGTGTTTGTATGCTAAGTGGCTACGGTAGCAAATTATACCTGGTAAACATTGCACCTGTTAACATTATTGTGTAAAACTGTTGTTGCAAGACTGTGAAGCTGTTATAGTGCTAAATTAAGCATTTCACTGACATCACCACCACCCTGCCTCAGTACAACATAGAGCAGCAGGCATTGCTCTTTATGTTTTTGCTCTTTGAGAATCATATCTATGGACATCCAAAGTGGAAATAAATTGAGCTCTTTTGAATTTCTGCAAGGGCACGTACTTGCAAATGTACCTGCTGATTTACCTGATTTAGATTCTCAGCACCCCTCCCTATAATGCACGCTCAGTCTGATTTATTTGCACCTCATTGTTTCTCTCTACATCTCTAATTCCACATGTTTCTCTCTTTCCGTTATCCCCTACCTCCCCCTCTTTCCGACAGCCCCCCTGCTCTTCTTGGTAATCCTAAATCGGGTGAACGGAGATAGAGTTTTCTCATTCTCTCCCCTGGCCTCTCTGCCTTTATTCCCCCCAAATCTAAAGCTTCCTCTGCCCTTCAGTCTGACAGGACACTCATGCGAAGCTGCTAATGCACATGAAAACAAAAAGTAAATACTTGAAGGAGGACGCCTTAAACCCGCATGCTCTACAGATGCATCGATGTACACAATACCAAAAAGAGCTCTACGGGGGCAAATGGTCCCAAATTTCTGCCTCATCCCAAAGATTTTGAGCCAAGTCCGTCCCACTGCCTGCACAATTCCTACCGGCATCATCCAATCCTGCTCTCCTTTCACCGTTAGTGCATCAGAAGGGCCAATCAGATTAGGCGTGGAGAGGAAACTGGAGAAGGTTTGGCAGAGAGTCATCAAGCCTGCTTTTCCCTTTCATGTTCCTCTTTCTCTTGTGCTCTTCCTCACACACAGATTCACATACGCAGGCACAAACGCGCACACTCACACATTCAGAGATATACACACACGCGGAGGACAAGAAAGAGAGTTGCCCTGGGAGACAGAGGCCTGGGTGAAAGAAGGATGCTGGCAGTGAAAGGGCCTGACCCATCTTTTGGCAACCAAGAGCCCTTCACCCCCCTCTAATGCACTGAAAGGAACAGTTCAACAATGCAGGGCAAAGCATTCAGAGTGATCCCTGGACCCCTGCACGTGCCTTCATTGGGCAAGAGTAGATAGGGCATGTATTTGTGCTTGTGCTTATGTGTGTGTATGTGCAAAAGTGGCAAAGGACTTAAGCCGTGGGATTTGCTTTTCCTTCCTATTCCTGAAGACAAAGCTGGGTAAAAGAAAGAAAACCATCGGTCTTTAAATTCCCCTCCCTTCAAATTAGAGCTCCAATCATTACCAGCAATTTATATGCAAACAGAGTCATAATCACCGTAAATTAAGAACGTCTTTCGGAGACGTCTTGTGGAAGTTGATGTATGGCAACAACGGGCTGTACGTTGTGGGAGTCGGAGGAATGCCGACAGTTCTATCCCTTGATAGCCTCCATGAGAGGGAGACTTCGGCATGCTGCTGACACCTGTCTGGTCTGCTTAGCTCTAAACATGCGCACAGTTGATTTGGGAATGAGGGCAGTTGCCTCCTGTCCTCTCCCTACCCATCTTTATAAAGTAAATAAATCTTTTGCACATTTTGTCCTTTCTCTCAATTCTATATCGTTGCTCCCACATTTAGCAGCTTGGACAGCCCTAATCAGTCAAAGCATTAGAAACACTCAGAGCTTTGCCACGAAATCCATATGGGAGAACAGGGGCCATATGTAAATCTATATCAGAGAGAGCATATCTGCCAGAGCTGAGCCCTGCCTGTGTCATGGATCGATACAGTGTCTGTGTTATATTAATAACTCTAAACGACGCTGTGCTCAGTCAGCCCTTTATCAAACACCTCTGCGTGCAAACCGGTCTCTATACTATCATCTCTCCTCCCCCTCTTTTCCTCTGACTGTATTAATCAGCAACTCAGAAACTTCTTTATTAGACGGATGATTTCATTCTTGAAGACCTTCGCCGACTACTTTTCATGTTTGACACCAAGATTACCAAGAGATTATTTCAGTATAATTCTGTCAATTTTAGAAAAACAAACTGCAGAAATCAGAAAGTAACGTAATTTCTCCCAGTACTGGTGTCCAGTGGGTGTCATTTGCATTGCAAATATAACACAGTGCAGAAGCTGGTGCAACTAAACATAAAGTCATTCAATAAAGAAATGTAGAACATTTTCCCAAGGATTTAAATAATTCCCTACTTATTCTCACCCAGTTTATTCAGCTATACTAACTAATTAATTTGTAGAAAATTTCCTTTTTTACAGAACATTTTTGACTTTTCAGGGGATTTTGGAGACTATCAGTGTAAAAAAACTGCAAAAAAAAAAAAAAGTTATGTTATTGTTAAAAGATTAAGTAACTATTTCAGATTTTTTTTCATATTTCAAAACGTCTGTCTGTTTGAGAACTTGAGAGTCTTGTATAATAATCTATTGTGTTTTTGCTCTCGAACACAGTTTTATCACAAAACTAATAGTTACATATTGGAATACAGTCTCACAACAAACTCATAGAAACATAATGGTATAAGTATTTTAGGGCACCCAAAGTTCTTGGTAAGAACTAGGCATTAAAAAACCAAGTGGTTTTCACATTCAGACCATAATTCAGTTGGATTTGCATGAAGGAGCCATTTTTGCCCGAGAAATCTTCTGGTTGGAAGTTTAACGGCTCAAACTTTCCTTGCACAGGTGTAGCAAACAACATGCTGTTTTGTTTAGTTGAGGAGCGAAGACAGAGATTTGATGCAAAGCATATGCTTGGGTCATGTGTGGTCACGGAACTGTGTCTCTTATTCCTTTGATGATTTATGATGATTTCAGCTTCTGCTTATACTAGCATGTCTTCCAATTTCTTTTTTTTTTTTTTTTGTTGCCATCTTTGCAGAGATGCTCCGTGTTCACAGTCAGATTCTTACGGTCTTCTAGTTTTTATACCAGTTACTTTGATCGGACACTGGATGAATTTTAAGGCAGAGGCCAGAGTGGAGTCTGCATAATATCCAGTCCAATTGATTTGGACATTTCTATCTCCCAAACAGCTACTCCTGGCAACATCTACATAATTTTAAGGTTGTTGTGTATGTGTGAAAAAGTTTTTTCATTTTCTTTTTTGCTTTCCTGTGGTGTTCAAAGGTTTGGCTGGAATTTTGAAAAACATGTCTCCCTCAAACCCCAAAACTTCATCACAATGTAATTACCCTACATTAGGTTATTTGTATAAATGCATTTCATAATACCAGCGCGTGATTAGTTATTATATAGTGTTTTCAATATTGCTTTGTTTCCTTATAAATTGGCACTCGGAAATTAAAGAGGCTCTTAAGATAAAAGTTGAAAACTGCTGCCTGTATTAAAGCAACTTGAGTGGCTGCGATGTAGTTTATAAATCAGTAATAGTTTATGAATCATGTACTGATGATATTACATAGACAAAAATAATGTAGATTATTGCTTAATGTCCACTGTGATGGATAGCATTACATCGGGAAATCACTTGCATTTGAAAATCCACAGTGTATAGAATTTGTAGATAAGGAATTATCTGCTAACCCACTGCCGTATCTTTTAAGGCACGAGGACTGAGATGCTGCAGGATGCATCTGCGAGGATTCAAGCTGTTTGGGCACCGATGTTAAGTTTGTAGAGGCAGAACGTGAGATGTCTCTGCTCCTGGAAAAAAAAGTTGTTTAGAGGGAATATTCAATTTGTCAGAGGGGAGGAGCAGGGCAAAGGGCATTTGAGAGGAGGAGATGATGGTACAGTGTACCACCACCTGATGCCTACTTGAGGATCTAAGAAATGGAGGGGGAAAAAAAGAGAAAGAAGACTGAAAGCAACAAAATGGTGCAAGCCCGCAAATGGGAGGTGGAATATGTACAAAGGAACACAGGGATAGAGAGAGCAGAGGGGGGGGGGGGGGGGGGGCTAAGAAGGTGGGAAAAGAAGAGGGAAAGACAAATTAAAAGAACAGGGTGAGAGGTTTTCTATACCCTCTCTCTGAGCTCTAAGACTCTCATTAGCAGTATTGATTCATGGCTTTTCAGGTCTTTAACAGTGAAACGCTCATCTCGCACACACAAACACGTACACTCAGTCCTGACCCACACACATTCAGCCATCTCTCCTACATGCACACATACACAGTGAGTGGGGTATTAGAGTGGGACGGGTTATGAAGTTCCATGTGGCCCATCTCTGCATAACCCTGAAATTTCAGCTCCAGAAATAGAAAAGTATGCATTTTTAATTGCTCTCTGCTCTGGCGCCTCGAGAACACTGCCTGTCAACAACAGTAAAACAATCAGGTTTTTTTTTTTACTCATGCTTTTTCAATAATTCTTGGAAAATATGATATTAGAATAAAGTATTATGTTTTGCTTGAGCCATACAGTGTTTACCCAAAAGTTTGAACTTATGATGATGTACATTTTTGGATATTGTTTTGCCATGTGTGACTCGATTCCACCTGCTTTGTACTTTGATGAATATGTAATTTAAAAAAGTATATAAATGAATATATAAGATGATTGAAGTCCCTCTCATGAGAGCTGATTAAAGTGTTCTTCTAGTATACTTCCATTACACTAGAAATCAGAGTCAGTTCATATCAGCGTTATCCCGACAAGTGCACTTAAAATTCAAACTATAGCTGTCCAGCACTTCCACTAGGTTTCAGGATCAAGATGTAATAATTGCAGCAGCCATTGTTTTCTGTCAGTTGTTACATGTAAGCCATATCCCATTTTTCACCACTGGTGGCGGTGTAGTGAGACAGATTTATTATTCAATTACAGCCAGAGGTGATGTGGGGTGTCGGGTGGTGAGATGATGACATGGTCCTTACTGCTTATAGAAACCTGGTTGCAGACTTTTCTGTATGAGTATTTGCCCTTTTTTTTTTTTTTTTTAAATAACCCTATCAGCCAGACTTGAGGCAGACACCAGGGCACATGTGGTTTATTTAATCCCCGTAAATTGTTTATTGATTATTGGAATATATGAGAAATTCCAAACCCAAAGGAAATGAAGATCTTCAGATATTATTTGAAGAGTGTAAAAAAAAAAAGTGTCTTCTATCTCACCCAGCTGTGATGAAAGCAACCAGTCACCACAAAACCTTTTTTCCCCAGACACTCCTTGTGTGGGATAGTCCTCCAACAAATGTTTAAGTTTACAGTAATAAGTTATTGTAGGGTTGGAATTGCTTAAAGTAAACAGTATATAGCGAAACTGAACCCGATATGTCCGGTGCAGTTTTATGAATCACACAGAAACCGATAAACATTGAGTGACATTTTTGAGAGAATTGCAACATTACGTACGCACGGGAGTATGTTTCCATGGATGCAAGTATCTATAGGATGCACCTATTCATTTTTTAAACATAATCACAAAAAATCCAATCATAGAACAAAGAACCAAGTGTCATTAACACAGTGGACTTGATATGATTAATGGCTACTCTTTTTGTACTGTCAGTGTCTTCAGTATCAGCAAACTTTATGCAGAATCAGCCAAATTTATCTGCAAGTTTTGTCATACTTGGTTCGTCTCAGAATGTAAGATAGACATATCCAATGGTCCGAGATACAGAGGATTTAAAATCCCCCACAAATCATTACGGTGGAGTCT
Organism: Odontesthes bonariensis; assembly: GCF_027942865.1. Classification (NCBI taxonomy): domain Eukaryota; kingdom Metazoa; phylum Chordata; class Actinopteri; order Atheriniformes; family Atherinopsidae; genus Odontesthes; species Odontesthes bonariensis. The sequence goes on along the minus strand of NC_134522.1, from coordinate 21,466,681 downwards.
CAAAACTAAGTTGCTCTCGTGTGAGGGTTTGTAGGATGTGGCTGTGCCACTTCATTTTTGTGAACTCATTTTACTACTTTCTGGCTTTCGGTACAGGTTAAAAGGGGCAGTTTCACCAAAGACCTAAAAAAAAAAATGTAAAAAAACAAAACAACTAACACGTTATTGATGAATCAGTGGCATGTGATTTCAAACAGTAACAATCGTTACCAGAAGCTACACCTCTTTAAATGCTTTCCTCTAAACAGCTCCTAATTGGACATTGTTGCTGACTGAGTGATTTCTCTTGCAGCTTCAGAGTGTGTGCATATTGGTATGTTCATGCATGTGTGTAGGCAGTAGCTCTTGTGTATTGATTAAGTTTAGAAGAGCTAAAACAGCTTCTAACAAGAGTCAAAGTGACAGAAAGCACAGCACTACTAATGCACTGTAAGCCAGATGCCTCATTTACAGTATATATAACGCATGTATAGGCCTACACTCTTGTGTTTAGCACACACACACTTTGCAATGGAAAGACTTGTTCACGCTCTGCTGCATCTACATACGCAGGTTCCCATTTATACAACTCAGATAAACTCACAGGTATTAGCAGATAATCATTTAAAAGTTAGATAAATTTTTCATAAGTTTATATGGATTCAAATCTCTATGCAGCCAAAAGTTGGCCGATGGGATTTCTTGAAACTGAGAGGCAAAGCTCAGGATGCATTTCTGGTAAAAGCAAGAGAGGAGAAAAGTTGGAGAAACACAAACGAGAGGCTGATTATGCACCAGACGGAGTGAGTAATTAATGTTAATGTTGGTTCTGCAAAAGGTATTTTCAAAATCCTCTTTTTCCCAGAACTTGCTTTTACGGCTAGAAATAAACAAATAAAAAGAAACAAACAAATAAAACAAAATCTGTGAATATTCTGGAATTTAAAATGAATACAGAAATAGAAATAATGAGCCCTTAGTCATTTAAACTTTGCAAACACAAACAAACAAATGCTCAAGCATGCATAAATAAACATACAGTAGATGCATGACATGAAGTGACAGTACACACACACACACACACACACACACACACACATGCCCTCCAGAGGGTCCAGAGTAGCTGACATCTGTTCTGGGTGTTGAGAGGGGGTGTGTGAGTTTGTCTGTTGGCTTGGTGAGGCAGTGTTTTCTCTGAGGTGGTAGACAGCTCAAACTTGAAGGTCTGGAGGAAGACCGGAGCTGTGGCTCCCAGTAGAGTAATGCATGTGTTCCTTTCTTCCTCTTCCCCTGTTGTCTTCACTTCACTTCGCTGCCTAGCTTCTTCTTCCCTCCTCCCCCCCATTTTTCCCTCACACCTCCTCCATCTATCTCACACCACATCACACCCAAACCAGCGTGCCATGTTCTTCTGTGAGTACTTTCACTGACTAATTTTCATACCCTTCTCCTTGAGTATGTGCGTGGCAGAGAGAAGCAGAGACTGACAGGGCCGGGCTGGTTGGAACTCGGTAACCTTGCTGCACTGCAGACGTGCTCCACTGCGCTCGAATAAAATCACAGCGATCGAGTGAATGTTTGTGTTTGCTTTATTGATTCCATACTTGAGTAAATACATCGGTCTTACAGAGCCCTGCTCCTTGCAAGGGAAAATTGGGGGAAAAAAGCTCAAATTCTTAAATTTCTTTTTTATTCTTTTAGGAAAAGAAAGCAATAATTCCATTTGAGGTATGCCAAAAGATCCATAAAATCCTGAATACGAACATCAGAATTGGGCTGAGTTTCTGCTATCGCTGTTTTCCAATTTCCAGATCTGTTGACATGTTGCTACAAACAAACGTGGATGGCTCACATCGGCCTTTGTTGTTAGGAATAAAACTCCAAATAAAATGGAGCAATCACAGACCTCACAAAGACAGCTCTGTAATTGAGCCATTACGTTGGCTCCTCTCTATTTTCGAGGTCCACAATTTCTGTTCAGGGCAACGTAATTACAGGAAAATCTCTTTGCTTCCCTGAAAACAGATGAGCAAGGATGTTTTGAGGGAGAGACCACCTAAAGAGTGTTTTAAAATCAGCTTAATGTGGACAAGTTTAGGCAAGAATGCAATTTCAGTTCACTTATTTTGTTTTTCTCAATACCTACTCTTTCAATTTGATATTCGACTAAAAAGCACTAGTTAAAAAAAAATAAAAGTCTAAATTGGATATTGAACTAAAGAAAATGCATACTTGTTAGAGCCTCAATATTTGTCCTAAATTTAAGGTTGATTTAATACTCAATATAATATAGGGTTAGAGTTCGATTTTGAAGCAGCTTGTAAACGTGTGTGTCCGCAGTGTTTTGTGTGTTCATCCAGTTATTCAGTAAAAAGGATCATTTTGATGCGATATGTTATTACATGGTCTGTTTTAACTCAAGTCAGGATGTTTTTCCAATCCAGTTACTGTGACTAAAAGTAGCAACACTTCCAAATTATATTTCCAAGTAAATGAAAGCAATGTAAATTAAAAAAGAAACGCAAAGCAAAAATTGGGCCTGTGGACCCAATATTACGCAGATAATAAGTAGATTGAAATTCCATGACTATTTAACCTTATGCCGAGAGACTGGATGTAAATACTCAACATTTGCTTAATATAAAGCCAGTCACTCTTAGATATTCTTTCTATCCAACCTGCCAGCACTCAGAATTTTTTACAGCAGACTATGATCAATTCTGTGTAGTCTAAAATCCAAATTACATTTCAGATCCAGCTCTTGAAGAGAGAGACAACTTAATACTCCCACACGTGTACTCTCACATCACTAACTGAACATTTTCTACCAATGTCACCATTTTACTTGTAGTTCAAAGCATCAGAGCTGGCATCACATTTGAATATAAAGCTATGTACAGACAGGAGGACATATTGGGAACGACACACTGTTCTAAACAAGCTAATTAGACGACAGAAAATGTCAAACCGGAGAGATAGAAGCTTTCTCCAGGACAGTGATGATTTAATAATACTCACTGACTGAATAAGATAAAACAACTTGAATCTGTGATCTGCGCCTAATCCCCATCTGATAGCAGCGATATAAACCAGAGCTCACAAAGGCGGTTTGAGAGGATTCCTACGTCTCCGGCGACTTGTTTTTCTGTTCGACTCATCACTCTTGCATCGTTCCCTCTCCACCATTTTTTTTTATCACTAGAACAGAGAGCTATTTAGTTACAGTGGCATGGGGGGAAACTAAATTGACTTGGAGACGCTTTTTAAGCATCTGCTGTGTGTCTCCCTGTGCATCTGACTCGCACCGTCTGCTTACTTTCTGTGTGCTGCTGTACAGTGAGCAGCACAGCACAGTGTCATTTTTCACCTGACAGACCTACTTCCTTCTACCTTCCACCCTCTGTTTGCTGTCCAGTCAGGAGAGGGTGATTTAGTTACATTGACAAGGAAACTCTAAACTAGCAGAGGGAGACACTTTTATGTCTCCGATGAATTTCTTTGTAAATGTTTCCCCTGCTTTTTTTCCCCTCATCAACAAGCTGCCCGGTTCATTGAACTATGATAGAAGACTTCATCATTATCATCATCATCGTTATATATTTTCACTTTCTCAAATCTATTTCAGATTTTAGTTGTAACAAGCCGGCCAAGTCTTTTCTGACATCTTAACAGAAGGATGGTTATTGGACGTGAAAACTTGAAAACTGACTAAAAATTCTCAAGCAACAAAACTTTCCATGCAGGTTTATACATAACTTGTACATAACGCAGCATGCGTTGGTTTACTTCAGGTACTCTGGCTTCCTCGCACCTTGTATGTTAGGTTAATTGTGGACTCTAAATTGACTGTGAGTGTGAGTTTGTCTCTGTATCGGCCCTGTGATCGACCTGTTCAGGCTGTGCCTCCTGGCTTGATGGCAGCTGGCATACATATATGCCCCACACTTTACGTCGAAAGACACAGGTCATAAACCTAAAAAAAAAAAAAATGGCATTGATAGAAATATGGAAATACAGTATTTCATGCATGCAGACACAGATAGAGAGGTTTGTGCAGTGTGTTTTGTTTATCGTATTGTTATCAGGATCACAAAAATCCAAATTTGACCAGTGGAGGTGGTCAACCTTAGAGGTGATCAACTCTCGATGTTGATCCAAAGCCAGACCTGGATCCAGAATAATTGTATCAATTCTTACTGTAGATATACAGTCTCACACCTCTATTGTTGTTAAATTATTAGTTTTTAAATCCGAAGAACTTCTGATCATTACTCCTCTGTGGAACTTATCCTGAAAGACATCCTGCCTTATTTGAAAAGCCACTTATGAGCCACTTATATTTCACTCGTCTTTTCTAAATATGACTCGACCCGAGTCTCACTCTTGAAATTTGAGTTGGGTTTGGATAATAAAAAGCCTGAGGGGAATTTACTGCTGGCTACTTTTGGGCTGAATCTCAATGCACCAGGCCACACACCGCCCACTCTGTCAGGATGCTTTAGCTGTGATGATCTATGTCTTCTTTATTTTCTTTCCCTACACTTACCCAATGAAATCGTGGGAGTAAAATCTCCACCACAATATACTGCAGCAAAGGTCAAATGAAAGTATCCTAGAACCAGACTGAGACCAACATTAAAGTAAATCCCCTGCAAATTGGACCATGCACCATCTCTAGTTTGGAAACATTACTGAAATAGGTAGTTTATTTTGTCTCAAATCTAGCATCTAAATCTATTCTCATCAATATATTCTACCATTAGTTTTTGTAAAATATCGGTATTCATTCAACTATAAAAAATTATGATGAAATGTGCGCAAGACTGGTGAAAAAAATAAATTGCTATTCTACAGACAGATCTAGTGCTAATTTGAATGAATTTGCTATACCAGAATTTGTATGTTGTGTATTCATTCCACTCCTCTTATGACACCCCCTCCGCCTCCTATCCAACAAAGTGAGCTCTAACCACCTACAGCCACTGAAAACACTAAATTAGCTTGGAGACACTTTCTCCCATGTCTGTCTCTCCTTGCTTTGCTGCCCATTAAATAGAGAAATGAGACGCTTGTACTGTACGTGTCATATACTTCACTGAATAGAATCAGACACGGTCACCCGCTCTCCTCGGTGGAAAACACCCTCAAAGCAATAAAATACGGCAAGATCCCAGGACAGGAAGCAAAAATGTTGAAGCTTTGAACTTCCAAACATAAGTGCTGTGCTTATATCTAATGCATTTCTATCACCGACTGCACTTTGATGTAACATTCTCTCTCCTCTCCTCCCTTCCCTCCATGTCATCTCTTAAGCAGCACTACAGCAGCAGCAGCAAGTTACCCTAAATTAGTTTTTTCTTTTTTTTTTTTTAGACTAAATCAAAGCATTTCCTATGTGTAGTGCATTTTCTCTTCCTGCTCTGTTGGCAATTTATCAGAGAGTGAGCCAGCGAACTCCATCACTCAATTCAACTACTCCAAAAAACAAACAGTAAAAAGCACAAATCCCCTTTTGTTTTCCCTTTTCAGCTGGAATATTTCCCCAGGTCTCTTTTCAACTTTCTCAATCTTTTCTCACCACTCTGTTTGGGATCCATTTGTGCGCCAGCCGGCTGCAGCAGTTTATCAGCGGGCCAAACTCTGCATGCACTTCTCCATTCTAGTTTAGGTTCTTTTCCTCTTGTCATAGACTCAGCTTACTGTTCCCAGTGCTCACTCACCCATCAGAGGGGAAAGGTTTGATTCCTGTTTGCCCTCCTTTCGGTCACCCTTTCTCTTTAGAACTTTCCCTTTTTATCTTTACATGTTCTCTTCTTGGAATGTGCCTTTATATTCTGCTTCCCTTTTGCTCCCCCTCCCCACCCCACCAGTTCATGTCTTTTTGCACTTTAAACCTCTTTCTCTCCTTCTCTTATCTTGTTTCTTGCACATGCTTTTGATGGCTTATGGATCCTCTTTTGCCTATCTATTTTTTTTATCCCCCCCCCCCATACATGTCCTCTCCATTACTTTGCTCTCTGTACCTATACCTCCTTATGTTCTCCATTTTCCTCTCTCACACTGTATCTGCATCAGCACTCTGGGAAAAAGTCTATTACCTTTCACTTCTGTAAAATTGGAGATACCACAATGTGAATTTATCTAAAGGGACAAGTAAAAAGTTACATTCAAAGTGCTGAAAAGGAAAACCATACTGAGGGCTCATTTTATTGGATTGTTATTTCTGATGTATTAATACATTATGCAGCATATTAAACTAGCTGCTTTTCAAGTTGGGGCCAATTTATACCAACTTAATGTGTGGACAACTCCATGCCTGGTTCCACTCCCATTACATAACATATACACACCCACACACCCTTTGGCAGCTCATTCTAGAGCAGAGGGTACACTTAATTATTGCATATCAAAGTGCAGGAAAAGGTTGTTGCATTACATTAGATTATCCTAATCCAAAACAGGTAGTTGAGGTCACTAAACTTATCAAATTTTGTGTTCTAAACCCAACTAGGGAGTGAGAGTGAAGCTTAAAAACACTGGTCTTGCACGGTACTCACAGGGGTCAACAAATTCATCGATGGCCCTCATAAGGGAATTGAACTTGCATCAGCAAAGCAAAACTTTATCTTGTTATGAAGCAGCATTGCTCTCGGTGATGGTTGGTGCATCATAAAGCGACACATATAACAAAGTGATATAATTCCCCTTTTGGATGAATAAAGTATTTTTTCATTTCACATTATGCATATCTCAGAGATACTGGAGATGTCAACAAAACATCAGTATTTGACACCCTGGGAATGAAAATGGGTTGCATAATTCTTTTTAGATAAACAATTCTTTACGCCTGAAGCTGATGCTTTTCCATATCTTTCTTACGACATAGAATTCTAATGTACAATAAGTTACTTTGTGTGCTGTTTCCTTTAATTTCTTTAGCTTTCTAAGCTGGTTTTTTTTATGCTTTCTTTTACCCCTCGTCTTTAAATGTTGTTTCACTGATGGCAAATGACTAATTAGATGCAGTTTTCAGTTGAAGTCATTTGTCATATCAGCAAGATCTCTAGCGCTCACATTACAACCAGTGCAAGTCTGCTGCTCACGTTTTGAGGTGCAGACTTGACCAACACACATTCAAGAGACATCATAATGAAATACATTTTTACAGGTCTGTTTGCTTTTTTTTTTTGCTGCACCAACTGGAGCAACAAATCCAACATAGATTTAAAGACAAAAAAAGAAGAACATTAGAAGTTATTGTCTTCCTTCTCAGGATTTATCCCTGCCATCTGTTCTCTGAGCCTGTACTGCACAGAGAAAGGGCCATTTAAATACGCTGCTCCCTTTGCATTGAATCAGTTTCAAAAACAGTTTGTAATTAAAGAAGACCATTTCACTCGTTTAATTCAGTGCCATAAATTCTAACTTTGGGGCAGATGTTTTAAGATGCTCATGTTTTGAATGATCATTTTTATCTTGGAATCTTACTGATACTGATGACCTGTAACATTTAACTTGCGATTTTGTGACGCATTCATGATTTCTGTTCCACTTTTGTAAAAACTTTATGATTTTGTTGTGCCTCTGTGCTTCACCTGTGATGCTGCTACTATCCTGGCCAGGATGCTCTTGCAAATGAGATCCTCTATCTCAAAGAGACTCTTCCAGTTAACAGGTTATTATAATAATAAACATTTATCGACAGAGACAATAATTATAAGAGTCAAATACATTTAAATTTACAGTTCAATATATAGCTGTTTCGAGGTCGAGCCTCAGTAGCACTCAATGGAAATCCTCTGCTAAAGCACATCTAAAATGTCATTCAAATGCTTTAGTTGATATAGCCATCCTGTTTTCCGCACAACCCCCCCCAGCCATTTCTGTCGTTTCCATCCCTCCCTCCTTTGCACTTTCTGCCCCTCTTTCATCACTCCTCTCTCCTTCGTCCCACTCCTGTACCTCGCTCTCTTTCCCTCCTCCCCGGAGGGAATGAGTAAGTGTATGGTTGAGTGGAGAAGAGAGGTGGGTCTTGCCCTCCCAAATTCTATTTCAGAAAAACTCGAGCTCAGAAAAGCATGTCTGCCATCAGAGAGCAAAAAGCTGGCCTGCTTTTACGGTTTCATAAGATGCGCAAGGGCGCACGCTGCACGGAGATAAATGTGAATCCCTAAACCAATAAGTACAGCAAAGGAAAACAGACGTCAAACGTTTTACCCACGCTCGCTCCCTTTAACCCTGATCCATGTGATGAAACAGAAGAGTCAGCGAGGAGTGTTCCCACGCCTATACATGATTTATATCAATGTAAAAACACACAGCGGTAAAAATTACATGTGCTCATCAACACACATGCACTCCCATAACCTTTTTTTTCCGCTTCGCTTCTTCTGGTGAGTTTTGTCTTTTCAGTCTCATAGGTACAAACACAAGCATGCACACACACACACACACACACACACACACACACACACACATACATACATAGCATGAGGGGCACGGCTGGCAGAAGGAGTATGAATTATACATCCGACCTGTCTCTATGCATTAGATAGAAAAAAAAGAGAGGTGGAGGTGGGAGAGAAAGAAAGAAACGGCACCGATGTTAGTAGGAGATAACGTGTTTCTGATACATAACATGTAACCTTGTGATGAAGAGGAGCAAAAAGAAAAGTCATAGTCGTATCAATAAACTACCCCTAACAGTATGGCCATAACACAGAAATCTTCCAATTGTTATGGGTCTGTGCAAGTTATGCAAAGGTCCACAGCTGGATGTAGAAATAGCTCCTAGCAACATCTTTCAGCTGCTGTGATGCTCATTGGTTCACAGTTCAAAGAGTTCTTTCCTCTGCAGATGGGGGGTTGGGAAGGAAGAGGAAATTTCCCGCACACACACACACACACACACACACACACACACACAAACTCACACAAGCCCGCACTTGACTGATATGAGCAGAATTTTTTATTTTTTTACTTCCCAAAAGCATCATCCCAGCCTTCAAATTTGCCTGCTTGTTGAAAAAAAAAATGGCAACAATTCAAAGCTGAAGTGCTTCAGGGATGATGGAGAGGAACCTCTGTTTCTGTTGGAGATGCAAACCAAATCGACTGCGCTGCAAATGCAAGGAGGACTTCCTGACTGTAACGCCTGTCAAAAGGAACTCCTCGTGTCTCTGAAGAGTCAGCTTCTAGCGAATAGAAATAAGTTCACGTATTTTCAGATTTTAAGCCGCCCAGTGTCTGTTGGCAGTTTTTCTGTGAAAATGGTTGGTTTTTCCATTTTTGTTTCCAAATTCAGTTTGTCTTTTGATTCTAGCTTTTAGTTCGGTTCACGTTTGCTTCATTAGTTTGCTTTCAGAGACGAGATGGCCTTTTATCAGCGTCTTGTTAAATTGCTTTGATCTTAACAGACAAAACCCGTTAATTTTTCATCACAGCCCTGATTTTCACAGTATGCAGTTTATAGAAGATTATAGTACTCTTTCCAAAAAGCACCATGCATGTTAGAACAAGTTTTTCTGTACAACAAATTAGTATTTCAACATACTTAAATGTTAATCTGTATTAATCTTCATGTTCCACATTCCTTCATGTGTTTAGTTTACTTTCAGCTTCCGATTTGCAGAGTAATGTATGCTTTTGAACATTTTTTGAACATGACTTTTCTCCCCATTTAAAAGTGGGTTCTGTTTGACACTGTGTCCTACGAGAGTTAATCTTTAATCTGGATTTTTCTTGTTTCTTTTTAATCTTTCCTTGTTTGTTTTAATGCTGTTATCACTGGCTGATAAAGGCAGATATAAACAGATAGGGCCTAAAGAGGTTTCATGGGAAACAAAGAAAACACTAATGGATTAATAAGTCAGTCACACGATAATGACGATAACAAAAACAAAAGTAGAGATTTGAATGTTAAGTTAGACATCTGTCCCCCACCCCAAGGTCTATACTCTGAAAACCAGACTTTCTAATACATCTGCTTGGCACAATTGTAGGTGCAGCTCATATCTGCAAGAAAAAGAGTGGCTGGTTTTCAACTCCTGAGTATTTAGAAATCCATAAAGAATCATCATGCTTTATTCTGTTCTCCTACAGTTATTATGCATGCTAGGCTGACAGTCAGTCCATATGCAAAAAAACAAAACAAAACACTGAGACAGTGAGAGTGCTCAAATTCATTAACGCACACTCACATTTGAATAATTTCTCTTTCTCACATTTTCACAGGGAAGCAAGAACTGTTACTGGGAATGGAAATGTTTTGAAAAAGGCTGAGTGTGCTCTTCATTCCACTCAGAAAAACTTTGAACGATAGTAGTGAAAAAAGTAGTCATCATTAGAGGTAAATTAGGGCTTATTATGAAAAGTGAAAAATGAAGACAGAAATGAAAAAGTGCAGAGTCATGGAGCCTATTTTAGTTGAGTACAAAAACCCTGCCTCCACTACACATGACTCTTCTTCCCCATCGCCACATCTATCTGCCGAGGGCAACTCAAAACTCACTGATGAGTAAGGCCCAGGGCTGAAAGCCAAGAAGGAAAGACCTGGCTAGGGACCGATTTCATCTGGAGCTGCCAGCAGCCATTTTATCTCAGAATTTTCCTGGTCGGTATATTCTGCTCAAAATGTGAGATTTCCAACTTCTCTGCAAGCAGATCATTTGAATGCAGACGGTGGCAGTTGGTGTCACAGCTGAGAGACGCAGCAAGACACAACAAGACCATCAGCAACCAGGAGGCTAGATTTTGAGAGAAGAGAGAGGCTCTGCTGAGAGTGATGCCACTTTCCCTCATTAGTGACTCAGTAAGTAGCTCCCCAGTTGCTTTGGAAAGAGTGAATTTAGGAGCAGATGACTGGTCACCGACACTGCTCGCAGGAATGCCAACAGCAGTCTTTGGGTTTATTATCCAGTCACCTTAAAGGCACTTAGAGTTAAAGTAAAGGTTAAACACGAGCTTCTTAATGATGGCTTCTGTCGTTTGAAAACTATTTCTAGAATTCAGGCAATTCATTTTCTAGAAAAATGCAATGAGTTTTATGCATGTCAACAAAAAAATCATAATTTTGGATGAGTTTATACACCAATTTATACACAGGTGTGACAGCACCTGTTCATGAAAGAAGCATTTTACAGTTCTTGGTCATATGCGACCAGAACCTCTCACATCAGCCACATTTAGCCAGGATTGAGTGACGCAGCAAGCAAGTTTCACCCAGCGGCCTAATGACATATAATGAAAATCACAGCTTCGCTTGGAAATGTATGTCTTTAGAAGCTCCTAATCATAAGTATAATTGTGGTACAAATGGAAGACTAATTAAAGAACAAAAAGAAAAATTATTCTACCTTACGGGCATGCGGTTGCTATGGAAACAAAGGCATCGCAATGATCTTAGGTTGCATTTCAAGAGCTTATTGTGAAACACTTGATATTTACACTGGAAACTCCGATCCGGGCTGGCAAATCACTCAGCCATGGTTTTACTTATGGATCTACAGGCAGACACATCTATCATAAAGTATAGCCATGTGGTTTAACTAGCTTGTACTTTTATTTTGTTATCATTTTAATAAATTGTTCCATTATGACAATGAGTCTAAATCATACTTAAGAGATATGACAGTTAGATTAAAAATTTACAATCACCCATCATGGACATGGACATTAATATCATGCAATGAAACATGCATAATCAATCGTAAACCAGCAAGAACTTGTAAGAAGTTTCAATGTATTATAGGGTTTCTGAAAATATCCAAAGTAAACATCTCTGCACATGTTAATACAACACCTCTATCTTCTCTTTGCAATTTCCACCTCAATCAGACTCCTCTGCTGTCGAGCTTAAGTCACTCCTGGTTTGATATTTGACTCATCTCAGCCATATTTGTAGAGATTGAGTCGATGTGTTGGGTTCTTGGCACTGATCCCACTTTTATGTTCATTCTAAAATCTTTACCATGCTCCATCTAGTGCATGATTAATTTCATGTGAATTGGGGAGCCTATCCCAGTCTGCAGGATAAGAGGCAGGATTCACCCTGAACAGGCTGCCAATCTTTTTGAAAGTGAGCCTCCCTAATGATTAAACTTCAAACTGGAACCATTTGTGTCCTACTAGAGGGCATTTACATCCTGGTAATTTAATTTGGAACACTTGTGCTAACTTGATGATCTGCTCCTCCTCCTAATTCCTCCATGCATTTCACTAGTTTCTGCAGAGTCTTATGGCTCACTAGGTCTATATCCTGGTAGGCAGGGCATTAGTTAATACAACTGAGGGCACTAGGCCAAAATCACAGATGCATTCATTCTGTGTGGAACATTGCATGTGCACAATTATATTTTCACAGTATCTGACACTATCCTGCAGTATTCACACCTCCTCCCATAGCTGAATAACTGACCAACAATTATGCAACCACAGCTGTTATGGTCTCCTCACACTTTTGTAAATTAACTTGTTATATTCACTTATTACAAATGCAGGGTTTGAAAATGCAAGATGATAAAAGAAATAGGTCAGCAGTTTTATTTTGCCTTCCCAGAGCTGTAGATGTGTAGATGGGAGGTTAAGGTTCACCATCACATCAGAGAGCATTCTGAAGGATCTTTTAGAAACAGAATCGTTGCCGACTTCCCATCAGCACCAGGCTGAGTAATCACTCACTGTCGGTTTCTTTTTCCTTCTCCCTCAGCTGAACACAAGAGCACACTCACATGCTCCGATCACCAACTCTAAAGCGCATATAAACTATCATTTGATCTCACATACACATTCATGCTTTGCTGCAAACAGTCCCATGCATGCATTAAACACTCACAAACATGATTTTCTGGACCATGTCTAATCTCCTCCCAACAGTCTTCCCACCTTGCTGATCAATAATTAATCAAATCTTCAATAATGTTCTCAATCAAACTTTCATGTGACATGATGACTGTGTTCGAGTGGTTTTAATAAAGGAGTGTGACTATAATGACTATAATGCGACAACTTTTAGAAGGTGCAGGGGTGAGCAGATATAACTGGATGAGTCAAAGGTTAGTAATTATGTGCACAGTAGTTAGTTATATGAGAACAGACAACAGTAAGAGAGTCTAACTATTCTGGGACTTCTCTGCTAATGGCTTTAATGAGCTCTCTGGAGTCATGGCTCTTAAAGACATAGAAATGCAGAGTCCCACAATGTGTGCAAACTAGGAAAATGAAGACATGGTATGTTGTAGATGTAGAAAACGATTAATGACATAGCTTTGTAGAAGGAAAATTCGTGGCTGGGTAGTTATAACGGACACAGTTGTACACATGTAAAAGCTAACACGGGTTCAACAACACAAACAGTAGCAAAAAAATACACACACGGGGTCATTCCTCAACATTATTCACCAGTTTGGCAGCCCCAAGGGAAACTGCAGTTTACAGCGGTCAACAATGCAGAAACTCTAGTCCTTGTGCTTGTTTTGTTTAGGGTTGACCCATTTTGGATTAACACCACATCAATAATGCTTTCCTCAGCAGACACACAGGCAAAAACATGCACCCGTTCGTTGAAGTCAGCGAGGGTGTTTGAAGTGTTTTGATCAAACAGAGAGTATGCAGCACCACTAGTGGATGCCACAGCCTATATTCCTCAGTGCATACAGAAACAGCAATACCCATCTCCTGTCAATCTTCTGTCACATGGTCTTCTCTTCATCCTCATCTCAGAGTCACTTTTTTTTTAATTCACCCCCCCCCCCCCTTTTTTTTTTTTTAATTTTTGATCCACAGCTTTTAAAGCATCTTTTTCTTGAAAAAGACACTGATCTTCATTAAGATATATGGCTGGCAGCTTTTTAAAAGAGACTTTTTTAAAATTAATTTGGACAAGTTGTGTTCTCATTCCATTTCATGACACATCGTTATCTCGAAAAAAAAGGGAAGCTCCTCAGAGCCACATTCCTTGTTAGGCAAATATAATTCACCACCGTGCATGAACTATAAATATATCCCTTCCTTCTTGTCTCTGACTTCACCTCATGTTTTGGATGATTAGTGTCACAACAAGCCACACGTCACCCACGTGTGTCCACGTATCAACGGTTGAGATAAGAAATGCAGACAGCCACAGCACGGGCTGATGTTTGACTTGTTCAGAGGCTCAAACCTCCTCTGTAAGGCAGCACGTGCTTCGAGTGCAACAGCTATGAAGGATGTCAACACAAAGCTCGGTGAAGAACAGAGCCCCCCTACAGGTCATCCAGTAATCAGAGATGAGAGTAGGTGGGAGAGGGGGGAGTAAAATGGGGGAAGCCGAGAGAAGAGGGGCCCTAGCAGTTGTCTCAGAACTACACAAGAGGCGCGGAAAATTCGCCAGCCTTTGATTAGGCTCCTCAAACTGATGTAAGGATTTTTACGCCAACACGCTCACACTAAAGCCCAACTAAGCTGCACCTGAACACCCACAGAAACTGCCCCCCAAAAATACAAAGACACATGTAGTATAGCTACACACAGTTAGCAGACTGGTGCACACACTCATATTAAGCCAAAATATGAAAAAGGGTAGACACAATAGGAGAAAATGAGCAATCTCCCTCTCATTTGTGACATAACACCTCTCTGGAGCTGTGCAAGTGAGCTAGAGGTGACGCCTCAAAGAATGAGGCAATCTCATCAGCAGAGAATCTCCACACTTTCTATTTCCATTAGAAGAAAAGAAGCGACTGCCAAAAGGAAAAAAATAAGATAATTTTCTTACTTCTCCATTTCCCTTTTCATTTTGCATACAGAGGCAGAGGGGAGAGAAGAAGAAACTTAATGGAGTGCTTTGATTCTCCCCTCATGAACCTCCATGAGAGAACATATTTAGGTGGGTAGAGGGGGGTGGGGTTACGGGGGAAAACAGGAAGGGAGCCAACAGCATGGAGGAGGTGACTCATCATGGTCCTTTCATCTTAGTCATTTCATTTTAGTCAACTATTACTGCTCGTTCTGCCTTTGACATCATGATCATATTCATCTCACGAGGACAGTCACTGCTTTTATCATCCCTACTCACATCAGTGTCATCAGTCTACTTATCTACTTTGCCAACATGATAATAATCATCAAACTTGCACAATCAGTATGATTCATCAATATCATCTCCATTAGCAGCAGTGTAGTCATTAGTGACCCATGAAAAATCAGGCTTTTTTCTTTCCTATTTTTAGCCCCCTTTTCTCCTCCTCACCACCATTATTACCATCATGAACTTCACTGTAAACCTCATTATATCGTGACATCCTTTTCACCTCTATATCCGCATTGCCAACATATCAAGCACTTTCATAATGATTGCCCTCAGTGCCATCTTTACTCTCAATGCCACCTCCATGTAAAAACCCCACCAGGACTACCTTCACAATAGGAGTTCAATAACTGCAAAAATTAGTATCGTCGCTATCAGCTTCTACGTCACCATCCCTTCTGTTTTTTTTCTTTTATAAATCTTTTTTTTTTGTTTTTGATACTTTAATTATCATTTTAACTTTGTCAACCGCTTTTTTTTTTTTTTTTATAATTTCCAATTAATCAGCATAACTGTTATCAACATCATACCGGTACGATCACTATGATCACAGATGTCCGAGTTTCATTATCGCCAGTTTCACCATAGCTGATGTCAGATACTTTGCCAAAATCTTACCATCACCATCATACCATGTCAATCATTGTTATCGCCCTTATCATTTTCATTACTTTAACGACTCATCACGACGCCTTTTTAAATGATAACAGCTCCGTCTGTCTCGTCACCAGGACCATCAGACTCATTATAGTCGTAGAAATGAAATTGCCACGATCGATATCACCATTTTGTTGATGCTACCTCCAAGATAGCCATGATAAAATCTGGCACCATTATATAAAAATAAGATAATTTTCTAAAAATCATTTCCATTACAATCCTCGCCCCATCTCCCCACATCTCTATCATCATCATTTGTAGAGAATCCTTATCTTAATCATCATTATCTTCATCATTTCAGTGGCATCAAAGTTGTCTCTACATGTGTTATTGTAATCGGCATCAGCTTTCACTGTCATCATCGGGCCATTCTAATTAGTTTCCCATTTTTCTTTTTGTAATTGTATAATTCTATCAACAACTTCTTATATATGCTGCTGCACGTCCTCAGTAAAATGTAAAAAAACAACAAGCCAATCCCATACATTTTTTGCACAGACACGGTTGCACTGCTGATTGGTTTTATATACTTGTTATAAAATATATGCAAAAACAGACTTATTTTACATGCTTTTCAATATAGAAATGTATATTATGATCCATTTGATATTTCTGCATCACACTGTTTGTGTTTATAAATGTCAAATAATCATTTCTTACCCGGCTAACTTATTCCCTCCTCTTCCGTCTGCTTACAGCTACCTGTTTACATCAAATGAAAACATCAAGCACGGCCATCATCATCCCCCTAATTTCCTTCTTCACAGTTTTAATGACTACCATTAGCTCCCCTGCTGTTTTCATTATCCTTATCGTCATCTTCATAAATATAATTACCACCGCGGTTGTGATCAACACCGATTTCATTTATGTAAATAAATACGAGACGGAATCTTAGGTTTGCATTCCGAGGATTTTGAGCAAGACGCACAGGTTTGACAGACTGATGGAGAAACCACTGGCTGGTTTGGAAACTTGCACTTTAGAAGCAGAGATTCTTCAAACAGCATTGCGAATCAAACTTGGGGGAAAATAAACTGACAACTAAGAACAAACGCCAGGTACAACTGAGATTTAGAGAGGATCGGAAAATAGTTGTTCTTACATGGTTTTGAGATCCTCCCTTCAAACTTCAGGAGGCCAAAAAAAAAAACTTTGGAAGAGGTCTTTTGTCCCAGAGGCTGTCCGCATCCTAGACAACATTTGATGAAGTATTACAACTCTATTATAGTGAATAGATGTGTGCCGGTCCTGGATGTTTAATCTATGAGCTGTAGACTTTTAATTTATATGTTTACTGTTTCTGTGCTGAAAGTGAAGACTAATGTCCGCCCTGGATCGGACACTGATGACAGACGTTATCATTAAAATCTCTTCATCCGTATGTTCATCATCACTCGTGCCATCAGCATCACCTTCATCATATCAGAATGATCAATTTCACCACCACCTGCCCTCTTCATCTCTGTCTTGAGGCGCATCAGGTAAGCGGATGGTTTTCTAATATGAAGCCTGCCGAAAGCCTTGCTTTACATTAGCTCAGGATTAGACCTAAGGTGGGGATTATTTTTGGAGGTTGGAAGGAATATTGCTTCTGAGGAAAACAAACAAACAAACAAAAAAAAACTGTGCAGCCACTAAACCAGACGGTGGCAGTCGGAGGGACACCTCGGAGAGTCGTAAAGGAATGAGAGGGCTGAGTTGGCAGCCTCAGCAGCACCAAGCAGAATTCAGCAGTAGCAGCAAAATTATGGAAGTGTTACAACATCTGTTGGTTCTGCCTTACTATGTCCAATTAGCATGCTGTAAAATGAGGGGTTTGTTTATACTGCCTCCATTCTGGATGGAACGAAGGTGCCGGGCGTCTGCAGCTGGCTGGGAAATAGCCGCTCTTCTCTGTGTCTTTTCTGATGGATTACAAAGCAAATGACTCACTCCTTTTGTTTGACTTTTCATTTCGACAGTTCAAAATCTGCTGGGAATATTTTTGGATGAAGATGAAAAACTGGTCTTCATTATTGCGCCAACACATGCTCACACTCTCAGAAACACGGGCCAACTATCTTCTGATGACATTGTCTTGCCTGACAAGGACAAAATAAGCCCATTTTTCCATAAATACATGGTCCAAACAGTGTGAGGATGAAGGTGCTTGCTGAGCTGTTAAATTAAAAAAAAAAAAAAAAAAAAAAAAAGGTTAGTTGGTTTTCAGTGTGAAAGTTGTCCTGGTTGGCTTTTGAAGTTTAGTCTCCCCCTGCAATGATGCCAAGTGGAAAACAGAGAGGGGTTGTCTTTCCATCTTTCGAACATCTTCTGTTTGTCTGTTTTAAATGCCAACCCTCTCATCTTAAAAACTAAGTGCACCCGAGGGCGTCTTTAACTCTGGATGAAGAGGCATGCTAAAGGCCAGTGCTTCCCCTGTAATACCACCTCCTTAACACTCGCTGACACCTTCCACGGGCTTAAGGCTACTTTTTCTCCAACATCACTGTTGCATTTTTGTTTTTGACATATGCACACGTTTTTTTTTTCCATAATCACTTTCACTACCACAGATTACCACGTTTTTCCTTCTTTTTTCCCCCCACCCAACCACACTATTTCATAATTTGCGTCGCTTTGACTCTCTTTTCTCCACTACACACTCTCCTTTTACTTCTTTATAAAAATTTTTTTAAATGAAGTGGTCTTTTCCTGATTTTACTCAACTATCTTTCCTTCTTCACACTCATACCCAAAAGACCCCTAATCCTTCAGATAAATCCATACTTCTTTACATTTTGTCCTTTGTGGTCAGTCAAAGACGTGCCCAGGCAGCAGTGTACGTCTTATCAGTCTCCAACTGCTTTATATGAAAACGACGCTGCAGGCGTACCATTAGAATATCAGGCAGACAGAACTGAAGGAATACTATTCTTTTGCTCGGCTAACACAATCAGCCCAACCAGCCGGGACCTGAGGAAAAATATTAGAGAGGAGCAGAAACAAGGATCGAGCAGGAATGACAATGCCTATTGTTTGCAGTGCACTGAGTGCAGTTTGACATCTTTCATATTCTGGGCTAGTATCTCCCCATAATTCTTTCATCCCTTCTCTTGGCCTTTCTTCTTAAGACCTATCGCTCTCTTGCTTTCTTTCTCCTGGCTCAAACAGTTTCCCTCTCTCTTCATTAAAACAACAACTCCTGGGATCTCCCCAGGTTGTTTCGGAGTGCTTACATCATCATCACCATCACTGGCATAGCTATTATCAGAAAAACCTAATTAGTGGAAGATAGCAGTAGAAGCAGCAGCACAATATCCTTACTCATTCTTTCAACCTGCTGCACTGCATGAACAATCAAGTGTGTGTGTGTGTGTGTGTGTGTGTGGGGGGGGGTTAAGTAAACATTTCATATTGCATTACTGATTCCACGCCATGCAGCTGACATGCTAAACAGATCATTCCACTCCTATGGGCAGATCAAATGATGTTGATATTTTCCAGCAGGCGCAGACACTCTCAGGGAAGCACTGAACATCAGAATAAAAAAAGGCATCTTCCTGTGAAAATGCATTGGAAAGGTCTGATTTCAATTGCCCTGGGGAGAGATATCTTTCCGCCAAACCTACTTTGAAAAAGAGATCATTTCTAAGTCAAGGATTATCATTCTAAGCCACTACCTTAATAACAGGAAGAATCAAATCCCTAATCCTAAAGTGAGGAGAAGATCGCACCAACACCACCACCCAGAAAGAAGAAAACCATGTAGGAGGAGATATTTCCAAATTGATTATTCATTTTCAGTTCGGATTGTCAAATGCACCCACAGCAGATTGTAAACACTTGGGCAACAAAGAGGTGAAACTGATAGTAACTGAAAAGAAAACCCTAGTAAAAGGTAGAGAAATGAATAAGGCTGGCACTTTTACCAATTTGACATCTTTTTAACTCTTTGCTTCCCGGCGAACAGTTTGACTCGTCCCAGCAGGAAAAGCACAGGTGTGATTAATCACATTCATTTTGCTGTTCAGTGATTGAGGGTGCGCACTGAACCTGGCTCTGGAACACCTGAACGAATGCTTCTGTCGTCAACGTGATCAGCCACACCTGTGTTTATCAGGGCAATATACTGACAGATGAGCGGAGGATAGATGCATATGGTTCTCATATTAGACATTTAAACCTAGATAGCACTGGCAGAATGAAAGCAAAACATCAAAAGATTGATGAGGGCACTCTCAGGTTGAAGAGACAATATCACACATGCAGTAATTGACTGTCCAAAGTACAACAGAGAGACGAGCAAAGAAGAACCGATGCAAAAAAAAAAGTATTGAAACCCTGATGATGAACTTATGAAGTGGTTTGAATATTGGTGTTTTCTTTGAGTTTTTAAGACAGCCTGGCTTACTAGATGGATAGATGTAGCAGCTGCCAAGTACCAAGAAGTAGAAAACAAGATTCTGATTTGAAGGGCAGTAAACAATGTTTTTCATGACTCTTGTTGGCGATGTCGACCGAGGTTTGCAAACCTTAACAGGCTTTTGCGCCTGGCTGACTGACGGGAAACATGGCCCCAACGAGAGAACAGTCAACTGAAACAATGGCAAGGATTAAAAACCTCCTTCAAGAGGGTCGTTCAACATGGCGCCACAAGATATGTTGGCGGTTTCCTGTTAGCTGTGCCTGGACTTTTTACAAACAAAATGAAGAGGTTGCAAAAGAGAAACGTATAGATCAAGAAAGATATCAAATTGTCACAACAGAAAACTCAAAGGCAATGTGCCTTAAAAAAAAAATGTTTGGGTTAGTTTCACAAAAGCAATAGAATACAAATTGGCAAAAAGAAAGAGATGTCAATGTCTGTGACCAAACTTGAATTTTTGGGATTTACATCCAGAACAGCCAAACACCATGAACTGTAGTTGATTGGATGGAAGTGATATTCAGAGAGGACTCTACATTGGGCAGGGAGATTATGCTGGAACTTTGTTTGGAAATTTAGAAATGTAGAGCACCATAAACTCGTCGTGTGGTAAACCAAAAAGTAGTGCACACAAGCTGTCCTGAAACAGCAGAAGCAGTTTGGAGCTAGGAGCTGAGCGAGCATGCTAACGCTAGGTACTGCTGGCTGGTGCTAATGTTTACAGCTCATTTAGGGTCGTTTTCCTACCCGGGTAGAATGTCTGGAGAGCAAATAATATTCCTCAGACTCTGAACCACAAAGTGCTTAGTCTCTTCTTTCTGAGAGGCAGAACTTGAGAAATCACGAGTCTTGTATGTACTGGAACCATACTTGAAGCTTAAGTTGTGCGGTCTAAACAGTATGCATGTTATGGATATGTTGTAATGCATCTCGCTTCATAAATATTCACATGCACCCAACAACAAATTCTGATAAGGTTTATTACCAGTGTTGAGGAGAGAAATGTTTATATAGTATACGGTATATTAATATAGTGTGTACATATCATGTAGGACAATAGGCTATAGAGTGGCTGATTTTTCTTTAGATTTTCTTTACAAAGACAGAATGTTTAGCTGTTAAATAAAAAGTCTTGTGTCACATCTGGGTTTTTTGTGTACAAAATAGCTGAATGAACATCCTCAAACAGTGGTAAACCTATCATATTTTAATTTTTTTTTGCAAACAGGGGTTGCAAATCACTGATGGATTAGCAAACTTTCTGACACTTACATTTGAGCCTACCTGACCTCAGAAATCCGTTAACACGAAACGACTTACATACTGTACCTGTGAAACTAATGACATTACCCTGAGCCTCATCTGCACTAAACACTCGTGTTAGAGTTATGATTGTCACTGTACGTATGCTTTGTCAATTTCAAAACAGCCTGCGTGAAGGAATCCCTCAGTTAAAAGGTCCCTGCATGGCGTGTGTTTTATCATAAATGCTAAAATGCCTTTTTATTGATAAATGTGCGTGTCAGATCTACACTCAGGTGCTTTGTCATTACTCTGTGCATAATTATGGAAATGCAGAAGAGTTATTTGTAACACTTTGATGATCATGTCAATAACACATTAAAATCACATTAAAAAGGCATAAAGCATGTATACGACTTTATAAAACTAATCACACATGACATCTTGTGACAACAAGGTTTATGAAGTATTGTAAGTGGGGGACACAACATGTTAAAGCTTTTTTATTCATGTTTTACACCTTCGCCTCAAAGCAATTAAACAGTATTTAATTCCTATATACCAAATTATGTTAGTCACAATTATAAACATTTATGGAGCTTTATCATTCTTATAAACGTGTTAAAATGCACCATACTGTAGACAAAACCCTCATCGAAAGTGTTACCAGATCTGGTTTCAGTTACAAAATATCATCCATATTATCAAAAATCACACAACTTACTGCTCAGATAGTGCATTTCAAATCAGTAGGCACGCTTTTCCTCGCTAATGCCCCTACATATTTAAATGACCTCCTCCTGCCAATCACTGCATTGACTGCGCTGATGACTAAGATCCGGCAGACTAGATCTTGTTATGTAACCATGTCTCTCCTGCTGAGCTGGGAGAAATCATTTGTGAGGTAGGAGCCTCAACTTTAATTACTCTAAGCGTCATTTCAGCTTGAGCTGAGAGGATATGGATCCTGCAACTCTTAACACTCGTGTCTCTCAGCGTAAACCATAGCACCGCTGTCATCTTAGGCAAATACCTACACAGTCGAGGGCATTAAATGTCACGTGGGTCATGGCAAGAGCATGTAACCTGATGTAGCTCTGCTTTCTGTATGGAACGAGGTTGCCTGAGGCTATGTGGACGGAGCAGAGTCACGTGCAAGTTAAACATGAAACCCACAATGCAAGTGCACAAGCGCGGGAGGGGCGGAAAGGGAGGGAAAGGAGTCGTGAAACAAGACAGCGGAGATGAGAGCGAATGTAAAATTAAAGCTTGATAGGGAGACATAAAGATAGAGGAGACGAAAATGGAGAGAAAAAGAGGTGGATTGAGTGGTGGTGGCAGTAGAAGATGGATTTAACCCAAGGGCAGGCTTGAGTCTGACAAACTGTCAGTAACTGAGCAGGGGGAAACTAGAAGTCTTCATGTAAATAGGATGCAAATCTTTGTGTTTTGTGCTATCTATATGCGTGTGGTATGGTTGAGGAAGCGAGCACACATATCACCAGGAGAGCTGCAGGGGACACCACAAAAAACACAGTCAGTGTGGGAGTTTACGTGCAAGGACAAAATGCCAGTCTGGACAGCGTGTCAGAGACGTGTGCGCACGCAGCCGTGCATTTGCTGGAAACTTTCTGCGTGCAGCGTGAGAGTGCTCTGTGCATGTAACACTTCTCCCTCAAAGGCTGCGTGGGTGCATGTTTTTTTCCGTTAGTTTTTTTTTGTTTTGTTTGCGTGTACGTGTGTGTGTCTGTAAGGAGATAGATTCTGTCCCATAGAATGAGAGTGTCGTCAACCATCAGCGCTTCCCTCTGACATGGAGTTCCTCAAAGACACGAAGATGAAGAGAGAGAAGAGAGGAGGAACAAAGAAGAAAAGGAAAAGAAAGTCTTTTGAAGGATAAACCGTGGGATTAGATAAGGTGCTCCTTCTGGACCATTCAGCCTGTGTATTTGTGTGTTTGAGAGTGAGTGTGTGGATGAGAGCCTATTGCTCTGAGCACATTAGCTGCTCGGGGTGAACAAAGCCCCTCACCTGCAAGCTTTATAATACAGGCCTGGGAGCTAGAGAGGGGCTCAGCGTTTGTGTGTGTCAGCCAGCTAGAGGAAAAAGGAAAGGTTTTTTTTTTTTTCTAAAAAGGGAACCAATCTGGGTGTGTGCATATGAAGGTGTGCGTGTGTGCCCCAAATCCAGCTTCCACAGACTCTGTGTATGTGTGTGTGTGTGTGTGCAACAACAAGTAAAAAGGAAAAGTGGGTCCTGAACAACCTTGTATTCAATGGACAGTCATTTTGGTTGCATGAGATTGTGCAAGTGTGTGTGACCTAAATCTGTCTGCCACTGGTGTGCACTATAAGTGCTTACATGTATGTGTTCCACATTTCTTCCTGCCTGTATGTCGCCATAAATCCCCCTTTTTGGGGTCTAGGAGATTTCAAGATCCTTTCTCTAACGTTGCAGCATTGTTGTGATAATGTTATGTTAATAACGTTATGGTACTTTGTTACTGTGCAGCACCGCGTATCTCATCACAACAGGGGGATGGACAACACCGAGTGTGTGGGTGCACGCGCTCACTGCTCCCCGCCGTGACCAAAAGTGGCCGGAGCTGTTTGAATTGGATTATCTCATGCATTTTCTATTATCCAGCGAGACCTTGAAAGAGATAGGCCTGCTAAGAGTCAGAACCCTGGATATATAGGGTTTGGCCAATTTGTAATATGCCTCATCCCCCAAGAAGGAACATTTCTTTTTCCTTTTTTTTTTCTTTTTCTACATTTCATTTAATTTATATTGACTGATCCAGGTTAATCTCGTTTATAATCAAGGTGCTCCTTAACTGAGCTGACTGATACGCTGGCAGCACAATCAATTAGCAGGTTTAAAAAGAGTCAAAAGATTTTAGAGCTGATGGTGATTAATGTCAGAAAAGCTCTCAGGAGGAAAGTAGGGCAAGAAAGACTTAAGTAAACAAAGAGGAAGTGGACATGCACTTGAAACATCACCAGCACTTGGTGAAGAAAATATAAGAGTTATACTGTAGGTCACTGAGACAAGATGGGGTCAAACAGAAACAATGTGGTGTTCAGAATTCACAAATGTTTCTGAATTAGCTCTATAAAAGGTCTATTTTTCCTGTGTAACAACTGTACTTTCTTAAGGACATACTGCGGGCAAATTGTCGGGGAAATACTGCCTTGCATTAATCACAAAGTGCTAAATTAAACGTACCTTGCACTTTGTGAGATATAAACACATTTCTCGGTTAGAGGGACGTTAAATTACAGCTAAATGGACGGCAGTGTTAAAGCAGGGTTAGAAGTTACCTTTGTTGTGCAATTCAGAGGGATAGAGCCGCAAACGTTGAGGAGTAATGGACAACCACTTGTGCAACAACTGCCTCAGAGCAGCAACTATCTGCACAACTAGATGCACATAAATAATTGTGAGAAAAAAGAAAAGTGCTAAATAAATTAGACAGGAAGCGCATGGATGACAGCTGGCAACAGTCTCGCCAACTACATGAGTGCAGCAGAAACAAGACACAACAAATGATCACCTTCACAGTTGATATTTCTAAGATATTTGCAGACAGATCCCTTATTACAAACAGTATTACAGTAGATTTATAATGTTAGCATTCGATTCTCCTCGATCTCCTAAAAGGAATGTCTGGCTGCTTAGCTGCTACACGGTTAACATCACCTGCCGGTCGCTAACTTTAACCCACATTCAGCTGACATGTTTTCTACCACTCGTTAACCGATACCAGACCAGACCTTTACTGATATCAAAGCTTAAGCTTGGCAGATGAGATGAGCTTTACAGCACACAGGTGTGAAACTTGTACTCCTCTCTTTGGGAATGCAGACATTTCAAGCTGATCTATATGAAAACCTTAGTGATTATCAGTTCAACAAGTCAGTGCTTGTGACCTTCTACACGGTGACACCTTCGAGCCGCTTTGGTGTGCGCAAACTTTTGATGAACACGGAAAGTGACAACACACAATAGGAGCTGTGTGCTTGATGTTGTGTGATCAATTAATACACACAGCTGCTCCTTTTCACAGCAGTTTCAGTCATTGCACAGCTTCAAACAATTGCTCTGGTTTGGAAATGACGCATCGCTTTTACACTGGGTCTCTGAGCTTCTCATTAGTATGTGGAGGTTAAATCATCAACCAGTAGGGATAGCTACAAATGTGACTTATTTGTGGTGCATATTATATGTGTAAGGTATCAGGAGGAGGTGTACTTTTTCTGCAAAATAAGTGAGATTCTGTAATTATATTTATGTCCATTATAAGATCGATTAAAGGATTTTCACCTGTGATGGAGTAACTTTGAATTAATTTCATGTAGTTCAATGTATTTGGAGGATTTTCTTTTTTTTACACCTTCTTCTTGCTAGTATGTTTGTGCGAATCTTGGGAGCTTCTTCACCTGTTTGATCACATGTTTATCTGCCTGTTTTCTTGTCCCTTGTTACAGTGAGTACAATCTTACTGTTACCGAGCAGAACTTTGCCAAGAAAACCCAGCACTTCCTCAGAGTTGGGGATGAAAATCAGGACTAAACATCAGTGGATGGCCCTCACAACTGCGCCATGATGGACATGCGTGTGTGTGTGTGTGTGTGTGTGTGTGTGTGCAGAAAAAGGCACAGCAGGAGCAGTGACGGTGCCAGGGTCTAACAGGGGGAATGAACCTCGGCACGGCTCCGGAGCCCTGACTCACACAGCCCTAGCAACAATGCATTTTTGATGTACCCCATTTCTGCTTCAACTTCTCTGTATGTCCCTGGTGGAATAACAGCGCCCCCAGCAACCTTCCATATAACTTAAATTTACCCTGTGACATTTTTTTCAATGTGTAGGTGTTTGTATATGTGTGTGTGTGTGTCTGTATGTCTGGTGAGAAAGAAGGAGCTCAGAGAGACGAACAGAAAGAGACTTCGAGAAAGGGAGAAAATGTTCCCCCTTGCCTCCTAAATATTTGAGCAGCCTTCTGTGGAACAGTGATGCAGTCAGAGACGGGCCCGTTAGCTCTGTGTGTGTGTTTGGGTGATGCGGGGAGTGTCAAGGCCGTTAGGTCTGGACTAATTCAGCCGTGAGCGGGTGAGAGGGAGCACTTTCACTGTTTATTTATCTACCTGGGAGAGAAAAGAAGACAAAGAAGAGGAGGAAGAGGAGAGAGAGAGAGGAAGAAGAGGTAGGAGAAAGGGAGAGAAAGAGGCTGGCCAGGTTGTCACAAACCATTAGACAGACGGACCCAGTGTGCTCTCCCCCATGCCAATGAGAGACCCAGCTAAAGACGAGCGTTTGTATGTTTTGTGTGCGTAATTGCGTGTTCATGAGTGTGCAGGCCCGGAAACCAGCTGGGAAAAAAAAGGTAAAGGCTTTGTGTTTGGATGAGAGAGAGTGAGAGAGAGAGAGAGAGTGACAGTGTGAAAGAGAAGGAGTAAATCTCTAGACATTGATGAGAAGGGGAGGCAGATGCCCCACATTGTTTAAGACAAAAGGAGCTCCCTGTGCCACATAATAAAACATCCAGTGCGTATACATTTGCCCTCTGTGTGTGTGTGTGTGTTGCTTGCTCATTGTAAAAAAAAAACCCTGTTAACATCACATTTTCAGCCAAAACTACTAATAGAAAATAGATGAATCCAATATAAACAAAGTGTAGTTAGACAGCAAATTGAAAACCAGTAGAACTGTGTAGTTCCTTCAAGATTTCATGTCTCAGTCCAACACTGATATGGTTTGTTTTGAGGGGCATGCATGGCAGGCAGGTAACCTAAATAAACAATGACTGTCAAACACACACACACACACACACACACACACACACACACACACACACCTCGAGGCCAAACTCATACAAAAACTCACTTGGGATTGGAGCTGTTCCAGTAAACAGCATGTCTGTCAAATATGATCTTCTCCTCTGCCCACACGGACACCCAGGACAGGATGCTGAGAACCACCACCTCCATCACACACCTCTGTCCGAGCTGGCACAACATCATAGACATCCAGGGGTGAGCCTCTCTTTCTAATTGGGATCAGCCTCTCACTGCGTTGCTGCTGCTGCAGGAATCCTCTCTAGATCATTAATGTCCGTCTGAGCGTCTTTAGACAAATCGGGTCGGCGGTTCATGGATCGTTAACTGGCTTGATGAGAGTTCCTATAACCCCACGGGTGTTTCAAGTCATTCTGAATGTTGGAAATTCACTTTCAAACTTCTTCGTTCTTAGACAGAGGAGCAAAATTTACATGTTATTTACAAACTCGTCGTCGGCTGGATGCTACGAGTGCGTCTCTTCTGCAAGGTCCTAAACTTTTCTCCCATTACGCGCAGCCGGAGCTATGGATGCGCCACCTGGTTCAAAACCTGCAAAATATCTTCTGATCACAATCCAGAATTCATCCGATGTCTCGTGATTTTAGCGGCGATAACGTTGCTCATCTGCAGACATAAAGATCAAATCGGCAGTCATATCTGTTTACCCAGATTTCTATAAAGCCTGGCGCACGTTTGGTTCCGCTCCTTTCACGGTGAAAATCTCCTCATTTGACCCTTAATCTTATCACACTTGCAGAAAATACGCATCCCCGTAAACGAACGCGCTTCTCTCCCTTATTTTCAGCCCAAACTCAAAACACAAGAATAGCTGCGAGACGCGAGCATCCCTCTCAGACAGCCACAATCTCCTACAGCATCTCAACTTGGTGATCCCTCCGCTGCCACTGGCTCCAGTCCAACGTGACTCGGGTGGCTGTGCGCCTTCACTTTCTGTGCGTCACGCTGACACCAGGTGCAGCCGAGGAGCCGTCGATGATCACAGCTTTAATCCCAACATGCTCCCATGCAACCTCCACCTATGGCGGCAACATCACTCACTGGCACCCTGATTCGGTGTAAGTAAACCCCCCTTTCCCTCCCTTCTCTATCCATCCCGAGCTCGCTTTTCATTCAGTGCGGGCGGGGCCTGTAGCCGCGCAGTGCCGCGCTCCCTCAGGGGACTCGGGGCCCGGTCAACTCACAGCGCCCTGGCGATACACACCAGCGGATGTACAGAAGTCATTTAAACACTCATTAAAAGTTAACCATCTTTAAAATGTGACATAATTAGGCATTCTGCTGCAAATAAGTGTCATTATCCCCAAGAGAGAGCGACTAGATTGTCACTTATCTTTGTCATTGTCACCACTTCAACCATTTGTTTGATGGAAGGCTGTTTATTTGTATCTCATCTGGGAATGTAGAGCGCCCAGGACGTTCACTATATGTTTGAAAGCTGCTACTTGATGGATGGGCTCGGAGAGGGGGGGGGGGCGGCTGATGGAACGCTCGAACAATGGAGCCATTTTCCATCAGTGTCCATTAATGCCAAATGGCAAGCGGAGGCAGCGCCAAATCTAAAACCTATGAGCCATGAACCTCCAGACAGCTCTGTGTGACAGAGCGCTGCCACCGCTGGTGCAGATGTTCTGCGGTGGTGAGCAGAGACTCCGGCGTGCAAACACATCTTATGTTTTTAGTCTGAGCCTCTTGGGAGGTAGACACAGCTAGAACTGCATCGATGCGCGCTGCTCTCACAAAGTGCTCCTTGCTTTTTCTAACTCGTGTCGATAGGCTGCCCTGTGCAGAACGAGCCCCAGTGATGGTCAATCCACTCTCAGCGAGATGAGAATTGATTCAAGGAAATTGTTTGCAACAAGTAAATCTACATAGGGAGGGTAATTACCCTGTTAACAAAACGAGGGGAGAAAAGCACAAACCAAAGACTTACAAGCAAGCCAGACTTTCCTCCCGCCAAATAAAACCAAATGACTCCCTGCACTCCCAAAGCTGAGCTGAGCCTTTCTGCAGCTCCATCTTTTACATTTTAGTGCGCCTCTCAGTTGGATCCTTTATGCAAAATGGCCTACTTTTCCTCTGCCTGCAAAGTAATGCCTATAATTTGGGCTTTGCAAATTCAGGCGGGGAGAGAACCCATGCACCCCCATAACCCAAATACAGCTGCATGTTGTCCGCCTCTGTGGATGAATTATTCAACATCTGTCTGAGCCGTGCATACGTAAACAGGTGGATAGTCTCCTGATGGCTTTTTTTTTTAAGGGGAGCCACTTTAGACTAAAGAAATCTCTCAACTCCATGTCATACTTTCTCTTCTGTGTCACTGAAAATGAGCCTAAATCTTATGTAAGTCACATAGACTAAACAGTATACTGGGCTGATTCAGATAGCTTAAAAGGATCTTGAGTGTTCTTAAATCTAAGGGAATGTGGAAAGCAGAGTCAGCATATTGATACACAACCCCTTAAAGGGATTTTAAGAATTCAAATTTATCGCCGACTGAGTCTGTGAATGCGTTGTTGTCCAACTGTGTACAAGAGGGTCATAAATCAGACACAGTAATAATCCTCAGAACCTAAAACAATAGCAGATGGATCCTTTTTTTTTAAATTTTCAAACTGTTGACAAACAAAGCGTTCATTTAGCCAGACTTCTTATTAACTCAGCTGGCTGTTAGGCACAAATTATGTGCATAACTTCAACCATTTGTTCACCCAACAGGTTTGCATTTGTGTGGCCCTTGTGTTTGCTAGTACTCCTTTGATTAGACGCTGCAGTACTAATGTAAATAAATGTTGCCAGATGTGGTTGAATTATGACCCCACATGGTTTCATTTAGTCCTGTGCAGACAAGCGCCAGACAGCCAAAGGGTCTGAGTTCAGCAAAAAAAAAAAAAAAAAAAAGTAGGTTTGGCTTTACAAATGCCAGGTTGTTGTTTTTTTTATTTTTGCTTTTGCTATAGTAATTGAACATTTGTGGCACAAGCCAAATTTGACATATTAAAGTGAGCCTTCCATGTTTTACATGTAATAAAATCGATTTAAAAACATCACGTCTGTGTTTGGATCATGTTACTTCGAGTTACCCTTCCACCCATGGAGGCAAACTCCTTCCTTTTCAATATATTCCAAAGAGCGTTCTGCGTGGACTGCTCGCTGCTCCAAATCACTGTTGGTGCAGAGCGCAAGATGCAGCAAGTAAACAAGGGGCATCAAAGCAGGATCAAAGCATCCAATACCTGCCACGACCAACAGTGACACGTGGCATGCCGAAAAAACAGTACCTGAACTGAAAAAAATGAAAGAGAACAATTTCTTGACCATTTTTAAGGAACACAAGGGTAGCATAGTGTACTTTTAAAGACCCTAAACATTTTTTTGTGTTCGCTGCAACTTTGCTGCAACCGTCTCAGCACGTTTCTCCATGTAAAGTAATGGAACAAGCAAGTGTCAGAGTGTAGATTCCAGTCTTATTGGAGCTTGCTTCCTTGAAGATCACACTCCACATGCTACTGGCATTACACTACAAAAATCCAACTCTTCAGGCCACAAATGCAGACACCACTGGGCTCACACCTTCTTTTCTCTCATTTGTCCCTTTCAAAAAGCCGAGGTTAAACCTCTCCAATGCTCTGTAAGGAACTCCATTAATACAGTATGTTAGGAAGGCCAGGGATGCACTTGAGAACAAGCTACTATTGTTATTGTGGGGATAGCTGGTAAAAACCACTGTTGTTTAGCCAGCTTATACCCCTACCAGAGATCAATATCTCCCCCTAGTGGTCAAGAAGATGCATAATCAGTTTGTCAGTGGGTTTTTGCATCACCGACATCTCTCATTTCTCCATTTAACGCTCATAAATATGGATGCTAGATATGCCCCATAGCCATCATTGGGTTTTAGAGGGATAATTCATCTTGTAAGATGCAGTGACTTGTTTCCAAAGCAACATGGTTTCTCTCCTAAGAGACAGACCTGTAAAACCGAAAAGGTCAAACTGGGAGTGAAGGCAGATGGAGGATCATTCAGAACCATTGGAAAGAGCAAGTGTCCAGTGTTGCATACCGAATCGAGTCTCCACCCCACCATAGCCGTCGCTGCTCTTTCATCAAGGGAATACAATACGACTGAGCCCAGATGAGCAGTCAAGTTTCAGATGGAATGAGCATGAAGTTGGAAACACAGTAAAAGCTTTTAAGAGGGGGAGAAAATTAAAAAAAAACAAACAAACAACCCACCAGTAGTAAACAGGACGGGAAATATTGAAAATGTTACAGGATGTTAACTGGTACAGAGCAGCAGTGTCACAGAAAAGCAAGGAAGAGACTGAAACAAAATGAGGCCAGATGGAAGAAGGAACAAACTAAAGATTTATTGAAGGCAGCAGAAGATGCAAGAGACAAGATCAGAATGGCAAAGGGGGGAGGGGGGAAGTGGGGCACATACAGAGACACTTCTGTGTTCAGATAGGTTTAATGTCTTTGTGTTACAAAAATTTTTTTTTCTTTTCCGCTTTACAGCTCAGGTGAGCTTAATATGTTTGTACTGTTTATCAAAATATACATGTTTTGAACGTAAAGTGTATATAATCCTAATCATTTTGTGGTACAAAAACATGAATATATACAACCATCTACCCCGCTTCATACATTAACCCCATCCTGCCCCCATATATAAAAAGGAGAAAAATAAAAGCTTTTAACAAAATTGAAAGGCATATAATCTTCTACACTGTCAATATCACACTGAGGACTGTGTTCAATTAAGTCTCCATTCTAAAGCGATCTCTATCAACGTAGGCTCTTTGTAACGTGAAACAAAAACAGGGATACAATGTACAGTATGAGTCATAATGCAAAAGACAGTTCAACTTAATGCGACTTGTCCGAGGCATCTGAGGAACAGAACACTGCAGTGAAGCCTTGTGTTTCCGTAGAACAGCAGGAATGTGGAAAAGAAAAGAAAAACAGATGAACAAAACAGCACAACACTACAAAACAGCAAGGGTAGAAGATACTTTGGTCCTTAACAACAATAACCGTCTGTAGCTACATGAAGCTTGGTTAAGTCATGCATTAGAATCTTTTACAAAAATAGAAACAGAGCACATCTGTAACTGGTCCGAGACGACAGTGGTGGAGTTTGTGGAAACTGGTGCTCGAGGCACGCAGGAATGTGACGAGGTTTAAGACTTCAGCGTGATGGTGCCAAGTTCGACTCGACATTGAGGGAAAAGTGCACTAACGTACCCGACTGTGGCGTAAGCGTACAGACAGGGAATGAGTGAGAGCTATCCCACCCTGCAGTTCTACTTTCCTGACTTTAAGAGAGAAAAATATACATGTTCTAGATTTTTAAACACAGTCCGCGACTGTTGAAACCATCGGCTGACAAATTCCTTCAAGCTGCCCTCTCTCGGGGTGAGATTACCTGAATAGAATGAGATAAAGGCATCGTAGCAGACAGGTAAGATAAAACACCTGAAGGCGAAGTAAACAAAGCCAACTGACCCAGCTTGTTTCAGCCTCTGATTAAAAACTGAAGGAGTCAAGGCACTGCAAAAGCCATCAAACTCAGGCCTTACTAATAGGAGTCAGTTAGGTTTAGAAGAGATACACGTGTAATTTCTAACATTAAAAAGAAAAGATAAATGAATATATAGTTGTACACATATAGATGAACGTAATATGGGTAAATTAGGCTCCAAACACCATTGTCCCGAGAATACTACATGGAAGTGACACGGGACAGTAAGACAGGAAGGCTGAATACAGCTCTATGCCTGCAACAACACTTCTGAGCTACATCACCTAGAAAAGATTTTAAGCATCTAACTGATTCAGGTTTCCTAAATATATGTCATGGGGCTATATGCATACAAAGATAAACATTTGTGTTTTAAAGAAGAAAAAAAAAAAAAAAAGATTAAATGAGCCACCTTCCCTCCCCCCCAATTTAACAATGCTGGTACATACCGAAAAGGCATGAAAAAAGGCATTTTGTGAACCATTTCATTTCCAAGTCAAGCCAGAGGAATCTGGTTGGGGAAAAGTAAGGCACAAAACTGTAGATACGGTCTGTAAAAGAAAAGCGTGGCGATTTTTGAATAACTTCCTGATAGTGGTATGGATCCCCATAAGAAAACAGGAGGGCAGTTACAAGATAAAATAAGTTGGTGGTGGTCTGAACCAAAACTTAATCCTTCGTCCCAAACTGTCAGACTGGCCCAACGAGATCTAAAGTGGCTTTTCAAAAAAGGCGCACACGCACGCACACACAGATATTTCCACACAACTACGATAGTGAAAGGAATGCTGAAGTGTGTCTTGTGCAGTTACAATTCATTCACATGCATCTGTGGTGGAGGGCGTAATTTAAGCAATTTGGTCTATGGGACAGTTCATCAGCTGCCTCTACTTCAACTCCAACATAACGTGTTTCATTGCAGAATGTTGCCCACTTCCCACAACACCTCATACAACTTTGTCAAAACAAAGTAACAATTAAGCTTGGCTGCCGGCAACCTGTCCTGAAATAGATTTGATCCCAAACATACTTCGACTTTGTTTGCCGACTCCAGAGTACGCTGGTTTTCTTTCAACTGTCAAACTCGAGGTGCAACAGTTGGCACGGCGTTTACATTCTTACGAGCTGAACCCCCGACATTTGTAGCTGTAGCCGAAACGATCAGAACACAAAAATAAGTGTGAGTCTGTTTTCTTGCAAGTGTCTGCAGCAGAATAAAAAATAAAATAAAAAGATTTCAGACTTGTCTCCTAATGCCATAGAATAAGCTAATATAAGAACATCTAACTCATCTATACAAGGTACAGCAGTCAATTTGTGCATGGCAAAAAGACTATTTTTTGTCAATATTTGAATTGGAAATGCCTAATCTTTGACACCAAATTAAAAAAAAATAAATAAAAAAAATAACTAAATTAAACTGTTTTCTGTTTAAAGTATGTTGGTGTCCTGGGGTTCAAACAGGTAATCAAAACCAGATTCCAAACACCACGGATTAAATCATAAAACCAAACCCAATTAAGCCGACTTTGTAGAAGGGTCTAAATGAGCAACATTCTCCAAAAAAAACATAAATATGTTATGAAGGCCATTTCCACTGAAGGCAACCTTGAGGACAGAAGCATTCAAGTGGCAACAGGCTTGGAGGGTGGAAGGAAAGGCACTCAGATGGTGGACTTGGAGAAGGACACTCGAAGATGATGGTTCTCCCCCAGGTCATGGTTATGGAACTCAATGAGGGACTCAATTGCCTCCTCAACTGAGCCCATCTGGATTAGGGCCATCTTGCGGTCCTTCCTGTTAAATAAGACAAAAAAAAGTGTTCCTGAAAGTGTAAAGATGTTGCTCACTTCATAAGCTATCTTTGGATGATAACTTACTCAAACTAACAGTAAACAAAACAAAACTGACTTTTTCCCTTAAAGGAGAACTGCGGTATTTTCAACATTAAGCCTCTTTTATGAGTCGTCTGCAATGTTTTAGAACCCCCCCCTCACCGCTTTTTTGAATTTTACTGCTGTCTCCGGTATTTGCCTAATTTTGATTCTTCTCAACCTGCTTCAGAACGGCAAGTCATGTGCATGTCCTAAAAGGTCCGTAAAAGCACCATAAACGTCCGTTTTCAAAATCATCAACTCACCGGAGTGGTTACTGGTGTGCACTGGTAATCCATATCAAATTTCGTTGCGAAAAGTTGCTTCTGTCGCGTTTTATTTGACATTTTGTACTGGATGTTCGTTGATATTACTCCGCCACCGCTAAGAAAATAGTGCGAGCATGAACAAGCTGCTTTTTACGGACCTTTTTGGACATGCACATGACTTGCCATTCTGAAGCAGGTTGAGATGAATGAAAATTAGGCAAATACCGGAGACAGCAGTAAAATTCAAAAAAGCGGTGAGGGGGGGGGGGGTTCTAAAACATTGCAGACGACTCATAAAAGAGGCTTAATGTTGAAAATACCGCAGTTCTCCTTTAAGTGGAAGTCTTATGAAGACAGATCTCTGAAGACAGAAGCAGACTGAAGTATTCCGACACCCCAAATTTGATCATTTCCATAAAAATGAGTGAAATTGGACACAAACTTACTGAAAGAACTTAAAGGCCTTGACAGTGGCTCCTGAGCTGGCAAACAGTCTCCTAAGATCATCCTCCACCACAGAAGGCCTGAAAGCAGACGGGTGGGATTGAGTGGTTGAAGAGAACAAACAACATGAACCGAGGTCAAGAACCGATTCACAGCTGTATGACAAATACTAAAAATAACTGCAAGAGTTGCAAGTTTAGCAAATGTCACTACTTATTCAAACGGCACTAAAAATAGAGGAGAAAAGAGTTAGGACTGCAAAGGAAAACGCTTAGTACACAAACACCGCTGCTGAGGTGGTGGGAATGAACACGGGGCTCCTGCGGTAGCACTCACGGTATGTTGGAGAGGTGGAGTGTGGCAGAGGGCGGGAAGATGTTGGAGTAATTTTTGGAGCCAGGCTTCTTGAAGCGATGCAGCGGGGAGTTGCTGTAATCCTTTGTGAGGCCCTGGTCCTCGTGGCCTTCTCTGGGCAGCTGAACGGTCGTGTGTTTCGACAACGTCACACGCATGGCCCTGCCATGAAGACGCTGGCCATTCAAGTGGCTCATTGCTGAGAAACACAGAGAAGTCGACCTCAGTTTGTGATGGATTTTTTTTCCCTTCTTTGCACAGATCGTTATATTCTTATCAACAAGTGCGTAACCGTTTTGAACTTCATAACGAAACATTTTAAACAAAAAGGGAGAAACAAGCAGAAACACACAACAGGATGAAAAGAGGAAAGAAAGAGAGATAAAATAGCACTTTATATGAGTAGAGTTCAGCTTACCAAGCTGAGCCTGAGTTCCATCAGACATCTGGACAAGAGCGTTCTCCTTTTTATTGAACAGGATTTTCACTCTCATCACATCGCCATACACACCTATGGACAAAGGGGTATGGTGTTACAATGCAAGGGCAGCAATGAGAACACAACATGGCCGAAACAGAAGTCACACAACCAACCACAGCAACAAAAACTATTTAAAACAGATCTTTGTATCCATAATCCTACGACATGAACAGTCTGAAGTAACTGATGCTCTATTCTACAAATCTGTAGCCCAATTCTACAAGGAGTCTCTAACTAAACCTACCTAAACCCTCTTAAAGACAATTGCACCGAACTAATATGTCCTTTAAACGGGAGAAGTAGTGATTTGAGGATAAAAATCAGTAAGAGTTGTAAGATGAGCAGCTGTGATCGATTTGATCGCTCAAAAGCCGAGGAAAAGTTGATTACTTGGAGGCCTAAATGGCGACATGCAGAAATACACTATACATGCACATACCTACATGAGAGGAACAGACAAACAGCAAAATAGTACTGTGACATAATCAGAAGGATATGCCAACTCTTTAATCACTTAAAAAGCAGCAGCATTTCATTTTTCTAGAGTGACTCAAAGCAGCCTCAACAATCAACACAACTGATCAATTTTCATGGCTCTAATTTCCCCGGGTGAAGTGTCGACTTATGCCAACTTCCTGACAGCGATGTCCGCTTCACTCCAAACAAAATGATCTCCAAAATTCAATTTAGTCGGGCAATGTTTCTGTTGAAAGTGCAAATTCTTTGAAGATGGATTTTTTTTTTTTTTGGCTCAGGACGGCAAATAATACTGGTTAAAAAAAAAAATCAAATGAAATGCTGCAGCTTAACATGGTGTCTCACCTTACTTTCCTCACACAAACCCACAACAACCAAACCAGGTCATACAAATCCCAAAACAGACACCCCCACCCCCCGAAAGCCATATAAGTCTGATGATTGACCATCAGTGGTTAAAAAGAAAAAAATAAATAAAGTAAACAAAGCCAACAACATGAGACAAGACATGCCCACCTTGCCAGGTAACAGTAGTAATAAAAAAAGGAGATGAAAGGATGATAACGTACCGAAAAGAATAAAGAGGCAGTGTGGCGTAACGCTCTTTAGAGACAGCAGGGGGGAGCAGCGGGGCAGGGGGCCAAAAAGGGAGAGGGGACAGGGGAAAAGAGACGGAGCGGAGTGGAGGACAGTGGAGTGGAGTCGGGACATGTCCGCAGGCCACAGGCAGCGAGGTCCACAGGAAGGCCACAGTACCATGGAGGAAGGAGAGGCATGAGGGACGAAGAGGATGAGGAGAGGATTTGGACAGTGTGTGAAGATGAAGAGTGGGATAAGAGGAGAAAAGGAAAAAGTGAAAGGGCAAATTGTGGGGGGTGAAAAAAATAAAATTAAAATAAAGATCATGGGGTGCCAATGTTGTGTGTTCGTTTTGTGGGTCATTTAAAAATTGGGGACAATGTACAGAGGAAGAAGAGGGTTGGGTGGTTGTAGTAGTAACAGAGGAGTGCCAGGGGGAAGAGGAGGACAGAGGGAATGATGGGACGTGCAGTCAGTTGGCAAGATATGAGGTGAGGGGGTTTTAAAACAAAAAATAAAAAAGGAGGGAGAGGGGGGACAGAGAAAAAGGAGAGAAAAAGTAAGTAAAAAAAAAAAAACAAGGTCAGTATACACAAAGAAATGTAGTGCTTCAGACAGTAGAACTGGCTAAATTAAAATGCACTGTCACTATGGGAACACTAGGAGAAAAAGAAGAGAAAAAAGATTAACAATGAAATACAGAAAAAGGCAGAGACAATATTTACTTTTAAATTACACTCTATGTTGGCTTAGATTAATTAGAAGTTAAATTAAATACAGTCAAATCTGGATAGAAATTTTAAGGATTCTAAACAAAACGGAGATCTTTAAATCAACAAACTGTCTGCAGGGACGTCATGACGACAGCAAATGTAATGAGTGTGATCGACTATTCACTCTACACACTATATGGGACCGTACATCACAATACTAGCAAAAAGTAATATTGTCTCTCCAACAACTCAAGAATGATTTCAACTAATGGACAAAAATGAAGATATGAAATGGTAAGTTCTTAAAATAAATAAATAAAGAAGTTAGTTTTTTTGAATAAACTTAAAATTCACAGTGAGCAAAGTGGCAGGTCAGAAATGCAGCAGGTTGGTCAAACACAGAGAGGTCCTGAAAGAGAGGAGCCTTTGACTTGATAAAACTCTTGTTTAAAAAAAACAAACAAAAAAACAATGGTATGAGTGTTTCAACTTATGTTTTCACATGGTGAGAGATAGGGGAGGGGGGGCTCATGAGAAACACTTGCTTCTCTTGAGCAAGGGGGTCCAGGTTCACAAAACATAGTGTAAACAAAAGGCATTGTAAAATTAAGTTGCTCCACACTGCACTGACAGAGGCAGGATGTAGATCTGTTAAAGCCTGATGATCTTACTGACCTCAGGGTTCAGATTGCTGACCAACAAGACATTGTGTCCCCCAGTGGCACCGAGCCCTGACAGGCCAAGCCGGCTGGCCGCTGCTGCTGCAGCAGCTGCCATGCCACCATGGCCCACACCCAGTTGTGCAAGGGCACTGGGAATACCAGGCATTGAGAGACCTAAGAAGAAGAAAAAAATTAAATGACTTTCAACTTAATATGCCTGGCTTCTAAACGAGAAAAAACAGGAAACAAATTCAACAGAAAGAATTACATATTGAATATAGCAACCTGTTTGTAAATGAGATATAAAAACTTCATTGTTAAAAGAAATTCCAGGAACGAAAATACCTATGTACCGACCTGCTGCCTGCTGGATAGCAAAGGTTGGGGGGAAGGCATGAGCTCCACCATAGGGAGAGGCTGATATTATGCCCGGTGCTGCTGAATGAAATAAAAAAATTATTGATTTCCACATTCAAATTGAAAATGTATTTAATTGCGTATTGACAGAAAATCTAGATTAGAACAGACGTAAGAACTTCTTCAAATCTTACCAAATGCAGCAGCTGCCATCGTCTGGTGGTCAATGGAGGGCTGTGAATCTGCAGTAGGAAGGTCTGGGCGGGTGTAGTCCCTGCTCTTGTCATTGTTATACTTGACGTTGAGGCTTGTGAGCTTGGAGAAGCTGATTCTCAGGGTACAGCAAGCATTATAGATGTTCTGGCCATCCAGGGACTGAGAATGAAAATTAAATCATTAGGCCAATGATAATGTGTCTTTTTGTCAAGTTTCGTCTTTGATCAACCGAGTAGATACTGCTACAATTAACTGTTTTAAACTGGTTTAGTCATGAGCATTCAGTTATTTGTTAATCTGTGTTGACAACTTCAGACTGAAACCCTGTTGAAAAAGCACATCATCTGAACCAGTCTTACCAGTTTAGAATGTTGAGCTGTCATGGCATCAGCATACTGGATCAGAGCCTGGAACTGGTTGTTCTTGGTGAAAGTGATGATCTTCAGCACAGTCCCAAACTTAGAAAAAATCTGGAAGGAAAAAGAATGATAGTGGGAAGGTCATCATAGGGATGACATAAAAAAACAACAACTTCAAACACTAATTTCCTGCAAAACCAAGAAAAGCGGTTAACACATCAGCAACTAAAATGACTCAGATCGTGAAACAGTGTCAATATCAGTCTACGTTTAATCTGTAACAATGTTCAGGTGAAATGCTATTTCAAGATTTTGGAGGAACATGAATAGTTCATTTTGAGACATCTTAATTGCTGCCCAACACAGCTGACTGTGCAATTTAAGCAACCTGTTTGGATGCACACAGAGCGGGGAAGTGAGATCTGATCACAAGGAGTCACTCAGGACACATGTAGAGACATTGAAATAGCAGGAATAAACTGACATGAATATCACTGTCTACTTGTGATCAAATCAATGAAACAAGGGAATACAAGGTGAAACACACTCAGTACACATGTACCTGATACTAAACTATCCAAAGGAAATGGGTGACTTTTGGAGCTTGTTTCCACACAGTTCATGAAGCAACTGAAGTGACTAACAAAAAGTAAGGAATACTTTCCATATTCTAACCAAATGTGTTATCTATGTCTGTCACAACACAAAAAACAAAGCAAAGCAAAAAACATCATCTACTACCTGGTGTAGAACATCCAGGGTGACGGGGTAGAAGAGGTTTTCCACAATAACTCTGAGGACAGGGCTTTGGGCGCCTCCTCCTCCACCCATGCTGCTTACATCTGCAGAAATGGTCATGCTTCCCATCCCACCTCCATGCAAGGCATTGACTGCCTGCAGAGCTGCCTGAGCACGCTAAAGGGAAAGAAAGATCAACTCAGTTCACACTGTTTAAAGGAAACAATAAATTAACAATGAATGTTTTGCATAATCTCGTGCAACACAATACTACTACACAAAAGTACTTAAAGGTGGGGTCTGAGATCTTGGAAAAACGGTTCCTGCAAGCTATATTTTTGGGAATACACAACCTTGCCTCTCCCTTCAGCCCACCCCTCGAAACCACGCCTTCAAAACACATGAACGAGTCACGAGTCTGTGAACGCGCAGGGGTGAGGGGGGCTGAAGGTTGATTGGCGTGTCAGAATCCAATAGAAGTAACTCTCATCATTACTTCTATTGGTCAGACATTTCCTCTTGCTACACCCTCTACAATGGACTAAAAGATTTCGTTTTTTTCCCCCAAACATTCTATTTTAGTGGGTGCAATGGGGTCGTGAGGAGGTTTTCAGACAATATGATAAAAAATGCTCCAGAAAACATCACAGACCCCACCTTTAAATAACACTGCATGTTTATTTTCTGCCTGTAGCCTAACTCTGAGTTTCCAGCTATGACCTAAAAGGTGAACAATGCGTTAAATCGAAACAGCTGACATTAAAATCCAGGCCGCGCCATTACCACTTGGTTCGGGGAGTTGTCCGTCTTTAGCTCCTTATGGGTCGAGTACTGCATGTAAATTGGGTGGTTTCTGATGACGGGGGTGACAGATGAGTAATAGTTCACCATCGTCTGTGCGCACTCCTCGCTATTAAGCTCCAAGAAGGCCTGTGGAAGGAGAACCAGAGAAACAACACCATACATTACACCCAAAAAAAGGGTTCACTGGAGACGACAGCAGTGACAGATTCGCTGTCCTCTCCAAGGAACTCTT
The DNA here is from genome assembly GCF_027942865.1 of Odontesthes bonariensis. Lineage (NCBI taxonomy): Eukaryota > Metazoa > Chordata > Actinopteri > Atheriniformes > Atherinopsidae > Odontesthes > Odontesthes bonariensis. Next base: position 21,425,381 of record NC_134522.1, on the reverse strand, counting down.
AGCAAGGGGAATTTTCTGGCTACCGACTATACCACAACTAAAGAATCATTATTAGAATTTTAGGTGAGCACAAGAAAGCTGATTCCTTGTCCCTAGCTATGGGACTGACGTAAATAAAAAAATCTAACCTCTACTTTGAGCTATACACGTTTAGTGAGAAGACCTGCATACACCTGCCCTTACCTGGTTTTTGCCTTTCAACATCAGGAGATTAGTGACCTTCCCAAAGGGAAGTCCCAGGCTTATAACTTCAGCTTCATTGATGTCGCTGGGCAGCTTGCGCACATGGACAACACGTGACGGAACACCAGGACTGCGGACGTCACCTTTGAATTTTTTGCTGTCGTTGCCATTGGCTGCAAGGGAAAACAGAAGCTGATACAATCAGAGAGGGAACATAAGGCTCTGGATCTTCGTGAATAATGGATTGATCGCCATGGCAACACAAACAACACAGACACGTCGAGCACTTCAATAAAAAAAGGATTCAGCCTTCCATGGCAACCCCCCTACCTGAGTTCATGATATAGGGTCCGTTGGATATGCAGGAAGAAAAGAGTTCGTCGGATCCCCTCTGCAGAGGGAGGGAGAAAAAAAAAAAGCAAAACAAAACAATGGTTCACTTCAGTGCATTGACCAGTGAAGGTGCAGCGTGGCAGGTGGAGAGCACATCTCTCAAATTACGGAGCCACTGTGTGATAAAGCAGGGAGTAATGTGATAACCAAAAGAGAATATATCAAATACAATTAAGAAGAACTCCAGCTTCCTCATCCTAGCATGTTAGCAGGGATATCCAAGTTTCCACCCTAGCTCATTCTTTTGCAACCAAAGTGAAAACCTCCCGGCAATGACATGGATTTTTTTTTTCCTCTCTTAAATTTGGGGCAAAATACAAAATGTACTAAGCTATTTGCCACCAACCACATAGCTACTATTCAACATGAAACACAGAGTTCAGCAGTCACATTTTAGCCAAACAGCTGTCAGTACATCCCATCTACTCATGTAAGTCTTAAGAGGGCCAACACACTGAAACACAGTGCCAGATGTGGACACTCCCAGCGCACACTACATTACTGTGTGCCTAGTTAAGTCTCTCTTTAGTAGATATAAAGTGCTGTTTCAGGGCTGTTCTCGTGGTTCAGTGTGTTAGTGGTTGTGCAAAATGAAGTATTGCAGTCACAAGAAGTGGCTCAGCAGTCTAAGCTCTGCAACACTACACAAAGAATGTCCTGTTCAGGCTGAGACTGGGGCATTGTTACAAAGCAGCACACACATATGGAGCTCCAAGAAGACTCGTAGTTGAAGAGCCACACAGAGCTCTAAAAACAACCACCAAAGCAGGTTTGCTAGCTTAGCATAGCTTGTGAATGTAAATATGCAAGCAAAAGTGGAAAGTTACAAAGTCTTCTCATAAAAAGGAAGAAATAAAGTTAGAAGACAGACTATTTGGTGTCGTCTTTAGACATTTTAAAACATGGGATTGAATAGTTATAGTTACTATGATTGTGCAAGAATGAAAGCAATAGTATAAACTGCTCTTTGACTTCCTGATAGTTTGACTCCATCTGTCATCCTCCTACTGAGAGCCACACCAACAGTGTCGGCAATGAATTCATCGACTCACAGCAAGAACGTGAATTCCTATGTCTTTTCAATATCAACATCAGAACTTACTACTTTGACACTTTTGTAAATCTCGACATAAATGCAATCGATGAGCCATTCTTTCTTTTTTACCCACGATTTAAGTACAAAAAAAAAAAAAAAAAAGTGCTCCATTTGATGGGAAGAAAATGTAAAAATAGAATAAAAATCTTGATAAATGGGCCCCGAGCAGATGCATGCCACTTGAAATGAAGGAAGTGGCTCCAGCCTGACTTGCCAGCTGTGGGCGGGTTGTGTGACATTATCAGTCAGCAGAAAAACTCCAAACAGGAAGAGCAGCAACATCAGGCCTGTTTCCAGTGTTTGCTCAACTTCCTCCAGGAGACTGTAGGTTACTGTTCCAAGGCTGGACTCTGCCTCATTCTATTAATAACCTCTGAATCTCCTCCCCAGCACTAACTAAATGTGCATCAGCCTATTTGTTCGACACCCTTTCCTACACCCATTGTTTGCTGAAGAGGCTGACAATATAATAGTAATCTTCAGAGGACGTTGACACATTACTGGCTCATATGCAGAATCAGTTGAGCTGCTTCCTCTTACTGACAATAGCAGAGTCTTGAACTTAATTTTCTCTTTGATGCAACAGCAACATTTGGAAAAATAGCCTAACCCTAACCCTTTAGAGGAAATGAAACCCAAAATGACTCATTTGAGCTTCTGGAACCGACCTCATTTTAGACTCTGTTAAAGGAGTTAGTGGGCGGTAATCTCTCAGGAAGCACAAAGGAGAGGAGCACAGGTAGAGACATGTTTGTTCACTGTGATCAGCCTACACTAGTGGCGGGGGCAGGGAGCTGCACCTCAACAGGGGGCTGAAGGGGGAGATTGGAATGTGACCGCGGAATGCCAGACACTCTGCCCAGACGGAATAATTACAGATTCCAGAAAGGCAGGGTTCCATAACTAAGCATCATCATTACCACAGCACATTCAATTCAGAAAACAGGAAAAAGTTTTAGCACATCTGATCGCACCAGAAGTAAACTTTAATCCATTGAATAATTAATCGGTACTCCTGCTGAGCAACAGGTCTTACAGACATAAATAGTGGCGGTTGGGAGTGGTCTATATCAAGTGTTTGTATTGGAGATCTTGTTTAAACATTGTGAAGACCTTTGGCTAGGAGAACGGGGACAGTTGCAGGAGGATGGTTACAGCTCTGAGTTGAGATCAATTAGGCAACCAACACATAGCTGCCCCCAGCCCTGTTACCAAGGATTACAACTTAAGGAGGAATTTTTATTAGGTGCACACATTAACAACCAAAAAGTGCGCTGAAAAGCAAATCTGTCCGTTCGTCAACACGTTCGCATAAACAAACAGTTATGCAAGCACACCAGAGCGCCATCATCATTGTATATCATGAGCAGATTCATGCTAAAGATTTAGATCCACTTTACGGACTCCTTTTACAAATAATGGTTGAGTAAATTTGTAACTGGAAACAAGCACAAGTATAATTATCAGGCATGGTGGGAGAAGTCGGTTTTCTAAACATTCTAGCAAGGCAGAGAGACTATTAAGGAACACAGAAAATAACAGGAAGTTTCATTTCAACAGCCACACAAGCAAACACACACACATTGTAAAAGCCCCACCTCAGACAATCTATTCTAACAAAGTTATCAAACATTCCATGTCCACAGTTTTGAGCACGGCGGAAAGCTATGTGTGCTGACTATCAGTTGCATGTCATGAATGTTTAAAGACAAACCGGTCTGCGACTGCAAACTCATTACAAATGAGCTCTGGCTTTGAACAGCAGTTCGGTAATTATAGAGGGAGCTCTGAGAATTGACAGGCTACAAGTCCCCAATGTAAGCCTAGTTAATTTCCATTCCTACTCAGATTTATGAAAAACTTACAAAAGCAATAATCTGACAGACATATATATATTTATAAACTGTGCAAAAGTCGGTATAGATTAAAAGGCAACATCAATAACAGTACAAATTTCCATATGCAATGAGCTCTTAAAGATATGACTTTTTTAAGCTACAAAACCTCCAGGAAGTGACACTATGTAGAAATCCGCAACTATAAAGATTACCTTTGTAAAGATTCTGTCAATAACACAACGCACGCATCTTAATTAATTCATTCTGTGGTACATGCAGTGAAATCGGTTAGGGTGCAAAGAAAGGAGAGGTGAAATAAAGAGATGACGAAGAATTTGCTTACCTTTGTGCCAACTGATATGTCATGGACGCTTCTGTAAAAGTGAAATGGCGTTTACAGTTAGAAAAATAAAGAAATTCCACAAACTGTCGTCAGTTTAGATCATCTAACAAAACGGCAGATCATTCAACGCTTTGGAAAACACTGTTTTTACAAAGAGCAGATGCATTTTTGTTTTGTTAGTTTGTTTTGGATCCAGACAAAAGTTGAGTGACTTCCTCATTCAAAAAGCACAAAATAAACTTTGATAGCTGGAAGTAAAGCTAAACATGCAATAATATACAAAATACCTACTCAATTTCAGGGACGTAGCCGGATCCCAGAGGGTACAACTCAGTGGCGTCTAGGCGGCTGTTGCGAAATGGGAAAAACAAGCAGGAAAACTTCAAATATGACACTTATCTTAAGTTATGACACAAACCTCTAATAACAGTTTAACGCTTCGAATGCGTTCAAAGAACATTTGACGGCGCCTTCGAAATGCTTCAAATTACTGAAAACGGGTGATCAAGGCAATAGAACACGCATACAAAAAAAAAAAACAATACGCGATCATATATCCTACCCCGAATAGATCATTCGGTGTAGAGGTCTCTGATTCAATCAACATGAAATGTTCAGGCCAGACATCTTCAACATGGCCCTGGCACTCCGCAGATAAATGAATGCGGAAATGAGACACGTTGCTTTAGCTAGCGCTCGAGCTCCCTCGAAACCAAGTTACAAAGGTACAGTTAGCCAATGATAACTAATGTCCGTGTTAGCGAACAACAGACTGTCGGAGGAAGTGGAAAAAAAACTTTATCCATGTTTTACACCTATGTTACATTTGTTACGAGTTAATGTCCTTTACGTTAACAATAAAATCACTCTGTTTAAGCAATTCACAATACTTGTGACGGATAGCAGTGACGCTATCAACGGCTAGCAGCAGCTAGTTAGCGTACGCTTCCTGCTAACTGTTGCATGTTTTGAAGAAAAAAAACTGCATCGAGTAAACTTTCCCGGTATGGTTGTTAAGCAAAGCAACCTCACAAGTCCTTACATGTTAATAAACAAAACACACGAGTTAGGAAGTTACTCCTTGTGCGTTTTGTCTTCAAAATTTAAGTCTTAAGAACGGTTCTTTTCACTTACCCGTCCATTGCACAAGAAAAAAACTGCAGGTCTGAAGCGAAGGTAGGGCGGCAGACTTGCTTGATTTTCTTACAAAATGGCTGAACACACGGAGGCGAGCGCTGATTAGTCCAGATAGTTCCAAGAGCCAAAAACAGGCGGGGACAAGCTTCCACGTGAGTGCTGATTGGACAAGACGACTATCATTTTTGGAAAAAAACAAGGCCGCGGCAAATTTCCAGTGTATCATATCAAGAAGTAAGATTTATTAAAGTTCGGAATGACGAGAAAGCGAGCAAATAAAACGTATAATTCAACCTATTTATTGTTTTAAAAAAAAATTCTTCAAAAAAGATCTTACAAAGTACCTACCAGGTGTAAAGAGAAAACCTTCAAAAATGATCTTGTGTTTTAGTGAGCTTAAATTGCCGTGTATGGTTCATGTTGTACTTGTGCCACGAATGGCTCGTGTGAGTAGAGTTAAATATTTCCTCAAAAATGCAGCTACAGCACACTACATGAGCAAGTTTAACATTCTGTCACTGGTAATTTGAAATAATGTAATGCAGCTGTGTGTGGGGGGGGAGTCTATCCTATCTGCCTCTCGCCCAATGACGGCTGGGATAGACTCCAGCCGTCATTGGGCGAGAGGCAGGGTACACCCTGGACAGGTCGCCAGTCCATCTCAGGGCCACACAGAGACAAATGAGACAAACGACCACACACACGCACTCCTAGGGACAATTTAGAGACACCAATTAACCTAACATGCATGCTTTTGGACGGTGGGAGGAAGCCGGAGTACCCGGAGAGAACCCACACATACAAACTCCATACAGAAAGGCCCCAGCTGGGAGTCGAACCTGGAGCCCTCTTGCTGTGAGGCGAAGGTGCCAACACATTAAATCATATTGTTCAAATTTTAATTGTTTTTTAAGCTGTTGATGTTCAATCTGCCTCTTTAGTTTCTGACAAACTAACATTAGACTGGAACGAGTGTCTTTGAGATATAAGGTTGAGAAATAACAGAAACTTAGATGAGATGGCCGCTGACAGGGGTACAAAGTGCCAGGCTGTTACTGTTGGTGATGCAGTGAGTGAAAATGGTTTGTTTCTGGAAAATATGAGCCATGGGCAGCAGCTGCTACTGATGCACCACTGAGGTCTGCATGCTGAATTCATGAGTTTGATTCTTTCATTACATTACGTTTGTGTGCCTGTCCTAACAAACCAATTACAGAGGAAAGGTAATTACGGGTAACTGATAGCATAGCAGCAATTAGATTTTGCTACCCTTCTGGAGCCAGTTGGGATGATTCATGCGTTCCACGCTTCAGTTTGTGTCTGAACTCTTACCATTCAAGTACATTTAACATTAAAACCTCCACATCCTTTTGACTTTTTCATGACCCTCTATATTCCAACGGTTCGATCCAGTAATGTTTTTGAGTTAGTGTGTGGAAAAGCATCGTCAGGGATGTGACCTAAAAACAACACACAATACATTCTCTGTCCTGTGGCCATGGAGCACCTCTGCTGCCTCTATAAGAAAGGTTAAACCTGTCTCATCACAGAAAAGGCCCTCCCAAACTGAATATTTGCGTTAGGCTCTGGAGAATTTTTTAAATATCCATTTATCTGATTTAGCACTAATGCATATCGCAGCAATGTAATTCTAGCCGTTGTGTTGACTAGTGAACGCCTGACCTCTCTGCAATGAGTGCTTTGTTTTGGTTCCTCCCTCTCTTTTGTCTCCCCCAATTAACCCTCTTTTCTGTCCCACTGGCTCACACGAAGTGTATTTCACAACAACACGGAGTCACTGAAAAGAAAGTGTATATATATGCCCTCTAGTGGCACGTGTTCAGTAATACACGCTTCACAAAGTAATCAAGACGAGCAAGTTTCAGTTGGGCGGATGAAAGCACATTCTACACCTGTGCTGCTGCTTTAGTTACGATTCTTTTATCTCAGACCTCTGACCTCGCTATTCACGTCGCTCTTTATACCTACAGGGGATTGTTCAACTGCGTCAGCGTCTTTGTCTTTTCAACAGACAATTGTCCTTGCTTTCTAAGTGGATGTTTTTTATCAGGGTGTGATTGTGTATTCTTCTGCCTTGAAGAGTATTCTGAGCCCATTTTTGACTTCGTCATTCCAAACCCTCTTGCATACAGTCGGCTCATTGCATACAAACTTATCTGACTTGCTGTTAACAAACAGTAGTTTTATTCAAGATTAAACATTTAGACGACCACAGAATAGATGATAGAACAGGCATTGGTCTAACACAAGGTTGTTATTGCTGCTGCTGTGCCAGAGACCCACTATTAAGCAAAGCTTCAGCTCACCGAATTAATATGGAATTCTATGTATACAGATGCATGTATGCATAGGGACACATGTTTATACTCTTTTGCATCCACTTAAAATGTTCAACTTCGGTCGATGGTTGATTTTCATGTAGGTTTGGGTTGGAAAATAAATAACAGTTTTAAAAAAGTTGATATAGTATAGAATGTTTATTGAAGACAGAGAACAGTAATCTGCATATGATCTGTAGTTCAAGCTTCATTTAATTCTGATTATCATGTGAAAAACTAAGTGTTAGACTCGCAAATGACTTCTGTGGCGCTCCTTCGGAGTAGAAGGCAGTGATTCCAGTGGGTCCTCATGACCAGGAGCACAGCAAGAAAAACCCCCGGTCTAAAAATGGCGTCAGACAGAGAAATCCAACCAAATCAACCTGACAAAAGGCACGAACAATACACAAATGCAGTCATCTTCTTTTTTTTGTTGTTGTTGAATTACAAACATCAAATACAATATACAGCCCTTGCAAAGGGGCCATAGAAAAGAACATGAGTCAATATAAGAAACTGAGTTGTACAATTACAGTGGAACTGCACACGCGGAAAGCATAGACTGTACTTTATCCGTCCCCACCTTTTTGAGCTCCCTTTGGAATGTAAGAAGGGATCAATTCTCTGGTGGAAAATGCAGGCAGGACTCGAGAGAATGCATCTGGCACTGAAGGTTGCTAAACTTTCTCTTATTCAACAAGAATATGCAGCGGAATCTGCCTCACCAGCAATCTGTGTAAGACAAAGGGAACAAGTTGAACAATAGTTGGTGGAGGGAGAGTTTTGCATTAGCACCAACTGCAGAGTTTTTGGACTGCGGGTATCCAGGGCAGGACTATGGTTTGACAGTAACAATGATAGATTATAGTGAGGGAATAATGGTGTTGGTGAATGAAAGACGTGAATTAGCCAGGGGGAGCAGACACATCGGTGGTCCAGCCTCACTGACCCAGACCGTCCGATGTGTTTACCCAACAAATGAGGGGACCGGGGCAAAGACTGGGACCAGTCTTTTTTGGACTTTGAACTGCTTTAGTCTACATGCCTGCTTTGCCTTGTCAAGCTAGAAGCCAGCAATTTTTAAATGGTTTGGCAGACTATTCTTCTGGAACATGTCCTGTTTATACAGCTAATGCTAATGCTAATGCTAAAAAAAAGAAACAGGGCACAACAGAATTCATTATATTGTGTTTTAAGGCCGACAAGATTTTAGGTCCCACGAGATATTTTTGACAGAAGTCTGTTCAAATGTGCCTGCTATCTTCTTTTCTTTTTTGTGTCAATTTATTCAAGCGCAAACAGTCAGGGGTTAAACTGGGAGTGAGCAGGACATAAACCAACAGCCAAACAACACAGTGAAATAACAGTATCATTTAATTTTATTTGGTTCATCAATAGACAAAAAAAAAAGGAAACAAAAGCCTTTTAAATTCTTTTTAAGGGGCGCTGATCAAGCCCACCTCTTCTCATTAAGGTGGAATAAATCCCAATTTAACCCCTGGATTTACATTCATGTGAACGTGATAGCATATCATTGAGAGCTAACAAGTGATGAGTCAAGAAAGCTGCAGGGCTTCATGCAGTGCTACCTTATTAAGATTGACATTGATTCTACTGTTGAGAGAACAGAATTACTCAAGCTTTTCTAATAATAGTGTCATGGTATCAAGAATCTAAAGAAATCTAAAGAAGCGTAACCATCGTATTCAAAATAACACAAAAGCCGTGATCTTCATGTGCATGTGCGCACATGGCATCTAGTTTTTGACTAATTAGATTTGCAACATGGTCAGCGATTCAGTTAGCCTCTTTGCTGGAGATATCTTCTTAAACATAATGCATTCCTCTAACACTGCAATTATATTCACCATTACAGACAGAAAGACTTGTGTGACTAAAGATATGAGCACATATGAGCCTACGAAAGCACAGACACTTGTTGTGAGTGTAACATGAATGCGGTAGTGCTTACAAGCTTACATGCAGTTAATGGTTGGAGATGATATAGAGAACCAAAAACAATAAATACATTGTATAAAACATAATTTCATATCAATATATTAAAATACTATTCAAAATAATATCTTAGACAATATTGCAATATGAAATTGACTGATAAATAGTTGGTAGGCCTACACAGAGAAATATATATATATATATATATATATATATATATATATATATATATATACATATTAGGTTTCTGTGTCCTTCATAGTTGGATGTTTGGATTTAAATGATTTAAAGTTTCCAGATTTTCCCCACTGGGCAGCAGTACAATCCAGAGAGCGAATACATTTCTCTTTTTTTTTTCCAACAGTAATAACAATGAACATACAGTACACAATCCCATAATAAAGATATACATACTGAATAACAATATAAATGTCAAGACAGAAAAATAGAAAAATATCAATAGAAATCAAAAGTCAAATACATGTCAGAGAAAGTATATATAGTAAAGTGTACTTATGAGTCTTTGTGGTTTGTTGTAGCTGGAGCCCATATTGACTCTCATTGTTGGTACGTTGGCTGTTTAAATGTACTTCGGTTCCCGTTGTTTTTTTTGTTTTTTTTTTGTTTTGTTTTTTCCAGTCCTGACACACACTTGCACACAAACACAAAGTTACATACATCTGCAAATACAGACTCATGCAATGGCGCACAGGCCTGCATGAATGCAGCTGTGAACTCACCCATACACATCCAGTCACACAAACAGATAAACACACACACACAGCTCACATGACCGTGCAGCATTTGCAGGTCTGTTTCTTTTCCTTCTCTCCCTCCTCTCCACCTCCGTTGGCCTTCTCTTTTTCCGCCATGCTGCCATTGGGTGGAGCTTGCTCTTCTTTGGCCGCGTCTCCTCCTGCTTTCCCCTCGCCATCCTCAATCACAACAAACTCAGCCTTGACATTGCCGTCCACGCCCTCCACTCCCAGGGCTGTGTTGGTCTCCTTCTCATCCTCAACGGTCTTATAGCCCATGAAAACCAAAGTAACTGGGTTGTCTGCACTAGCTTGGTCAGGACTTGGGCCCAGCAGCTTGGCTTCTATCCCTGTGACCTCTCTCTTGGGGGTCTGACCAGAGGTCTGCACTACTCCATTCTCACCTATAGGGAGCACCAAAGCATCATTGAAAAATTATGCCAGTGAATTAGGAAATAGGGTGGTCAGGCTATGTCAGACAGGCAAAGAAAGAGAGGAAATATTGTTTTAATGACGGTGGAGACGACCAATTTAAAAGAGCAAATGAAGACACTATAATTAGCTATCTTTCTCTTTCTGTCACAGGTGTTCAGGCTGCATTGCCATGGTTTCCTGTGGGATATGCTGCCAAGGGCAAAGAACTTACCTCCATTTTCTTTGGCCACACCTTTGTTGGCTGGCTCCCCCGTCTCCAGTTCTTCAATTTCTTGCTCTAGCCTGGCTCAGAAACACATAAACATAGATTTGTTCCTTTGTGACCACAAACACTACAATGAATGCAAGCAAACTGAGTGTAGTATTTAAAAATAACCAGTCAATGCTTTAAATATTTCAAATTGCTAATGGTGTGAGGTAATCAGTCTTCATTTTCTTATATTTGGCACTCAGACACAGGGTGGAATTTATTTCAATAAGATCAATAACCCCACCATCACCACAAATAAGCTAAATAACTTTCTTGCCTAATTAGCAACCAGGACAGCCAGACAGCTTTTGTTTGCATGCTTACATTCTGACCATTACAACAGCAGACATTTGGCCCGCCAAGTTGAAAGTGAGAGAATAATTCTTGTCGGGATATTTTGAATATCTGACATTGAGAGGTTTGAAGATGCTCACCTGAGGATGACCTGCTCCAGAAGTTTGGTCTTCACCTCGTCCTCGTGCAGACGCTTCTGCGTCTCCTCTTCAGCTGGAGCTCCATCTAACAACCAGCGCTCCCTCAGTGCCTTTGACTGCAACCAAACACAGCAGACAAAAGACATCATTATTCTGAAAATAAACTTGGCCTGATGATTTATTTGATATCTTTACAAAAGTACGAGTACGAACAGGACTGCAATGTAACTGAAAGTGCCCTTGGTAACTCCATATGCTTTGGTGGATTTGCATGTATGGGAGACCTTTGATTGTGCGAAATTAAGAAGGAACAGTTCATTAAGTTATTAAAAACACCTCAGGATACTGAAATTCTCGTTTGATTTTCTGTGTATTTTTTTTTCCAGAAGAGATCTGTAGCACTCTCACAGAGGCTCGGTAAAAAGCCCTTAAGTTGATCTAAAACCGAAATCTACCCGTGAGTGTGTCCAGTACAACTGCTGACTGCTGCCACTCAGTGATTCTGTCACACTTGCCAAAGTGTGTGACAGAATTGGCTGCCAATAACGGCTGCCAAACCTTTTGCCAAGTGGACAATATGGCACCCGGCCAGAGGATTGAGGCTGCCAGCGCTGAAGTGAAAAAAATCCAAACTAACATCTAATTCTCCTATTATACTCAATTGAGCATAGGGTTGGAAATGTAGATACGTCCCTATGAGGTAAAAGCAAACTAGCTCTAATCTTAAACTGCATCAAACATTTCTGGAAACTTGACAGTGATATTTTTAAGGAAGAGCTGAGAATACTGACTGTGCCTAGATATTCTGACAGTAAGTTGTTTGCTTTAAATCAATTACTGTAGATAAAGTTAATCCCAGGACAGGTTGAACTCCAGAAAACTGGTTAAAATAAACAACGCAGGATTTAAATCGGCATGTTTAGTTCAAATGTCTATTTCATTTAATTCCTTTTTAACTTTTGCCCTCTGTGTTGATTTTTTTTCTTCCAGTTTCCAAATAGTCATATATTCTTATCTCGACTCCCTATCCACACGTCCTCCTGAAGATAAGCTAATATCAAAGCAAATACTTGGGATGCTTTGAGGTAAATATAACAGCGTCTTACTCGCAGCTGTTAGATCGCGCAGCAAACTAAAACCCTGCCTGGCCGTATGAAAAAGTGCTAGAAAAAGCTTTTGTTTTCGCAAGCTGGGCTGACAGTCTGGTCTTGTGCTCAATGTGAATTCCTCTCTAGTGATGCAACGTGAATTTCAACAGGAAAAACTCGCCTTATTTTCTTTTTTTTCCCCCTCAGACTCGATCTCTGCCCGACTCCTCTCGCTCATGTGTGTCTCTATCCATCATAAAGTTCATGAACTTGAATGAGGTTGGAAATGTCAGGGCGTACCTCCCTCACTTTCTATCTGTGCTAATCTGTTTGTATGTATTAAACCTCCTGTCATTCTATTTCAACTCCTACGTTCTCCGCTGGGTAGTTTGGCTTCATACACTCAGCTTCCCAGAGCTTTAAAGTACACACTCACATGGTGTAATTCAACACTCTTCATTCCCAAGCCCTGCATGGTCTCCTGGGCAATGAATCTAAACCTGCTTTCCCCCTCATCCCTCTTGGCTCTCTCAGTCTTGCTTTCTCTCTTGCCACACCCTACTACCCAGATGCCTGACATCACTTAATGTGCTCACTCATGCGTGTGCAAGCACGCGTGCACACACCACTCTACATGAAAAGTCGTAAAGCTAGACTGCTGAAGTTACGTTTCTTTCCATTGTTCTTTGGGGTAAAAGCTGCTAACGTAGCAGACAAAGGGCGGAACTGGGATTCTAGACACACGCACACACATAGACACACACGTACGCACACATCCAAATGAAGGGAACAGCTGTAAAGAGCTTTGTTGCCTCACTTCAAACAACAAATGCTCATTAGCAGTAATAACACTCGCTTATAGGAACAGAGAATTAAGCTAAAATGCTCTAAAAGTCCTTTGTCTGATGCTTTATGAGATCAAGAATACCAAGTAAAATGTTTTGCATCTATGTGGCAGTCAGGGCAGATGAACATTACTCGAGTTACAGACTTTTTGTTCCAATAAGAGTTTGGAAAGTCAGAGTTTCCCTGCTCAGCGTTGGATGCAGCAGTAGCTCTCAGTTGGAGCGTCTCCCCTTTTATCTGAGGCGCCTGAGCGCTAATAAGTAGCTACCGTACTTTAGGGTTATTGTCCAACAATGTATCGGCCATCTTACTTTACTTCACTCACTTAAATAAGAGACATTTATAAAGTTTAACTAGAGCTTGTCTGTTTTTTACGGCTTGGCTTTTGCACGGAGTTAACTAATCATATGTTCATAAGTCAGCTTTAGAGGTTTGTAACCTTCGCACAGAGACGGCGTCTCATCATGGCAACAAATAAATGCCCAAAATGTCAAATTATTCCTCTCTAACTTTGTACGAAATACAATATAAGTTAGTCTTCAGTGTTCAGTACTAGTAAACACTCCCACATACTGGTTTTCTCCCTTTAAGAACAGAATATTATTATTCAAATGTGGTAGATATTTGCATAAATAACATCTGCTTTTGTTGATTAAAAACCTATTTACGCTCTGGTTGTTATTGGCACTGTAATACCACTTCTTATGACTTTGTCTGCGCTTCTACAGTGTGATTCTGTGTGTAAGAGCCTGCATTAGCGTGATTAAACGACGGAGCAGGTACAGCCTAATAAAAATGTTTGTAAACCGAGACATTTACTGGCTTTTCCGCATGAATGCTGCCCTTGCAAAAAGAACACTTGGTGTGGTGTGCACAAAGGGGCCTTTTTAATACGACTGGACAGCATAATTACGCTTCCCCTCTGCGTGTTTGTGTCTACGTGTGCGCGTGTTTGCGTGTGAGAAAGCGGGGTGCGGTGGGTGTAAGAGTGGTTTCCTGTTGGTGGGAGTGGGACAAAAATCTGTTTCCTCTGCCTAAGCCCACTGCATTGTCCGGGGCTTCTGTGTTCTTTTTTTATGAAGCAATGCGCACAGAATTGAACACACGCATGAACATATACACACCTACAATGGTTTGCTCTGAAAATAGAAAAAGTGGGAGCATGCAACAGGTCACAAGCACTTTTGTAAAGACACAGGCACATACATACCTCAACCTTTGCTCTTATCTGTGAGCTGCTGAATTGTCCAGCGCTGAAATAGCTTTGATAGTGCTGACACATACGCTGACAATAGCCTTGGCTCTGATAATAATGAGTGTGTGTCTGCATGTATGAGTGTGTGTGCATAAACAGCATGTGGAGAGCTGTTGGTGTTATCTGTTGTCCATTCTGAACATTCCGTGACAGCAGCAGTTTGGGAGTATCTCACTAGGTTGGACTGATACATTTGAGAGGAACTGCTGAGTTTAATGCAGCTGTGTGGGTGTGTAACAGTGCTCACATGTGGAGCATGATTCCAGAAAAACACAGAACTGCCCAGCAGAATTTCTGTTTCAAGTTACGGTAAGGGAGAGGCGTGTGTGGGGGTGCAGATGACACATACATTCATTTTACCGGTGGAGTGCTCGAGTACATTTCAAACAAAGTCAAACTGCTGTGTTCTCACATGATGTGCATTGCTCTCTTCTGCTACAAGTACAATATGTCGGCTCACTGTTTGCAAGGACATGGGTTTGAATCTTTTTTTTTTACAAGGGAGCGGGCTGAGTAAAGTCCACATTGTCTAAGTATTTTTGATTCTTTACATACATACAGTAGCGCCAGTCAGCATATGTGTAGCTGCGTGTATTATATTCACAGGGTGGATTCTTTAGATTAAAATGATGATGTTCACTGGAGGATAACAGAATAAATGCATCTAGTATTTGCTGACAAAGAGGTGGAAAACACCTCTTTGAAACTGGAAACATGTGTCCAAAGAACACAACTAAGGTGCTGGTGCAACAGGGGGCCCGAGAAAGGGACACTTTGGATCCACTTGTGAAAAGCATTACATCAGTCTGATCTTTCATGTAACACACACCATGGCCAAAAGTCTTGGGCCACCCCTTATTTCTTTATATACTATGGATAAATGGAAATATCCTGTATAAAGGCACAAACAGAGTTTGAACAATTCTAACAACTTCGAAAGTCAATATTTGGTATGACTTCTTTTATTCTTCAATACAGCCTGAATCCTCTTAGACAAAGCTTTCTTGTAACTTCTTTCAGGAGTCTTCAGGAAAAGTTCTCCAGGCTTCTCGAAAAACATTCCAAAGCTCTTTTTTGGATGTTGGCTGCCTTGTGTTCCGTGTTCTGTCAAGATGATCCCATAATGCTTCAATAAGGTCCAGAGATTAATCGAGGATTCATCCCTCCATAAACTGTTGCCACTAATTTTCAGTCCAGTTCTATTTGGCATACCTCAGCCTTTTCTCCCTGTTTCCCTTCCTTAAGATTGACTTCTTGACAGCCGCCCTTCAATGATGGAGGCCATTTCTGATGAGGCTTCAGTATATAATAGATTGATCAAATGAAGGGTCAGATGCATCTCTCAGGTCCTCTGTCAGGACTTTGAAGGATTTTATTTTCAGGTACTCTAATCTGTTAAAGAGATTAGATCCCTCACTTGTCCAGTTTCCTCAGTTTTTGAAGGACACACTCTCCATCACGCTGAGATATGCCAAGTTTTCAGCTAACAGCTCTTTGGGAATCCCTGAGAATGTGTCTTCATGACAGGCTGCAAGTAACAGAATTCCTAAAGATACAATTTAAAATAGTAAATTGTTATCTGTATAAACAACACAGGTTCATCTCTCGAGTTTGGTGTCTTTTTATGCTGGATGATTCCTACGTAAGTGTGGAGCAGCTTAACTAACAAAAAACACATTCCTCTGAAAATGGCCAAGTAATGGTCTGAAAGTGAGAGATAGGGCGGCTAAGGTCCCGAGAAAGACTTTGCAAGACCTTTCGCTGGAGAGTTATTATCGCTGGAGAGCTATTTTTGAAAATCTTGCTCCTTGGAAGCAAATTATAAAGAAATGAAGGGTAACTCAAGACTTGTGAAAATAACGGCAATTAAACCTCAAGTATTCTCAGTATAGTAGTACAAATGATCATTTGCTATGTGCTTGCATGTTGAAGTGAGTGTGTGTACCTTAAGATGCTGGAGTTGCCGTCGATCATCATCCAGCTGCCTCCTCTTGTTTTCAATCTCTGTCTGCTTCTTCCTTTTCTCCTGTTACCACACATACACATTATGATTACTCACAAGCAACCCAAAAAAAGACTACAGATTAGTAAGAATGTGTAAATGACCAGTAGTGACTATTGGGTGTTTTTTTTTTCAGTTGACATTAGTGTAAAATTAGTATGAAAAATATCCAACTTTTGTTTTTAACGGTGGTGCTGATGATTTAACGATAGATTTGGAGCCGGTTCTGGACTGAGAGCTCTTCACCAACGGCACAATTGCTAAATTCACTGTGAGTAAAGAGCATTTACAGGATCTTTTCAAAGTTGGCATGAAATTTTCCTTTTGAAGCAGCCGGATAGTCTATGGGATTTGAGAGATCACTATCGCAAGAAAATCTATCTTGCCAGGATTAAAGGTATGCGTTTGTGACCAAGGCCTTGGGTTTGGACCAGTGTTGGGAGAAAATGATTGTATATTAAGAGAAAAAAACTAATAAGTGAGTCATAAACAAAAGAACAAGGAACAAAACAGGTTCTTTTTACTCAGAATTTCTCAAAGCTTTTGTTGTAACTGGTGTGTGATAACGTGAGGATTTGTTCTCTCCCTCAAGAGTTAAAGAAAATGATATTTATGACTTATTTCAAAGGTAACAAGAAAGAAAATAGTACGCACATGGGTATGCACACATAAGTTAAAAAGGCATTAACCCTATTCAGAAGTAAAATTTAAATTATACAGATAAAAGAAAAGTACACTGCCTGTCCCAAGTCACCAACTGGATTTAACTAAGCAAAAAGATAAGAGCCTCCTGTTGGAAAAGAACTGCAGTGATTTATATATTTCAGCTGGCAACAAGTTATGTAACCTTAACTGATACAGTGAGTGGCTTCTCATTCCTTAAACAACCATGTTGGAAGACACATCTTGTTGTGAAATATTACTCTCATTCAGGAGGGTCAAACTACTGGTCTGCGTCAAGCAAACAAATCAGCTACGGAGATTGCTTTAACTGCTAAAATTGGTTCAGATCCTTTTAAACTTTTCAGAGGGCTAAATGCAGAGGTGAAATCCACACATACACCTACGCTGTTATTGATCTTTCACGAGAGCCTCTGCCAAAAGACATCTAGGCTTAGCACATAATGACGTGGACAAAATCCCCTTTTTCAGTGAGGCAACACCAGCAGAAGTTTAGGTGACTCAGTCCAGATCGACTCAGTCTTATCGGGTGTGCAGTGAAGCCGATTCCGTATTTTAAATTGGATGCATTTAAACCCGCCATCGCTCGTCGGATTTAGCATCTCCTTAAGTGATTTATTCAATTCAGCATCCTTAAACGTTACCTTTAAATCTACATGCTTCCTCAAGGATTTGATTTACCAGCTGGCTCCCCTGATGGTGGCTCATTAATTTGATTAGTTGAAAATAACATGCGATAGATTTTAAATTTTTTTTATCAAGGTGTCTCCCCTTTGCCAAACAATAAGTAATAACATTCATACATACATACATAAAGACAACTAAATAAGAAAATGTTTAGTAATAAATCAAAATAGACCGATCAAATGATTTTGATTGGGAGAAATCAGGATACTGTGATAGATTAGACAGAAAAAGAGAAATAGAAAGAACCAACAGAGAAAGAACCAACAGACTCTGCAAAGCCAAGTGAGATATTAAGAGACAATGAGAAAAAGAAGTGTGGTGTAGCTGCAGAATTAGCTTTTGATGTCCTTTAATGAGTAAAGGAGATGGGATCTAAAAGGCTGAGTCAATAAGACAGGCTATCAGACCTTGACAAGCAGCAATGATTTGTTGTTTCTACATCCATCAGTCTGCCCTGGTGTGCACTCTGATGTGCACTCTGTAAGATAAAGACATAAACAGACTGTATGTGTGTGTGTCTTACAGCGATGGCCTGGAGTTTCTCCTCTTGTGACACCTCAGCCATCCTGAGAAAAAGAAGAAGAAACAGGTTGAGAGGCAGATAGTTACAACAACCCATTACCATTAATATTAGAAGTTACACACAGTGATAGTTAATTTACTTTGATCATGGCATTCACTCGCCATCCATTTACCTTCCAAGTGACTGAGGTTAAATATCTGTCTATTCAGAACTAAATTAGTGTCTCTCTCTCTTGTCAGGGCGAGTCAGTGTAGGCCTGCTAATGCACAGCCAGGGCGCTGCTGGAGATTCCAGCTCTAATAGGTTCCAGACCAGAGATCCAGGATGGAGGACGGACGGAAGCAGACTCAAAGCCAGAGGGGAAAGACTGCGACTGTTACTCAACTGAGATGGGATAAAACTATTCCTATGGCAAGCTCCCAAAGCAGTCACAGTAAATGATGTCTGTATTATGCGTTCCAGGTAATAAACCAATCATGGCAACTGCAGCAGGTCAAACACCAGGCATAAAAAGTGTGGAATTCAGTGGAAGATTTCCTTATAACTAATTCAGGTGCATCATTTCAATACATTAGAAGCCGTATAAGAGAAGTATGAACCAATTGATACTTGTGTGAGGCTGTAGATGCAAGAATACCAATCTTATTTAAGGTTTAAAGGTTTTCCATTGCTCAATCCATAGTCTCCTCCATTGAGAGCTGTGTCTGCTTAATGGGAAATGATGAGTGTATGATATGCAAAGCTTGTCTATATTTAACCCCATAAAGATCTGCCAAAAATATCTTTGGACATTTCTTTTGTTGCACTCCAGATACATTCTGTTTTTGTAAGTGTGGACGATTCAGGTTTAAAGGTTGTATGTGCACTGTGAAGACTATATCCTGCTTTTTCAAAAAGGAATTGCCTTCAATTTTTCTGAGTAATTTGAATTGATTTTGTGTTCAACTCACAAAAAATAGCTAATCAACTGTCAAAGTTTTTTTTTTTTTATCTTAAATTTGCATTGTGTGCCTCTGTAACAAGAATAGTTGGTTGAAGAAAATGAGATATTCAGAGCTTTTCCTAATGCGTTCCTCAAGGAAATGATACAACCATTAATCTACAAAAATCATTAGCTGCAGTCATAACGATTATTACAGATTTCTAACTAAGTCCAGATTGAGGACATCTGGTTTCATATTTCATTTGAAAAGAAAACACATTTTAAGACAAGTGCAAATAACTCAGCAGGCAAATCTTATTCCACCTCTGCTTAGATTATTTCGATATATTAGCCAGTATCACCTGACACCTTACGGTGTGATTGAAATGTGAAATTCAATATAGTCTAACAACGGAGATGCTTGTTAAATTCAAATTCACTGAGTCCAGAAGAAGAAATTGACTTCCCTGACTCTGAGCAGAGTCTCTGGTTGCTTGTGGTAAAGCCTCATTTAACGATATGCATAAGATAGCTTTTTCTTTTATAGATTGGGAGATGGTTAACAATGTTAGCAGTGTGTCTGCTCCAGCCTGAAAATAAACTTCATCCTAACAAACATCCTTATTTCAATTCTCTATAAGAAACTCTTACCAAAAGAGCTACTCATCACTCAGCCACCCAACCCTCACCAGTGAGGTTGAAATATGTTGAAACTGTGTCTCTATTCCAGATGGGTGGCAAGACCCTCATTGTCACAGTGTGAATTAGCTTGCATCATTTCCCCACCGAATAGATCTTGATTTGTGAGAAATAGAAAAAACAAACACTGCTTTTAAATTGCACATCTTATTTTCTACATGAGGGCTAAAACACATTTCTTTTAAAAAGAAGTCTCAAACATCTTCTTTTATGCTTGCTAATTCAGTGTGCAACCACCAAAGCCTAGAGCTCAAACATCCTCAGACATGTATTATGGGAGGACAGTTTGTTACATGCTTGTGCCGTTTCTGGCACTCTTGCACACAAACAGCGGTGATCGTCACAGGCACACTTCTCTCCGCTTTCCCATCAAGCTGCATAACCATCACATGGAGACTCTTTTGGAGGAAAAGTGGACCACAATCATCTGATCGCCCCCTCAAGCAAACGCACAAACACGGACACATTGTACGTTCTGGACGCATTCCTTTCTTTCTTCTTCTAATTTTTTGCATCTCTAACCGATCCAGCATAAACAGGAAGGACAGAAAGACATGTGAATAAGACATGTGGAAAGGCTCTGAGGGAAATCAGTTTTATCAAGCTAGACCAGCGCTGTAAAGAATAAAACGCAGCGCGACTAATGACACCAATCAGCGTTCTGACCTCAAAAAGGTCACTTTGAGCATCAGCAGAAAGAGCCACACATCATCTGTGCTCAAAAGGCCACATCAAAGGAAGTTGAGATTTAGCCAACTATCAATTCAGTTTTTAGTGCACAACACATTTGTCTTGCAGCATACCAAAGGTAGCATACAGAGGCTGTACATTACATCTGTCAACAAAGACCATCGTGCGTTGTTGACAGATCTGTAATTTGGTGCCATACATGAAGCTCACTGACATATCCACATGTAGTTGTTGTGATTTTATTACCCGCTGACAATAAAGATAATAATCTCATTATACATGTTTAAGGTGAATATTTCTATTGTGAACCAGTGAACGAACAAACAACTCTGGGCAGCTAACTAGTGTTGGGTGTCAGTAAGAATCTTCAAAATTACAGGACTGACACAACATGTGATTTTAGGGTCAATCACTTCTTCGATATCGAGCTTGGGTGAATAGAGTCATATTTTTCAGAAACTGTCATGGTCTGTGGTGTTTTTTAATGTTACCTTATTTTAAATTATCTTGTTTTTTTTCAGGTTTAGCCTTGGTTTCTATGTGTTTTGTTGTTTTGGTAACATTTCGTTTTTATGTACAGTTAGTACTTGCTTGACTTGCTGTTTTATTTTGAGATGGTTTTCCTGTGTCTTGAGTTTCAGAAGTCATTACCTCTCCCTCTGTCTATATGCTGCTCAGTTTCCTCTCCTCCATGTCAGATCTTCATCTTCCCTCCTGTCTTCAAACTAGTTGTCTCATTTCTTTTTCCTGCCCAATTCTTAACCATTTGGATTCATCTTTGGTTTTGAAAAATCCCACCAGTTTGTGTACAGCCTGGAAAGTTCATCTGCCAGCATCCAGTGTCTGCATTTGTGTCCTGCATAACACACATCTAGGCCAGCACGATATATATCAAGAAGTGATCGCTATCACATTAACAACATACACAATATCAATATAACAAAGACAACATCAGTACTGGAGAGATATCTTGCACATGTGTATTAATCAGGGCAATATTCTTCTTATGATGCAGTGTGACTGGAAAAAAAATCAAGTCACTCAGGAAAACGTTAACAAGTAAAAGTGCATCAAAGTCAACATAAGTAGCTGGGAGTTCTAAATTTAGATTTTTCACCTTGTCCCACAATTTAAGAAAGTAATGAAGTGTCCTGCTTGCCTAACCTCCACGCAGCTGCTGTGATACATCTTGAAGACAAATCGGAAAGCTCTGTCCACTTTGTTGGAAACGTTTTGGCTTATGTCCTGCTGCCTCTCTGATAAACTATGGCCACACACTGGGAGAGGGGAGAACAGACAGCCATGTTTGCTGCATAGTCACAAGCGTAATTGCATTTATGAGAGTGAAAGGAAGATGTAGAAGGAGGCAGGAAGTCGCTCAGAGACTGGGCAGCAAAGGCAAATTGAAACAGATACATGTAGCTGATCAACAGTATCCTTTAGAGAGGACTGAGCGAGGAATGGACCTGAACAGCCAGACAAACAAAAAATATGGATATTTTTAGCAAGATGTCGAGACAGGTGCATAGCAGACTAAGTCAGAGAAACAAACTAATGACGCTCCTTGTTTCTTGTTGAGTGGACTGCTGCTGTAGCATTTCCAGGAACACATTAGCTGCACCGTCATCTTTTTCTAACCGCATTTCGATTATGGTTCTCTAGCACCAGCAGTCCCTTTGCACACTGTAACTGCACTGAAATTATCTTAAAGTAATCAACTTAGTGCCTTTGAAGCTAAATGAATAATAACCCAAGCTAATCATCATTGTTTGGGGATATCATGTTGGCTTTTAGTCAAAGAACTACATAAAACTCCTCTGAGAATATCCACAATTTAACCTCCATCAACCTCCTAGAGGATGCGTCAAACCTACATTGATTAAGTATTTGCTCTAAGTGTACTGTATTTGCTTTGAAACAAACATCTCTTTTCAAACTTGACATGTTACCTCTGTAAATGGAAGCATGACAATATGATCTGATAAATCGGTAGTGGAAAGTGGCATTAATTATTAATGAGATACCAGCATATCACACTGTTTGACTCAAGAGTGGGCACCAGTCATCCATCAATACATAATGCACAATCTATCAGTAGTTGGAGATTACACCAGTTCACATCACCATGGGACTATTTTAAACAAGCATCTGGACAAGTACGTTGAAACCTACTGATTCTAAACACCCACACAGACTCAGAATCACAGATTTATTTCCAAGCTTGCTTTTTATAGCACCCGCGCATCATCAGATGGTAAAAACCTCAATGCCTGATGTGATCTAATACCTTAAACATCACAACCAAGTGGGATGTCCCTCGACAAAACAACAAACATAAGAAAGGAAAATACAATGATATTGCCAAGAAAAGTTAAGAGATTAAAATGAGCTTTTAAGTGTTGATGGCAAGTGTTGATTTTCTGTTCTCTTTCTATTGTAGTTGTGTCACAAATCAGTCCATAAGGCATTTTAAAATGACGGCGGGTCAAACATTAGCCAGTCACCGGTGTGAGGTGTGGATGGGAAAGAAAGTTAGGTGTGTAAGTGTGCAAAAGGAACATTAACTAAAACCACCATTGCCAAAGGTCTGCCTCCTACAGGGAGAGATAGAAGTGTTAATGGTAACCAGGTTATATTGGAACACCTGAGCCCAGGTGTTAACACTTGACAGATCCTCCCACCTCACAACCTAAGCCTAAACAATTAATGCAGACAAAGCAGCAAGGGCTTTCACAGTTGGTGCTCCTTCTTTACGATAAATATGGCCTTTTGGAGATTTTCACATACGCAAACTTATGGTAGTTTAAAAGCTTTAATAGCACAGTGAATCCATCTACCAAAAATGGATCACATCATGTGCTTATTCAGAGGAAACCGATGGGTGTCTGTCTCTACATAAAGTTCCCTGAGGTTGTTGCGAAAAAGCACAACATAAACAGGAGAAATCTGCCAGAGCTGAACAACAAAACTTAGATCCAGATCTGGATCAGCATCAAATGTTACAAACTTCTGATTTGGGCCTTCCTCCAGCTTTGGTAAAATGTTCCCGCAAATCTATATGTAACTTTTTGAGTAATACTACCAAGAAACAAACTCAACCAATCTCTTTGGCAGAGTTGATAAAAACTGAACTGAACTGGATCGTGTGCATGATTTCCCCATTCATGAATACTAAGAGCCCTACATTTAAATATCCCTGCAATATACATACACAAACTGATACACTGTTGAGCAATTAGACCCCCGTGTCGCTTACCAGTTAAGAAAGACAAAGTCTGACAGCTGCAGAGTGAGATATCTGCAATGAGGATAAAGAGGTGGAGAAGACAGACTGCAGAACAGAAACAAAGGAAAGACACAGGCGGATCTGATCTTTTGTTTTTTTCCACAGCCATGCTCTTTATTGTCATGTGGCAGCTGCATTTCACAGAGAAGTTGTAAGAAATAAACAAGAATATATAGCGTTAAATGATCCCCCGTTGCAGAATACTGGCATGCGCACTCTAATAAATTACTTTCACAGTCACTCTTGCCTTCTGAGAAAAAGGTGTGCTCCCTCAGGTGTTACTTCATAACAGCAAGAACCTTTTAACTGCCGATAATGAAACCCAGCACACGCAGAGACCCAAATGCAGTGTGGAAATTGGTCGAGACATGGAAGCTGAAAATGATAAATCAGAGTTTCAGGACAAAACTAAATAATTACAATTGTTACTCTTAAAATCCAGAAAAATCCCAGATGCGAGCTATGAATGAAGAATCATGTACAGACACAGGCACACAAAGCTACAAAAAAGTCTTCCTCTTCTGAAAGAAAGATGACGGTGACAATGACTCTTGAGCTTAATGACCCGGGCCCTGCATTTCAAAACTGGGAGAATCTGGAAGAGAAATCTAATCTCAAATTTACTTCACACTCACTGGGTTGGAGTGGCACTTTTTTCTTCTCCTCACTACTCCCCACGTCCAGCTTCCTTCCGTCAGGCCAAAAGGGTCACAGGGACAACAATACCCCTCCCTGTCTTTTCTGCCCAGAGCTGAGCACTTGTCCCAGGCCAGCGAGCACACACACACACCCACACACACACACGCTGCAACCTCTTCACCACCACACACTCTGCGGCCTTCTATCTGAGGCGCAACGCAAACTGTTGCAAACATAAACAGTACGGTGCCAATAAAAACTGAAGGAAGTCCGCTGATGTCACATGTTAGCATTCCGGGGTCATAGGGTAAAACCCCTTTCCCCCTCAGGAGGTCACCATTAACAGCTCAGTCAGTACGGAAGAGAGTGAAATACTGTGCTGTGTAACATCCATGAATGTCAAGAGGACAAATGAAGTTTTGTTTCAAATCCAACTTAAGAGGACAGATGAGAAGCCACCAGCAGACTGAGGCATGTGGGGGGGGGGGGATGAGGACTGAGAGGCAGTCCTGATATTTTAATTTGCAGTGTTAATATAACACTTTCCATATGATAATACGACTGATGTGATTCATACTATAATCATAACTTACACTAAATGGGAGGGAACTTGTAAATGCTCCACATGTTACTCTGTTTCTTAGCATAAGTCAAGTCATAAGATTTATTTCACTGACTCATTCCTGCCTTGAACATTCAACCTCTAACAACAAGTTTTAAAAAAACGATTTGTCTTCAAGCCCAATGTGACGGGAGTTGATAGTTTGGAAAAGGTGGAAAATACCTTTTTCCACCTTTGCACCATGGATATTCTGAAAGTACTGGACAAAACTGACAACTTAAAAGCAAACAATCACACCCTATTTCCAAAGCAGCATGGCCAAATGTGCGTGACTCAAAACGTATCTTAGGTACACTGGCCCACAGCAAAAAAATGTGGCTTTAAAAGAAAGACTCTAATGTGTTAGAAGTAACTTTTTTTTTTGTGGGGTTTATCGCTGGGGCGGGACTCCTCACCCCGGCAACGTAGAAAAATTTAATATGCTGCTTTCCAACAAGTGATGGATGCTGTAAAGGTCTATGTGAGCTCGCTCCCACAGCGTCACAAACTACTGTTTTGTTGGGAGCCCATGGCATCACAAATCAGTGCAGAGGGAGGCCTTTGAGCTTGCTTTATGGCTCTTCGTTAGACCAACCCAAAGCCTGCGGCAAAAGTCTATGCCAGTGACCTACACCATTGTTAGCTTCCACATTATCCCTGTGCTATGGTGGGTCTCTCAGTCTGCGTCAACCAGTGGCAAAAAAATACAAATATCTGGATAAAACTGTGGTTATGGGAGTACATGGGAACTGATAAATGTTGAAAAACAGTCATTTTTGCTGCACTTACTGCAACACAGAAGATGGAAGATGTTTGAGGATATGCAGTGTGCCATTTTTGAGCCAGTTGAGTCTATACTCAGATTGGCAGAATGGTGGTTGTTCTGTTAGCATTGGAGACAAACCTGATACAATTACAGCCCATTACATTTTAGCCCCACGGCGGCATCACATTTTAACAAAGCAGTGTGTTGTGTAAACATGGCACACCAAGCTGAGCATTCCCAGTTGTCTCTCTGATATTCAAGTACAAATAAAGCGAAGCATCCATTTTCAAAGCGCAGGGAAATATTGTGAACTTTCAACTGTACTTTAAACCAAATGACTTTTATTAAAATAGGATCTGTTCCCTAAAAACAAAGTCATTTTATTGCCTGAACCTGATCAAACAGTGAACGAAACTGAAGGTCAACACAGAGAAAAAAAAGCAGGCAGAAAACATTTTGTCCAAAACTGATTTTAAACTTTACGATTCACATTTCTGGATCTTTCCTCCTTCCACCTCCCACCTGCTGTTGATGAAGCAGTCTTAAAGTTTTAAATACATTTATGAATGACACTGGAGGTCTCCTAAGATGCAACCTCTAGTAGTTGCGAGAGCAGTTGCAAGTGAAGGGTAAAGAAGGCGTCCATGGTCATGTTGTCAAAAACCATGATTTTTTTTTTTTTTTAATCCTACTCAAATAGTTTGATTTCTAACCTTAAACCAAGTGAGGCTATTTTCCAACCCGAGACTGAAACATTTCATTCTAACATGTTTACATGTAACAAAGAGAACCAACAAAATGTTGTCTATAATGGTGATGGTCGCCTTGTTAAGAATGTAGTTTAGACCTAACCAACTAATGTTATAGCCTAAACATAACAATGAAGTGACAAAAGGGTTTCAGTAAAGTCATATTTTTGATGGAACATACGTTGGTCTTGATCCCGCGTCACACAAAGGTCCGTGGTTGATGGCAGAGTGTTTTTCTGCTTCAGTTAGTTACATGTAAGTCTCTCTTCAAAAATCCCTGAGTCAAGATGACGACCCCATCAATTTGCCTCATGGCTGCATTTTGTTTTCATCTGACCGCTGTTTTCTTGTGCAACAATAATCCAAAACAGTGGAAAATCTGTTGAGTCGCCTTCGCTTGTTAATTCTGACATATCCAGCGTCCAGGGGCTGCTTGCTGAGTCTACAGCTATTCTAACCTCGTTGATCTCTGTGTTTTGATGACGACCAATGCATGAAGGTCAGAACGCGGGTTCAGCTTGTAGAGGGTCAAAATACAAAGTGTGCAGCATCTTTGATGTCACTGATAGGCGTGTGACAAGATGTTTTGCAGACTGGTTCACTCTTGAAATTATGTCAACAGGCTGGAGAGGCAAACATCATGACACTGAGCGACATAAAGATGAGGTGTTCTAGAGCTCAACAAGCAGCTCTGATTTATATATCGATCTCCAAAAGCTCCAGCACACATATTGAAGTGTCTGCGTGCAAGATACTGAACCCAAAACTGCTCCCTTGCGAGTTGCTTTGAATAAAAACATCTGGTAAATGAGTGTAATGTAATCAGCGATCTTTGAGGCAGCCCTGCTACTGAAGCATGCATAGGTTTCCAACTGGCAATCATGACACAGCTGCTAACATCTATAAAATCCTGCGATGACACTTTGAACTTGTTGTTGTTGTTCTGACTGGGTTCAGCATGAAAAATGATAAAATTCTTGGTTATCAAAACAAAGGGTTAATGAATAATACTGGACAACATATAAGAAATGTGTCACAAACATTGGTAACATGACTCACTGTTCAATGCACAAAGGTATTTTAAGAAGTTAGTGGAGTAGAAGTGAATGAGTGGAAAACCATACAATGGTTTTAATCGACTTTGGCCCCGTGTTTTTTTTTATAAAAGAAAAATATCGCAGCATCAGCGAAAGCATGATCTGCTGACACCATTGCTTTTATCTTTACAGACAACCAATTTCCGTAGTAAGCTGTCTCCTGCAACCCGGCAGGTGCTCTCTGCCTCTTAGTTCAATCAGCAGCCTCTGTATATCCGGAAGCCTATGGACGTGCATTATTGGAGCAGCCTCTCAATGCTAACGCAGGAACCATTAGGCCTAATATGTGCCTTCCCTTATGGAAAGGTCCCAACCCACCCCCACTTGAGCCTCTCAAGAGTCAGGAATTGTTTACACTTAAGTGTGTTTGTCCGATATCAGCCTGATAAATCTCTTCTGGGATTATGAAAAAAAAAAAAAAAAGTCTCATTCACATGAGGTCTGATGTTCATTTGCTGTCTTCATTTCAAACCAGATGCGTGTGTGTGTTCAGGTCACCTACAGTACAAAAAGAAGGACGATCCCTCTCTGCCGCTTATCAATAGTGCTTTTGATACAGTCAAACGGTGATGATCGTCATATGAGCATGTGGGTGTGCGCGTGTTTTGGACAGTGGATACAAGGGTGTCTCTCTCGCTCTCTCTCTCTCTCTCTCTCTCTCATACACACACACACACACACACACACAATGCACAAACACACTCTCTACTAACAACATTTTCCCTCTGAGATTAAGACAATTTAGTGGCTAAATATGACAGTTAATCAGAAGACAGACGATCTACAGGAAAGAGTGAAAAAGAAAAACAGATCCTCTCCTGCCTCATCTGTCATGACAACATGACAAGAAGGGAGGGGGGTTTTAATGAAAGAGAAAGAAAGGGTGAGGAAAAAGTGACTATCCAGGAGGAAAGCAGGAGAGAGATTATTAGAAAGTGAGTAAAATTATGCAGTGGAAAGGACAAGGTGGAATGCAGTGCGTTATCTATTAATATCGCACATCTCCACTATCTGCCCATGTTTTTCCTAATCATTTAGTATGCTTGCTGAGTAAGCTTTCACTTCCACTTATTCTTGTACCTACAATAACATTCAACATTCAGCATAAAACAGTGAGGGCTTTTGCAATGCATACCATTCATTTTCCCCTTGTAGAAGGCTGATTCTGATTTTATAACCACTGCACAAGGGGTTTCTTGATGACAGCAAGGTCAGTGAGTGCAATTAGCATTGTCCCTCACTCTATGGCTACTCACTTAGGACAGGATATGAATCTGAGAGAAGCCCTCTGTCCTCTAGTAATGTTGCCATTCCAACAGATATGCTGAAGAAAGTCAAGCAAACCGCTTCCCTGTGGTGGTTCCAAGTTGAATTTATATTTCATGTTCACTACTGCTGAAACCTTTAACCGCTAGAATTTTCAATAAACCTGCATGAACAGCTTTAGCCACAAAATGTAAACTAAACACTCACATCATCATCTTTTGAGTTGAAATGACAGGGGTGTAAAGCAAAATGTCTCTTTTCAAATATTTTAGAACCGTTTCATCCAGAGTTAGGTGCTATGCAGCTTGTGCACGTGTGGTTTCTCTTTCTTTTTTATTTGAAATGAACTCATTGCTCCATGAGAGTTAACAGTGATGAGGGGGGGGGGGGGGGGGGGGGGGATCAAGAGAAAGGTTTTGATTTCATCTAAATCAATGACAATGACACAAAAAAATGCACTGCAGATCTGAGGGGTGAATGCAGATTCTGTGTGGATTTGTCACTAAGAGTGACCTTTTTCCTATATAAGTTATGTGGACATTTATTATTTCTGAAGATGCCTATATATATATATATATGTCGTGAGGTATCCATTAAGCAGCTTGGGTGCTGTTAAAAATGACAAATTCAGCTCATGAATATGAATAAATGCTCCCCAGTAACCATCTCACTCCCCCAAAATAAATTGGTTAAATCTGATTAATGTAATCGCCAAGCCTACTGGGTCAGAAAACAATCATCAGCAGAACTTTTAGACACACACGCACACAATCCATCTATGTGTTTCACCCATTCATTCAAAGTGACTTAGGACTGGATGCAAGCATCCAGAGACAGAAATGTGGCTCCCCACACTTGTGATGCCAGATGATGATGAAGAGAAAAAGACAAGGGCTGTCAGGTCCTCTGTGAGTCACTGACAAAACAGAGAGCAGTCAACCGGA
Source organism: Odontesthes bonariensis (assembly GCF_027942865.1). Lineage (NCBI taxonomy): Eukaryota > Metazoa > Chordata > Actinopteri > Atheriniformes > Atherinopsidae > Odontesthes > Odontesthes bonariensis. Next base: position 21,395,481 of record NC_134522.1, on the reverse strand, counting down.
TATGGACCCTGAGCTCAAATACAGCCTGACTGAGGCCTTTGCTGGACCTAACATGTCTCGTTTAGACAATAAAATGACAGAACAGACAACAAAAAGAAGCAGAGATGGGTTGTTTATTAAATTAAATCAGCAGGTTCTTTTTTCAGATTTTCACTGATAAAAACACTCTTGTGGTTGTCATTGTGACTTATTCAGTTTTTTGTGTGTGATCCTTAAATGGCTTGTGCTTCAATTACTGCCAATATTCCAATCATTTGCAGGCTGAAGTCATTAGTTCTGTACAAACACCACATGCTGACGTCACTGGTCAATGATTAAATTACCATAGTGCAAACCCATTTCTAAGAATGCTGTGACACTTCAAAATGCAAATTGAAAACAGAGCATATTTTGCACATTTGTTCTCCAATGTGTAACAATCTCTTACAACTTGTGGTAAACTAAGCTCCATCAGCAATCTGGTGAGATGTCTGGTTTACATTCACCTCAAGAAGAACTGTAATGGGACAAGAAAAAATCTCTTTCAGTACACAATTTCCCATGATCTTTAGGAATCAAACAGGTGTCCAGCTGTTCTCATATATACAACAAATGGGTGTGTTAGGCTTAAAGACTACGCCTTTTGCTGGTGCTGTCAACAAAGATGTTGTCCACAACACAGAGGAGAAACCCAGGAGAGAGACAATAGACAGAAGACCAAACAAAAAGCACCCTCTGTCTGGTTCGGCCTATGCCTGCTGCGATCAAACATGATTACAAAAACAGTTGGCGTTAGAGTTAGTGACATTGTTCTTATTCAGTGACAGGAAAAGAAGCAGAAGCAAAACACACAGACACACACAAGCCTACGTGCTATTCTGAGAGGATGGAGAAGCCAGCCTGGAGCTGTTAAGGATGCACAGTATCATTCCCCGCTAAAGCCTGTTCCGCTGCACAGTGTAAATTCCAGACAGGAGTATGTAATGGCCAAGCTTTATCAGCTCATGCGCGCCATGTTGGAGGGACTGCTCACATCACAACACACACGGAACGCCCCGCTGCTCCCCTGCTGTCTCCTCTCCTCTCCACAGTCTTTAACCAGTCAGCATCTCTCATCCGTGCAGCGGCGGCCATGCGCGGCTGGTGCCACTGGTAAATTTCCCGACACGCTTAAAACACGATTGAAACACTGTCCTCTCCAAAAACGGATCGATATTACATGGAGGATCATTAAAGGCATCCGCCGTAAACATGTCTTCATGTTACACCTGTCGGCCCCATCATGCCTTCATCGTACCCATAAAGCTGCGTCCTGGACATGCGACAAACCATGACATGACACAATAATGACAATATTTTGTTATTCTCCCGTAAATCAGCAACTGACATTCCTTCCCGTGTTGTTTATCCTTGACGGGACGAGGGATTCATAATAATGCAGCGATGTTCGCCTATCGACAGTCATGACAGTCATAGATTTAGACAATATTTTTCATGCTTTCCCTCCTAAACTGTTTCCCATCCCTCTGCCGCGCTAGGTCACCCCTCCTCGTGTGGAGCAAAGGATGCTGCCGTAGTGCACAACCAGCCGCTGGATAAATCACCGAAAGCAGGTCAGCCACAGCAAAACACTAGCACCGCGCTCTCCAAATCACGACTTACTCTGTTGCAGATCCCTTTTGCGTCCCGCTGCAGACGTCTTCCAAACGCGGTGTCGTGTTGTTTATTTCTGACCGTGAATACAGAATTCTCTGAACACCCCTTCCTCTCCTCCTCCGTCCCCACCTCCTCCTCCTTCCCCTCTTCTTTTGCTTGGCACCCCTTCTGTTATTGCCGAGGTGATGCCGCTGGCAGCTCGCGCGCACGGACCGACGTTAATGAGACTCCGATGGTTTCCAATCGAGCGAAAAAGACGCACGCTGGCTCCGCTCTGAGGGGGGATCTGAGGGGGCGACAGGGCGTCGTCTGAGGCAGGTTGTGGTATGGTTACAGCACGGGGGAGAGAGGGAGTCAGAGTGGTATGTGGAGGGGAGCGCAGAGGGGAAAAGGATACGCCTCCCTCCCTGCCTTGTGGAGATAAAGGGGGCCCTGACCGCGCACGTTGATAAAGATACGGGAACTCCTCTCCTCACTAGGTCCCTGCTGGCTCTCATTCAGCCCTATCATATGACGTGCAAGAAACCAGGCTGATTGCTTCAGGGCTGCTTCAGAGGAGCAGAATACGTGCTGTCAAACACTGGGATCGCATCCAGTTCTCCCGAGAGTGGAGAAAGCGCCATTCTCTTTACACCTTCACTGTCCCACCTCCCCATCTAGTGGCGGAAAGGCTCAGTGTCAAGACTCCTTCAAATGTGAATTTCCTCCAGGTGGCGACATCAATAACCCCGGGCTTCAAGGTTGAGTGTTTACGGCTTCGAGCTGCGAATTTAAACTCAATTGATCGTTTCCATCCGTGTTAATAACACGTGGATCCCAATTAGATGTCTAAACTGTGCCTGACTTTAATCATTCTCTCACAACTGCCTCCTGACGTCACCTAAAACATGTTGCACCTGCAGCCAATATTCAGCAGGAGGCGCTGCAGTTCCAGAAATGTCCTTTCGTCACTCCAAGTTTTCCTGACACAAAACCATTTCTACATATATTTATAAATTATTTAAACATCTAGGTTACAAAAAAACAAGTAAAGTAAGTCTGCAAAGAAAGGTCACATTTGTGTTTTCCACTGTCACTTAGCATCCTCATGTAATTGGGAATCTCTTTCTGGTTGCTCTGTGGGCCTTTGGAGTCCAATTTTGTGTCTTAATTATCATTTCATGTCACTTTGTTGCTGCTTTTGACACTTGGTAGGAACTTAGACTTTTGCAGTTGTTCTGTGTCTTCTTGCAGCCATTGGGGCAGCTGTGGCTCAGGGGGAACATCAGATGAGATGTCCTCGAGCAGGACCCTTAACCTCACGTTGACCCTGATGTATTCATCTGTCGGCTGAAGACAGTGTTGCATAGACAAAGAAGGGCTGTGCCTACGTGAATATGTGATCGTGGCCTGCAGTGTTGGAACTTTGAGTGGCCAACAAGATGAAGATTGCTAAATAAATGGAGTCATCTCCCATTGTATATCACACTGCAATCACTACAAATCTGTATGGAATTGTTGAGTGTCTCCTAGTGATTGTTTTACCCTGCCAGTTGGAATTTTGCTCCTCTTTCTTGACACTTGTAGTCTCTCTAATATTCATCGTGTCTCTTGGAGTATTTTATATGTAGATTTGTAAGTTGCTTTGTTTTGTTTGTCCCTCTTTGTTTTTTCTAAGTAACAATCAATGAAAATTCGCAGGTAAAGCTCAGGGGGCACCCGACACTTTGTCTGCACACAGCGCAAAAATGCATGCAGGAAGATGGTTTGGAAAAGAAAAAATCATCCTCCCTAGTGCTGTGCATGTGTCTGTGCTAAACACTGCTGACAGATGAGGGTCGGTCATGTCGGATGGTCCCGACATCTAAAAAAAAAAAAAAAAAAAGATATTTTTCCACGACAAGCAGAAAACACAGAAGGAATGCAGGTGACTTCGACTCAATTTGATAACAATAATGGAGTTTCACGGACACAACGTCGCAAGTTTGGACGTGACAAGAAACCCAAAATAGTCCTGCCAGAGTCTTTAGGTGAATGCATATGCAAACAAGCTTGCATGTTCCTACGGGTTTACGCAGCAAGTGCTTTTTTTGGTGTGCTTACGTGATTTGTGTGTTTGTTTGTGACTTGGAGCTCTGGCAGCCCTGGAGGCCAGCTCAGCACTTGGCTTCTTATCTCCCTCTCAGAACCTTGGTCATGAATAAACATAAATTACCCAAAATGAAAATAACCAAGTGGAATTTGGAGGAGGAGGAGGTGGGTGAAAATCCACAGCAGAGGGGGGCGTGTTGAGAAAGTGAATGAATGAGAAATACTGAAGTACTGAGCGAGGCAGCTGAAAGGCAGATTGAGGCCTGGAGTGGATGGATGGATGGATGGATGGATGGATGGGCCTGGAGTGGTGGGGGTAAAAAAGAGTTTCCTGCATCCTGGAATACTCTCAGTGCACTGGGACAGAAAAATGCCAAATTTTTTCTCTTCTTGCTCTTTCTCTCTTTCAGTTTTGTCTGTGTACCAGCCTCCATCTCTGTCTCTCACTCTATAATTTAAAATGCCAGTCGTGCCTCCGTGCAAAATGGTTTGTATTCTCCTATGCTGTTGTGCCAGTGCATGTGGGCATGTGTGGGAACTGGAGGGTTTTTGTACTTTTACTCATCTATTCATCTATTCATTTTTGTTTGCTCTGGTTTGTAATGAGCTGTTTGCACGGAAGTACATCAAAAGATATCGTTTCTCTGTGACCGTCTAATTTCCGCATCTATAATTTTAATCACCCCCCCCCCCTTCTCACTTTTTACTTCCCTCCATTGCTGCAGAGTGCTTCCACGCAACCAGACACGCACACAAATGCACGCAAGTCTGCCACTGCCATGAATCCATAGTGAAATAATGAAGGTCACGCAATAGAAATGTATGAGAGTGAATGAATGTGCTGGACTTGTTGTGAGGCAGTATCATTCCCATTATTTCATCTGCCCACACACAGATCCAGCCTCAGCATCTTTGTCTCAGGATGCTGTCTTTTCTATTTCCATTTTGAGTCCATTTGACTCTTCCATCTGACACACCATCACTATGATGTCCCCTCTCTATTGCCAGATAAGGCTGGCATCAGATGTGACAATGTGTTAATCGGTGTCTGTTGTGCAGGTCAGCGAGTGGCAATGAAGCCAATGTTCCGTCCTTCGGCTCAGCTTGGTGTTGCAGTGGAGTGACAGCTCTTTTATTCCACCCATAACGTCATTTGAAACTTAAAAAGAACAGCTTCTCTCCTTTAATCATTCATCTGTCTCTCAAATTGTGCTTCTTTGGCAACAAACCGTCTCCTTATACTGTTTTAGACCTTTATCTTTTTTTGCATTTTTGTTCTCTTCCTGTCAACATCAGTGTGTGTCAGTGGAGGAACCAACTGCAGGTTCACGGGCAGGAGGGAGAAGGATGAGAATAACAGCTTTAGTTACTTAACCAATCACAACCAAAAGCACTGCTACAGCAGGTAAACCAGAAAGAGAAATCCAAAAACAGAGCAGAGCTTGGTGGAACTTGGGATGTGGAATGAACATGACAAAACAACAATGATCTGGTAGAGAGCAAGGAAAACCTGGTAGCATACATGCTGTCATGATCTGTGAGTTCGGAAGTGCTTTGATTTGGATTTCTTTCTTTTAGTTTTGGGTTTCATGTCATGCTCTGTAATATCCCCTGGCTTATTTTGGTTACCCTTGATTGTCTTAAGTTCACAGCCTTTTGTTTTGCTCCTGTTCTGTGTCTGGTTGGTGTTTGCCCCACTTTGTATTGCAGTTAGCTATATCTCCTGCCTTATTTTGTGTCCCTGCGTGTTCATTTAAGTATGTTAGTTAAGCCTCCTTCCCATGCCACACACCAGCTTCAGTCACCAATAATTACTCATCTGTTCTGCTTTAGGCATTATCCCCCTCCCTCTCTGTACATACCGTGTCGTTGTCTTTTTTCCTCACCGGATCATTTCCGTTTTCCTCTCTTCTCATTTTCTTCATGCCATGCTAGTCCACATTTGTTTGATCATTTGTTGATTCATCCAGCTTTTTCTTTCTCTGGACGACGTGCCTTGCAGCACTGTAAGTTCTGTTCTGTTTTGTGAGTAATTAAAGACTTTTGCTTTCTATCCTGCTGCCGCCTGTGGGTTCTTTATTCAGGTTTTTCTTCATCCACACAGAACTTCACGATATATGCTGAGGGAGATGACGACAGATACAGCGCAAGTGAATAGCAATCCGCAAAGATCTGGTGGGAATTGAACGGGAAGCAAGACTCAACAGAGTGCACAGGGTAGTAGCTATTACAAAATAAAACAAGAAAAAGCCAAAACACGGAACACAGGAATGCGAAAGACAGGGTCAAACAAGAACACAGAAACATGGAACGTCATAAAAGCTTACACTTTCATCTCAGATTTTCTCTGTTCCTTCAGTTTTTTTATTTACTCCCGACAGTATATCCCTTCTTTTTCATTTGCTCCTTCTGTGTAATGAATTTTACTTTCAACACTTTCACTCAATTGCTTTTTTCCTTGTTCTTCCTCTTTCAGTCTTCCTTTGCCTCTTTTATCTCTTCCCTTCTTTTTTCCTCCCTTCTCTATGAATCATTTGTTCATCCCATCATCAGCTCCTGCTACAACCTTCCTTTTACCTCTCTCTCTGTCTCTCTCTCACTCTCTCTCACTTTTATTATTCCTGCCTTCTCTAATTTCTTTCCACTTTGCATCACACATTCGATAAGACACTCATTCCCAAATGTTTTCCTTCGGTATACTGCCCCTTATCCTCCTTTTTTCCTTCTTTTCATCCAGCATCCCTCTCTATTTTCACCCCCTTTCTTTCACTCTCTGCTTTCATTTATGTCTTCCATCCTGTGTTGTTCGTTATCGTGTTCATTCTCTTCTCTCCTCCCTGATCCTTGTGGTCCAACAGTTTCTCTTACTCAGTGAATATTCTGACTCATCTCTGACCTCTGATCATTGCTCACTACTCCTGTCATTGTGAATAAACGGAGGATGACCATCTGGTTAGAAAAATACTGACAGACACAGTTACAGACACATTCAAATGTAGTTAATGCCTTTGCTTCCCTGCTTGTGCAGTATGAAGTAGGATGGATCACAGGCACGAGTTCAGATGAGTGTAGTGCCGCAGTGCTCTCGGTTTCTCATTAAACTGATAGTCCCAGGCTGACTGATTTAGACTGGATTAACTGGATGGAATTGTCTTTTTTGAAAATTTCATGCTGGACTATTTGCAGATTTCCTAAAATTAAAAAAAAAAGAAATTTAATGTGGCAGGTAGGATGTGTTGAAATATGTAATGCTGCACAGTTAGGTAAATCTTTGCGTTTATTATGCATTATATCTCTCAGCATTTGAGTTCTGGGGGTGTGAGGACTAAAACTGGGTCAGCCAGTAGTAAGAGCACATGATCATCTGCCAAAAGCTTCCACAGGAAACTCTGACATTTCTGACAGATCTTACTGCCATGGGGGATATTTGTGAGTTTATGAAGGCATACAGAAGAAGAGGTGAGACATTGCAAGACGATAGGGGTGTTGATGTGACATAGGCAGTCATCATGCAGACTGTGATGGGATGTAAGCATGCACAACAAACAAATGGAATGATGGATACGTGTCCTCACAGTCTTAATTAATCCACATTTTAGAAGGTACAGAGGTGAGAGGGTGGTGAATGAGAACAGACATGCAGCGTTGCATGTATGGGTTTCCCAGAAAACGCATAAAGGGGTCCCACACAACATTAAGGCATACAAATCAAAGGTTCGCCTACATACATGTGCACACGCATAGTTCCAGACCCAATTAGTCTGGTCTGATAACTGTGTCAGTGTGTTACTCCCCATTCCCAGACCTGCAGGGTATTGAAGCCATGTACTGTACAGTCTTACTCATGCATGTATGGCAAAAACACACATCAGCCCACTCATGCTTAAATACGCTGCACTGTTCCTCCCCTATTCTAGCTGTGCGTGTATAAAAAATGCACAAGAGTAAAAGAAAATATGTGTCAGTGTGTGGAATTGTCTGTTTGTGTGTCTAAGAGAGATGTTCGTCTTTACACTCTAGTGTTTCTGTCTGTGTTTGTGGGACTCTGTGAGTGTATTTAGGTGCTTCTGCGTGTGCCCATGCATGCGAGGCTAAGAGGAAAAAAATGTTTCCATCTCCATTGTTATCTCCTCAATTCTCAGTGGGGAAACATGAGGAGACTGCAGAACAGACACATCAAGTTTAATTGGAGAAAACATGGAACGAAGGACTTGCATGTATTTGTGTCTCTGTGGAGTTTTTTTAAGCTGTCACGTGAAAGCCATGCATGTTTGCTATAATTTAGAGGAATTTTTAGATACAACTCAGTGGTGTGACTCTAATGAGGGCAGCAAGGGTATGTTGGTATCTTTACCACTTTGGTCCAGAATAAAGCATGTCAAAAACCATTTCCAGATGTCAGTCGTCTCCAGAAGACAGATTGTATTGGTCGAAATTGGGGATTTTGAGTGAAATAATTCAACGGTTGGTCACACACAAAAGTTTGGGAATCACAGCTCCAAAAATCGTTACATGAGTAGAAAATAAGATGATCTCTAAAGACACGAGGTAGAAGACAATGCGCTCTTTCCAAAATAATCACGTGAGATTAGTTTAGCTTTGTTGTTTTGCACAATTCTGGACGCAAAAGTTTGTGCACCTACGTCAAGACTTTAGAACTCTCTGGTGACTTACACTAAACTTTCAGACCCTAATTAGCTTGAATAGGCAGGGGTTTGTTCATAATCATTGTTGGGAAAGCCCAGGTAATGCAAACTTCATGGCTTTATAGATAGTCTGACTCCTTAAGCATTGCCAGCAACAAGCAGTCTTATGCTCCTCTAACAACTCCTTCTCATACAATGAAATAATTAATGGCCACAAAGCAGGAGAATGCAATTAGAAAAGACAGGGAGCAGTTTTCAGTTCGTATTTACCTTGCTTCTTCATGAAAGATTGATTAAAAAATGGGAGTTAACAGGCAAAATGGGGTGAAGCGAAGGAAACAGAACATTAACTGAGATGCCTCCTTGATTTTGAGAGGCAACTGAAAAACCCTGCTTGACTGAACGACTTTGCATTCTGGAGCGGTGATACAATGTTTTGCCAAAGCAACACCCGCGGAAATATAACTGTCACGGAAGAGACAGTTCAGGGGTTTCTGCATTCCCCAATGAAGATCTAAGCAAGCCTGATGTATTGCTCTGTGAAATGGTACAAGAAAGCAAAATCACATTTTACCATCAGTGAGCATAGATAGTTTTGGTTAAAACAAATTTAAAAAGTAGCTGAATTTCTGCACTGACCTATACAGTGCCTTTAAACCTTCGCTAGGTTCTACGAAGTGTTTTAAAATAGGTGCCTGAAACACTCTCGCACAGGAATGGTGGCAAAGCTTTTCCCTGCCCGAGCAACATGGAGTTTAGTGTCTTGCTCAAGGACACTTTAGTAAATAGGGGGGCGAGGCATATAACGGCTTACCTTCCAATCAGTGGAAGTTGCGCTCAACCATCTGTGCCATGGCAAACTCAATTTGAGCCACCTCTTCAACTGCTGAGCAGGCTCGTGTTGGCTCGTGTTGCAGCCAGTGGTAAGATTTCACTGCATAGGGAAGAATGGACTGAATCGACCAGCAATAAACCAGCAAAGTATTCATTTTGAATGCATCACAAAATCTAGTCTATTTGACTTGCTGGAAGTGAAAAAGGCATGACTTCTTCGAATAAATGATCCTAAAAACACATAAAAATCGATAATGGACTACCTGAAGAGGGGCAGGCTGGTTGCTATGGCTCTCTGCTCCTCCGACTCATGCATATTCAAAATGCTGTGGACAGATAAAGAGAAATGAACACAAGATGGCCGAGAATCTCACAATAATAGAAGCATGGTGCAATAAGAATGGATTAGAATCCCCCAAAAAGAATTGAACATCTCTTACCTGTGCTAAGTCCTAAAAGGGCTGTAATCTATGCTGACGGTGCTGGATACAGAAACTTTTCCTTTATTTTTTTTTGTAATTGGTAAACCATTGTGTGCTGTTCAAAAATGGTTTTAAAAATGGTTCAAGCACAGAATAGCAGCAGTTGCCTTGTGAGGTGAGGACCACCCTATAAAAATGTCAAGCTCCTGGCTGGGCTGAAACAATACACCATGTTGCCTGGTAAGACATTCATCACCATCTATAATGTTCTTCCTAATCTATTGTGGATGTGATGTTATTCATCGAACTAACTTTGGCAGCTTGTCTGTTTATCTGGTTACAGAAATATCGATTTTTTTTAAAAGAAAGCTCTTTCTTGTTGCTGAACACCTGGGTGGAAGCAAGCTGGAAATAAAGCGACTGACTCTGAGAATCTGACTTCCTACAAATGTCAGTCTTAGCCTCCAGCTGTGGTGGTAGACGCCTGGCTGACACATTAAAGCTGGTTTGGGTTCTGGCGGAGCTCGACTCTGTGCCTGTTGGGTCGACAAATGACAGGCTTTTTAACGTGGTTTAATGGGTCATCGAAATTAAGTGTGAATCTCAGACTGAGAACTGTAACAACCATCACACCGGGGGAATATAAACGTATCACTTTTGCTTTCTTTTCTTAGTCTGTGATGTAATTGAAAAAGCTGTTAAACAGGAGTTCTTCCACTAAAAACATTAACCATTCAGTGGTCAGTTTTCATTACTAATTGTCTGGTTGCAATAACATGTTTGTTCTAATAGAGGTCACTAATTAAATTTTTTAAGAAAAATTATCCACTGTATTGATTGGATTGGAAGGAAGACCATCTTTACGGCCTTCTGGAGTCCTACTCCCTCATTCAAGACACTGAGAGCTTGAGAAGTTTAGAGCATAAGCTGTAAAGTCAAAAATCCACCTCTTCCATGTGGAAGGTTTGACAAAGACATGTGTGAGATGGCAGAAGGTAAAATGATACTGGCAAAGTGAGCAAGATAAAAAAAAAAAATAAAAAAAAAAGAGCCATGGACAAAAGGCTTTTGTGTTGCTCTGCAGTGGTAAATCTGTCCTGAAAAGGACGTAAGCAGCTTGCCCTGGACAGCCATTGTCATACAGACACACACAGATACTGTATGAGCATGTACAGAGGCACACGGTCACAAAAATAGACACACAGGCGGGAGGCTCGGTCTCCATTTTCTCCTGCCTCCTGCAGTCACACATAGATGCACACTTGTTGTGTAGCGCTTTCTGGGCCACCAATGAGAGAGGAGAAGACAGTGAGAGAAAGAGTTTTTGGCTCGCAGAGTGTGAGTCATGGACAGACTGACTGTCCTCAGGCCTCAGTATACCATCTGCCCCCCCTCTCACAGCACCTCTACGGCCTCATCACACAGCTCAGTGCTCCATAGCATTGAAAACCGAAGAATATACATAAATGCAGAGACAAACAGGACAATGCTAATGGCCAAAATTGACATTTCTATGGATGCACTACTTTTACACACACACACACACACACACACACACACACACACACACACACACACCAATTTATGTCAAAAAGTACACATTTCTATAATTCTTTTCCCACATACAAACAAGCATCAGTCAGGGCTTGTTTCATCCCTGCAGGTCATTTGGGATTGACAAGCATTCTACCAGAATTCATTACAGAAACCTGACACTAACCCACATGAAAGCAGCAAATGTTGCACTGCAAATGTGCCTGTGTTACATCCGTCTGGCTGCGTGCATTCGTGCGAGTGTCTATGTCAGTGTGAGTGTACTGACGAGCTCGGACGTTCTAACGTTCTAACCCGAGAATCGATGGAGAAGATCCTTTTCATTATGGTGGCGGTAAAAGCTGCTGCTGTATCGACCCTCCTCTCTATTTTAAACCGCGCCATAGTCACCCGCCACAGTACCTTCAACTATCACAAACCTCAGTTAAGAAGCCTTATCTCTTCTTTTTTAAATTTTTTTATTCAACAACGTTATTAATGTTACATGTCACCACAGATTAAAAAAAACATTAGTCCATAAAAGAGGATCGTTGAGTTATAATAACAGTATCAATAACCTTAGACAATGTCAAGAATTTTTTTTACAGTCAAAATGGAGCAAAAGTTGGAGCATATTTACTAGAATCTGCCAAAAGTTAACGCCGCAGACTCGAAGCACAGAAGTTAAAAAAGACACACTCATAAAAACATGCAGCACAAACCGACGAGCAACTTTGTCTACCAGCTCCTCATCTTTGGAGCACCTCTAGAAAATACAACTTGTTCCATTTAACACAGCCTTCTTCTGAGAACAATTTTACAAAAAAACAAAAACTAAGTCTCACAACATGAAATCCACGTCCCCTTCAGATTTTGTGATGCAGGGGTGGACACCAACTTCACCTGAGTGTGAGTCTGTGTTTGATTAAAATGCGATCAAATAATGTTCCAAAATAAAGCACTGTTCGTTGAGTGAAAAGTCTTTTGACATAAAAAAAAAAGAAAACGAAGAAAAGAAACCAGATAACATCTTTGTACAATGTAGTATAAATACACACAAAAGGCAGAGCGCACAGGAGGAGCACCAACAGATTTTACCCTATTTAGAGATGATAAATGTGCATTCAAAGTGTATGTTTTATGTTATTCAACTGACTGAACACGTGGTAGATAGTTCGGATTATGTGAAACATTTTGGTTGGGGAGAAAATGCCCAATAACTTTACTCAGAATTTGTGTGAACATCTACAGTTCCATGGCAACAGAGCAAACTATGACTGCGTTGTAGCTAAGAGCTCAAGAGCAAGTGAGCAAGTGGCTCTTAAGCTGAGTTTTTTTTTCGGTTAACACTGTTCATTTCTGCTAACATGTTGTGCAGTTGGATGGCTATGAACACTGTTGTTTGCTCAATAAACTTATTTTATTGTAAAAAAAAATAAAATGTGAAAGTCTAACTTCTTGGTGAGGCATTCTTATTAAAGGGTTAACCAGAGCCACTTATGTCCCTGCAAAAAGATAAACAATAATGGATGGTTGGACAGATGGAGTTGTAACCTCTTTGTAAAGGAAAAGTTTTGGGTCTTCCTACAGAGCTCCTCCTGATAAATAAACTTGATTAAAAAAAAATATGGATGCATATCAAAGACAGACTATTTTTTTTTACAACCTGGCAACTCAGGTGTTGCTTTTTAGAAGTGTTTCTGTACCGACTGACTATGAGGCTGCATCCAAACAGCACCGAGTTTAGCCATCACGTAGGAAATGATGGCGAGCTTCACGATTGGCTGGGCAACTCTCCATTTACATTCCCATCACTATTGGGATTTGCCAGGAGGCCAAATGAGAAGAGCATGGTTTCGTAAGCAAACTAATCTCCTCGGCGCAGCTTCAAGCTCTGTTCCGTGGCAGGTTTCACACACACCAAACACAGGCCGTCTGCCTGGCTCATTGTGCTGCGTGCCCCAGCCGCCCTTTTCATTTTAGGAACAATTCCCTTTCCTTTCCACTGCCTCTCATGTTTACCACGGTAATCCATTCAGTGACGTCTGTATAGGGGTGCCCAACTGTGCATGATCCTCCTCGTACCCAGCCCTCCTCCTATTTCCTGTTCACCAACAAGAGGCAAGGCTTCCAAAGCCGGCTCTCTCTGGTGGATACTGACATTTTTGCTTGGCACAAAAAACACCATTTGGACTGTTTATTTGGAGAATGAAAAACTCTAATATTCATAAACCAATCACTGAACATGATTTTAGTGATTCCTTTCCTTTATTAATAGCTGCTGGGCACTTTGACACTAGAGTTTTTCAGCTGAACACAAGAGAAAATTCTCAGTGTGTGAGAGTTGGCAACCTCAAACAGCTGCACTGGTTTAAGATGAGCCAGTATTGCCTGTAGTTGTTTTCTCAGTCTTATCCCCCTTCTCAGGGGAAACTGGATTTAGCAAATCCCAAACTGTTCATTGTGATATCTCTTTCGGGCTGCAGCCTCGCCACTTCCTCCATTGAATGAGTCTTAAAGAAACCCAGAAGATGCTGAAAGCAGAAGCGAACCACAGTTTTTGTTCTTTCACCCTGCTCTCTCCCCCTTCTTTTCCCTCTCTTGTCAATTGTTTCTCCAGTAATTGCTGACGCTGTGGCAGTACATACAAGCAAGAAAAAAAGAAAAGGAAAAAGCAGATTTCCTGCTGAGTTTGTAAACTGCCAGACCTCCCCATAGTCCTCAACCCGTCACTGGCTCTAAAACCTTGTTTGTCATTTTTCAAAAGTCATAAATCTCACTTTACTCGTCACAACTTGTTTAACTGTCTGTTTCAGCTCCGTCCCTTCAAGTACAATCTGTTATATTACAACGATGCCTGTTGTCTTTCCTGTTGACTATAACATCCTCTCATTCTGCATGGCCTTGTAGTAGTGCTCCTGCTCGGCATGGCTGCGGGCGGACCCCGAGGGCCGGCGAGGCAGGGTGGAGGAGCGGGACAGTGCCTGGCCGTGGCCGTCTATCAGCAGGTCAGGGTGGGGAGGAGGCGGAAGCATGCTGGAACAGGACGGGTGAGGAAGGGGGGGCATGGAGCAGGACGGGTGAGGAGGAGGTGGCAGTGGGGAAGAAGACAGGTGAGGAGGTGGAGGCATTTGAGAGGATGATGGGTGAGGAGGTGGGGGCATTTGGGAGGACGATGGGTGAGGAGGTAAAGGCATTTGGGAGGACGATGGGTGAGGGGGTAAAGGCATTTGGGAGGAGGCAGAATGAGGGGGAGGCAGAGGCATTGGACAGGGGCTTGAGTGTGGAGGGGGAGGCGGAGGCATTGGAGAGGAGATTGAGTGAGGAGGGGGAGGCAAGGGAGAAGAGGACGACTGAGGGGGTGGTGGTGGAAGGGGGGATGATGAGAACTGAGGTGGAAGAGGCAGAGGGGAGGAGGCAGTGGGAAGTGGAGGGGGAGGTAGCTCTGCTCCTCCCTCGACGCTCCCGCTGGTTGTGGAGGAGCAGAGCGAATCGGTTTTAACTGGAAGTGTCCGGTAATCGCGGTAGTGACTGACGTTGTCCTGTCGCTGCAGCACCACACGATGTTTGTCCCCTGCTGGGTCGGCGGTCATCATGTTACCGCTGATGGTGTTCCTCCACTCCCACGGTTTGCCGTTACTGGCCGACATGCGCACCACCGGATGGTGAGGGGCGTGAGCATCAATTGTGACGATGCTCCCGCTGCCGGCGATGCTCCCTGGGTTGCTTCCAGTGCAGCTGTCTCTATCAGATGGGATACGATAATAAGGGGACTCAGAGCAGTTTGAGCCACCACCAGAAGAGGAGCCACCTTCTGAGGTCTTAGTGGATGAAGACACTGGTCCATGACCCTGCTTTGACATGGCTATGACCTGCAGGAATAGCATAGATTAAAGCAGCTACTACTAATGTCGGCAAATTGATATTGGCAACATGAAATCAGGGTCAAGAGACTTTTTAAATTGGTAAACATTTCAAAGCATAGGGAAAACACTAAATATCCAGCCAGACATTTTAATTACATTTCCAACAAGTCCAGCTATGATTTCTGTTTGAACCCTCGTGAGAGTACAGTTTATTGGAAACTAATCAGTGAAATTGCTTCCTCGAGCATTCTGTTTTGATTTTACAAACATAATAAATTTGTAGGTGTGTGGCATACACAGCATTTGGCTGCTGCTACATCTCCCTCCCTGTCTGAACTACATTTCTAAAGGTTGGTTGGATTCCACTTTAATTAAAAGTATGAAAATTACTGCTCAAGATAATGTAATACTATCATTTGGAAGCATTCATTTTCTAATCTCTACCTCACCTGAGTGACTCTCTGCTGGCTGGGAGGCTGGTTGGGCTGCGTGTTCGGCACTCTGGGAGTTGACACTGCAATGGGTCCTGTTCCGGGCTCCTTCATCCCTCCTCCCTCAGTGAGTGACAACCACTTGGCACGGGTCTTGGCACTCTTGGGGGAGACAGGTGGTGGCCGAGAGGCTTCCTCAGGGATGTGAACTAGGGGAGGTGCCACCACCATCCTGGCTCCAGCTGGTGTGGTAGTGCTGTTGTTGGCCTGCACTGTGGGATAAAGAGATGAAGGCATCCCTTGGTTTTCTGACTCTCCTGCAGCTGCTCCCCCTTCACCTGCTTTGTCTCTCTCATCATCTCCCTCGTCTTCGTCTCGTGAGCTCTGGCTGCGGAGCTCCAGAGAGCGCTGCTTCCACTCTGACACCAGCTGCCGAGACCTCTGGGGGTCAAAGGGCACGTGGAAGGTCATATGGCGCTGTGTGACGATCGGCTCCTCGGAGGGGGAGATGGGGCTGTTTCCATTTGCGACTCTGGGCAAGGTGTTGCTGAATGTTACCATGGTCTCTTTGCCCATGGGACCACGGGTTGCCAGGAGCTCCACATCGGCACTTGCTCGTTTCAGGGAGGCCAGGGATGCCTTCTCCCTCCTTACCTTACTGCGGGCTCCCGACCCAAGCCCAGCTCCCAGCTCCTCCCTGCTCTCAGACACCCTGGGAGTTTTTCTATACAGGGAGTCATGACTTCGCTGGCTTAATACCCTCAGGCCTTCTTTCTGCTGGACTGAGGTTAGTCTATGCAAAGAAGGAGCATCTTCCTCTGATGCTTTGAAGTTTCCCACTGCGTACACCGCCTAACAGAAGAAAGAAGGATATAGAGAAGAGTAATAAATGAGGAGACAGAAGCAATACATATTAAACAAAGACTCTGGCATGAAAGTGTATATTCTTTAATCTTTGGGAGAAAAAAAATGTAGGAGTTTTATTTTAGTCGGGATAGTGCGCATGAATTGTCATCTTTCCTTCCTAATATTTTGACTGAGGTCAACATGAATCACTCTCTTCTCCCCGTCTACGTCCTCAATGAGAGGAGGGCATGATTACCCTCTTAAAAAAAAAACAAGAGACCAGAGAAAAAAGGAGAGGAGGAGGGGGAGCGTGGAAAATGGCAACGACAAGTTTCCTTAAATTGAAGTGTGAAATTGTTCCAGAGAATTTCTTATCGGATTATTCATTCTCTCCCCCTTCCCTCTGTAATAGAAAAGGCTATATATAGCCTGCCAAAAAAGACCGAAAAAAAAAAAAGTATGGAAGCCACACAGGGAGGAGAGGTGACAGAGAGAAAGAAGCAATTTGTTAGCACATCCAGTGATGGCGTTAGAATAATACAACAAGACAATTCACACACAGTGAAACAAACAAACCACATTATTTAAAACATCTATTTATGTCTATGCTGTCGTTCCTACCGTGCTCCATGCTGGGTGTTAACTACTCTCTGGGGTTAAAACAAATCCCTAAGTATATATAAACATATGCTGGCACTCAGTTAATCAACCCAAGCCTGAAACAGGGAATCCATTTCAGCACAAATTCACTTCTCTCTTTTAGCAAGCTCAATGACCTTAAATGGGGTAATTATCTTAAACATAAAAACAATTGGACACTAATTTATTGCGACTGCAAATTAAATAGTTTGACTGAAGGAGCTTTATGCGTGTCGTAGCCTACACTATCCTGAGCACCTCATTCAACTAACCAGGTAGACTCCAATTCCAGCTCCTATGAGATATCCCACGTAGACGTCTATTGGGTGACTGCGGTGCTGTGTTATCTGTGTCAGGCCAGCGAGGCCCGCCGCCATGCAGAAAGCAAAAACCAGCAGCGGCTTCAGCAGCTTTGTTGTGCTGTTGATGCTGACGTTGAAGTACATCTGCAAATAGTGACACATATAGATTGGCAACGAACAGATAGTTGAACAGATGGTTACTGTTGCTAAGATAAAAAGGAAGTATGACACACACCAACAAGTATATACCGTAAATGTATTATCATTACATCGAAGAGTAGGCAAATATATTATAAAATGCGATTCTATATCTGTTGAATCTTATTAGGGTTAGTGGGTTTGAGATTCTGAAGTAAGTATTATTGACGTCACCACCATATCCATTCACTACTTAGGAGACAACAACAGGTAGCTTAGCTTAGCATGAAGACAGGATTTACAGCTAGCAGCAAGCTGGATCCCAGTTTTTGTATTAAGCTAGGCTAAGTGGCTGTTGCTTTTCACAGTTAAAGGATAAATCTGATTGATTTAACTTGTTGGTGGTGAACATTGGTGATTGGTAGCAAGCTAAAAAAAGAAAAGAATGATGCGTGATTAACTGGTCAAGCAACTTTTGACTGTTGAACAGTCGTGAGGAGGAGAGGCAGAGAAAAGGAGAGAATACATGTTTCTATGCATTCACATTCTCTGCATACACACTGTATTTTAATAACATAAAACAGAGGGAGGCTGAGTGACAGAATGGCAGGTCTTGCAAATATATCCATTTTAACAAGCTTGTGCATGGGCCACTGAGCGTAAAATCCTGCTCTCCTAGAAGCAAGAAGGAAAATCTGTCAGTATGGAGACATTTCACTTATTTTCAGCACACTTTCAAGGCAAATCTTGACTTAAGCGTCTAATGTAACTTACTTAGCTCAACTCATTGCAGTTTTGCAGTAAGGCCTTTGAGTGTTACATAAAATGAATCAATACAAGAATATGTCTTAACGTGGTGGGCAGAGAAAAACTCTGTAATCAGTGCACATATTTCGACAACATGTTCTGCCTCCAACAGCTCAAACAGCTGCTTTTCTTCTCCTGCCTGCCCTTCATTATAAAGTCTGTCTAGTGAGTTTTAATGAGGACATAGTGGGCCCAGTGAGGCAGCAGTGATATGGCCAGTAGCTTGCAACAGCCACTGGTTGAGAACAGTGTGTGTGGGAGGGTGTTACCTCATGGAAAAATGACAGTGCTACTTTTCTGTACAGTACAAACACAACTGCAGTCAGGCCCGGACAGCAGAATGGCAAAAAAAAAAACTATGCAAGATTCACAACGGTCAGATGTGATAGCGAGCACCAACATCTGACCTCAAAATTCAGTTCCTGTTATTTTAGCATTTAGACAAATAAAACAGTTGTGACTTGTATGTATGATGGAATGATTCTAAAGATAAATGTATGACATACCGTGCTGGAGTTACATTAGTGTGTCACACATGATATAGCAAAAATATCAATCTGAACAGGATTAACTGGTTAATATCGCACTGAGATACACATTCAGAGACACATAAGCATCATTCAAATGCATCATAATAAAGTAAGGCAAAGAAAGTGCTCACAGAGATGTATACTGCAGCAAAGCCAGACAACGTTGCATGCTGGGATGGAAATGTTTTCCTAAGGGGACAAAAAGGGAGAGTTAGGAGTAAAAGTCAGAAACAGGAAAAACAGTATAGGCTACATGTAAACTCACTGTGTTTACTGCCTCTTGAATAAACCTGGATGTGTGATGCGTGATGGTACTACTGTACTGTATAAGACAATAAAAAAAATCCCTGCCTGTCCAACTGAGTGTTTGTCAAATTGAGCACATGTCCTTAGATGTGAGCATTAACAAACACAAACAGAATGCCAAGGGGCCATGAGAGGGAGTGAATCTAAATGAGTTGAGGTCAAAGCTGCTAATTTGCAGTTTAAAGAAGTGAAACACAAATCGCACTTAATTTGCCTCATAAAGGAGCTCTGAAGTCAGTCTGTGCATTCATCTTTGTATTGCACTATTTGCCTTCATACCACCTTTTTGGGCTACATTCAACATGGAAACGAGCCGGTGAAGAAGGGAGAAGACTGGCTCATCTTTGTGTTATGTGATATTGTATTATATTGAAGGGTAAAACTGTATTTAATTCAAGTTTATGTAAACTGGGATTAGGTGTTAAACTAAAGCAAAACGCGTATGTGTGTTATCCACAATGTCTAAAATAAGCATTCTATAAAAATGAGTTCCCACAAGTGCAGAACATCCAACATGTACACGTGTACTACTAAGTACTAATGATTATCCCTGTGTCAGCTCTATTCAGTTGAATCGTGTGAATGTACTTATTACGGGTTTCATAGCCACGTACTGTAGCTTGGTTATCTGATCTATGTGTATGTGTAACAAACAGCGCTGCTAAAAAAAACAACTTAAAAAGCCATAACATCTGGAAGGGAAATATTCCACCTGTGCAAAATGACTTGCTGTAGTTTGGTTGTAGAAATAAACACCTATCATTAAAAAGAAGCGTGTCATTAATACTCAAAAAACACTTCAGTTTAATAAACCAGCTCACAGAACTGTGTGTGTTTAAACAAAAAAATAAAAAATCACTTCCGATTTAATTTAATCATTTTCGACTGTAAATTTGCTTTGATGACTGCTCGACAACTACATTCCTGCAAGACAGGGTTGTGAAGTATTCAGCATGCAATATCATGATAACACATTTTTAGTACCATATAGATAAGATCAGTGTAAAAGGATTCATTAAATTAGCTGCAACATATCTGTGCATCTACATTAGTCTTCTGTTGTTTTTGCCGCCACGTATTCAGATTTTGAAATCAGGCACATACAGACACTCTGGCTCAGACTGTAACAGTGTGTCTTACCTGGCTGACATAATAGCATATTGATCTTTTCCCATGCAGATCTCCTGTGAGATGTAGGCGTTGTTGTCACATGACACTCCGGGGGCTGTGTAATTGGGCTGGCATACGGTGAGGAAGAAAGGGGCGTGGTAACCGGTAGATAACTGGATGACATCTGTCACCAGGGCTGTTGCCAGGAGACCAAATACATGAACACCTGAGGGAGAGAGGTAAGAGGCAGAGCTGTGAAGGGCTCTTTTGGTAAATGAACTAAAAGCCCCAGTTGGCTTGCTCACACTGAGCTCAGTGTGTGCCTTGGCAGAAAATAATGATGAGTTTGCCCCAATATGAAGCGACACCATGAGCCTTCAGGTTCTTACATTTTGTGGCCTTTACACACACAAAGAAATCTTTCGAGGTGAATTAGTTGTTCTTTGCACTTATCATATTTCCTGTTGAGTATGTTCACAAGCCTATTTAATTTTAAGTCACACTTCATTTGAAGTCTATAATTAGCTTATTTCTTTGCTTTTAAAAGTGGAGTAAAGTTAGGGGCTCAGGCAGTGGGTCGAATAATTTCTTTGAGCCAAAACGGAGCAAAACAAAATGCACTGACCATACATTTCTCACAGTATCAGTGGCTTATTTGAACTTAGATATGTGCAGTTAGTTATACATCTTTAAAATAAAAAACAGCCAACATGAATTAGTTTTAACTGCTGCTCCATAGGCCTGAACAACTATTACTATGTCCATTAATAACTCCCAAAAGCACTAGTTGTCTGACTTACCAACAAAGCGCACAGTTCTGCGTAGGAAGGAGTTAAAGCTGCATCCTCCAGCATTAATACTGCCCTCCGACTTGGGACAAGTTTTCATTTTGGACTGCATACAGTACATCAGGCCCTCCCCCAACATAATCTACAGTCGGCAATGGAGAAAAGAAAAGAAAGGAGGTGCGATATGGGCATTTGTCAGTTTTGCTTTGAAATTTGCTGTGAGACAAATACAAAAAGACGAATGAAGAAAAAAGACAAAAAAGAAAATTAACTGGAAAAAAGGGCCATTATTGTCAGATATAAATGTCTGTGATTGTGAGAGAGTACAGCGGCGAGAGAATGGAGGTAAGAAGCTATTGAACAGTGATCACTTCCAATCAGTGTGATAAATGAAGGTCTGTTCGTTTCTGTGCTGCTGATGGATTAGTAGTGTGTGTCTGTGTGTGAGAGTGTGTATTGACTGGGGAGGCCTGTGGCATGTTTGGTGATATGTATGGGAATACCAGATGTATATTTTATCAACGTGTGAAGTGATCCTGCATTTGAGAGTGGAGAGTGGAATTTGCTTTTGGAGAGTTCAAAAAGGCGAACATTTGCTTATTTGAGTGATCTATGTATTTTCTATACCGAATCCTCACACAAACACAAGGTCACTGAACCATGTAAGGGTCGATTGACTTTGGATGACAAACATTCTTGTAATTCATGGATGTCAGCAAGAAAAGTATTGCTCTTACTTGGTTTAATTTTAAGATCAGCTAATTTTTGAGAACAATAAGAGCACTGTAACACATTTCAATGAACCTTCAAACCTCCAACAGATATGAAGGGGCCATTGATTAAAGACCAGCAAATGAGAGTATATTCGTGGAGTGGAAACTTACAGAAGCTGCTGGTCCAGCGAAGGCCAAACTCAGCAACATCAACAGAGGGATGAGCTCGTCACCCGTCTCTACGTAGGGCATGGAGAGGTCGCGGTCATGGCAACGGTAGCCAACCATTGCCGGGGACAAGACGTCTGTCAACTCCAGGAAGTACAGGGACACCAAGGAGGACAGGACGATGGGGAGCTAGACAAGCACGTGCAGACAAACAAATATAAATCCCAGACACACGACCAAGACCAAAGGTCAAAGCAGAGAGGGACTAGCTTTTCATTTTTGCTTGGACAGGTGGGATTCAACCAATGCTTCATCTTAACTTTTATATTAAAGTCATACACACCCTCACATACATGGCAAAGAAAGAACTTCAGACTCTAGAAGTCCAATGCATCCAGATGCATTTAACATACAACACTCGCTGTTGGTCTGATCATACGTTAAGGAGAAATGTAACTAAGCATTTTTTATTTTTTTTTATTAAAACATGATCTTTTCCATACCTCCACAAAATAAAAACATGGCAGCAGTGTAATGCTGTCTTTGGGGGGTTTCTTCTTGGCTTTGTTTTTGGGGGATGTCATCCTGGGGTGAGACCAGTCACAGCCTGTTGGGATAACAGGTTTGCGAAATAACGTCAGAAACAGAACAAAAAAAATATTCAAACATAGATTCAAAAAGTTCTCAAAGACTGGGCAGGGCTGAGCGGCTTCATGACACATACTGAAAGT
The DNA here is from genome assembly GCF_027942865.1 of Odontesthes bonariensis. Lineage (NCBI taxonomy): Eukaryota > Metazoa > Chordata > Actinopteri > Atheriniformes > Atherinopsidae > Odontesthes > Odontesthes bonariensis. The sequence continues at coordinate 21,372,966 of NC_134522.1, read as the reverse complement.
CATTAGTTTGAGGAACGAGATTGTGCATCATTAACAACACTGATACATTAAAATATGTTTTTGAGCAGTTTAATTATGATAGTGCGGAGCGTTATTGGTTTTTAAACGACCATATGCATAGACACTCAATAATTAGATCTATTATTATACAAAAGCATGCCTAATAACTACCCTCAATGACACATGCACTGAGATGATGGCGCTCAAGATTATCAGGATGCTGTATTTTGACAGCGAAGGTTCATTCATAGTGATTAAGACATTAAAGATTCTGTTTTATAACCCTTTCTGAAATTTTAATATAAGTCTCATAGAATGTGCCCAGAATGTGTGTGTCAACTCAAGTTTGTGCCAAAACAAGGGACAGATCCCTGATTCTATCTCACCTGTATGCCAATGAAATTTTGAATGATATGATTTGGTGCTGCAAAGGCCATGAATACCCTGGAAAAAGGTAAGAAACGGGTAACATATGCTAGGTTGAGGAGGGTGACTCCAAAGTTGTGTGCCTCTATTGTATCTAGGTATCAAAAAAATAAAAAAAAATCATTTTGTTTTGATTTAAAGGAATATTTCACCGTTCTTGATGTGGGGTTGTGTGAAGTATCTATGAGCACTAAGGGTATTAATGGAGTTCAGTCAGGCAACTTTGAGAATCAGGGAGGAATTCTGACGGATTTTCTCCATCTAAAACAAGTCGAACCTCAAAAATGTCTAAGTGGTTCGAACAAACGCTGCATAAAGTGCTTTGTCAACCATACACACTGGAAAAAATGCCCCTCCAAAAATAAGTAAGAAAAACAACAAATACAAGACGTTTTTGCTTGAAATAAGCAAAAAAATCTGCCAATGGAACTAGTGAAAATCGGCTTGTCAAGATTTCTTGAAGATGTGATATTTAGGACTTGTGAGATAAAAATGATCTTGAATTTAGCTTAAAAACCTCTTCAAATGTAAAAAAAAAGCTTGTTTCATATGAAATCTGACTCAAAACAATTTGTTTTCAAGGCTTTTTCATTTAACAAGATATTCCAGATGTATTGTCTTCAAACAAGTCCCTATATCTGGCTGAAATAGTACTTGTTAGGGAGTTGTGTCTTATATTAAGTGTAATGAGATATTTTGACTAGAAATGAGACAAATATACTTGGTAAGACTTTGATTTTTTCCAGTGCACATTTTGCATCTGAGAGTTATTTACTTTGTTACTATTTTTCTCAGCTGAAGAACATCTGTGTTGTTGCTTCATGGCACGCAGAGTGACAGCTCAACGTATCTTGCCACTGATCAGCTGTGACTGACAATTTTGCCCGTGTAAGTCCAAAAGACAGACCATGACACGGTGAAAATTATTTTTAAAAAGGCCTGAAAAAGCACAAACACTTATCTTTGGTTCAATCTTTACAAAAATAATGTCCAGCAGTAAGCCACCCAACAGGTCTCACACAATATCCGTCGCACTCAATTGATCAGAAGCGGGCAACATGGACAATCTTTGAATGGGAAAATAGTGACAAAGTAAAAGTTCTCCAAAGCGAAACAGAGTAAAATTCACTTTATAGAGAGTTTCTTTAAACAGCAGTGTTTTTTTGTTTTTTTTTAAGGTTTAAGCTGTTTTGGAAAATTCCCTCTTCTGAGTGGGTGTGAGCTTAGCTCCTCCATTAAAACTCCTCCCCAATTTGCCAAATTGAGACTCATGAGTACTTTGTTCAAACCCATGCAGAGCCACTTCTACAATTAATTAATAAATAAATGAATAACCCTTTAAGGCTTTCAATTCAAAAGGAGGCTTTTTAACATCCAAACGGTTGTTAAACACCAAATTCATCTCCCTGACACACTCACAGACATCCACATGTACAGATATATCCTGCCTGCAGTAACCTGTAGGCAAACAGAAGGCTTCATAGAGAGGCAGGAGCCAAGGGCTCAAATGGAAAGCTAAACAGAGTTAAATATTCAGTTCTCCCTACAGCTCCATATTCATGCCCTTGAGTTCCAATCCTACCGACCCCCCCTTGCTCTCTCACAATCCTACCCACCTCATCCAATTCTCTGTGGCCCATTTTACTTATCACTTCTTCTCATTCATCTATCATCAGCACCATCTTGTTACCAGTCTGATTGCGTGTTGCCCACACTTTCCTCTTGAAATATTTTCTTTCTCAGTTATTTTACCTTTAACTTCTCCTGGCAACATTCTCTGTTCCTGTACATCTGGTTCTTGAGTCAAGTTATATTTTCTATAAATAAATAGCATATATATGTATATCATACTGTAAATCTTGGTTAGAAAAAACAAAGCCTCAGGTTTTTCTGTCCCCCCCAAAAAATCCAAACATGCTACTTCACATAATGAAACTGAAAACATTTACTCTATTCAGACTGGCTTTGAACAGACAGATTGACAGTATCATTTTGGAGATTTGCCCTCTTATGACTCCTTTTCTCTGGCATACAAATGGTTAAAGCAACCGGAGCAAAAATGTATCTAGACGTTCAAATCAAATCACGATCTGCATCACTCTTCAAGAAATTCATATTTTCGAAAGCCGACCAGCCATCTGTAACACTGGCTCTGCCATTCTCGACCTCCCTGCACCTCTGTCACCATATTTTTTGTTTAGCGTTGCTTATTTCTTTCTCACTGGCTCTTCTTGTATCTCTCTATATCTTCTATATCTGTCAACGAACCTCTTTCTTTGCTTTTTCTACCTTTTTCTGTCCCTTGTTCTTTTCACCTCTCTGTACACCCATTGTTTTATCTGTATTATCCTCTCGTTTTCAGTTTTTTTTTTCTTCGAGATAAGAGGGCCCGACCCCTGAGGCAGTGCGAGGCACAGAGAATCAAAGACTTCCACGATCTAATTTCCATGACCCCTAGAAATGTGTTGGAGAGAGGAGGAAGGAAAAGAGGAGAGTAAAGAGGAAGAAGAGGAAAAAGATAAGCACAGATCAAAGAAAAATATTATTAAAAAAAAAAAAAAGAAATAGAGTCAAGTGTGTGTGTCTATATATATATATATATATATTTTTTTTTTGGATGTCTGATGCTGGGGGTTAGTAGGGAGGGGGCCGAGGATCAAAACTGGGAGGATATTGGGATGGAAGGATTCCAGTGCAGCTGAAAGCAGCTTAGGAAGACGCTGAGTCCTGGGTCTGACTCTCACAGCCGCTTGGTCTCGGTGACCTACTCAGACTCCAGTCAGCATTTAAACCTCACCCTAACTCACATTTCATGCACGCTCACACATACATACACAGAATGAGCCTGAAGAAAGGGGGTTGTTTATCTGTCATAGCAGCATTTGTCCCCTGGAACACATCACACCACAGGACGGGGGGGGGGGTGTTAGAAATAGAGAGTAAGTCAGCAATAGCAATGATGTAAAGATGGGTGAGAAATGAAAGGCCAGCCTGATATAAATGTTTCGGGCCACAACACAAGCCTCCGGAAAATCTTCAGGGCCAGAGACTTGCAAATTCTGCTAGATGGTTGAAGACCATTGGTCAAATATACATTGTTTTTTTATGATGATGGAGGAAAAAAGTCTCAAAGGTTAGATTAAGCCATAAAACATGAGCATTTTCAAACCCTTCAGTGACTCCTTGTACCCCGTTTGAAAGCATTCTCCATCTGTCATTTTCTACTCATTTACTCTGACTTTTCTCTTCATTTGTCGCCCATCTGTTTAGCTTCTTCTCCAGTGGATATTACAGCGGGCTGCCACCACAGGCAGGTGACAAATTAAAAGAGAAACCTGAACACAGCTACGTTAGGGTGAGGGGATTAGGTGCTCTGTTAATCTGTGAAGGGGACATGGTTTGGGTCCATTTGTCCCCTTAAAGGGACATGTTATTGAAAATCAATATAAAGTTGCAGTGAGTTATCACCTTTACCCAGTAATGAAACATTTCTATTCAGCTGGGAGCAGATGCGTCTGTGATGACTCTGCTCCCATCCTTGGGGCAACAAGGGTCACTGAATGGTTTGATGTGTATGAAAATGATTTTATCCATATGCTGTCGGCATCGCAGCCATCAGATTTGAACCCAAATGAACACCTAGAGGTCTTGGAACAACATGTTTGACAGTGTTCTCCATTACCATCAATAGTACATTAAAGGAAGGATTACCTTTAGGAAGAACTGCGTTCAACCCCCCCCCCCCCAACAGAGTTCCAGAGACTTTTAGAATCAATACCAAGGAACACTGAAGTTGTTCATGTAGCTGAGCATTTTAGTAATACACTTAATCTTGATTTTTAAAAATATATAATTTCTAGTGTGACGATAGCTATAATGTTCATCATTAATACATTTTCTGATCATTTTCTTTACTGATTTTGTACAATATAATGGCAAAAAACAAAGAAGTCCCTTTTTTCATTTAACCAAAAGCTGAAGCTAATAACATATTCGGTTTAAGCCAGAGGGAAATAGTAAATCTTAACCTATCAATATAACTGGGAGAAGAAATAAATGTTTTTTGCAAAGAAACATAAATAAAACAAATCTGTTATCAGACTAATTTCCTATAAATTGCTTCAGTGCTTTAAAATACCATTCTTTAGCATTCCAGAGTAGGTGGACTGTTAGGAATTTGAGGTTAGGCTTGTTAAAAATGTCTTTCTGGCTTAACCGTGCTCTAAATATTTGCAACTTGTGAATGAAAAAGAAAAATCGAATTAAATCATCATCATTAACATTATGTTATTTTGTTGTCTGTTAGTCTAAGATAGGGGGCTACTTGCCTTGTTGTGCTCCTGGGTGCCTTTGGGATCATGGTCCTGTTATTTGATCCCATAGATTCTCAGCAAGTGAGCTAAGACAGTCAAATAATTCTGTTTTGCCATAAAATTCATTCAACACTTAGGACACAAAAAAGGTTTGTTCTAAGAAATATATTAGTCTTCGATTGAAGTAAAGAAAAAGCATTTCGATCCCATTTCCCCAGAACCGATCTTCTTTTGACAATCATTGTAAAAACTACAGTGATATATAAAATATTAACTTCTATTTCCAGAGCTTCAAGCACTCCTTCATCAAGAAAGTTACTATGCTGGCTATTGCAAATCCATGACAAGTGCAGGGCCTTTAACAGGCAGAAGGACCACAAGAGCCTTGTCATGGAGGAGGGTAGGCTACACCCAACTTTATTCACCTGCCTTTAGAGTGGAGGAAACAGCTCAACCAATGCGCTGAGCTGTTTGTTTTTTTTTACCCTGATCACATAAATCCAGTAAAGATGGAAGTAAAATTATGCTGATGGAATCTCTCACTGAGAGAAAACAGGCTTTCCCCAACGTTCAGTCTGATTTGATTGTTGTTCATCGTCCAGGGTGTACAGCCACATTTTCATGATTCGCTATTTTAAAAAAAGAGAAGCATGTACATGCAGATTTGCCTCCACATGCAGAAATCAGCAGATTGCATGAGATCATCAATTATGGAAAGTGAATACCATGTGCTGAATTTTCCCCTCTAAGATCGCGTTGGGGATGAGAGGCGGGTTTCTTAAGGGTGCATGCGGGATAAAGAACCACCGGACGACACTCACCTCTGTCCCGGGGGCTCCGTGAATTCACCGAGTCCCGTCGCCCCCTTCCCCCCCTGCGTGGTCGTGCGTGCTGCTCCAGTTTTGCGATGTCCCTTTAATCCATCTCCAGCTTCTCTCAAGTCACCCCAAAAACCTTCAAAACCTCCAACACTAATATTCAAAGAGCGCTCCGGTGTGAGGCTATTCCGGGACCATGGAAGGAGACTGGAGAGGGTCAATGATGGGAAAGAGGGGGGGTTGTGGGGGGGTCCTGAGAGTAGGAGCAGGGATGGCGAGAGAGAGAGGGAGAAGAGAGGAGACAGAGGAGGGTTTGCTGATGATGGAAAGTCCAATTTGCCGCACTTGCTAGTAACGCGCTCCTCTTCTTTATGAGTCCTGGCTTTGGTTAAGGGACAGATTCACGTGCGTCCTCCCCTTTATTGGTGCCTGCAGGTTTCCCTATTTCCAGTAGAACATACGTAGCCATTAAAAAGATCTATATCTATATTTAATATATGCACTTCATCCGTCACTAGGTTTTCGGGTGCACAGCACGCAAACACATACACACACACACACACACACACACACACACACACACACACACACACAAAGGCATAAGGGAGTGGAGTGGTGTGTGTGAGGTGGAGGAGGACGGGAAAGTGGGGGGCGGCTACAGGGGGGAGGAGAGAGTTGTGGTGTGTTCGCTTATGGTTGGGGGAGGAGACAGTCTGGTCCTCGCATTCACGCTTCCCAGCCGAATTCCTGTTTCGGGGCTGCCGCTGTGAGGCGACCGAGACAAAGGGTTAGATTTTTGGAATGTGTTGCCCAGTGCGCATGTCCGTGTGTGTTTGTTTGTGAGCGAGTGTGTATGGCGGGGATACGTAGCTCACGCATGTGTGCGTAAAAGTGAGGGGGCGGTTTTGGAGATTAACTCTTATTTGGACGCCAATGCAAAATTCAACTGAGCTGAAGTATTTGGAGTCACAATCAAACACACCCCGCGCATTCAAAAAAGAAAGAAAACCTTAAAATATGACCAACCAAAACTATCAACCAACATCCAGAGGCGAAGGTTCCGATGTGACACCCTTTGTTTACTCCGAAGGGTGTGGCAGGCGGATGACCACTGTGGTGCATTTACATCACCGTGGAGGAACCTGTGCGGGGATCGTCTCACCGCCTTGCGGACACCTCTGATTCTGACTCATGAATGGCAATTAACGTCGAAAACTCGACTCCACGTGCATAGGCACGTATGCACATTTCTGTGCTAAGAGAAGATGCCCTCAAAGAGATCTATATCATCAGCTCTCACGGTTATTAATTCTTAATGGGGCTTAAAGCCGAACTTAAACATCCATTTAACGCCCACGTTTTCCCCGGTTTCTGCAGCTTTTTCCTCTGGTGAGTCAGTAAGTGTTTAAGTGAGTGACACCTTCAGGGACCTTATGTTAATATCTGGACAGTCTATCTGGGCTAAAGAGCGGAGCTGGAAGCCGCCTGCTGACCAGCCTCCAGTGATTTTACACTCATTCAGATATTTGTAATCCCCCACCCCATCTCTTCTCTCACACCCATCTCTTTGGCTCTGTGTCACAGCTCCGTGCTGTATGAATGGGGGCGCCCCATTTAGTGTTGATCCTGTCTCCAGTTGCCAGGGAGTTCTTCAGGTTCTCATGGGGTACTCAGTCGCCTCTGATCCCCCTCCCCTTTCCCCCATCTTGTTCTGCCTCTCATTCCCCTTGCCTTGCCTAGAGCCCCCATCCCAACAATCTCACACACACACACACACACACACACACACACACACACACACACACACACACACACACACACACACACACACACACACACACACACACAATGATACAGCCAATAATACCCAAGGGTTGGTCACAGCTGGTAGGAGCTAATAAACTCATCACTCACAGTGCCTGGCTCCTATTTACCAAGTAGACAAAGCGCTAAGGAGAGGAAGGGAGAGACATGAGGAGTGAAGGTGGTTGAACACTTTTCTTCTTCCTGCAGACGACTCCCCTCAACGTGGGGATTTTTGGCCATTGTGAACACAAAGCTTCTACATAGCAATCTTTGCCATTTACCCCAGCTACAGTAGATGGTAAGTAGTTGCCAGAGGGTGTGTGTACATTGGGGATTTTTAAATTTGATTAAAATGCATCTTGACTGCTGTTCACACGTGACCCAAATACTTCTTCTCAGCTAAAGGCCGATCATTTCTATTCAGTATATGTGCACGTATGTGGAAACCCACGTTTAGACACAGACACATGGTGCTTATTTGCATGGCTAATGGAGGAGTAGGCACTCCTGCACATATTGGAAATGCAGAGTTGTAGGATGATAAATGGAATCACAAATGTGCTGCAATGGTCAGTTTTATCCTTGCGTGTCGACACATTTACCCATCCATCTATGAAAACTCGCACAGTTCTGCGATTGGATTCTGATTGATTTTTCTTCAACCCATTCAGCATCTCCCGAGTGCTGTAAAGTCACCTGACAAAGAGCCCATTGTTTGTTTTATCATAGCATGGACACTCCAACCATGTGGGAGGGCAGAGTAGGCACGACTGATTGGCTTCATCACCGTGTGATGATACTCACTTTATCCAGTCTGGTTGATGCACTGGTGCCAAACCATCAGCATGCTGCTCCCATCTCTCTCTGATCCCCTTCCCAACAACCACATATGCTAGATGTCTTTTTTTGTATTCATTTCAGTTTCACCCTCAGGTACACATAAAGCACCGGTTCTCAATATCAAATTGTATTGTAAGAGCATCAACACTGATTATGTGGTTAAGAAAACATCTCCCTATCGTGTGTAATTTAATCAATACAAATGAAATGTGAAACACTAGTACAAACTTTCATAGGGCGGCTGAGGTGTTGCTGACTATGAGAAGTCTACACGTATGAAAATAATACCTAATTTGCATTCGAAGCTGTTTTTTCTTTTGGGAATGACAATTGGAAATAAGAGTATGTCTCAGTCTCAATAAAATGTTCATAGTGCTAAGTCATCCCCTGCAGGTATAGGCACTCCACCTTCTGCACTCATATCTTTATGGTTAGTTTCAAGTGCCACTGTGTGGTTAAAAGCTGTCATTACATCACACTTAACAGGTAACTTTACTTTTTGGTCACTTTACTTTTAAGTACTTGCTTTTTCTCTTTTTTTCTTTTAAATTTCTCTTTTTTTTAATTTCTTGTTCATGTCTGTTGTTGCGTTTCTTGCTGTGTTGCTGCTGTGGCAAGTGAATTTCCCCGTTGTGGGATGAATAAAGTATTATCTAATCTAATCTAATCTAATCTAATCTAATCTAATCTAATCTAATCTAATCTAATCTAATCTAATCTAATCATGCAAAATATACACACACCTCACACAGAGCACTGCTCAAACCTCGACTTAAATACCCTCAGGAAAGCCTGGCTTTTATTCGCCGAGTCTCTGAGATTGTGCCACACGTGATTACAGTTTCAAAATGTACTTTTTTTTTTACTTTGACTTGACCTTTGTCTACTGTAGACAGTAGAGGTTTTTTCTCTTTCTGAGAATTGAAGAAATAAAAATGTCACGAGGAGCCTTCCTAAAGCCTACAGAATACTCACAGTTTGACAGTTTGCTGACAAGACAGACATTTGCTCACAAGACTCACCCAGATCGACTGCTTAACTTTTCCATGGAAACACATGACCATGGTGGGTGGGTACTGTAGATGGTGGTCTGGATTGCACGTTGAATTTTTTTTTACCACGCAGCAATGCAGTGGCCTGCAAATGTTTGGTCCGAATTTCTGTGTTCTGCTGCAAATAGAAAATGAACTACTTCTAGTCTAGTATAGAAATGTTTCTTTCAAAATTCCCATAAAAGTTCAAACTCAAAGTTAATAAAATAAATATATATATACATCTATTTCAAAAGCGGAAACAATATTTTGCGTTTGTTTTGTATAAATAAATGAAGTAGCACCATGCATCGGTTTAGGCACCTCAGGAGATTTGATATCTCACACCTAAATTGTTTGGACTATAGCTTCACAGCTACTGTTAGGAGAGGCCAAAGGATACATCTGTCAAAACTTAATACTCTGCCTCCTTAAATCTTTTTCCAACATTCAGGAGCCCTGGGAACCCCTATGCAGCTGAGTAGCTCTCTGTAAAAGGAAAACGACTGATGCCGACAAAGCAGCAGAGATTCAAATGAGTTTTCAGAAAACTGGTGCCTCAGTTGTTTTTGTAACGGACCAGGGATGACTAAGGTCAAACTGAGTTTGGAAAACTAAGAAAATGCTCTGAGAGAGATGTGTAGACGGTTGTCCGACTCCAAAAACACTTATACGTAGAATTGACAATCTCAGGAGTGGTGGTGAACTTTTCTACCGTAGAGAAACACACAAATACAACATTTAACATCATGAGTAAAAAAGCTTTCCTGCATCCTCACCACAAAAGAAATCATCAGAAGTTTGCAAATCTTAACAAGTTTGACACAATTTGGAAAAAGTTGTGTGAAACGATAAAGTTTAAATCAAACTTTTAGGGTACAATGAACAACATTTTGGGAGGAAAATGGTTGCAGACTTTCATTAAAAGCAGAAAATACACTTATTCAGTCCGTTGAGCACAAGGTTGAATCAGTCATGCTCTGAACCTGTGTTGCAGTCTGTGGTAGAGGGAACATTTTCATTATGTAGGGGAGGTTGGAAAAAAATTTAAACCAATTAATTTCAGGGAAACATCACAAACTCTGGGAAAAAAAATAAAAATCTGAGGATGAAAAGAAAAGGCCTTCTAAAGGAAATAGGTTCCTAATTTGACCTAAAATATCCACAGGTGGTGTAAGCTGGGGGTCTCACCGTGGCTCTAACAGTCCCCTGACCAAATCATTAAAAATCTGTGGACCCTTTTCCTTTTTTCTGATGAAACCCTGAAAAAAGGAAATCAATAAGTCGCTTAAAATATCAAAGAAATGTATCATCTTGAGACCAAGACCTTTTGGACAACTGATCTCTTTCTCACTTCACTACAGGACAACACAGAGACTGAAATTCTGTAGCCAGACTTTTGCATGCTATCCTATTTGATCGTTTAGTTTTAAAGCTAACCTAGTTATGGCTTTACAGTTACATATTTAGGGTAAAAATTAGCTCATAATGCAACACAATCTAAACCAGGATATAGCATCAAGTGGCGCCTAAATTTAGTTGTTGATACCCGAATGCATCTGGTGCATTTAACACCGCCACAGTGGACAACCACATTGCCCGCAATTGCGAGAAATTGATTCTAAAATTGTTTTTGTGAGCACAAGATTTCATGTTTCTTTGAGAGCTCATTCGTGACTAATTGATGATTGATGAATGTCGGGTTTGGCAATGGTGTTAATCCAATTTATTAAAAGTAATGTGGAGAAAACGTACTCACAGTTTACCACAACTGTGACATTGTGACATCATCATAAAGGATCATCCGTTAAAACACTGGCTGACATTAAAAAATTAGATAACACAATAAAATAAGTATATAAATGTTTATTTCAAAACATGAGAATGTCCATTTATGCATAAAATTCAATAATATGTTGATATAACTCTCATAAGAGGTAATTTAAAAGTATCTCTTTAAATATCCAGTACAAGCTGTTCCTCGAGAAAAGACCTAAAACATTTAAGTCCTTGTAGACACCATGGCATGTGAACACAACCACTTCACACCACAGCAAAGTTGGAAATATTGAAATGTACATTAGTACCACCACAAAGTTCTGTTTAAGCAATACCAGCTTCTGTTCTTCCGATTTTTTTGGGCCAGTCAAATCCCTTGTTCAAAAACACTGAGAGACAGACAAAACTGAGCATTTCAAAAGGACAAGGTGAGACTGCATTTTACGGTCAAGGAGAGATTTCATTAAACCTCATCGACCCATGTACTCTGCATAAGAATACGAGCTAAAAATGCACCTTTCACATGCCACTGTATCTTTATGAGTCAGTGACATGAAAATACTGACTTGTAATTTTGCTGGGAAAACAAAACAAAACAACAAGGAAATAAAAACTTCAATTTACAAACCTTCGAGTGTCCATAGCCGCGGGAAGCAGGGATGCAGCTTCCTCTAGTGGTTAACTGAGTAACTGAGTGAGAGTACCAAATAAATTCAATGTTTGAGTTTCTGTTTCTATAGGTTAAAAAAAGACAACATGCTTAATAGAAAACAAACAACAACCAAACACAACAAAGACGAGTTTTCAGTCCTATCACAGCTTCTCTGAAATCCTAAGTTAGAACTTTTCTGTCAATATGAAGAAATGGAGTCGTGATTCCTTTAGTGATGAAAATGCCGGACATGTTCAGTATTAAGTTTGAGACCCCAAGCATCCTAATCCAGGAAAGAACTGGGATTCTAATTAAAGGGATATTGCAGTAATGTAGTATTGCATTTTCTCAACCTTGGGGCCACCGCAAGAGACGCACTAAAGAAAGACCGTAAAAACTAAAGTCAGGAAACACTGAGAGGACCAAATCATTTGCCTCTGGCATGGGTCAAACAAAAAAAAAAAACACGGCAATGGGTTCTATTTTTCCAGTGTTGGCTTTTCAATAGAATTTCTTTGGCCTCTGCAGTCTCTGTTTATGATGTGCACTTTCACATATACGGTATAGCTGAAGTCTCAACACCCGTACAATGTATCGCACAATTCATTTTCAAAAAAGCTGAGATATTTCAAGCGCTAGTAGCAACAGAATCCAGTGATTTGCAAATCAAAGAAAAGCTTAACTTTACTGACGACATGATGACAATAGCTTGTTCAAGAGCTATTCTCTCACAGAGAAATGTTATTCTCTCTTTGTTTTTTTTTTTAACCTTCTACTTGTGTTAGTTCCCTGTTACCATCTCTTATGTTAAAGGTTCGGTTTTGACCCGTGTTTTATTTTAGTTGTAAAATACACTAAAAACAATCATCTATCATCCAATTTGTTTTCTCATCTCTTGGTTACCTTGTTAGGCTTCTTTATCCATAAAAATATTGGTTTTAATATTTTTGGTGTGGGCCCCTGGGCCTTGTTTTTGTCAGTATACCCCTCAATTTCAATAAAAACAAAAATGTAAAATGAACCTCAAGAGAATCAATAAATAAAAGGTTGTTATGTCACCTGACTATTACTGATGGGATTTAGAACACACCTCTTAAATAAATTAGTTTTATTTATTTTTTCATTTTAGTATTATTAACTATAGTAACATCTATGGTTTTACGGGTCAGTTTCGACCCATATATTTAGTTCAAAGAAAAGGCAAAAAAGTCTCTTTTTTTCAGCAATAGAACTTTAGTACAAACACAAAATGAAAAGCAGTGTGTTGGCTGACAGTGAACTTGTGATTTCAGTTTTGGCTCTAATTAGTGCTTTATAATCTTATTTTTATAACTGGGTCGAAACCGACCCTAACAACACAAAGGTCTTAATTTCAACTGGAGCATTTTATAATTTAGTGAAAACAATTTTTTTTGTTTTATTTTGTTGAAATAGAGGTTCCTGACAAAGTCATAAAGCCTTGATGCAATAAACAAATTTATATGGTTATGTTATGCATTTAAAACCTAAAAACAGGTCGGTGCCGACCCTAACATAAGACGAAGGTTAAAAAGAAGCTCATTTTGAATGTGATTGAAGCAAGTAATTTAAGAAATTAGGAACAGGGGTGTGTTTTCCACTGTGTTGCATCGCTTCCTCTTTTAAGAACATAAATTTGTAGGTATTTTTGTTTTTTAACAAAAAAACACATTTCCCATTCATGCCTGACATTGGATTCCAGTTGCTGAAAAGTATATTTAAATGGGTGACACATGCGGACAGCGGGGAACCAGTTTAGAGAGCAAGCTGTAGCGATACATGCAGAAAGTGGTTCGGCATCGTCTTACTGACTGCCCAACTGTCAACTTGTGTTGCTCCAAAACCAGTGTATGGTGTTCAACATCAGTTAGCCATGTCATGTGAACTCAAGTTTGGTTTATGGTAGTTCAGACTGATGCAGAGGTTAAACCGCAGAGCCTATGGAAGTGGGCTAACCTTTAATGAGCATTTACACTTGCTCAATGGTACATTATGAATAGCTTTGATACAATTAAAGCCTGGTATACGAGGATTTTCTATTTGAGCAAAGCAGTATGCAGCGTAAATACGGAATGCCAAGTGGCAACGTGTGGTCATGTTTCTGGCTAGGTGTACATCAGGCAACAGAGAAGCTACAGCATAGGGTAAACGACTACGTTATGCTCTGCATAGATGAGAGGTTCATGCATAATTTGCATTTAATGTGCCTTCATACTGTCACGGATAATGTCTTTTGAAGTGACTGTTGATTATTTTTTCTTTCATCCAGACCGAGGTCACTTTTCTAGTCGACTTCATTGCATCGTAAAATGAGTTGGTTGGAGTGACATGTCTTGTTAATAAAATACACTTTTCTCTTTTTGCATTGTAAAACTTTGACTTCCATTTGTGAAATTGGTTTTTAATGCAGTCCTAGCTGAAAGCCTTAAAGATTACAGCCATTTGATGTTGTTTCTCGGTCTCGTCACTTGACTTTACTTATCGTAGACGAGGAGATCCCCAATGATTAGCAATCTTAAACTGGGAAACATTCTAAAATAATGGTGTAAAACCAAGTGTTTACAAAGACTTTAACATAGTAGTGGACTCCACATCTTTGCTTGTGAAAGACTTTTCATACATGATTTATTTTACTGACCTTTGGCCATTTTTCCAAATGAGCATAACACAATTTTTCTATTCTTTTGCTACCCAAAGTCCCAACGTTTTCACAATGAAGTTGCTAGCTTCGGGTTCAAAATGAGCATGTATTTGTCTGAGGAAATAAATAGGCTGTAGCCTATCCCAGCTACCATTGGGACAGGTGGACAGTCCCATCACAGGGCCACATAGAGACAAACAACCTTGCATGCTCACACTTACTATTGGGTGAATTTACAATAATAAACTAACCCAAAATGCATGTTTTTAGACTGTGGGAGGAAGCCGGAGTACCTGGGGAGAACCCACGCATACACGGGGAGAACATACAAACTCAACGGTGCTAACCACCACACCACCCTGCAAGCCCTGTTCTCATTTTACATAATATATCAATATTTTTAAGAAATATAGTTGTAATCAGTGGGTTATTTTGCACCTCCGAAGATATCACCTAACTCTCAAGAGTAAATAATACGTATAAGTGCCTGGTTTCTGTGTAAATTGAGTTCCTTACTGTAGATTTGAAACATTAAAAAAAGCTGATAGTTTATTAGATTAACGTTTGTGTATATCATGACACTCGTACACATTAATGACACGGGAAAGACATTTTAAGTATTGAACCACACAGGTTTAACTCCATTTGGCAGTCATGGGATGGAGATTTGGATTCGGGTTCGATGTTTGTTCTGCACGAAGCAGAACAAACATCTTCCCATTATTCAATTTTCATGCAAGAGTCTGTTCAGTTGCTCGGTTTGTGGGAAACCTTTCAGTGAGGAGACATTTTTATAAAGGGACAAGGGGAGACCTTACAATAACACTAACCAAAAATGTGTGTTTGACACAATGTGCTGAAAACAATTGCAGGGTAATACAAAAATACCTAGAAGCACAACACTTGATTGAATTTCACAGGGTCTTCAAGTAGGTTTGATCAGTCTGTGCAACTCTTCACTCACAGTTTCTTATTTTCTAAGTCATTCACATTTTTTGGGAAATGATCGCACAAATTACTGGGAATATATGAAAATCTTAAGCATCCATGATTTCACATTTAGCTTCTCCGGTCCTTTTTATATTTACTTTGCTTTTTTTTGGTTACATTCGGTTACCAAATATTATTTTTGTGCCTGTCCATGCTCCAACAGTTCCACTTCCGGCACCTTGTTGGCTGACTCAACGTCGCTTTAACCGATGTCCCGTGGTTCATGTTTCTTTTAGCCAACCACAGCTTTTCAAAGCTCGGCCCATTAGCGCAGCCTGGCCATTTCAAGTTTTAGATTATCACAACTATTTTTGCTTTTCATTTAGATCTCGTATTGCTTATTCGTGATTGCGCGGCCGACGTGGACATTTCATCAACCCTTAAGTTGCAGTAACTTCTTTGTAGCTGTAATTTGAAGTGAGAGGTTAAATGATTGTGATTGAGAAAAACTATTAGTTTGGTGCAAACAACAATGTGAGTAAAAATATACTTCAATCTGTTATCTAACTCTCCACAATCTTGACCCATAACATTAAAGCCATCTTCCCGCGGCTATGTAGGTAACACCTTGTTAGTCTCCTTTGTGATCCTTCCTATAATAGGCCTCCGAGAGCTAATCAGGTCCCAGAGCTTACACCTGACTGGTTGGTTTTTGTCCTCTCCAAAGTGTTCAGAGCGCGTGACAAGTTCGCCTTCTGTCTGTCCAGGCTTGAAGTGTTCCGTGTTTGGACAGTTATGGTTGCAGCACCTTGTTGGCTGACTCCACTTCGCTCCAAACTTGTGGAGGTGCGCGATTGGACAGTCCTCTCTCCTGTTAGAGTATCTACAGGACGTAATTGGTTGGCTCTCCCTCTATCCAAACTGTTCACTGTGTTTAGTTGGCTGCTTCTGCCGTGCTCCAAGGTTCCAGGTTCGACTGATTGGTTGGCCCGCCCTGTCTGCTGATTATTCAGGGTTTGGAGCTGGCTGGTCCTGTCTCTCTCAGGGAGTTTGGGCAGAGTGGAACTGCTTCTGTCTGTGTTAATAGTCTGTATCTTCTGTCTGTCTCTTTCCCTCTCAAGACTGGTATCCCTACGTACCAGTCCAATCCTCTCTCTCTCCAGGCTGCTCTGGATCTCAGCTCTTCTAGCAAGAGCCTCTCTCAGCTGGGTGCGGAAAATTTCGATCTTCCCCTGCAGCTCCTGCAGCTCCCCCTCCCATAGGCTGGTTTGAGCAGCCCTATTCCCCAGAGTTGAGAGCACCAAACCTGTGGAAGCCATTGTTGAGACAGGACCCCCATTGACATGGAGGCTAATCTGAGGAGGAGAGGTAAAACTCCCTAAGTTTCCCAGCCCTAGTCCAAGCCCAGGTCGCCCGACCATCCCAGGCCGGCCTCGCACTGACGCAGTGTGCGTGCGCAGGCGGTAGCTGTGAAGTGTTTCCAGGTCAAAGTGAACACGTTTCTCCTTGGGCTCATGGGATGGTGAAGAGTTGCCAGTGCCCCCAGCTGTGGAAGCAGGGAGGGATGTGGGAGGAGATGGAGGAGGAGGCTGATGCTGTTTCCTGTGGAGGGTGCAGTTCTCTGAGATACAAGAGGAAGGGCTAGTGAAAGAGAGGAAGATCACAGCAAAGGGCAAATGTCCAGTGAGATATTCAGCACAGCAGTACATTGATACTTTTTCCTATATATTCAATCAGGATCATAACATTTAGCATCTAGTAGAGCGAAAAGGAGATATTACACCACTGAGTTGCATCGAACAACTGTTATTACTGTTATTAGTTATTCCTCATAATTTCTCGTAATTACTCATAATTTCTGTTTATTTGCCATTTTGAATAATTTGATGAAATAATTCTAACACAGCAAGAGATTTTCTGCCTTACAGGGATAGTTCGCCTCTTTTGACATGAAGCTGTATGACATCCCATATTAGCAATATCATTTATGAACATTAACTTACCCCCTGCTGCGTCCTGTGAGCCGAGTTCCAGCCGAGTTTTGGCGTTGACGAAGGTAGTCCGGCTAGTTGGCTGGGGCTTAGAAAATAAAGCGTCTTGCTTCTCAAAACAATATGCGTTCAAAAGAGTAATACATTTGCATCACAAAATCGTCCATCTAGAAAAAGTCAGACCTCACAATCGCTTGGCGCTATTTCTCTCTACCTTCGGATCACTGCGTGCTGTTTAAACCGTGCAGACCGAAGTGCAGACCGAGCACTCCCCTGCTTCCGAGCAGTAAATACCGTAACAGGTGCGGCTATCGCTAGGTGGCTGAACGCATTGATATGAGGGGAGGCAAAAATAGTGCCAAGCGATTGTGAGGTCTGACTTTTTCTGGATGGACGATTTTGTGATGCAAATGTTTTGAACGCATATTGTTTTGAGAAGCAAGACGCTTTATTTTCGGGACCCCAGCCAACTAGCCGGACTACCTTCGTCAACGCCAAAACTCGGCTGGAACTCGGCTCACAGGACGCAGCCTGGTGTAAGAATGCAATAACATAAATGATATTGCTAATATGGGATGTCATACAGCTTCATGTCAAAAGAGGCGAACTATCCCTTTAAAGTTTAAGGGATATCTTAAGGAGTATTTACTGCTGGAGCCCTTTTTAACTGGAAATGCTAAAAATTCCTTAATCACTAATTTTACCATAAAAGTGAAAGAATCTGTCAGAGATGCAGATTGATTCATCCGAAAAAAAACTGTTTGATGTTTATGAAAATATGCACATTAAATCTCTTGCAGAGAGTTTGGGAGGATAAGGTTCTATATGTTTACATGACGGTGTCACCAGCTGCCAACTATATATTAAACAAGATACAAAAGCTTTATCGAGAGTGTTTTAAGCTACGTTTCGACTTAAGGAGCCTTTTTCAGGAACTAGTCCTTTTTTGGAGCAATGAACTCGACTCCTCCATATTCCCCATAGAAACGAATACTGCCGATGCACACCTCCTGGTGTAACTGCTGTGTTTGACCAGTGTGGTAGCTCCGACCCTCCAGATAAGAGTGTAGTGGAGGATTGACACAATTAAACTGATTTAGTCCTCCTAATCTAGCTGTACCTTTAATGCTCTTTGGGTTAGGGTTAGAGAGAACACAAAAGAGCCAGGGCATATATCATCTTGAAAAAAATCCCTTGTTTTTAGTTATGAGTGCTTTTGGTCAAAATGTGCCTTTTGAGGTGCTGGTACTAACGGGAAATTTTCAACAGATTTGGTCAGATTTATTTACTGATGTACTTGTGAAACAAAAGGCAACTTTGTTCTGACCTTTTTAAAAAGATATTAACTCATCTAAAAAAAAAATAAAAAATGTTAACATATTAATCCTAGATTTATAATAGGTGAAATAAGGCACATAGCCTACTGAAATTTGATAACAAAAAATACTTATGTAAAAAGGAAATGGCATCTCTTTAACAGAATATTTTTGGGAATTTGTGGCAGTACACAGAAAGGAAAATTTCAGTGAGCTCATTACTTTTGGTCGAGGCCCGTCAGCTCCTTCCCATCATCCTCATATGTGGTGTTGAGGGCTCTGTGAATTTTCTGCAGGCAGAAAAGATCATCATTAAAATAAGAAATTTGTTATTACTTCATCCGATCTGTGATTTCCAAGGAGAGCTGCAGTTATTCTACCCAGGTCCCCATCCCTCCAAACCTCTCCTCTCCTAATTGCTGTTGAAGAATAATTAAAAACAAAGCGGCAGTAAGTTCTTCCCGGCTTACAATCTGAGACAAGTTAAAGCGTAAGTTGTGTAAGACCGCTTTGATTAAAGTATCAAAGAGCTTAGGTTAGTCTGAACGTCTCCACACCTAACTATCAGGTATAACTGTGCTTTAATCTTTCTCGTGTATGTACATCTGAAGATGTGTACAGAATAAGACTTTAATTATAGATAGGGCTAATCTTGAGGGTCCAAGTCACATGTCATGCTTTGAGATAGCTGAGCTGGCTTTGTGATGAATGCTGGAGCCTGCCTGGGAGGAGCTGTCATTTTAGAGAAATGTTGCAAACAAATGTAAGCAGATTTGATATTCAAACTGCAAGTTTCATTATTCACTCAAAAAGAAAGAAAAAGAATCGCCCCAGGCAGGCATCTTATTTGGTAATGGCTAGGGTTGCATAAAAAAACCATGTGACCTTTAAATTCACAATTTGTTCTGAAGCTGTCCAAAACTAACGCATTGTCTAACAGTCAAACTGCAGAAGAAGCTTTTGCAGATTATGTCTATCACTTTATATTGTAACATATCGAATCTGATGTGAATTGCAGCACATTGCAGAGTTATTTTAACATCTGGAAGCCAAATGAACGGGTTTATTTACTGATCTACAGAAGAAATAATCAGGCTCACAAGAAAAAAAAAAGAAAAAAAGGCATAGATTCATACTGTACAGTCATGAAGCAGTCAATAAAATGCTGCCTTTTGAAAATATGCTTAATCGAAGTAATTGAAATTAACTAGTTAATTTAGAGGCTACGTTAAAACTTAATTAGGTAATTAACAAAGAGCTTTATGTGCGTTAATTAATGCAATTAACTCCGTATAAAAGAGGTCAAACTGAATGTGTCCTCTTCCCTGTAATATACAGTATAACCTAGTTTTAGGAAAAATCTTGTTTCTCATTGAGTGTTATTATCAGTTTCCAACAGTAGAGGGCGGAGGTTATATGCAAGTGAAGTGGGAAAGTCTCTCTCACCAGCAGCAGTTGGGTGTTCATGAACACCAGACTGTAAAAGTGAAGATTACAACTGGCCGCTGAGCATCTTTTCTCTGCGTGTGCTTTATTGTGTGGGATGTGACAAAGTGCGCACGCATGCATATGAGCACATGCGTTTCCTCACCTGGCTGGTGTGCAGCCAATACTGCAGCGTGTTTGAGCGCCGGAGGCGGGGGATCACCAGGTGATAGAAGGTGTGTTCGCCCGCCAGGGTCAGCAAGGCTCCACCCACTCCCATACACAGCAACACAAAGAGGCCCGAAAAGTGCTGGATCCCCATCTGCAGTGTCTGAAGGGGCGGAGGGAGACAGATGAGACGAAATAAATTGGGGGAGTGACAGAGATCAGTGAAGCTTTCAGGCGACAGAGAGGGAAATACAGAGATTGATGATGTATATTTACATAATTACCATAAAGGCCACTTTGTGTGAGTGTGCAAGTCATATTCTGCTGTTGAGTGTCTCGTTAAGCTGTGTAAGCTCATGAGACTAGAAACAAGCAGGGCCAAAGCATAAAGGAGATGTTGGGCAGGAAAAGGATGGGGAAAAGGAAAATCAGAGGAAATGAATGGGGAGGCTAAAGTGAGAGTAATGAAAAAAGAAAGAGCAGTTAGAGAGATGAAAAAAGAAAAAAGAGACAATGGTTAAAGGAAGTTCAGTCTATTCCCATTCGGTTCGACCACATCATCCCTGACATAATGTCTATCTTGTTACGTTTTCACGAGCCTGAAGGAAGCAGAAAAGGCAGTGGGGAGCTTTTTCAGTCCACCGTAATCATGTTTTCTCCACCCAGCTCATTTTTGAACTGCCTCTAATGACAATTAGCCCCACGCTGACTCGACAAATTCATCAACGACAACAATGACCTCCTTTTGCTCCCGATCCAGAGGGCAAGTTTGCACTAATGCCCACATTGTTGCAGAGTAGCTCCTTTCTCTAAGCTTCAAATGGGATGATGAGTAATAACTTTCTGGTATGGGGGTGAAGTTAAGGTTGTGCAACTGCATTTGTTGCCGTAATTCAACTTTGAATTGGGATTTAAAAAGCGTGGCCACAGGGAGTTGAATAGTTTCTCTATTCAAAAACGAGATATAGATATACAACGGTATGCTCTGCCCTGAGATTTACACTCCCCTCAAAAGAGTATATAGCAAGGCGAGAACATTAAGGTACTTCTCTGTCGCACACACCAAAGACAACTATTTATCGACGCTCAGACAGTACGTGACTGCAATTGTGGTTGAGGTCAGTGAAGCTGGAGTGTATGCGGGTTTTATGTGATTATGTGTTTGTAAAACTTTCTGTTCATGTAAGTGTGTTTAGCTGGCAGCCAATCTCATCAATGTCCCAAAGGGAGACTCATTTATTGAAGTACACTAGCAGAAGACACGTACGGAATATGAACACTAACACCAATGACTTACCTCAGTTACTGCAAAGACTCTCTTTCCACAGGGTACAACCTTATACCATTTGTCATGTAGCATGTCCATGAAGCCATCAGACTTGTAGCGACTCACAAACTCTGACACATTACGGGTTAGCGGAGAGCCCTGAGGAAGGCCTATACCATAGCCTGAAAGGGAGGATAGACACAGATGTATATTAATGTGCATGTAGCAGAGCTGTCAACTGCAGCCATGCCTGAAGAGGACACAGTCAAACTTGGGTGTTTTCTTGTTGGAAAACACTTATCTGCTTGCAGTTTGCCAAAGGGCAGTTCGCCCCTGGAAAAAAAGGAGACTTACATGTTTTCAGCTTTCAGTTTCAATCAGAATCAACCACGTTTTCAGACAAAGTACATTGTGTATGCAGCAGATCTTTTACCGCTCAGCAGTTGTGGAGAGAGATGAACCAGACCAGGTCACTGTGCAAAAGAACAGTCAGAGCAGCTAATAAATTCTGGTTACCAAAATGTTCCAGTAACTTTTGTTTTAGTTCTCAGAATGTTCCCCATTTTGATTGTTCCTAGTTGGTTACATTAATGTTCCTCTAACCTTTGCCTTGCAGTTTCCCAGGCTGATATTGACAAGCTAATGACATTAGAGTTAGAGTTATCTGTAAAACATGAATTTATGGTTCTTGTCATTCTAACCTTCAAAGAACTGCAGGCCGTCGTTAGTTGAATGTTTTGTGCTTGCTGGTAATTGTCTTTAGAAGAAAGAATAGAAATAAATAATATTCAAATCTCATAAACAAATATTTATCACCACAAAACACAATAGAAATTATGACTTTGATGTTGACTTTGATGGAAGATTGGATACAAAAAGAGCACCATAGAGAGGTAGAGTCTTTTAGAGGTAAAGCTGAGCAGAGGTTCAGCAAACTGCAACAAACTGCCTCGAAAAACCTACGAGCAATTTCAGAATAATGTTCCTCAACTTAAAATGGTCTTGGAATACATCATAATCTACAGTACTTAATATGATCAGAAAATTCTGAGAATCTAGAGAAACACCACTCTCCTCTCGGGGCAAAAGCTAATTTGAAATGGACTGAGGCAAAAAACTGTTCAGACAAATAGAAATTAAAATGATTATTTTTTTTTAAATCATGGATGCATGCCCTCCAGACAAAAGAGGAGGGGAACCATCTGGTTTGTTATCAGCACTCAAATCTCATTAATCAATATTTTATTCACAATAGAACATATAAGTGAAAGTGCTCTTTCACTTATATGTTCTATTGTGAATAAAATATTGATTAATGAGATTTGAAAATCGTCACATTGTTTTTTTTTTTTTTTTTTTTTTACATTACACAGCGTCTCATTTTCATTTGGAATGAGGGTTAAGATGATGTGAATGTCATTCTGTGTTAGAGGGGACCAAAAAAAAAAAGCCCTTTTCCCTCTTGGCCTTTGTTTCTGTTGGGACCTTGTGAGACATCCATGACTTGCAGTCTTGCTCGGTGAAACTTTGCATGAGAAAGGAAAACATCATCTCTGATACTAATTTCTGTTGCGAGCACACAAACATCCGTCATCTTTAGGTCTTTATCCAGCAGACTGATGCCATTTTGAAGAATGTAGTGCAGTCTCTTGCCTCCAAACGTTCCTCTGTGGTGAGGAAGTGGTGAAATTTATAACGATGCCTTCCTTTTTGTCTTTTGTGTGTGCTTCATTAATTAAATTTATTACAACTATCTCAGTTTCAGTCAGCGTTTATAGCTTACCAAAAGAAAACTAAAGTGCACATAACACTTCATACTATCATAGCAACCTACCTGAATGTATTTTTTTTTCTTATTTACTGGGGTTTTTATGAAACTTATCATGAAGTGATACCAGCCTTTTTCCAGCTGTGGAATCTGTTTTATCAATAAATTCTCACAGTCAGTAGAAATCACCCTCACAGCTTCAAACATAGCAGGAGCCCCTACAATTGACCTACTCTGACCTCAACAGCATGAGCCATGAGTGGTAAAGCGTTCTATGACGCAGATCCTGCACTAAGGCTCACTTTGCACTCATCCCCTGCAGCTACAGATGGAAGACCCTGTTTTGTAGAAAGGCCAAGCAAAGGCAAGTTACACTGCATGAGGGGGGGGGACTTAATAAAATGGCAATATCATACTTTGGCTCTTTCATTGATCTTTTTCTCTTGATGATAATGTTGTTAATGAGAATGATGTAAGTTTAGATTTTTGTTGCCGGCTGGTTATTGTATCATTCCTGAGAGCATACATAATCATTTTTCATTTAAGTGACTGTGAGAAAGGAAATTATCTTGGAATAGAGTAACAAATATGTACGAAAAATAAATTTCTACTGGTTTCATCATAGATGCGTTTGAACAAATACAGAAAACAAGTATCATTTTAACATAAATACAAAGTCAAAGTACAGAAACCTGATTATTTCCCTCCTGTAGAGCTTGTTCTGCTAAATATCACATCTGTTGCTTCATTACGTGTTGCACAGTCAGACATTGGTTTCTATGCAGAGGGATGCGAACACACAACATACTGATGTGCTAATGTAATACTACGTGCAAAAACAGTTGCCTGTGTCACAATGTGAGCTTCAATCACTTCAAAGATAAAGCATAGATGGAAAGTTTCAAAACCCTTTCAAGTTTTCCCATGCTTTCTTATGTTTAAAGACACATCTTAAAATAGACTGAGCTATCTTTTTTTTGTTATTAGTCTCCACACAATTTTTCACAACGACAAAGCAAAGAATGTTGATGATTATAATGATAATAACCGTTGCTTGTTTCTGTCACAAAATCTGGCAACAAAGTCTACATTAATCGAATGAAAGAAGTTTTGACCCACCTGGGCTCTGGCTGCTCAGACAAAAATAAGTTCTTAGGGTTGGTAATCTTTGAGTCAGACTGGCAAGAAAAAACAGCCCATAGTCTCTATGAATTCAATTTTGAGTTTTTTTGTTGAGATCAGAGAACTTTACAGATGTCTGTCAACACAAGGACAACCATCACTGCACCACCTTCATGGTAGAGTGGTCAGACAGAAGTCAGTCCTCAGTGGTAGGTACACGAGAGCCTTCAGCAAAACCATGCCTACAACGAAACATGGTAATGGCAGCATCATGTAGTGGAGAACAAACAAATAATTACAGCAGTGAAAACCTCTTCCAAAGTGCTCAAGACCTCAGACTAGAGTGACGATTGACATTCTAACAAGAGTTGGAAACCTCATATAATATATTTCAACATATCGCCAATAAAACTCAGGAGTGGCTTTGGGAAAACCCTATGAAAGGCCTGGGGTGGTCCATCCAGAGTTGGACCTGTACACAGTGTAACATCTTAGACCTTGAAATGACCGCACATTGCCCATTAAGCTTGGCTGAGTCTGAACAATTCTCCCAAGAGGAGTGATGTGCCAAGCTTGTAGAATCATGTCAAACAAGACTTAGGTTACTCCTGATGTTACTGCCAAAGCTGCTTTATCCAAGCTGTAATTATCTTAATATAGTTTTTATGAAAAATGGGATATCTTAATCTTTTATTTTATCTTTCACTCAATCATTTTAGAGACCTGAATCCATTTCAAGATGAGTCTGAAGCACAACAAAGTGTTGAAAGCTTGGGTTAAGAAAACTTTCCATTGCTACTTTAAATTCAATTATGCAGTTGGTAATGCAAATAACAACTACAGTGTATTAAATCCACTTGATTAGTAGACAATGTAACATTGACTATTAGACCTTAGACTTTCTTATTTCTCTGTTGTTAGAGGTGAAACTAACAGCATGTGGAGTAATTAGACCAGACAGAGCAATAAAATACACAGCACTTACAGCTACAAAATGACATAACAATAACATTTTTAATTAAATAGGAGATTAAAGAAGTTTCCCCTGCAGTGTTTATTGCTTTAATTTCTATAGCGGCACATTCATGAATCATTATTTGAAATCTGGAGAGAATGTTTATTTCACCGACCAACTAAAGCTGCATCTGATTAGCATTACAGCACATATTTCTGCACATGCCAAGTGGAAGAATTCTGTTCTTTTGCTCTAAATGAAAAGACTTGCACTGGGAATTATTGCTGGACAAGATCACCAATGATCGTTTGTTTCATTCTATCTGTACTGCAGTCAAAGACTCAGTCGTGCCAACACATTTTTCTTTTTTTTTATGCGTGTGGGGTTGTCTCCGGCTTGGCAGCTGTTTGTCGGGCGGGTTCATGCGTGTGTATTACTGGGCTGTCAAGGTGTGTGTGTTTGAGCCTGATGGGGGTTGCGGACAGAAACAGAGAATAGGGAAGGTTCACGTAACTGTCACACTCCGCTTCCTGCATGACAAAGACTGTCTGTGCTTCCATCTCTATGCTTTCATCCTCCCCTTCTCTCCCCATTTCTGTCTCGATATATTTTCCTCTCCTTCTCCCATCACTTTATTCTTCCTCTTTTCCTGTCTGAGGTCATCTCACTCCCACCAATGCTGCTGGTCTTGTCTTCCACTAGTCCCTTCCTAATCTCTGTCATCCCTTCACTTTTGTTCATTTTCTGCTTCACTCCATTCTTCTCTTTATCTTTCAGCTCCTCGGAGTCCACTCTCTGCACATCTCCCTCCTCTCTCCTTTCATTTATAGCCGACAGACAGCATTTATCTGTCAAGGGCCCATCTCCATTCACATTTCTTTAGAGCGTTCAGTCAAACAGTGATGTACAAGTGGGCAGCCGCTTGTCATTTGTTTTGATTCTTTCCCCCAGACATTGGTATACTCCACCACAAGCCTCAAGTCCCAGAGACATCACTCAAGTTCCCAAACACCTACTCACACAGGCACAACGGTGCACATCGAGTTTGTTTTAAAAGCACTTGATAAGTCTGTATGTAACCATTGTGCAAGTGAAGATCGTATGATCTTTCATTACTTTAAAAATGATAAACTTTGCATGACTGAGCTTTTATGTGGTCTTTGATCTTGGTTCTTTCAAGAATATTTTCATAAATAACGTGAACGTGGGATCTTTGAAGTGGATTTCTTTTAATTGAGTACGACTATTTGCAAGAAATATATCTATTTCTTTAGCATTCAGGAGCAATGTAGCTAAATTAAAGCTGCTAACCTCGGCATTGATTTAAATGATTATTTATTGATAAAAGAAATATTTATGATGCATAACAGAGCTTAAATGACCAAATTTACCTTAGATGTAAAGTACACACTAATGCATGTCATGCTTGGTTTATCTTGGGTTTGTGTGTTTTCTTTAATTTATAATATGACTGTAGGGTTGTGTGAAGTTCTTATGAGTAGTCAGTATCCTATCTGCAGCAGACAGCAGTCAAAGTCCTTTTTAGTTTGGGAAAGCAGACGGTTTTCTGCAGGGCAAACTAAAAGCTTATCAGAAAAGGAAAGAAGAGCCACTTCATCTGTAACAGCTCAAACTTTCAACAGTTTATGGTGGCTGGAGTGAGAGCTATTGATTTGGACTATTACATCACATCGCTTCTGCATCAGACAGTTGTTTACTTTGTCACTACACTGACAGAGAGTGAAGTGTCCAAGTACACGTGGCATTATTGTTGTCAGTAACTTGTGCTTCTCTTTCTCAGCTGGTATCCCTGGCCCGCTGTCTATGGTGCTCGTTGTGCCCTCCTTCCTGTCCTCTAACCCCCAGCCGGTCGATGCAGATGGCTGCCCTCCCCGAGTTTGGTTCTGCCAGAGGTTTCCTCTCGTTAAAATGGAGTTTTTCCTTTCCATCGTTGCCTCATGCATGCTCAGGATGGGGGATTAGATCGAAGGGAAGTTTCAATGCAATCTGTTGATTCCCTTAGCTGTGCAACTGTTTTTTTGTTTTTTTTAATTGTTTTTTGGAAGAATTGGACTAATTTGAAATTTATTGAATTTAATTTGATTGGATCACGACTGTATTACAATGAAATGGATTGTAATTAGCTCAAATTGGACCGTATCAATGAAGTGCCTTGAGATGACGCGTTTTGATTTGGCGCTTTATCAATGAAAATGAATTCAAATTGAAATGAATGCAGTGTAATAGACTACAACAGCATTTGCTTCAATGGCTTAGGGATTTTTGAGGTTCGAGTTGGTTCACAAACTATTTTGCCTTATCCAGTCGATCCGTGTGGGTTTTACTAAGATGTGATTGACAGCAGCAGTTCCTTCTGACCACAAAAACAAACAGCACAACAGCTGTTATTGTATATATCTTCATATGAACTTGTTTTTCTACAACACATCCTGCAAATGCTTCATCCCGCTGAGATCTGGGGAGTTTGGAGGCCAGGCCAGGGCTGAGTTGAGTTTTTTTGTCTCGCTCAACCACTGTATATTGAGTACTAAATAGAGCTCTCACTACGGAGAAAAGAGCGGATGGCTGTTGATTCGTTTTTTTAAACTACTTTGATGTAGCACTGCTACATAATTATGTGTTGGATACTCTAAATTATCCCCCTGGGATAAATAAATAAATAAAAACACACAGGACACCTGCATGGCAACATTGCTATTTTTGGTAAAACAGTACGCTGGAATTGAAATGTCTCTCATCAACATTGAAATCAAACTTCTGATGCAGATCTGTGCCTGTTACTTTTTCAAAAAATACAAACTGAATGTATCCACCTACACATGCATGGGGACCACAGCTGTGAAAATAATGGAAATCAGTGATCATTTAAAGCTGCTCATTTGCAGCTGTAGCCCAGTGCTTGTTGCAGCTCAGAAAGAAGACTTCATATAACGTTGCCATATTTGCAGTTTCGTCTGAGCAATAATGGACTCAAATATGGCTTCAGTAGGGGTTTTAATAATAATCTTTGAATCCTGCGGCTCATGCACAGCAGGAAATGAGTCACTGCATGGTTGCGACATCAAGCATAAATTTAATCAAAGAGACATCTAATTTGCTTTATGATCATCATACATACTCACTGGGTATGTAAAAACAACAACTTTCAGATCAAGACTGCTTAAGCCGTTAAAAACAGGAATTTTTTAACATTTTTTTTCAGTTTGCCTGGATGTATTCCCCTGATGAAAGCAAATGACTGCTATGAGTGATACTGCTACAGAGAATGGTTGGTGTGTGGTCTGCTCGAAAATGTTTAGGTAGGTGGCAATGTGTATCAAAGTAGCATCCACACGGATGTCAAAGCATTTGCCCAAAGCATCAGCCTGCCAACACCGGATTGCCTTTATCCCACAGCACATCCTGCTGCCATCTCCTTCCCAGGAAAATGTTGCACCCAAGTGGCTATCTGGATGATGTAAAAGTTGTTCAATTCTAACATGCAAGTGATCGTTATGGACACTTTCAATCGTGGAAGAAGGCCAGCGTAGGATCGTCTTGCAGATAGAAATCCTCATTTGCAACAAGCTGCTGTGCACTTTGTGTTCTGACATACATCACTAAACACAATTGCAATTCACCTGTTGTTTTTCCCTGGACAACTTTTGGAAGGTACTAACCGCTGCATGCTGGGGAATCCTCTTATACCGGATATTTTGTATGAATACAAACAATCGTGCCACTTCTATGTAATTTGCCCTTCTATGAACCTGTTTTCAAAAAAGTTAGGATGCTGTGTAAAATGTAAATAAGAACAGAATGCAATGATTTGCAAATCTCACAGTACAATTGTTTTTCTCAAAAGGGCTTAGAGAACATATAAAAATGTGAAAAGTGATACATCAAACCATTTTATGAAAGAATATCAGCTCATCTGGAATTAGATAGCAGCAGCACTTCTCAAAAAAAGTTGGAACAGGGCCATTTTTACCACTGAGTAACATCTCTTCTTTTAACAACTATAAACATCTGGGACCATTGCAGGAACTTATGGAGAGCAACGTTGTCTCATCCTTGACTGAAATAGGATTCTAGCTGCTCAACAGTTCTTTGTCGTATTTTGGTTTCATGATATGTCAAATGTTTTCAGTTGGTGAAAAGTCTTGACTGCAGGCCTGCCTGCCTGCATTGTCTTGCTGAAATACGCAAATCCTTCCCTGCAAAAGACGTCATCTGGATGGAAGCATATGTTGCTCTAAAATCTGTTTATACATTTTGGGATTGATGGAGCCTTTCCAAATGTGAAAGTTGCCAGGTCCATAGGCACTAATGCACCCCTGTACCATTAGAGATGCAGGCTTTTTAACTGACACAAGCCCCTGTCATCTTTAGTTTGGAGGAAATGGTGTCCAAAATTTCTAAAACTAATTAAAATTTGTCTGACCACCAAACAGTTTCCCACTTTGTCTCACAATTGAATAAGCTTTGGCCCAGAGAAGATGGCGGTGTTTCTGGATCATACGGGCATACAACAGTGGAAATGTTTGTTGTGTACAGATATGTCTCCATATTCTCAGAATCTTCTCACGGTTGCAGAATTTTACATTCAGGAACATCATTCTAAAATAGTTTTCAACTGAACATCTGCCCATATTTACTTCTGAGAGACTCTAAGTGCTCTTTTAACACCCTAACATTTTACTTGACCTACCTGCCCATTAACCTAGTCAGTTTTCCCAGCTGTTTCTTTTTAGTACCACTTATTTTCAGCCTTGTGTTGCCCCAGTCCAAACTTTGCAGTTTGACTTTTTCATGTTGCTGCTATCCAATGAATTAAAACGAGGATGACATTTTTTAATCAAATTTTAAAACGTCTCACATTCAACGTGTGAAAAGTTTTTTTTATTTTCTATTGTGAAAAAAAAAAAGATGGCCAGTGAGACAGGCTTGACAGATATCTGCATTCTGTTTTTTTTATTTACATTTTACACTGCATCCCAATCTTTTTGGAATTGGGGTTGTGGTATTAGAGCATTCTGTAGGAACAGGAAGGAATTGCAATGGAATTTTTACACACACACACACATATACACGCACACACATAGGCAGACAAATGTCTCCGTGTGTCACTCCCATCAGACGTGAGCTGACCGACCAACAACGGTTTCACCCCGACAACATAATCTTCTGCCATCCTCATTTTGATCTGCAGACATGCTCTGTCCTGCTTGACTGAATGTGTGTAGACCACTCTTGCACACAGGGACACACGGTCCCAAACACATATCCACACACCTACCGTACACTACAAACAAGCAGCGAGCGGCATCATGTTCAGTGGCAATATTATTAATGGGGTGTGTCTAGGCTGTCGTAAACATCTCCCTAGCACTCAGCAGAAACAGACACACAGCGACACCCCCGCATGTCTCTCCAGTTATGCAGCCGGAAGATTTGGGCAGAGCACCTTGCCTGGAGCGATTCCATACACCCACACAATTCTTCCGCCTCCCTGTATCTTCTGACCACAAGCCGCTCTATAAATCCTGCCTTACATGGCCCAAATAACACTTCTCCACTTTCTTTCCTCCATCCCATCTCTCCCTTTCCTTTCTCGCCCTCCCTCAGTCCATCTGCTTGGGGTGAAGGTTTGTCTTGATTAGGGGACTCTGTTGGCTGGCTCTTTTATCACTTGCTGTGCAGAAAGGCACAAAACTGGCAGTGGGCAAATGAAAGCCCTCTATCTCCTTCTTATGCTCAACTCCCCTCATGAGCCCTCGTTTCTCTACCGTTGTTGTTCTTTCTTCTACCTTTTTCATCTCATGTTCTTTCCTCTGTTTTTTTCTCACAATCTCCTCCCCACCTCCTCATACATACATACATACATATATATATACTGTATATATTTTTTTACCTCTCTCATATTTCCTGTCTGGATCATTTCCTGCTCTTGCTTCCAAAACCGTTAAGACTTATTGAGTTATTCACTCCCCTCCTACTCCCCCTCACGCAGACTGATGGAGTAAATAGCTACTGATGCCGCTGTAGATTTTTCGCCTCCTTTTTCACGTCAACTATGGCTCAAGCAGTCATAAAACTGACCCGCTCTACATACAAATAAGGCCTGCTTTCCCGTCTTCACAGTCATGAGCAGAGGAGCAACAGTAAGTGCATCTCGGCTCATTCTGTCTGATGCGTGGAAGAAAGCAGTACATAATCTGTAGCGTAGGGTTGTACAGCGAGTAGCGAATGTGGGAGTGGGGTCTTTCTGAGGCTACGGTTAGATTGACAAAGAAATTACATCAAAGTTGGTGTTTGGTCCCTAGTGGCACCCTTGCTAGTGGTATCTGCAAGTTGAGGAGTCAAAAATATGAGGATGAAAGGCTGGATAGACACACAAAAACACATTTGTATAGTCATCTGCGTGCATATAACTTTGCAGTGTGCAGCCATTAGCATGTAAGCCCATTGTGTCCCTGCAGAAACCAGTCAGGTCTGAGGTTAAAGGTTTGATATAGCTAATAAATGGATTCTGCCAGCAGATATTTCACATCAAATTCACTTTCAAAGGGTATCTATGCGGAAATGGCAGGTGACTAGAATACCATGAAAATTACAATAACAGCAGGAAATATTCATGTACCCCAGTGAAAGAGAGAACCAGACTTTTATAAGAGCGAGGACAGAATCTCTTTTGGCAGATCAGCCGCAGCTTTTAATTCTACAAGTGATAAAATGTACTTCTTCATGTGCGTGTTCATATCTCTGCAACTGATCCTATTAATGCTACAGTACTGAATCTACTAGCACTGTTACTTTTTCAATCATGCAGGGCCGTAATACTGAATCAAACATGATCTATTATTTAAAATATGCCATTATTGTGAAGGTTTTAAATCAATATGAAATAACAGCTCATTGGTTTACGTGGAAGCCATGAAAATTGTCTATTGTGAAGGATTTTATGTAAGTGTTCCAGGATTTTGTATATTTCACTACACTGGAAATATTTTGAATTATTTTGAACAGTTTTAGGTCAAGATTTTGAGCAAATTCCTTTGCTCAACGTGTAAGCTTCATAGCAGTGTGAAATGTCTGCTGGAAGCTTCTCGGTTCTATTTTATGCCTTTTTTCTCGATGCATGCCATGGCGCACACTGTGATTGTCAGCTAGAACAAAAAGCAAAGACCTCAGTTGTACAGAAGTGTCCTCCCTCTGAAACACTAAAAGAAAAACTATCTCCTTCAAGAACATCAATGGTCCCACACCCGCCCACACACACCAAGCAAAATTCAGTGTGCGCACACACACACACACACATACATGCACAAAACCACATATTTATGTAGCACTGCAAGAGCTTCCACACAATAACCCCCTGTGTGGGTCATTAGCTCTTCTCTGAGTGGCAATGGATTTGTTTATAAACTTCATGACTGTGTTGCAGTTTGTTCACTAAGTCACATCCAAAGTCTACTGACAGAGCACTGTGTCATTAATAATGGATGATTGAGTAGCCTGTGGTATCATAAGTTCACTCGCTCTTTTCCTGTCTGTCATCTAACTAACTACAACATCTCATCTGAATCTGTGTAAGCTATGCATTCTTTTTATGCATGTGTTTCTGTGCGTAACAGAGCCCGTGGTGTTATTCTCTTTGTGTTATATGCATACAAATACACGCTTTCTGCAAGTGTATGACCATATGGTCAAATGTAAACTTCAAAGAGCCAAACTAGACAAAATGTAGTCAAAGCCCCCTTAATGTGACTAACATTATGGCAACAAAAAGCAGATTCCGACAAGGTCAGTTCATTAAAGCACAAATGTGGTCTCAACTCCAGTTACGCCAGTTACTGTAACTGTGATGTAGTAATCTTTTCAAGTCGTCTCGAGTAATTGTGCAAGTGTTCTGAAGGTCTTTTAAAGCTTTTCTTTGGACATGGGCTCCTTTTTCATTTATTTTCAATCCAGTCCTTGCACCATACCATTTTCAGAGGAAATCTGTGTCTTTGTTTGTTAAGCCACTTAACACTGACCTATGAGTCATTTAAGCATGAAAAAGGACCCTTAATTCAAGAGGCGGACCGGTGTTGTGTCAACACATAACAGAAAACTGGGCAAAGAACCAATTTTAAAACATATCTTCTGGAAGAAAAAAAATAACCTTGGCAACAATCATCTGTCATGGTGGAGGTTCAGTCCTGGGGAAGCATTTCATCCAGTGATGATGGGGGATCCTGTCAAAACTGATGGGAATTATGAACAGGAAATCACTGACAGAGTTTTATCCACCGTGCAGTACCATATTGAAAGTATTTGATTGGCAACAACTTCATTTTTCAGCACGACAGTTATCCAAATTCACTGGCAACGCAGCAAAAGCTTCTATGGGTAGAAAAACACATGATGGAACTATCAGTCTGGGATTAGTCTCCCCAGAACATGGACCTCAACATTATTCAGGCAGTGTGGGATCATCTTGACAGACAACAGAACAAAAGGCAGCCAACATCCAGAGAAGAACTTTGGAATGCCCTTCAAGAGGCCTGGAAAAGTATTCCCAAAGACTACTTAAAGAAATGCCAGAAAGCTTGTATAAGAGGGTTCAGACTGTGTTGAAGAATAAAGGTGGTCATACCAAATACTGACTTCAGACTTGACCAAACACTTAGTTAGAATCGTACAAATTTTGTTTTTGCCTTCATTGTTGTATTTCCATTTATGTTTGCGCATGTTACAATAAATCATTTGATCCATCCCTTTTCCCAGCAATACAGAAAAAAATAAGACAAAGGTGGCTCAAGACTACTGTATCCAAACATAAAGAATTGAGTGCTTGGACAAGATTGGTTGAGTGTTTGGTTCAAATGCAAAAAAAAAAAAAAAAAAAAACCTTAAAAAAATAACGTTATAAGATAACAAATCCTTATAAGTGACGTGAGTCAGTGTGTGAGTCTGCCAGCGTGCGCACCTTCAATAGCAAAAGGCTTTCCCACAGTGAGCAGCTTGCATTCTGCGTCAATAGAGACCTCAAAATCCAACAGGGCTTTATCCATGATGAACGCATCCAGGTCAGGAGGATCTGTCCTTTACCACCAACACACACACACATGCACGCACACACGCACGCACACACACACACACACACACACACACACACACACACACACACACACACACACACACACACACACACACAGAGACACATCACAAGACAAAGACAGGAAGAGAGAAAGAAGTATTAATTGAAGTGCACTAATCTGTAAGTAAAGTAAACCTCAAAGCAAATCAAATCTACTTTCCCACACTTGTTCTGATTCTTGAGGCCTAATCAGGAATCCTGAATTTAGGGTTGTCACGCCACTTTGTCATTTATACAGAGGATAAGATTAACTGCAGTCTAATACACTATGTAAACGCATACATCATTGCCTAAACCAACAGCCTCTGTAGCAGACTGATAAGACATAATACACTCGGCAGAAGACTCTACTACTCAGGCTATATTGATCCAACTGACTCTAATCAAGCCCTAATTATAAACTATTCCTGTGCATGCAGTCTGTGCTGCTGACCAGAACTGACCACGGACAGGCTCTAAAAGAATAAACTGACACACAAATACAATGGTGAAAAGGTAAAAAAAAACAAAAAAACCTGAATTTATACACAAAATCACGAAGCTTAGTACAGATTTGATGGTGCAGACAGATAAACAAGCATAAATAAATGTACTGGGGAAAGCATGCACATATAAATCTAATGGGGAAAAAGAGACCGGTCTGATCAAATTACCTGAAACTTGTTATTCAGAACATTTAGCACCGAACAAAGGGTTGACTTTACAACGTCTTTGCAGTGATGGCAAAGGAGGAAAGTCTGTTTTTCCTGTCTCGACCTGTCAAATACGAGGCACAGGGAGAGGAGGACGGAGACTACTTGTGGGACTGAAGAGCACCTGAAGTTTTCTGATGCATTGCCATGGAATAACAATAGTGTGCCTTGTACTTGAGCATGTATATGTATGCATAGGTACGAAAGCCTGCAGCTAGAAACGCAAGCTTTAAGTGTGTGCATAGGTGCAGTATGTGCTTGAGCAGCACGCGTTATTTCCACTGAGCTTACACGTTTGTGTGAAGATGCATGTGTTGCCCTTGGCATTCTGTCTCACCAGGAGAAGAGCTTGGAGTATATTTTCCTCTAAGATTTGAGAGCAGTATTGGGGTCAGTAGTTCTGCCAACACAGTATTTCACATCCTTACTCTGGCTCTCTGTACTGCTGTGACTTCCACTTCTGCTTTACAAACAAGCGCCACCTTCATCATCCTCTTTCTCTGAACAAGCGCTTTGTATCGTCCTACTGGTATCACAGAGTCAGCACATGCACTATCTCTGTATCTCTGCTGGAACTCTTTGGAGTAGGCATCGTGTCTGAGAAGTGCATGTGTGGTTATAGCTGTGAGAGTATTTGCTGTTGTAGAGTATATAGCCAGCATAAACGTATTTCTGTCATTCTTGTATTCTCTCTACCTACATTAATTTTTCTTTAAGTTTGAAAGATGAAAAATCCTCTTTGAGTCGTTAGAAAATAAATAACTCCTGATAAGTTATGACAATGAAGACAGATGGAATAAATACCTCCACTATTTTCCAGGTCTGAGTAAGTACGAGAAAAAAGAGAATATGTAAAACTATTTGTGTTTTCAGACCATTTCCACCATGTTATCTCTTGGTTTATGTACCATTTTCGAGTCATGAGTTTAATGTTTAACTCATTACCATCTTGGATTTTAACCATGTATGTTTTGATTTACTGAGAACCCACAGACACTTTGCATGTTCATATGACTGTATGGGCCTTAGGGATGTCTGAGGAATGGGCTGCTCACCAATAGCACAGTTTGTTCATTTGTAATTTCACTGATTCCCAATGTGTTCCCAACGGCAGCAACTTGCATGGCAACCACATTGTGCCGAGCTAATATGAATGCATTGTAACCTAACTCATGAAAACCATTTACCACACATTAGTTGTCTATGACAACTTAGCTCAACCCTAAAGCATGGAATCATAGTTTTATCAACATCCTGTTGTTATGAGGGAATTTTTAAGGATTAATGCCAGAAACTTACAATTAAATCAAATGAGAAGCATGCTCTTCTACAATCTGCTAATTTTTTGTGACCAAAGGTGTCACCACCTGCTCTCCAGTCCAAGGTTTGCAATGTCTTCTCTGTTTCAAACCTGTAGGCAACGTCCATCTTTGATATACAGTCTACGGTTTTCATATTGATTAAAGGTGGCTTGCAGAGCCTCACCAATGGGTGATAGAGAGTGGGTCAGAGTGGCTTGATGTCATATACGGTTTATTGTTTTATTGATAGGCTTATTGATATGACTTTTCTCAGGTCATGTTGCAGAAGCCTTTCGCATAAGCACATAATGCCTTGTCTTGTATCTCCTTTAAAGGATAAGACCGGTTTTTTGACATTGGGCCCTTGATTTCACATTATAACATGATGTTCTACTCACCCCTGCTTGTTGTTGGTCATTTGGAGCTGTTCCGAAGATATTCGCGAGGCGTCTGGCTGCTCTCTTGAGATATTCGGCCATGAAACGGTTTCCTATGGGCAAGCTTATACAGGCACAAACTATGCTGTTTATAATTTATTAATTACTGTACACTAGCACTGATAACGTGGAGGTGCGTCGCTTACTTAAAAAAATCCGGGTTACTAATTTTGAATTTTAGCCGAATGAATAAATAGGCAGCAGGTCTGTGGGCTGTCTGTGGCAGTAGCACGACGAGGATGTCAGTAACACCCACTTTACGACAAAAAAATCAAAATTACAGTAACCCGGATTTTTTTAAGTAAGCGACGCACCTCCACGTTATCAGTGCTAGTGTACAGTAATTAATAAATTATAAACAGCATAGTTTGTGCCTGTATAAGCTTGCCCATAGGAAACCGTTTCATGGCCGAATATCTCAAGAGAGCAGCCAGACGCCTCGCGAATATCTTCGGAACAGCTCCAAATGTTCAACAACAAACAGGGGTGAGTAGAACATCATGTTATAATGTGAAATCAAGGGCCCAATGTCAAAAAACCGGTCTTATCCTTTAAGCTTTACAATGCTGTGTGTAAAACACTTTCAACAACCCTTTGTGAATTGAACTTTAATAATAAACTACTTGCTTTCATCTGCTTTCTGTCCCCATTCGACACCCCCCGGAACCATTCATCCTTGGCGTTAATTACTGTAATCTGTCCCTGACTCTTATTCATTCCTACATTCAACACCCCATTTTGAACAAGAAAATTATTTTCCCTCCTAAATTGTGAGGACTTTTTCAATTAAATTTATGGATGTTTTTACCTCACTTAGGCTTATACTCATGCTAATGCAGAGTCCAAACGCATGCAGCACTGGGTATTTCGTATCTTTCACAGACGGAATACTAAAACACTGTGTTCTCTGTAATAGGAAAAAGATTCACAAATGGCATAATATTGCTGCAGGTGGGGAAAGGCTAAAAAAAAAAGCCCATTACGCAGGAGTTAGATGAAGCTGTTAAAGTTTAACTGTTTGCTGGTTATCTTCAAATTCTGAACAAATCAGCAGATGCAAAGCAAGAAATAGCACATGCAAATTCTATGTTTCCCTGATATAAACTAATTTGAAATTAAAATTGACTTTAAAATTGCCTGTGACACTGTAAATCTTCTGTGTTTGCTTTTGCTGACAGCAGAAGGAATTGTTATGCAGAGTGAGGATGAAAAATAAGTGCACTGAGAATAGACAGGCTCAGATGTAGACGTGAATAGATTATCGAGGTCTGGATGGTGTTTTAATTACAATAAACCTGCAACCT
The DNA here is from genome assembly GCF_027942865.1 of Odontesthes bonariensis. Classification (NCBI taxonomy): domain Eukaryota; kingdom Metazoa; phylum Chordata; class Actinopteri; order Atheriniformes; family Atherinopsidae; genus Odontesthes; species Odontesthes bonariensis. The sequence goes on along the minus strand of NC_134522.1, from coordinate 21,334,821 downwards.
CCATTTCTTGTAATAGGAATGTGCTTGTGCCTTACTTTAACATGTGCACACCCTCTGGTGTGGTGGGCTGGTTGAAACGTCTCATGTAGTCGTGCATCTCTGGGAAACTCTTCTTCATGTAATCCTCAGCACTGCTCTCCCTCACCGTCCCAAATCGGAAGCCCAGGGAGGGATGGTGCAGCTGGGGAAGTGATAAAGGACGCAGAGGGTGGATGAGAGGGTAGAGATGGCAACGAAGACGATAAAGAGAGAGAAGATGGGGCTCGTATTAAATTCACTGTAGCCCAGGACTCCCAACGCGATTTCGGGATGAGGAAAGCAATAATCCCTCACAAATAATTCTTTAATAATCTTTGCTCATTAGCTCGTCCTTGTGTAAGATTAGGTTTTGTGTTCATGTCGCAGTGTTTTCATGTGTGTGGTATGTTGACATACATGCAGTTGCAACTTTGTGTGCCAGTGTGGGCTCAAACCTTGTCGTCATGAATTCCTGAAACCTGCTCAAAAGTCTTCTCCCCGACCATGACAGCGGCAAGGTTAGCGGTGTAACTGGACAGAACCAGCAGGCAGAAAATAGCCCAAAGGTTCATCAGAAAGCGCCCCGTCCAGCATTTAGGTGTCTGAAGAGTGGAAACGTACCACAATGAAGATTTTTTTTATTTTTTTTACTTGGCTTTACTTAGCTTTCATCTACAAGATGAAACTTTTAGAAAGATATAAAAGATCTAAAACATAAACTGAGTAAAATATGAATTTACGTGACGTAAACTGAAACTTTACTTGAAAGTAAGGGCAGTGGTTAACCAAACAAAGAAAGGAATTCCTGAAAGGGTGCACAGATCCCTTTAAGAACTGATGGAACCCCATCTTAAAGATAATCAAGATAACGATGCAAAACAAAATATTCTTTAATGAAATAATCCAACTTAAAAAGTTGGATTATTTAATCATTCAGCCAACAATAATCCACTGAAGAGAAGCAAAACACACTTCCAGTCTTTTAAAGGCTTGAGATTGATGAAACATTACTTGTACAAACTATGGTGTAACTTTTAATCATGATATGTATACATGATTGCTTACTGTTGAGAGTGTCAAACTCTCAGCATAATTAGTTGGTTAACTGAGAAGGAAGAAAGGGAGAATGGTTTTGCACGTTACAGGCACAATTTCTCATGTATTTTTGAAGAAATGTAACCCGTGGGAGATTATAAAGATTCTTCTTTGCTCTATAAGTCTTATTGAAGACAATGATCCTCATACAGCAACACAATACACTGTTTGTTTAGGCAGCATAATGATTTGTGCAGTGTATATATGTTTGTTTCTGAAAGATTCTGAAACATAAATCCTGTAAAAGAGTCGTCTTTTTTTTGTTGAAGCTTAATGACTACAAACATACTTAAATAATCAGCATAGAGCAGCATTTTCCTTCTCAAAATGTCAGCATCCTCACTGATGCATGAAGAAGAAATTAAGCATTGTTCATTGTGAAGCTCAAAACAGACACCCGATTCACTCCGACAGAGTCCTTGTGACAGCTTAGCCTACATATGCGTTTGGATTCACACATATATATGTTTGCATGTGTTGGCAAAACACAGTGCTGTCTCAGTTATTTTTTGAATTGGGTTCCTGAGAGTCTGCAATCAATAAGAGACAGGGCTGTTAATCTGAGCCTAAACTCTGATAGCACCCACAGCCGACTTCTGCACAGCGGGAAAACGTTAAACAGCGTGTGTGATAACTGTGATTGGAAGTGCAATCTATGGCAGCCCGGAGGGGAAAATAACTCCAACTAAACAGCAAGCACAACAACACTTAAGAAAACACAATAGTGAAACAGAGAACACGTCACAATGAAACTAAAAAAAATACAATATTTAAAAAAAAAAAAAACACAACCGACGTGAAAATAATTCAGAAAAATGCAACAATTAGAAAAAAATCAGAGCAGCGTATCAAAAGAGAGTAAATAATTAAAGCTCAAAACACTTTGAGAAATAAATCTAAATCATTTAGAGGGCACAGCAACGAAATAGAAAGCACTTTCCTAAGAATAAAAGAAAAATAAATCAGATAACAAAAGAAAAAAGACAACAATCAAACATAGTTTGTGTACAATAAACACTTTTTCTAAAAATTGTTTTGCTTGAATACTGTCTTTTCTAAACTATTTTTATTTGCTGACATGTTGTGTTTTCCCTTTTTGTCGTGTACTGTTGAGGCAGGACTGGAGTTTTCTGGAGTTTGATCGGTCCCCTTTCAGCCAGAGAGTCAGGCGTGTGATCTCCACCTCTCCTCAACGGTAAAAATAACCTCGCGTAAAGTTACTGTGCTCCGTGAAATGTTGCATTTTCAAATTTTCAATTTTGTTGTTGTGCTTCGCTGTTCAGGGCCACAGCAGCGAGCTCAGTCTACTTTATGATGGTTTTTGACCTTGGAGGGAATGTTCAATTACCCCTGCGCATGGTTTCCAGCTATGCAGAGGACAGCTGTTAGAGCAGAAGCTCAAAAATCTGTTCTTTACAATGTTGCTCATGTTTTCTTGCTTTTTTGGAACAATCAAAAACATTTGGCTTGTTTTTTCTTCTTAGATATTGCTTATTACTGCATGAGTGTGAATGGCCGTTTTATCTCTCTGTGTTAGCCATGTAATGGACTGGTGATGCGTTCAGGGTGTTGCCCTGCCTCTTGCACACTATCAGCTGGGATTTAGCTCCAGCTACCCACAACATCTACAGAATAAAGTGGCTATATGGATAAATTCCATAAAATATTGAAACTGAACTCTACAATAAAGATTTGGCCATCGATTTACTTGCCCTGTCCTCCCCGTAGTGTGAGTAAACATCACACTTTGGCTCTGACTCAGCATCCAGAGGTGCCGAGTGTTGCTGAAGGACATTTTAACAGGTCACAAGGCTGCTAATGAACACATCTGACACATTGCCAGTCGCAAAGATCAAACCTGTGACCTTTCAATTAAGGGAAAGTCTTTCTAATCACTTGGCCCCTTTTTTCAGCGAGGTAATTCGCCCTGCTTCCTTTGTGCATTTGAAATGCCTTTGAGGCAATATTATGCTGAGCTGCACAGTCACAAAAAGGAAAGGCATCATTTGGGGAAATGAAACTGCTGCTTGAAGATTTCTAGAACAAGCACAAGTTATCACAGTGATGGATTCTGGAACACTGTGTTGCTGTATGAAAAACAAAGAAAGCAGAGGGCCGAGTCATTTCTCATCTGCTTTATGGTTGAGTGTGAGCCACTGTGACTGACGCAATCTGTCAAATCCGACACGCTGCTGAGCAATGTTGCCACTACAAAGGTACATTTAATATCTTTACATATTTGTGTCAGAGAAATAGAAAGAAAACAAGATGTGTGTGTGTTTTTTTTTGTTTTTTTTAATATTCCAAGGAAAGAAGATTGTTTTTCAAGGTGTTGCATATTTATTAACAAACAAAAAGCGATTACATTTCTCTTTGGTACTAACCTGTTGGCCAGCTCTCCAACTTTGCCCCCTCACATAATCTCCCCAGTTACACCATTCCCTGCCTGCCCACCTCCACCTTACCATCAAACTTTTCTCCTCTCTACACTTACCCTTTCAACCCCATCTTTCCATCTATCTGTCAGCTTTCCTATTACCTCCTTTTCCCGTCACCTTTGTATTCCTTCACCCGCAATCTTCCCCCTGCCTCCTTGTTTTCAACTTTCTGTCTCACTACTTTGGGGAGTTAACCTCTAACCGCTCCATCTTTTTACCACCTTCATCTATCCCCATCATCCTCACCACAACTCCTTCAGTCTCTGTCGACCCACTTACCCTTTCGCCTTTCCCTCCCTGTGTGTGCATCATCCTCCTTGTACCTCTCTACTTCATCACTGCCTACCCTCTTAACCTCTCCCCTATCAATCTTTTCTCCTCCATGGCCATCTCTATCAACTTTCCCCCTGCCCGTTTTCCCCTCTTTGACTTGCCCTCACTGTTTGTGTACTCATTCCCATGATGTGCCCTCCTTTCATCCCCCTTCATTCTTTGCAATTTCTTATTTCTGCCCCATCTTGAGTGAAGCCTATTGAGTGAAGAGCAGAGCTACTTTACCTTGGTGGCAACAGTGCGTCCAAACAGTATTGCGTAGCAGAGATTGAGGGCAGAGGAGTAGGAGAAAACTCGCAGCCTGTTTCTGCCGTGGGGTGTCATACCGAAGGGGCTGTTCCACTCGTACAAGGTGAGGAAGAGTGCAGTGAGATGCAGTGTGACAAAGATGCCCACCCACATGGACCAGTGGAGTGGCCACATGAAGGCTCCAATGGGAGCTGCAGTGTCCCGGCTGCGAACCTGGAAAGCCACAAACAAACATGACACCGCCTTCACATATTTGACTGCTATCAAATCGGTTTTGTATGGTAATTAATGCAAAACAGAGAAAACAAATTTCCCTCCAGTCTATGGCATCTTGACACAATTAGTTTTAAAAGAACTGCAACCAATTATTTGTAGTTTGTGTTGCCCACCATTTGTTAGGGCAAAAAAAAAAAGCCACAGTTTCGAATGATTGAGTTCTCATTTTCAGAGCTGTATTGTGTTGTAGACTTTTGAGCTGACTCTCAATGTGAACTTTCCTAATTAACATTCTCACTGTAAACTCCACAAACTAATTATTGCTCAAAGAATGATCTCCTGTTCCTCACCAGAACACCAGGATTAAGGGGGCACGAGGGCGAAATGAAAAGGTTGCATATCATTAGATCAAACTGAAATGACAGTGGCAACAGAGAAAGACACTAAAGACTGTGATGCTGCCACTGACTCCCAATGCGGTATTTTTTTTTATACGACATGCCTTATGTCTCCTCCAGTCATAAAAATGCAAACTTAAAACGCCAACAAACTATTGATGAATGCGTGCAGTTGTACCAGAATGCCAAGGCTGGTGGAGTAGAAGGGCGAGGTGAAATCTATGACTCTGCTCCTTGCAGAGTTGATGGAGAAAGAGGTGACAGCCATGTCAGCCGTGCCGCTCCGCAGGTCCCCAACGAGCCCAGTCCAGCGTCCTGTCCCACTCAACGCCCCGTACTTCCCATCTCCCACAATGTAAAGGTCAAAGGTGAAGCCCATGTCCTCTGCCAGTTTCTCCAACAAGTCGATGCAGTACCCATAGCAGCATTTTCTCAGGTCATCTGGTGGGTCTGAGAGGAAAGAAGTGATGATGACGTCAAATGTATCCATCGGACATTCTCATCCATGCTTTGTAAGTGCAGAGGTTGCACCTCTGGGAATTTGCCCTCAACAGTAAATCATGAAAAATGCTGATGGATCGTCGAAGGACACTTCAGCTTGGACATTTTTAATAACTCTGGCACGGTGGCCAGGATTAGATACCGGCTACAAAAAAATTAACAACCCTTAAAATACACTATTAAAAAAAGGAAGGGAGCTGGCAATGTGAAATACACTTCTTGTCATTTTTGCAGTTTGGATTTTTCTGGCAAACCTTTTTTTGTAATCTCAATTAATTGAGATCAGCAGTGTGCCAATTCCTTCTGCTTGGCACGAACGCCTTCAATAGTCAAAACTCAAGCACCAGCACATGAAAATCTGTTTCCGACACGAACTGTATTTAAAATGAGCATCAACCTAACCGACAGCTGCATCAACTTGTAAAGAAATATCCCTCGCTGTCTTATATTTACAATTTGTGGATTTCTGTGAAAAAAAGTAAAAACAATGCATACTTTACTGCCAGACTGCATTCTGTAAAGTTGTTCGATATTCTCTTGAGTCAAAGAAACGTAGCACCCGATGTATCTTTGATCCAGTAGTCTTCATCTACTATTGATTTAATGCCTCTCATGCTCGTCATTCATGAAACTGAAATAGTGCTGAAGAGCTGAGCCCTTGACACGTAAAACCCGATACATATTTTTGAACTACACTGACCACGCGTGATCTCTTATTGATGACGCTTCCAAAACACACCTCAAACGTGAGATGCAGTAGAAATGTGGTCAGTCAAAGGGTACTACAGAAAGATCGAAGCAAAAAAGATCCAAGAGTTTAGCTACAAGAAGCTTAGAGTTTACAGAAATTAGACGTTGCCAATGTCCTCCCTTAAATCATCCCACACAAGGCTTTTTTTTGCGTTTTCCTGTTACATGGACCAGTACAGTACGGTTAGACATGGTACAGCTCTTCCTTGCTTTGTTTTCCATTGCAGACAGTGTCCCCTCGCTGCTGGTGGGATCAGCTCTTTTATCATAGGGTGTGTGAAGCTGCAGCGCCACAGACGAGACAGATGCCTTTACAGTGTGTATGTGTGTGTGTTTCTTACATTTCATTGATATAGCAGACAGTTTTATCCAAAGCAACTTACAAGTGAGGAGTATAGAGGAGTTTTTGCACTGAATCCAGTTGAGCAGGTTTGAGCGTCTTTTGGGAGTGTTGGAGCTCAGCTCTAATCTATCTGTAAATCCATACTTTGGGTTAACAAACATGCTCATTAGTCATGCACACGATACGCGATACGTGCACACAAACGAGATGTCAGTGATTTATGTTGTGTGCTGGACTTTCAAATCACTTTATAGAATAAGGAAGTGTGTGTGTGTGTGTGTGTGTGTGTGTGTGTGTGTGTGTGTGTGTGTGTGTGTGTGTGTGTGTGCTGGTGCTGGTGCTGAAAGTTGTTTACACCCACAGGTGATGATTCTCTCTGACCAATCAGCAGCCTGAAGTGTTTCCACATCATTTTATAGTATCAGCTCAAACCCCTTGCAACCTCAGCTGAAATTGTACCAAAAAACATTCAGTTACAAGGTACAATCTAATAAACTAGTAATCTAATAATCTCGTAAACTGTTCCATACTGCACTGTACCCATACCATGTAAAGGAAAAATGCCATTCGACTAGTATTACAGTTCTGCAGCATTAAAAAAAAAAAACAGTAATTGAAAACAGTACTCCATGGGCAAAAATGCTAAAAACAAAACTCACCAATGCCCTCCCAGTCCATTGTTGTCGAGTTTGGGTTGTGAAGCTGGTTGAAGAAGGTCTGTATTACGTCAGACCGGTTGGTTCGAGGGTCAAGACAAAGTTGACCTGCTGGACACAAACCATCCTCATCTACCTCCCGGGTAAAGACAAATGGATGTTCCACCAGTGTCACCACCCTGAGACGATGTCCCTCAACGGAAAGTCCCGGCCTCCAGCGATCTCCTATGTAACTGTCCCCCTGGCCATCCCCTCCCTTCACGCCAGCCCCGAGACCTTGTCCCTGGCTGTTCCCAAAACCTCCCACCAGTCCCAGGATGCCCCCCTCTAACTCCAGTCGGCCACGGGTCCACTGTCCCACAGTTACCCAGGCTGGCTGGCCCAGAGCACCTCTTTTTAGACTCCATACATGGAACAGCTGAGAGGACAGGATGCGAGAGACACCAGCATCCACTTGGATCAGCCCTGTGGCCCCAGTGAAGGAAGTATTGGAGAGAAACCTCAGGGAAAGAGAAAGAAAAACAGATAGTAAGCGAAAGACAACAGAGTTAAAAAAAAAAGATGGAACATGTCTGCTAGGGTTTTGCAGTTTAGAAACGCAGAAATGTGACCTGAATTAACCACTAGGCCACATGGTTAAATAAAAAAAGAGGCAAAAGTTACAAATGCTGGCGCAGATGGGCACAGTCTGGTTGTGGAGCTTTAGCACGTCTGGTCTCAAATGGGTAATTGCATCCCCCAGAAAGTCATAATTAAAAGTTAATGCAGTGCAATGAGGGTCTCCTCCTATCTGCCAGTCCATACAGACAGTCATTGCCATTCGTCTCACTTGCCTGGCAGCCCCACATCCGTCCTCAGGATGGAATACATTAGGCATAGCAATCTTCATTTTTACATATATCTGTCTTTGCCTTTTATACTTCACAGAGACTGTTAGTTCATGACTTAATATTTGATGGTATATATAGATGTTGCGTGTCCATGTCTAAGTTTGCCATGCGAGTTGTATTTCATCATGCTTTAATTAGTGGGAGATTGTAAGGAAGCTGTGAAATGTTTAAATATTAAAGAATGTAGGGATCACTGCGTTTGGTATTGGTGCTGAACTATGCAGGCACTTCAGAGAAAGTCTGGGTCAAGGCTTGAAATGGCAAGTTTTCTTTCCTGTAAATGGAAACCGGGTGTTTGAGCCGAAGCCTATCCTCAGAGCAAAAAAAATACATATTTTGCCTCCCGCTCTTTGTTTTATTCACACTTCTCTCTTATTCCTGCTCGCATCTCGCAAGTTACATGTATGAGCTGATGTGCTTAGAATGCAACGGCGGCTGGAGAGCTTTCTCCATTAATTATGGGATATGCAAAGGATAATGAAAAGATTAAATTGATCATGTGGGTCATTAACCTCTCCTCCAAGCCAAGTTTTAAGGGTTTGTGTGTTCTGCTCGTGGATTGGTTCATTGCCCTACATCTTCACATTTAAATTTACGTCAGCATCCCTATAACTCTAAAGAACCTGATTAAAAATGCCCCTGATGCGAGGGCCATTCCCGTCAAGTTCCACATTAACTTATGTTTCCTCATCAGCAGCTCTCTCTGTCTCTGTGACCATAAAGCTGAAGTGCTAGCCTTGCCTTAAGATGAAATCACTCATGGTAATAGCACAGCTGAATCATCATATTTAACAGACAGCAGATTCATCAAACTAACCCACCCCTGACTCATACTGTAATGGCTCCGTCTGGCCACAGAAAAAAAAAAAAAAAGAACTGACCACAATGTAAGCTTTACTTTACATCTCTTATCTGAGAGGGAAAGTGCAAAATCCCCTTTCTCGCAGTTTGTGACAACTTTGGATTTATGCCCACAGATAAGAGAGTAGAATAGGACTGTGCAATAATACATAGATGGCCCAGGAGCAGCGAAGTGAAAAGTGCATCACACTCTCAAACAACACCACCCTTTTGCTGCAATTCTTATGTTTGTTTTGTTGCTTCAGACCAGAGGCTGGATTTAAAGAATAATTGTGGATGTCAAAGCAGCTTGATAAGTCAGCCAGCAGTGTCAGAGAGGGATGGCTTCCTCTCACAAACACCTGGTCCCCGGTTTACGCGCTCAGACTGAATGTCAGCAGAGTGGCCGGTAAGTGATGACTCTATAAGAGAGTCCTGGGCATGTGTCCCCGTCTTTTATCGCTCCATCGCCTTTAGTTTGGAGGAAAGTTTACTCCCTCTTGCCTGTTTCAATGGTTTTAATCTCTTCTGTGGAGATGGAATCGGCGTGGCAGCTGTGTCATGTGAGATGGCAGTGAGTGGCAGATCTCACTCTGATAACAACAGCGGTTTATCCGCCTCACTCTCCTCCCCCACGTCCTTTGTCCATTCAAGTTTTTCTTTGACTTTCGTCCCATTTTCTCTTTGCCGTTTCTCACTTCCTCCGTCTGCCATATATTTGTCTTTGTTTGACCACATTCTTGCTCTTTCTCTAATATATTTTTGGGTTCTTTTTTAATCTGGCCATTCGGTAAGACAATTTTAAAAGTAGCCAGTAGCTCATCTTTTTACCCAGACTTTACAAATATTACTTCACTGTTTTGAATCTGAAACAGTAACATTATGCCTTTCTCTGCTCTCCTCTCTCACACCTTTATTGCCTGCTCATAGGAGCTCATATCTCCCTCTGCCCTCCCCGCTTTGTCCCTTGGAGCATTGAGTTGTTAATTGCCTTTTCCATGTGGAAGTCTCTCACTTCCTTCAGCTTTGTTAGGGCTCCTTGGAGCAATGGCATGTCTGGCTGTTGCAGGGAAGGGATAAGAATCAGGGAGTATATAGGGAGGGCATGGAGTTAAACTTCCTTTTATCAGTCTCTCTCAGGCCAGAAAAAAGGTCACTGACACTATATTGTGAAGGACTCCTTGATAAATAGCTAATTCTGGAAATTTAGATTATATACAAACTGGCCCTCCAGAAAAAGATTGCAATTCCCCATGGTGTCGTCATGAAGTTTCAGACTTGTAGCTTTGTTTTTTTGTTCAAAGTAAAAGGCTCCACGTGAGAGTCCACATACCATACCGTGTGCTGTGAAGCTGCACTTTCACTCGGCGAGCAATCTCTCATGCTTTCAATAAGACAGTTAGCATGTTGATGTTTGGCAAGTAGAATATTTACCATAGCTACAATAATAGTTGTTCAGATGAACTGAAATGTACAGCAACTAAAGATTGATGGGAGCATTTAGTCATAAAGTACTGGACGTATCCAATTTTGAAGTATGGTCGCCTTGAGGTGTGAACCATAATAAAACCTAACAGAAAACGCAACATTGAATACAAAAATTACGGCTGTCAAGTGATAACATTTTGTAATTGTGTGTATCTTATTTTGTCGTCTGCTGAACTTTTACCTGAACGAAAGATATGAAAAACAGGATGCTCCATGAAAATGTAGTCACAAATCAAGCCTTCCCCTTTAGAAAAAAGCAAGTTACTTGTATCTGTTGCATAAAGTGTGTCGCAAATCAATAAATAAAACAAATGCAAATGTATGTTGATGGAAGGGATTAGATTCAGGGGCAGATTTATTATTGCCTTGCACAAATCTTGTTTTGGCATAAAAAAAAATACTGTTGATATTTACTCTCTAGGCACATTGGTAATTTAGTGCCTGGAGGGCTTGGACGTAGTGAGATAACTTGTGCCTGGCCCTGTTGTTTATATATTTATGGAAGTTTCCCTTTCAGAGTGCAAAATTCAGGAATAGTGTTTAAATGACTGGTGCAGAAAGATTGGCTAAGCTTTATACCCACAATACACTTGCAACAGGACCATTATTTACTAATGGAAAAAAGCATATAACAACTGAAACTGTCGGCACTTACAAATAAGTTTTGTAACTACTTTAATTAGTACGGCAAAAAGAACTCTCTCTGCCGGTCACATTCATCAATTAGTGCAACCATTTTTAACCCAAGACCAGGGTGTCATAAGTGATTGTGACGGCTCATTCACATGATAGCATCAATAGCCATGCTCACACATGAAAAGCGAAGATTTTCAGGACAAAGTGCGAACTATCTGGTGCGTCAAAGGAGGTAGTTACAGGGGTCAAACAATCCCCCCTCTTGTGTGCCTGTGCATATTAAGCCAGCATCGTGGAACTCGCCACTCAAACCTACGATTCTGTCATCACTCAGCTGATTCCGCAAACGCTGGCTTGATGTGCGAAGCTCTGTCTCTTCTTTTTAACATGTGTGAATTAGAAGGAGGAACAGTGCAGGGTTAACGAAGACGTTCTTTTTTTTTTTTTTTTGAGTCCGCCAGAGGTTGTTGTATCAGACTGGTTGTTTCTTCCTGGGCATTACTTATGTGTGCTTTTCCAGGTTGTTCTAAAGCTGATCAGTGGTAGGATACACCAAGCGGCTGCAGGCCTGTGACATGGAGCAACAAAAATTTGCTTTTCTTTTGTCCCTGCTCTCAGTAGTCTATATTCTCCCCCATGATAATTCCTCCCTGCTTCTCCATACTGACTGCCTGATAAGGTACTAACTACTCACAAGTACTAGTAGACGGGGCTGTAGTACTCTAGTCCGGTCTTGGACTCGAGTCCGGACTCGAGACCGTTTTTTTATGGTCTCGGACTTGTCTCGGACTCGCTGGTATTTGACTTGGACTTCTCTCGGTCTCGGGCACTGGTCTTGCCAAATATGGTTCTTGGTCTCGACCGAGTCCAGGCGTCTTTATTTATTTCTCATTAGCGCACATCTAAATAACAAAATGACACAATATTGTTTTTCCAGGGAAGGCATAAACCAACCATAGGAGTACACTGGTAATACTGGTCATTCTTGTCTATGTCTGGAGTGAAGCTATATTGTAATTTAGTTGCTCAAATGCTCAGTACTAGTACCTAGCAGTGGTAATAGTAGTGGATTGGTGTTTGTATCAGTTGTAACTATAGGTATCACCTTATATCATTCTGTTTTCTTTAGATTAGATAATGTGATATCAAGGGGAATGGTTTTACTTACAAATCCTGGGTGTTGTGACACTATTTTTGCTTTTAGATCAACAAATAATAACCCAAAATTATTGACTTTATACTGTCATGCATACAACTTGTTCTTTTCTGTCCTGGACTCGGTCTTGACTCGGACTCAAGTCTTTTGGACTCGGCCTTGTCTTGGATTTGAACCTATTTGGACTCGGTCTTGACTTGGTCTCGACCGGTCCTGGTCTTGGACTTGTCTTGGACTCGACAAAGGTGGCCTTGACTACAGACCTGCTAGTAGATAGTAAAACTACCCCTTTAAGCTCTAATCAATATTCAAGACGTGCCTTTAGGAGTTCTTCTGTCATTTGTAGTTTGTGTTTTTAAAGAAGGAAACAGATTAACGATAAATGATTGTCTAACAAAACTGCATCACACCACATCTCCCACCCCACTTGTTTTAGCCTCTGGCCCATCCTGGCTGACAGTTCTGGCACCCCCAGTGCTCAGCTAAACTACAGAAGGGTAGAGCACCGTGAGAATCCAGCGAGTGATTATGTGGGTGTTGCTGATGATCACTCGCAGCTGGCAGGCACCAGTGTGTGCTAAGTATCTGCTGTGGACCCAGCTCCTACCACAAATCCTTCTCTTCACCACATGACTGCAGAAGTTGGCTACGTGCTGTTTTATCCATTGTGCTATTTGAAGAAAATCCATGTCAACTGGTGGAGCAAAATTATTCTACTTTAGAGGGAATTTTTAGCACTTCAGTGCCTCACACAGTATCAGCCACATATGGCTTAACTGGCTTTCTGAAGTATGTAAGTGTGAGCTGTTGTTTTTTTGCTGTGTCCAAGCACGAGGATTAATAGTTCCACTTTAAGTGAAAACGTTTAATATGTATTTTTCTAAACAACTTTCTTTTCCTATGTGTGCACTTGTACGACGGACAGCACCTTGACAGACGTGTGAAAGCTGTCCAAAGTCTGATTAAAAGCTGCAGGGGTTTAAATGGTGGCAACAGCATAGAGGAAAACTTGAAACCTTCTGGTGTCAGTCTATCTGTATGCCATAGAGGCCTCCTTTCCACCTCCAGGACAACATCACTGTTCAGATGTCAGCACCCCCATGGTGCAAAGGACAGACAAGGGCAACCACCAGAGCGAACAGATCCTCAAATGAAGCCAGCACTTTGCCACAGAAATGCCAAAGTGTTATTCAGAAAGCTAATGAACTTACAGACATTTAATGGCATAGTCAAACGAGTTTAACTGCAGCTTGTCAGGATGATCAATATGTCATTTCGTGATTTAAATGTATGCACTCGTAGGAGCAAGTCTCTGAATTTTAACACATAAGTTAGCAGAGTGGGTGGCTGCATAGGCTATGAAGTATTTAAGAATTAGAAGTGGTTACAGAAAGGTGTGCGTTGTATCACACACCACTGAAGTTTTCTTGGACAACCTATACCAACTGCAGGACACTACACGTGGTAGAGATGAGTTTTTTTTAGATAGCTTAAAAACTAATTCACAAACAAATGGTCCCAATAATAAAAAAAAAAGCCTGAGAATTCAGGATTACCCAGTATGGCTGTCACTTCTCCTGGAAATCAAGTTTAAGCAAATTTCATATTAACTTGCAGTTATTTGAATGGTATTGCCCATCCCACCCTGAACACCTTATCTTTGTTCGTTACTGTATCATTTACAGTTTAACTTAAAAAAAAAATACCAGACACCACTTTCAGCTCACATTATGTCTGTCTTTATTGTCCTCTCAGGACAGTTTAGGACAGTGGATGTTTGAGCACATTGAAGAAAAAAGTGGTGGTCCTTCTACCCAGTTGCAGTATTTTCATCTCTGGTGAAACATCCCATCCACATCTCTTTAAACTTTCAGAATCTTTTTTTTCTTTTTCTTTTTTAACGCCCAAGGTTGGACTAACAAAATTATTTTCAATGACACTTGGTGAGGGTGGTAGAAGGAATCTTAAATGAAGACGTCTCAAGCTGGCATCCACTTTCTGATAAGAGACTAAAATCTTGCCAAGCCAATATCAGCATTGACAACATCCCCCGCCCTCCACATTGGTTGAATGTCAGCATGGCTTTAAGAATGCAAACTATTTCTATGTGTGGAACACAAACATAACTATGAACAACTTACATTTGATAGGTTTTAAGATTTAAATAAACGCAAACTGTGGAATTTTTCTAAATGATCAATTAGATCATTGGAGGCAATGAGTATTTGCATCTTTTGGTCATTTCAAGTGAACCAACTCTTTTATCAGAATGTATATAGAGCACATGTGCATCTCTGCATACCTGGAAAGATATTGTCCAGAAGAGGTCAATTCATGTCGATTTAATTTGTCATAACAATTGACCATGTTCTGAACCAGCGCCAAGTCCGGCCTCACCATCGTCGCTTCAGTGACCGCTCGACCAATCAACTGCAGCGCATCCCGTATGTAGAAGCTTATCGGTTTGCGGCCAACCTCTCCATAGGCTAGGAGTCCAAGGGGACCTCCAATTGTGTGTAGTGAATCTGGAGACAAGGGGTATCCCATGATCCACTGCAGTGCTGGTAGTGAGGAAGCGAGACGCTGGGCAGCCCTCAGGGCAGAAGAGAGACACTCGGGGTCAGATCCCAGGAGCAGTACAGAGGAGATAGCAGAGGTTGAGCTCAGGAAACTGGTGGAAATGATGTTCAAAGCCTCTTCTTCCATTTGATCCTCCCTTCTTTCCTCACTGGCTTCCCCCCGTCTTTCCCTACTATTCTCTGTGATGCGGGTCAGGTTGATGATGTCCGACAGATGCCAGGCATGGCCGCTGTGCTTTTGCAGGTGAGTCAGCAAACCGTCACCACCTTCATCCCATCCGGGGCAGATCACAGCTGCTCCTCCCCAGCTACCCTCTCCCTTGCTTCCTTTGTCCCTCTCCCCTTCTCCCCCTTGCAGGACGGCTAGAAGCAAGCTTCCCAGGGTTGATGGAGGCACACGGGCCGACATCTGAAGGTGAAATCGGTTCTATGAGAGAGAGAAAGAGGAAGGAAGAGTGGAGGAGTTTTGACAGAACAAAAGCAGTGAAAGTTCAGGGGGTAAAAAAAATAAATAAATAAGGAGAGAACACAAAGGCAGAGATGAGAGGGAGGAGAGGAGAAAAAAGATCAGAACAAAGATTAATAGATATCACCAAACCCCAACACCTCAGGGCTGAGTAACATGAAATCACATTAAAGGCAACTTTTAGGAGCACTGGAGTACGGCAAAACCGTTCCTGTCGCTGTAGCAATTTAAAACAACACAGATCAGAAACAATCAGTCACATTTGTTCATTATCTCTCACTCTGAATGAGAAGAGTCGGGCTGATACAAACAAGGAGTCAATGATTCGCATCTAAGCCACAACATCACAGTTGGCTTGGCAAGACAACAGTAGCATCCACAGTTCATCCAGGAGCCCGCATTTCCAAACCCCACTGAAACACTGGCTTGTTTCATACTGTTCCAAAATGAACAACACTGTTGTCCTTGAATGCTGCTCACAGATGGACCCCCCCTTCTCCTTCCTTTGGGGGTTTCTATCCATTTTTCATCCGATCAGTGCTTCGGGCAAGGTTGAGAGGGGCGACTGCTTTTATATAGATAAGTCAAAGTTTAGCCAAACATGGCTTAAGATTTGCTTTGAATGGCTCTACTTCAGTGAACTGATAAGATAGAAATGCAATAGGGCTCGTGAACACCCTCTGGCACAAATACATAAACATTTTCAGGCTCTTTGTAACATGTGCTGAACTAACCTTAACCCACATACATACACACACACACACACTTTTATTTTTTTCGTTTAAAATATACATCGGAAAGCCCACCATGCAGGAATGCTTAGATACACATGTGGATGTGGAACACACTCAAACTCATGCTTCTGTGTTTGAAGATGAGCTATCTAAGCCCAGCTACCTACCAACCCACACTCAGACACCTTCATTCAAATGAAAATGTCCCTCCAGGGAGAACTAAGCTAAGACAGCTGAAAGTCCTCAAGTCCCTAAAGAGAGTAAGAAAAAATTATTTGAAGTGTGGAGAGAGATGGACGAATTAATGCAGCCTATGTGTTTATCCTCCCAGAAGGGGGCTTGTATGTGTGTGTGTGTGACTGGAGGTGGGGTTGGGGGTATATGTGTGTGTGTGTGTGTGTGTGTGTGTGTGTGTGTGCGTGCGTGTGTGTGTGTGTGTGAGGGGACAAGTGAGGATCTGTTCGTTTAAACTCAGTGGAGGTCTGTAAAGGTGAGGCATTTGATGCTGCGGGTAGTTGGTAAGATGGCGGGTGGTAATAGAGATAGGAGGGTGGTGCCTACAACAGGTGTGAACATCATTTAGCATGTTAAAGTCAGGAATGTCAGGAAACTAACATCGTGTAGATTTTGTTAAAGGACTCAAAAAATCAATGCAGAGACTTGACGCAGCTGGAGAAATCTCTATGC